>NC_039364.1:171912349-172642870 GCF_003573695.1 Papaver somniferum | reverse complement strand
GTTTCAAGGTAACACGTCTAGTGATTTTCTCTTGATGTTTTATTGGATCTTCACCAACTTTTTATGATTGCTGCTATTTTGGGGTTTTTTATTGTCGTGCAATTAGGTTATCTCTGTGAAAACTAACTTTTTATTGTGTGAATTATCTATTTTCTTATGGAATTAGGGTAAACAATTTTATTGTGTTCGATTAAGTTCGAGCGAATTGATTTTTTTTTTCTTGGTAAGAGTCTGCAATCGTTATCAAGTTTTTGGTTAATAGATGTCATATTGTACTCAAGTATAAAATCAGGTTGTATTCTAGAGTTTTCTTAATTGAAAACAAGGTGAATTATTTCTGCAATTTTGATTATGTGTGAAATTTAAAAGTAGGTACCCTCGGATAAGCATTGCCAAAGTGTGGGAGATCCATGCCTTTGCTCTTTATGTGAAAGGTAAGTTTGTTGCTTCCTTGGCATCATATTTCGTGTCAATACCTATTTTAAAGATGAATTGGCTTTTCATGTTGCTTTGAAAGTGAACCCAAAGATCATAATGGCAACTAATCCAGTCGAGACCATAGATTCTCGCACTTATAAGGCCTTGCATCGGATAAAAATCAGATTATCCTTCTTGATAGAGGATAAAACCGACCGGTTTGCATTTGATACCTTGGTATCATTGCTATATAAATTCCATATGGGTATAAATTAGTTAACCTTGATTAAATCTTCCCTGGATATATCACTGAAAGGTTCCCATATTGGTCAACTTCTAAACTTCTGCTTATGGTCAACTTATTTGACAATCTTGAAACTTGTAGCTTAGTAATGCAAATGTTTAGCTATTGAATTTATCTGTGATCGTATCTATTTTGGATAAAAAATGGAGACAAGTTAGCCTGAAAGAATATTAGTAATGTTCAGATCTTATTTGTTTTAATATTGTTGTATTAACAATAAAACTTATGCTTCGACTTATTTTTATGTAGGTAAGCAGTGCTAAGATGAGCAGGAGTGATGAAGTTGATGTTGAATATGAACTTGGTTACATATTAGGGCATAAAAAGGATCCTTTTATTTTAGCTGTCCAAGCTAATCAAGTTTTTAATGTCAAAGAACAAGGAAATTCGAGGTGGTCTCTTGTTATATCATCCCCTTTAAAAGACTACATTTAAGATGATGATGTCGATGAAAATGCTGAGGATGAGCTAATGTTTGAGAATCATCGCCCATAAGATAATGTGACGGTATATATGAACTCACTTTATGTGGAAGATGATTCTGACACTTCTTATTTTCACGATGGTTGTCAGGGGATCTACATTGATCCCAGCTTTGAACAATAAGATGTAGTGACCCCTGGAAAGAGACCCACCAGTATCAGTATGTTAACTGGACAAGTAAACTTTCACAAGTAGAAGCTAGATTTGTTTTCAGTTTGTAATTTCACAAGCCGGTAATGTACCCGAATTTGATTGTCTTTTATCCACGCCTTATTGTTGTAGGTTACTCCCGCTGCTTGTTATTCTCGAGGAAGGGAGGATGGATTTTGTCTATCATTGTCGTGCTACGGTAGATTCAAAATCGTTTTCCGTTTCTGCATTCTGTTTGCACATATAATCAAGTTTGTATCCTGTTTTACTTGTTTGGCAAGTGCTGCCAATTAGACATCCTTAGTTATGTGGAAGTATTCTTTAGTTGGTGTTTCATTTTATTTTTTAATTTTTTTGTTCATACCTGAGTGGTGTCACTTCTACGGAATGTAAAGGACTGTTATCTATATATATGCAGTATGTTGTTGATTTTGTTCTGTTAACAATTGTAGGTACGCAGTAGCACTCTTTCTTCTAAGTTTGTGGTTTTAGTATACCATCTAATTTTATTAACTTTTGATTTCTGGCTTCTCCACAAGGCACACACACACTTCCAACCATTTCCATGGATGAAGTTGGCAGTACTGGATCTACTCGTATGGAATTCAGATCATAATGGTGATAGTGGTCTGCGAAGTTATCAGATGGGCCATTAACCACCAATGCACCGTGCATAAATGGCTTTATATGGATACAATGTTGCTAGGTAAGATCAGACTCCATGGTGCTGGTACTAGGTTTTAAAATCTATCTGATCTTTGTCTATATAATGGCACGTCATGGACATGTGATGTTGACCTTTACTTTCTGCAAGGTACATAAGCATTAAGAATCAAGGGCAATGAAGATCATGTGCTAGTAAGCTAGCTGGGGGTATACTAACCCCTGGTAAGTCCTTTTTTCTTTTCTTTTACCTGTCCATTTTCTATGTTGGATATATATTCATGTATGGCTGTGCGATTAAATTTTTAAAATCCTTCGGAAAACAAGTTGACCAAAATTACTTTGTGCGTGGTAAAGAAAAGCAACAAATATCATTTCAGTTAACGACATGTTTAGTACTGTTTTAAGTGTCTTGGAAAATATTGTGCTTAACATTTGATGTTTCTTCGGTTAATATTAACCACCGTCCAAGGTCAGTTTATTTTATACTTCTAGAAACTCATCAAGATGTGGAGAAATACTCATGTCTCGTGATTTAGAATTTTGCACCTCTGAATTTAGGATCTTCAAACATATGGTAGTTTCATTACCACTGCGCCAACCGATTATCATTCAAACAAATTGTTTCCTTGATTTTGTCGTGGATATATCAGACCAATAACTTCAGCTGTAGTGTTTGATCTAAAAATTTGAAAAACAGTGACCAATTTGGCTACATTTCAGGAACTTCTGGAAAAATGTATTCAGAGAGGCAATATGCCATTCAATTCCAGGCACACCAAGCTGCTAATGCTGACTGATGCCACACATGCGATGTCATAGACTTAAATGCACTAAGAGACTTAAACGCACTAAGTATATTCGCGTAAAGGTATTTCATTGATATATTCCTATGATCTCAATGAGTTTATCTTTGGATAAAGAAACCACACCTGTGAAGCTGTGATCACTTCAGTGAATGCTCTCAGTAAGACCGACATGGAAGTGCCAGGCATTCTGTTGGGAGTGAATGTATGCACAATTATCAGCACTTCCGTGATTAGATTTCTGTTGGATAATAGTCATTACAAGTACTTAGTATTGTAAATAGGATTTCATCATTTCTTTCTTGTTCAGTCTTTGTTAACAGTAAGCTATATTGTTTATGGAATTTCATGTTAAGGATAATGTTGTTTGATTTATAATTAATGAAAATTCAATTTGTTGTTGGTTACTTCTTTGAAGATTTTTCTGGGAACAATATTAATCTCAAAAACTGTGCACAGCAGCTTAATATCCCTACATGGAGATGCTTGGTTTGGACACGCATTGGTCACGGAGCTAAATGTACTCCGACACCAATGAGCAAGTTTGGACACGGTGGATCTAAATATTCCGTGTCTAAAACACAAACTTGTCACGGGTGAAATATATTTACGTGACTAAAGATATAAAGTGGTCACGGTGAAATATCGTGACCAAATGGAATACTTTTGGCCTCGCATCCTTTGGACACGGTTTCCCAGAAAATGAAATACCGTGACCATAGGTTATGAAAATCCTAAATGCTTCAAACCTTGGATGCTTGAGCGTTGAAGCGCCATATCCCTTAAGCGTATAATGTCTTAGGCTTGATCGTCCCCGCCCCAAGTATCTTCTGTTGATTCGGTATTTCTTTCGTTGCGCCAATGGTATTCAACACTTGTACAGACATCATAGATTTCTGATTTTGTGGCGCTCATGGACACTCTTTCAAGGCTATGGAGAAACGCCCAAAGTGTTCTTGGGCATGCTTGAACATCATCTCAGTAATGAACGTCTCAGTGAGATCTCGATTCAGAGAGGTGTCAGATTCAACCACTTGGTAAAATGTTAATATGGTGAAGCTGCTCATTCATAACGTCTTCCAATAGCAGAATTGCTAGCAGAATTGAGTCCCCATGATGGGATAGCATGTGAGGAAATAAATGACATAGACATAGGAAGAATGAGACTTTACTGAGTGCGGAACCTCTTGATGAATGTCTATGCATCTTTTGTAGGTTTTTTTTCAACTTCGTCGAAGTTTGAAATTCCTTCAAATGCTCTGATGATGGAACGTCCGTCAAATCTTCTGGATTAGAATTTTTTTCGTTTGAGAGATGTGCAACCAAAGACGCTTTGTCAGTGTCCATCTTTTCAGCATGGATCCACGCTCGTCCGAGGATCGTGTCATATCTTGGATATTTTTGATTATGTGAAACTTGGTCCCTGTCCAGGTTGAACCAATTTTCACCTTGAGAGTGATGTAGTCATGAGCGTCTCTGAGCGTTCCTTCATGTTCTCTGATGGGAGTATGAGTGGATTATTGTTGAGTAATGCATGCGGCTCTGAGGGTTTTCAAGGGACAATGTTGATAACGGTGCCAACATCGATCAACATTCTCCTAAACTCGTTTCCATTGAGATTGACTGTGGTAAGAAATCCCCAGTCGTACATCTCTTTGTATGTGGCTGGAGGCTCAGGAAGTATTTCAGGAATGAACTTCCTGACACGATGTGATTCAGTGCTGTGAACATATCTCTCCTTTGTGCCTTCGACAGATTGAGCAATTCACATATATGTTCGACCAAGGATTGAACTGCCTCTTTGATAGGTTATTTATAGAGAATGAAAGTCTTGATTGGGAGAGGGTCATGTGTACTCCGTCAGTTTCCAGTCGAAGCTCTCCTGGATTTACCTTCTCTTTGAAGATGTGTTTCAAAATATTGCGGTCACTTGTTGGATGATTGATGAAACTATGAAGGTGACAGTACCTGAGATTCTCCATTTCTTCTTCAGTTAGCTCTCACCTAACTTGAGGTATTTTGATCGTACCATCTTGGATCCAGACTTCTAATAGCTCGATCACCTCTTCAATGGGAAAAGGAAAATCTGGTTCTGAAAAAGCGGGGGTCTAACAACCTCACCCAATATTTCGATTAGCAATCTGTATGGACTAACTCCAATATACTTTCTAGAGAATAAACTAGACAGTCAGACTCAATTTAGATAAAAGTATATCAAAGAGTTAATATCTCAATCTCTCGATTTGATCTTTACTCAAGCAAATGGAAATCTTTGAGTCTTTATCAAATACTAAAGAGATAAACTAGGATGGTACCAAAGACCAATATCCAAGTGTCAATCAATTTAAATCAACAACCAAAGGTTGGATATTCTAATTGATTGATCTTAACGCACAACCCGTGATATTTCAATTATATAACAAGATATAATGCGGAATAGCACAGACACCAGAAATTTTGTTAACGAAGAAACCACAAATGCAGAAAAACCCCGGGACCTAGTCCATATTGAACACCACACTGTATTAAGCCGTTACAGACACTAGCCTACTACAAACTAACTTCGGTCTGGACTGTAGTTGAAGCCTAATCAATATCACACTGATTCAACGTACAGTTGCGCTGCTTACGTCTCTGATCCCAGCAGGATACTATGCATTTGATTACATTAGCCGATCTTACCCACAACCAAGAGTTGCTACGACCCAAAGTCGAAGACTTTAATAGACAAATCTGTATCACACAGAAAAGTCTATGATGATAGATAAATCTGTCTCCCACAGATAAACCTAAGAGTTTTGTTCCGTCTTTTGATAAAATCAAGGTGAATAGGAACCAAATAACCCGAACTTATATTCCCGAAGAACAACCTAGAATTATCAATCACCTCACAATAATCTAAATCGTATGGTAGCGAAACTAGATATTGTAGAATCACAAACGATGAGACGAAGATGTTTGTGATTTCTTTTTTATCTTGCCCTATCGGAGATATAATCTCAAGTCAATTATTCAATTGAACTCGTACGATAGAAAATGGAAAGATCAGATCGTTTAACTACAAGAGAAGTAGTTTCGTATGGCTTTACAATCCCAACGAAGTCTTTTAGTCGTTAACCTACAAGGTCTCGAGAAGAAACCTAAGGTTAAAGGAGAACCAACACTAGCAAAACCAACTAGTATCACACAGGAGGTGTGGGGATTAGTTTTTCCAGTTGCTAGATGTCTCATTTGTATAGTTTTCAAATCAGGGTTTGCAATCCAAGTTACCTTGGTAACAAATCATTCAATATTCACCGTTAGATGAAAAACCTGATTTAACCAAGCTAATATCTTTCAACCGTTAGATCGAAACTTAGCTTGTCACACACAAATGAAATGTATTTCATTTAGGTTTGAGTAACCATACCTAAACGTGTACACTTAGTTGGTTAACAAATAGTTAACTAATGGTTAGCCATATGAGTAATTTCATATTAACTGTATTCATCTTCTTCACATAACTAGTTCAAATGACTCATAAGATCTAGTTGAAGAGTTGTTCAATTGCTTAGGTCTTTATGAATAGACACAATTGAAACGAAATCGGTTTGATTCACTTGAACCAATTCATGAACAATATAGCCACGGTTTTCAAAGATTGCATTCCTTATTGATTTATTGTTTAAGTTCATGAACTTCCGATTTGAGAAATATAACCAGCTTGGGTACGCGTACGGGTACGTGTACCATAGCTACCGGATTTGAGTTTAGAAACTCAGCAGAAATTTTCGGTCGAAAACTTCCGTGGGTACGCGTACGGGTATGCGTACCTAAGGTGAATGGTTTAACAGTTTGCAAACTTACAAACTCAGCAGAAATTTTCGGTTTGAAAACTTCTGCTGGTACGGTACGCGTACCCAACCTGTCTCCTTCACTAATACCGTATGCACACACTTGGTTTACGGAACATGTATTTATACACTAATGTGCGAACACACTATATATGCTTATATCCATAGTTGGTTACGTACTCTCAACTCTACATTTCAATCATTGAAACATTATTCTATAATGTTATAATAGTCGTTATTCACAATTATTGTCATCAAAGCTATTTTCAAGATTGAAACGTCATCATGACTTTCGTCACGGGTTAAGATGAAAAGTGGTTAAAGCGAAAGCTTACCAACACATATTTCGAGAAAAAGATAAGCGAGTAAACTCGGCTCGAAATAGCAAATGTGTATGTATGAAAACTATCATACTTATACGACTTTGTATCAAGAGTAGGAGATAGAGTAGATAGACTTTTGAATGATAGATAAGTTCAAGTCTCCACATACCTTTTAGTCAGATGAAGTTCCAATGGTTCCTTGAGTAGTTCTTCGTCTTCGTAAGATGATCGCCATGGAGTCTGGAGCTCAACTACACTAAACTGTCCTAAACCGAGACTTAGCTATAAGTAGTCTAGAAATCAAGACATATAGTTTAGACAACTAAACTTGACAAACATGCTTGAGATAGCAACGCATGCGAGTTCGACCGAGAAATTCTCTAACGATCTCCCCCTTTGTCAATTTTAGTGGTAAAACTATCAATACATATGAATTACAAAATAAATAAAACTTTGTAGTTTCTCGTCCACATGCTTGATCTCCTTGGTGCTTCAACATTACTCGAAAACTTCGTCTTTTCCAAGTACTCCCATGATTCCATAGATGTTCAATTCAGCATCATAGTTGTTGAAGATCCGTAGCCATAACAATGAGAAAACAAAAGCTCTCGATCATTGTTATACAATGTCATAGTATTATTACGCAGTATCAAAGTTCTTATATCACAACTTTGACAACAATACTATGGTGATATGTATCACTCCACCTTAGTAAATACTTTCATCTCAACATGAAAACCACTCCCCCTTACATAATGATCCGTAAAGCACGTAAACCATATGTATTTGTAGTGTGAACTACATATTAATTCTCCCCCTTTTTGTCAATAAAATTAGCAAAGGTACGAAAACGGGATCCTAATGAAATTTCCACGGAGATGCTTCAAGACCAAAGAAAAGTACATATCAACTTGTTTAGATGCAATCATAAAGCCGAAGCTAAATACATTCATCAAGGAGTTTATAAAGATACAAGATAACCCCTAAAATATTCCACAACCGCACTCCCCACAAAGATATGGAAATTAAGCGCAAGTTCAAAAGAACTCTCCCCCATTTGATGTCATTCCCGAAAGAACAACAAGAGCGACCTTACTTTTAAAAGAAAATAAGGATTTCTTTGGATACCAAAAAAACCACAAAATGATTTTGTATCCAAAAATTCTCAATTAAACTAATCACAAGAGAACCTATGACTAATTTAATCGGAATACACAACCAAATTAATCATAAACGAATCTATGATTTGTTTAGTTGGAGATGCTCACATAAGAAGACGTATGGAGCCGCCAGTATATACATAAAATATGGATCAGGGAAGATCAATACTGCGGAATATACAAAGATTCATTCTATCTCTATCACTATTTGCATAACGACATATAATAAACATAATCTTTGTAAACAAAAGATTTTAACCTATCTTCCATCAAATAATTGACATAATAGGCTTAACTTTTGTTTGTCAAAAGTTCATCGATCTTGTATCAATAAATGCATATCGACATACAAAAGAGAAAACTTTTGACATCGTATGGGACAACAATAGTTCACGGACGCAAACAAACATATCCCATAACATATTGAAATATATAAAACCATAAAGATTAATACTGCAAACGTCATCTTCCAAATCACTTTAGAATTTAAATAAATAAATCTAAAAACATTACAAGATGAAAACGTTGGACATAGCTATGTGTACTCATAATAATGGCTATTCCAAGCCCTAGTTATCCTTCTTAAACAAAAACAAGAATAAAAATTCTCTTAAGAAGTTTCCTAGAAAAATAAAAACAAAAACAATGCCTTCCAGAAAACTGATCATAAGCTGCATCAAAGTTCACGTTCGAAAGCTTCACGGGTTTCGAGACCTTTGAGCTTGCGATTCATATCATCAACTCCATCTTCAGAGAAGATATCCTCATTGAGAAGTCCTTTAAAATGTGAATTTATGAGACCAAGGTCAGTAGTAACCTTTTTCCACTCAGTTCTAATCACATCAAGATCCTTCATAGTATCAACAAGTTGCAGCTTTGCTTTCTCAAAATATTTAAGAAAATCATGAACCACTTCAGCAAAAACCATATCCTCAGTCTCAAAATCTTGATGTGAGTATGCATAGTATAACATGAGGCATTGGGTGCACTATCTTCTATCAGAGTTATTTTCTTCCTCCCTTTTGATTCGAAACTGAAACCTTTCTCAAGAAATCCCTTTGCAAAATCACCATAGTGAAATGAAGAAGAAGACATTCTTGACAACCCAAAACCTAGAGTATGCGTACGTGACTTACCACTAGTAAAAAACAGACCTTTAGCAACGCCATATTGGCGTGTCCATAGGGGTTTAGGCACGCCAATCTGGTTTGGACTTGTCGTGGCCTCTGCTCGCATGGTTTGGGCTCCTAGCGTGTTTTTAGATAGCCTATACCCACGCCATCTTTGCGTGTCTGTTTCTCCATGAATAGACACGCCAGAGACATATAGGCGTTGTTATTTGGTCATGAAGCATATGGCACTTGGCGTGGCTAATGGTACTAATTAGACACGCAAGTTTGCTTTTTAGCGCGGCCATTGGTTCTCCTATGGACACACAACTTGTAATTGACGTAGCCATTGTATATCCTACGGACACACAATTAATGTTTTGGCGTGGTCGTTATTTATCATACAGACACGTAATTTTTGTTTTGGCGTAGCCATTGGTTACCCGATAGACACGCAAGTATGGGATTAGCAAGGCTATACGTTATGTATAGCCACGCCAATTTCAATTACCCTCATCCATGTGGCTGTATAAGGAACCGTTGATTCTCTTTTAAGATGATGCAATCTTGACCTTTAAATTAGATGCATCCTTCACTGTCCACATGTAACGTTGTGAGCCGTTCATTTGATATCCTATAGACACGCCATATGGCGTGGCTATATGTGATATTTATCCACGCCAAATTACAATTACCTTCATCCACGTGGCCGTATAAGGAATCGTTGATTCTCTTTTAAGATGATGTAATCTTGACCTTTAAATTAGATGCATCCTTCACCGTCCACATGTAACGTTGTGAGCCATTCATTTGATATCCTATAGACAAGCCATATAGCGTGCCTATATGTGATATTTAACCACGCCAAATTATAGTTACCCTCATCCACGTGGCTGTATAAGGAACCGTTGGTTCTCTTTTAAAATGATGCAATCTTGACCTTTAAATTAGATGCATCCTTCACCGTCCACATGTAACGTTGTGATCCGTTCATTTGATATCCTATAGACAACCATATAGCGTGGCTATATTTGATATTTAGCCACGCCAATTTATATTTACTTAACGTGTCTATATGTTATGTTTAGCCACGCCAATTAATCTTAAAACGTGTGTCATACGGGTGTGACGCCTCTAAGATGTTCATTACGACGCATTTATCCAAATTCTCTTATATTTTAGAAATTTTGGTTAAATCTGAAATTCATATATGCCAAAAATTCATATTATTATTAATCACACAGTAAAATGTTGATCTTTGGTCTGACAGTTTGCAAAAGAAAATATTAAAGAGCATTTATCTAAAATTCATCAGTTTTTCTTCAACTTTATCGATGGTGGTGTCTCTGTATTCAATGGATCAGGTTGTGACATTCTCGACACGCCAAACCTCGTTTTCCTTTGTTTCCCATCTGGAAGTTGGTATGTCTGCTCTACATCTGTAACATATAAATTTTTTTGCACCTTTTTAGGCTTCGCAGAAAGCATTTCAGAGGCTGCATGACTCCGGGAGTGTTGAATGACTGGTAGGTGCTCCTCATTCCGTTGATCATCTGCTAGGCTGGTGTATTCTTAGATCACTGTCCAATTTTTTTTCAGAATCAAAAACTGGTTCTGGTTGCTTATGAGGTTTTCCATGCTGTGGAGTTTCCTGCAGCAAGAGATTAAATGTATTATATATACTAAAATCCAAGGAGAATTCGTCTGAAAGCCGCACCATTTTTCACAACTGATGCCCATAATAAAATCCGTAACCAAATATCTTTATTCAGTAGATCAATTATCTAAATTTACACTAGCATTCATGTTCCATTTAGTTGTTAATATATTTATGACTCGTACTTATTCTTTAATCAAACTGAATACACGATTTACGTAAAACAATATATATATAATTAAGAAAGCAAAAGATCTATGAAACTAACCTTGTCACCAGATATGGTACACTTATCTTTCAGCCATGCCACAAATTTTAAATCTTAGAACATTGTCTTAGAGTCACCACTTGGTTCCGTTAACACGAACAATGGCTTGATAACCTCAAGAATATTGACAGCATAACAGTTACTAGGAAAATCTTCTCCATGTACTTTCTGGTTAAGCACCGTAGGTAAAATACTGCCTCTAGCAATTACGTTTTTCTTAGATCCATCCCAAAAGTCGTATTTTGCTGCCTACAGAATTGGTACGGCATATGAACATCATATAAAGAGAAGACGCTAGAATTAGCAATATAGATTTATGACCAAAATAATAAAACATACTCCATTAGATGTCTTAGCCAGAGGTTCTCTCATGTCCAGAGATATTGGAGGATTTGGCTGGGAATTACTGGTAGAGTTCTGCACAAGATTAGGAGACCTCTTCCTAGATCCATCAGAAGGGTTGCTAGGTGCAACAGACTTCCCTACAAAAGTAGATGGTTTGGAATTACTGGTAGAAATCTGCATAAGATTAGAAGAATGCTACTTAGTTACTTTTGAAAGTTACACATATTTCTAATTTTCAACGTTTACACTTGGATCGGTGATTCATATAATTGATATCATATTTGTGTCTCATATATCCTTCTTAATTAATACAAACTAGATAGACTGGTTTATGTATATTCGACTTACAAATCAAACAAGCTAATCAACCTTAACTTCAGCCTTAAGAGTCTCGGTAAAATGAACACCATACTTTGGCAAAGGAATCGATTTTCCAACAGTTTGTCCCAATGTTTCCATACCAGTAAATCACACGGGTAAACAGAAATTCTCCTTTATTACTTCCTCAATCATGATTTTGTAGCAATCAAACTCCACCCCATCCTTTCCATGTAATTGTTGTTTTCCGTTTAACAAAAAAGCTTTACCTCTAGCAATGACGTTGGCCTTAGACAGCTGGTCAAAAAGGATGCAACTTCTACCCCGCGGAAATATATGGCATGTGAACATCTTCAACCAAAAACTTGAAAACAAATTGAGATTTCAAATGCATGTAAAAATAAAACAGATACCGGAGAATCTTCTTTAGTTGTCGTGATCTCAGATTGGCTCTGATTACGTGGAGCTTCTGTTGTCACATCCAGAGTATGTTTCCCCGAATTTTGTTGAGTTGCCTGCAGCAGTAGAGTAATATATCATACTCGGGTAACAAATATACCAAATTCCACCGTGAATACAAAGAAACAGATGAATTGAATAGGTAACAAATATACAGTGATTGAATTATGGCACACTGTACTAACTCATAATCAAATAGGTAACACATATCGGTCTATAAGGTTCTCCAAATTATACCCTAGCATCCATGATTCATATAGTTGATAGCATATTTGAGACGTCGACTCATATGATCTTAAGATCATGTAACTGGTTTAAAACTCATACCTTCCGAACTTTTTCAGATATTGCAATACGAGATTCGCTTTGGTTGAGTAGAGCCGGTGATTTTGGTTGACTTACCTGCATCAGAAACTTGAAATGAAAGTTGTACCTTCTTTTTGCAGTGAAACCATTTAAGCATACTGGACATCTAACTCATAATCAAATAGATAACCACATATCTTGGTCTATAAGGTTTTCTAAAATATACACTAACGTCCATGATTCATATAGCTTATAGCATATTCGTCTCTATTATCAAACAAGATATATATAAAACTGGTTTGTGTAAAAACATATCCAATGAGTTAATAAAGCAAACAAGCCAAGAAACCAACCTTTTGATCCAAGATGGTTTGATTTAATGGCCAACTAATTTCAGCATCACCGACATCTTTTAAAGTTTTTATCCCAGATTTTCCAAAGGTTAATTCGGTGGTTTCATTTAGTACTTCAGTAACCCGGACCTTGTAGTATTGAACTGAACTAACGATTCCTGACTTCAATTTTAAGTGTTCCGTCTTTATAGAGTAAGCTCTACCAATGGCAACGATGTTGTCCCTTTTTTCAGACTAAAGTTTGCATCCTATGCCCTGCAGAAACACATGGCGCATGAGAGATAGTAAATGGAAGATTAAAAATTCAAATGCTTCGGAAACCAATACATCAATCCTTACACTTTCAGATGGCACATTCTGAGATTCCCCCGTGGATGGAGGAGAGGGAGACTTCTTTTTTGATATTAAAGACGCCGGAGATTCAGTAGAAACAGTCGGCGTTTTAGTACTAGGAGAGTCCTAGGAGAGTCCCGCTTCGTGGACCCTTTCAAGCTTTCAAATGACTTCTGCGGACCGGATTTCCCAAGTTTTTTTGGATGTTTCTTAACTGCTTCTGAACTTATCTTATTCTTAGATTTATAGGAGGCGTTGTTAGGTCCTTCATCCTGTGACTGTAGTTGAACACATTGTTAGAAAAATTAGATACTGTCTGCCAATTTTTTAAGAAAGTTACACAATCTAATCAAAACTCTATTCACTTCCTTTTCCTCCAGACATGCTGATATTGTTGCTCAATATGTTCGCAATGTCGAATCCTTGAGATATCAAGTTATAGCTTTCAGCGTTTCACGCAGTTCATCATTCTCTTTCGAGGCTTGTCTTGGTTTTCTTCCATTGTGAAAGTAAACGGTTGTCTTCACTCCAAAGCCAGTCCCTTTGACACGTCCACCCTTATCCTCGCCGATTGCAATTGTTAGGGCATCCTCGTTATGACCAACCATCATAGTTCCCTCTGAATATTCTTCCGCGTCTCTTCCTGTTCAAATAATGTGTTAAATTCTGATTTAAACCTTGCGCACTTACTTTGCACTTACTTTGGTTAAAAACATGAGGACTGGGAAGTTTCTGTTTTCTCACAACTTCAGATGCCATCTCTTTGACAAATTCGTCTGGTATAAATCCTTCTTTGTTTTCGCGTGCTTTTGCCTACATGAAGCACCGGTCTGCAAGATCTTCTTCGGCAACATCTCCCTTTTTGACCTAGTAGTTACCAGAAACAAGTATGGATTTACATCCGCATAGATATTAACTGTGTAAAACATAAAACCAATTCCAAAGCATCTAATGTGACAAAATTACAGATTGGTGTAAGAGGACACATCCCTATACCGTTATAAATTTCTGCGTATATGAGACACGCAACATTCAAAACAGAAGTTCAATGGAAAACTATCTGATATGGCCGGTTTTACTGTGCAGTGTATAATAAATAAGACAAGAGACTTACTAATTTTTCTCTTAATCCCGTGTATCCTCCTCGTCCCGTCCGATGAGGGAACTTGGATTGTGATATTGCCTCTTTTCCCTTATTCGAATTTTCCTTGCAGAGGAAATAAAAATGATTTCATAAATATGCTAGGATAGACAATAAGAACGAAACACAAATTAGAAAAAGAAATGTGTATTCCATACCGTAAATTTGGACGATTTTACATGACCAACGAACTTGTCCCAGCTTTCTTGGTCCACTACTGTTATGTTCTTTTTTGGGACAGTTTTTAGTTTGTTCGGTCTTTTAATAAAGGGTTTTACATGATTGGTGTACAATTTCCTTCTGAAGTCCCGCAGTCGAACATGTATACGCTTCATGACCACTTTTTTCATAGTCAGAGGCACATCATAATGAAGCTGCAATAACATCCAATGTATGTTAAGCACATACTCACAGTTAGACAACAAAAACGACGAATTGATAACTGCAGATGCATACCAGAATTTTCTCCCATATATCCTCTTTTGTTGTTGCATGGACATCCTTCCGACATAAATGTCTTATGCCAACCATATCACGAGCCAAATAGCCTAGGTAACTACTGAATTTAATTCTATTGCCACCACTAGGTCGTACCATACTGTCAAAAACCATATCTCATTTATTTTCAGTAGATTTCGAGAAGTCTCTATGCATCTTCAACATTCTTGTCATTCCCCTCTCTTTTCTAATATCTTATGTAGAGTCTTCTTGTTGTGGATTTTTTTCTGCTTCTGGAACTTTTTCCTTTTCCAGTTCTTCTTCCACTCTGAAATCATTTTCAGAACCGTGTGACTCTGGAAATAAAGGAAGCAACATATGAAACCATGTGATGTTTAAGTAAAAGCAAGTAAGTACAAGATTTCGAACATTACCAGTTGCTTCTTCATATCTACCAGTGCCTATAAAATCTTCGACTTCTTCGCCAGCTGATTCTACAGCGTCATTATCATTCTCACCTAACCCTATTGTGTCTTCATTTGAATACCCCTCATCATCTGGTTCCCTCCATTCGTCGTCATCCTCTTGGAACATGTTATAACCATCATCTTTTCCCATAACATAAACTGTGTAGGTAGGTGCATCTCAGTTAGGAATTTGAGCTTATTTTAAAAAATATTAGCTAAACCTAATAGGTAAGGCAACATGTGTTACACCTATATTCTATTATATGAAAATCAAACAAACATGAACTCATTGATGCATGTAACTTGAGGCTAAAACATCATTGCAACACTCAAAATCTCCTCATATAATTTTGTTATCCACAAAGCGAAAGGTACCGTTTGTCTTATATAACTTTTCGTTACAAAAGCCAAGAGCACTAAAGCACCACATAATGAGTATCCATTTTTAGCTTGAACATGATAGTCAAATTGGCCAACTAGCAACATGTGGCAAATTAAAATGCAGACGTTACCGGCTCACCAAATAACAGAGACTCAAATGATTAAATCTTGAGAATACTTGTATATATATATATATGATTGACACAACATCGTCGATAAAAGTAGAGTTATTAACTCTCAATCAAAATCCAACCCAAACAATAACAAAAACCCTAGAAAACAATTAACATCGGTAAGTTTTTTTATTTTATTTTGTAAAACCTAACTAACTAATATAACCTAACTAAGTAACATGAAAGAAAGATCTTTACCTAAATCTTAAAATAGTAGATGCATGTAACTTAAGCCTAAAACATTATTGTTGTAACAAATAAAATCAAATCTCATCGTACAACCCGTGATTGTTGTTCTTTGCTGATACAGCTGAATAAAAACCCTAATCATGCTTTAACTGGTAAACCTATTAATATCTAACATCTGATTCTATGAGATCAAACAAAAAGATCTAACATAAATATAATATTCATTCGATAATGGGTTGTAGAAATATAACCAGCAAAAACGATCAAGTTTAAAGATGTACATTCCTTGTAAAGATTAGAGATAGTAATAGAATAAAAACCCTAATCATGCTTCAGCTAGTAAACCTATAAGAAGTAATAGAATAAAAACCCTAATAACGCTTTAACTAGTAAACCTATAAGATTTAACATCTGATTCCATGAGATCAAACAAAAAATCCAACATCAATTTCATATTCATTCGATAATGGGTTGTAGAAATAATACCAACAACAACGATCGAGTCTGAAGAGGTAGGTTCCTTGTAAAGACTGAACGTGGAAGAAAGTAGATCAAACTCATGTTTCTTTTCCTTTTTGGTATTTAACCAAACCACCATGCGGGAATTGATTTTCCTTTTGAAATCATCCCGCCCAGTAAAATTCATTTTCATCACCCGCCAAACAAATGATTTTTCGTGTTCTTCTTTTTTTATTTCCAAATTTTTGATGTGTAACCAATATGGTTAGTTTCCTTATTTTATGAGAGAATATATCGTAGGTAGTTATGATAAAATTGTTTCCCAAAATTTTCGAAATTTAGTTTCCTATCTCTAACCAACTCCAGAAGAGGCCATAGAAAAAAATGAAGAAGTATATTTCGAAATTATACTTTCCTATTTCGAATAATATTTTCCTTAGTAATTTTTTGCTGGATTGTCTCCTGCATTGTTCTTGGTTTATGGAGGAAACATATGATTTTGAATTATTAGTGGCACCTATGTAGGAAACGTATTATTCTAATCATACAGTAAGCTACTAAAGAGAAAGAAACTAAACCCATCCATTTTCATGTTCATCATTTCCGGAAAACATAAAATTTCAAAGTGAACCATTCATCAAATAAATGTCAACCTATCTATCAGCGTAAAAAGCCCGCATCTAGTGCAGTACTTGTTATAGATGAGTCTGGTTCTTTTTCAGATTAGTCTGGTTCCTCATTCTCATCCAAACATCGTTGTATGTTTCTAAAGTGAAAAACTGTATGTTTCTACATTTACTCCGTTCTTTCACCTAATTATATTTATTTTTCCAAAAGAATGCACACCTCATAAATAAATAAATTTGCAAGAGTATATTGCATTCTGTAAACTCTGTGAACTTGTAAGCAATAATATGATTTATTTCATGATTCATAAACATCAACTTCTTCTAAATGAAGAAATTAGCAAATGAAACAAGTAATGAAAACAACTTTCAAAACGTCCACAAAAAGAAATCGATAAATCAAACCATATCAACAACAAGAAAAAAAATCATATCAAATGAACCATCCCCCATATCTTCAAACAGTTCTTCTCGCAATGCAAAGGTGAACGTGATCATTCCAACCAGAAGGCTTGGGCGCCTTGTCATCCTCAGATTTACCATTTTCTGCTTCATCATAAACATCTGGATCTTCAGTTTTTTGAATAATAGAAGCAGGAACATCAGCAATCACAGTAGGAACATCAACATAAGCATGAACATCAGCATTCTCAACATTACTGACTACAGAACTGATTACAGTGTCCAGAGGAACACCAGGAATAACATCAGCATAAACAGGAAAATCATCATTCTCAAAACTACTGACTACAGAACTGATTACAGCATCGAGAGGAACACCAGGAACAGTAGTTACTCCGTCCACAGTAATGCTAATCCTCAACTTACGAGGACCAGACATCAGTCGAGGACATTTTTGGATCCTCTCGTGAGTTTCATCTCTACAATCCCTCTTACCAGAACTCATTTTCCTCTTAATACTTTATGTTATTTTTTTTCTATGCGGTGTAATATATACATATATATATATATATATATATATATATATTTCTAAGGAAAACCCTAATTTTTTAGGTTTTCCATCATTATCTTAAATCACCTATTCTTTGGTTTTTACACAAAATATTGTAGCAATATAATGAGATATGGAATGAATATTTTCATGTTTACCTAAAATCCATTTTTTATCTAATATACATTCCGAACATAAGAAACTAAAATAAATCATGATCTCATGGGATATGGAATGAATATTTTCATATTTATCTAATTTCCTTTTTAATCTAATATACGTTACGAACATGATCTCTTAGGAAAAACCCAACATTTAGCGGCAACACTATCATGTTGATACACGAAATTGAACATTTCAACATAGAAAATAATCTAAACACCCAGAAAAAAAAAAAAAAAAAAACAAACAAAACTACAGGAAAAAATAGTTCTAGACAAACAATATTTTAGACAACACTAAAACAACCCCTCACATGGAGCTAGCAAGGGGTCCACTTTTGGGCCCTACAATTAGAAGTTATGTGAGAGGGTTGTTTTAGTGTTGTCTAATATGTTGTATGTCTAGAACTTTTGAGTAATAAATTGTACATTTCAGCATAAAAAAATCCAAATACCAAAAAAAAAAAAAACTACAAGAAAAAAAGCTACATAGATAATCCAAGGAATGTGTTAGTGGCATGGACATCATGAGTACACGTTTCCGATTGTCCACCAAAATTCTTCAACGAGACAGCGCTCCTCATGTGAGGAATAATTGCAACCCTTTTTTCCCACGGTAGTGTCCCCCAAATTTCCGTCCAAGTTCTGGTGAGTGTATTGTAACGCAATAAACGCCTATTCTGCCAAAATAAGAGGTCCTTGTTATTTACAAAGGCTATCGGGTTATAAGTCGGTCATTCATTCTCATCCTCTTCAAAGTAAATGCTTATCTTATAATTCCAATTCCATTCCCTGCCAGGAGCCCATGTATGAATATTTTCTTCGGAAATGGGAGACCAGAAATCTATCCGGGGCCGATCAATCCCCTCATGGATGTAGTAAAATAAAATGCGAACTCCGAACATGACCATCCCAAGTGATGGGTAAGTATTTATCCAAAATTCACTCTCATGAATATGATGCGGGGGTGGCAAATGTTGATGGAACGTCTCAGTGTCCAAATTGAAAGATATTATGCCAATATCCTGCTGACAACAATCCTTCCAAAAAATACAACCATGTGCGTACACACCTGAACTCCGAAAAGTATAAGGAATCTCCTCTGCTATGTTCCTCAATCCCCTCTTGTCTCCTAGAGTGTGTATTTGAACTTTACCATCCATGTGAATTCGAACTACCTTGTACTCATTGGTACTAGACAGTAGCCGAAACCCCCAATTATGTTGTATCGTGGATACCATGAAAGTACTGGATCCAGTGCAATTGGGATGCATAGTTATGGCAGATGGAGGTGCTCACCAGTTTCTGGATTCATAATATATACAGGATCTTGTATGTCGTGGTGTGAAACATAGACCATTGCAAGATCCAACTATTGGGTGCAACTTAGTCAAATCTTCATGGGTTCCATCATTCGAGGCGTCGTGATTGTTGGATGTTACGATCGGGCTGAAATCTTCCTCTATATAAAAGAGTTAAGTAACTTCTTTCTCTATTCTTGGTGCGACGCCAAAAAGGAGTCCAATTCTTTTGTCCCCGAGGATAGTATTCCATTCTTTGGAAACACATTTGCTTGCTAAAATGTTTTCTGCAGTTTGGAGGCGTTGTAGTATCTCGGTAGTTAATTCCAACAACATATCCATCATTATTATACTGAGAAAGATTATCAAAAAATAAAATAAAAATTAAAAGCATTTAGGATTTTCTTAATATTGTAGAATGCTACAAGCAGATACGAGTAAAGCTTATATAGACATCCAATACACCTGTTGGCGAATGGTCGCGTCCTTCATGAGAAGGCATTATGTGAATGGTCGCATCCTTAATGATCAGGCAAGTAGCGCATATTTTCCAAACCATGATTCTGAAACTGATATGCGATCGGAGAGGGAGAGGGAAATGTTGGATTACGACTCCGAGTGATGGCCGGCAATAGGTAAGACTCTACCAATTCCAATTTTCTTATAGCTGGTGGATTTTTTGGGTTAAGTTGATTTAATGAAAATGATGATACAGATTTTGCAAATGGTTACACAAGTTAGTATTTTGAAGAAATAGGTATCATCAAAGTACAGAGAAAAATTGGAATTAAGAGTGGTCTAATGGGAAATTGTGGACTGTGGACGACTGAATCTTGTTTTTTTTTTTTTGGAATTTATGTTTTGGATTTAGGATTTATTTTCATGTTTTTTGTAATGTTAATGACTGAATGGTGTTTGTGTTGCTTAATTAATGACTATCTAATGGATTAATTTTCTTGTTTAATGACTGTTTTCTTGTGTATGATTGAATGGTGTTGGAGTTGTTGGTTGCATTGTCAAACTCAATCTATGACCAAAGAACTGGATATATAGAAAGCACGAGTAGTGTGTTGAAAACTTGGAAAAATCACGCGTAATTTTATTACACAAATTTGACATTGTATCAAAATCACAAAGGATTGCTGAAATTACATGGATTCTATAAGATTAGAGTCCATCAAGGGAAAGTGCAGAAACCAGCTGTGATTCTCATTACAACTAGTTATGCACCAATTCACTAATGCTGACCTCCTGGAATTAGAATACCCATCACAACATCCTAATACTTACAACGACATTGGTTGATAATATAAAACATGAACTATCCATAAAATACAAACACATGACTACAAATATGGGCTAATGGTACCATAATTTATGTATCTCTCTTTTAGCCCCTACATTTTTTGGATAAAGAACATCGAATATTTCAATTTATGTATCACTATATATAAATATGGCAGAAAATAGATAATGAGATATATATATACTGAATGAATATTTCATCTTTATCTAATTTCCTTTTTAATCGGATGTAGTTTCTGAAGATAAGGAACTTAATAAATAAATCAACCTAATTTTTTTATGCCACCATATCTAATTGTCAATACAAGGAGTTTTTCTTCTCTCCTATAAATCGCTCTTCCTTTTCGATCAGAATGAACTGCATGAGGAAACATGCATATTATTGGCGTTTGCGTGAGATTAATGCATTTGCTGTCGATGAGCATTGTGTGGAATTGGTGCATGGGGAAAGTAGATGTTGTTGTCCCTTTGATCGTGATTATTTTGGTCTAAAACAACAAGTGAATATACATCAAGAACGAGCTGATCGGCTTCAAGAACAATTGCTTCGTGATATTAACGACTAGGACGTGGAATTTTATAGTTCATGATTCAAAAAGAGACTAGATTGACAAAATAGGTTTCTTATTGATCAGTATTTCTTAATTTTCTTAGTTATTTATTAATAAAAAATACGTAATAACACAATTCTGGAAATTAAAATGATGTGTTACATATGTCTCTAATTTGTTTTACGCATTTATGTTCTAGTTTTGTGTTTTGCCCATTTATGTTCTGGTTTTGTGTTTTGGTGTCGAACACCAGTTTCAAATCTATAATTCGTCTACAAAAAGACTCCCGATTAGTCATGTAATCAACATTTTTCTTTTTCTCTATCGGATTTACTTTTATGAACATATAAAAGTCTCCCTATAGATTCGCAAAATTTATAACCATAATTACAACTGGAATACAGAAATGCCTCCCTCTATACCAAGTTCACCACCATAAAAGAAATCCCCCCTCTAAATTCGTCGGGAATATGTTTAAAAGCATTGACTCCATTAAATAAAATATCAACCATTATTACCCAAAATAAGACCAAGTTCGATTCTTCAAATTTCAAAAACAACCTTTATTCCAGACAATATACGAAAAAAAATAATCAAAGATGAGAAATAGCACTATTAAAAATATATGTATTGAACACCAAACTACATTACTCTGATCAAAGCAAAAATAAAAACACTACACACAGAATATGTTTGTGGCATGGACATCATCAGTACATGTTTCCGATTGTCCTCCAAAATTCCTCAACGAGACGGCGCTCCTCATGTGAGGAATAACTCTAACCTTTACCGTCCACCTTGTCTCCCCAATTTCTCTCAAAGTTCTGGTGAGTTCATTATAACGCGCTAAACAACGGTTGTTTTGCAATAGGATGTCGTTGTTCTTTCCCAAGGCTATCAGCTTATAAGGCGGCCACAATAGATTCGAAGGATCTTACAAGATAATGCTCCTCTTAAGTTCCCAATTCCATTCTACACCGGGTGCCCGTGCATGAATATCATTATCGGAAATGGGTGCCCAAAAATCAATCCGGAGATCATAAATATCGTGAATGTTGTAAAATAAAAGGCGAACTGCAGACAAGACCATTCCAAGTCTTGGAGTAATGAAACCACCATTCTCATAAATATGATGCGGGGGTGGCCATTGTGACTGGAATGTTTCATTGTCCAAATTGAAAGATACTATCTGATATTGTCATAAAAATAACGATTTATCCAAAAAATACAACCATGTGCGTACACACCTGAATCCCAAAAAGTAAAATGAAAATCTCCGATGTTCCTCCATCCCTTGTTGTCGCCTAGAGTGTGTACGTCCACTTTACCGTCCACTTGAATTCGAACTACTTTGTATTCACCGGTATGTTCACAATATCCGAAACCCCCTACGACGTATCATCGATCCCAACTAATTTGTGGCGTTGGTGTTGGATCGCATATTTGTGGCAGATGGAGGTGCTCACCCGTTGTTGGATTCATAATATAAATAGGATCTTGTATGCTGTGGTGTGAAACATAAAAATATACCAGACCATTACAAGATCCAACGATTGGGTGTGACATGTTTTCATCATAGGATTCGATAATATTCCAGGTGCCATTGTTTCCAAATAACATCGGATAGAAATCTCCCATCATCATGTAGTAATCTTCCTCCTAAATTTGTTCTCTATAGAAGAGTTGCGTAACTTTTTCTTCTCTCACTTTTCGAGTGAAACCGAAAAGGAGTCCAATTCTTTTATCTGAAAGGACAAAATTCCACTCTTTGCATACACATTTGCTTGCCAAAATACTTTCTGTACTTGGGAGGAGGTGTAGAATCTCGAGAGTTAAATCCGGCAACATTTCCATTACTATTACTGATGATTTTTTTTTTTTGGGATTTCGTTTTTGTTGAATGTGCTACCAGCAGATACGAGTAAATCTTATATAGACATCCAATTGATGCAATATGTGTCCCCACACAACACACATGTTGGAATTTTCACGTCTTTTGGTGTTTTAAAATTTATTCAGTTAATGTACCCCGTAATACGAAGGGGTGCGAATCATTACACTGTTTGGCCAATGGTCGCATCCTTAGTCAACATGCCTTCTTTAAAAATTTATGATCCAAACAAGAAACGGATATTTTCACGTGTTTGTGTGAGATTTATTCCAGTTTATCAACATTCTATTTATCTGTCCATTGCAAATTTAAAAATTAGGGTTATGACCATAGTATATTAATCTTTTGAAGACAAGAAATTAGGTTTATGACCATAGTATATTAATCTTTTGAAGAAAAAAATGATCCCAAAAAAGGAAAAAAGGAAAATGTTTAATAAAATGTTAATAAATTCAAAAAAACGAAAAAAGGAAAATGTTTTATTAAACAATTAATAAATTAAAAAAAAGGCTCCGTTGCTCTGATCAAAGATTCTGCTACATTTAAGAATAAATTGAATAATACTTGTTTAGGTAGTCAAAAGTGTGTGAAGCATATAGTTAGGTTGTTTTCTTTCTCTGATTTATATCTTGTTACCAAAAAAAGTAAATTAAAAAATAAGTGTGAGAAGGCTATACCAACTTTTTATTGTTTTTGATAAGACCAAAAGTTATCAGATCTTGTGGGATATAGAGTACATGCTCTTTTTATAATACCTCTCTTTCAGTCATACATAACAAGAAGTCCCAAAGTACACATAGGAATGTACCTTAAAATCCAAAAATCAATCATAGGAATGTTCCATATATATACTCCTAGTATTTAGTGATGGGGCTGGTATTTAGGACATGGTCCCACTAGGATATTCTACACAAATTGTTAAAGTAGAAATGATCAAAGATCAAAAAATACCACTGCAAACGAGAGTACTTATTATTGTACTAGCTAATTCCTTTATTAGTAGTGCCTTGGATATGTAGTATCTTTTCTTTACTACTGAGTCAACTACATTGCACTATTTTACTCCCAATTCACATATTCTTAGAAGCAAAATAATAAATTATTAATATAGTACTAGCTAGTGCCTTGGAAGATCATAAATGCTTTTTGGTGCAATTTTTTTGATTAAAATCCCAATTCATATTCTTAGAATCTAATTCTAGCTAGCTACAATTAAATTTGTATTAAAAGAACCGAGATCAGTAGTTATTTTTTATAATACTGGCCGATAATATAGGATTTTATCATGTATGTGCCTTTAATCTGGACGAAACATGAAATATCAGCGATACATATATATGAATATCTGATAATATTGCATTATTGGTGGTATCGGATCAATCAGCCGATTATTGGCAAGGATGTTTGGGGATGTTAGGTTATCAGGTAAAACTAGTTTATTTGATTGGTCGGCATTATGAATTCACGAACGACTATGATTGGCTTCGTCGACAAGACTTGATATCCAAGTTTTTTACCAATGTCACTCTTGGACATGGCTTAATCAGCAAAACCAATTTTTATTACGATGTCACGATCTTAGAGAGTATAGTTCATCCAAATCTAAGTTTCCGAGAGTATTTCCACCAAGATAAATTTATTGATGGTAATTTTCCATTTTTTCCGATGTCACTCTTGAACGAGCTTGTAAACCAATTTTTATTTCGATGTCACGATCTTAACAAGTATTTATCTTCCAAATCTAAGTTTCTGGGGAATATCTCCACCAAGATAATTTGATTGATGGTAATTTTCCATTTTTACCGATGTCACTCTTGGACGAGCTTCTAAACCCCTGATCTTTATTTCGATGTCACGATATCTTAGTAAGTATATTTCATCCAAATCTAAGTTTCCGGGGAGTATTTTCACCGAGATAAATTGATTTAATTTTCTATTTTTACCGATGTCACTCATGGACGAGCTTGTAAACCAATTTATATTTCGATGTCACGATCTTGGCAAGTATTTATCGTCCAAATCTAAGTTTTCGGGGAATATCTCCACCAAGATAAACTGATTGATGGTAATTTTCCATTTTTACCTATGTCACTCTTGGACGAGCTTCTAAACCCCTGATTTCTATTTCGATGTCACGATATCTTAGCAAGTATATTTCATCCAAATCTAAGTTTACGGGGAGTATTTTCACCGAGATAAATTGATTTAATTTTCTATTTTTACCTATGTCACCCATGGACGAGCTTGTAAACCAATTTATACTTCGATGTCACGATCTTAGCAAGTATTTATCGTCCAAATCTAAGTTTACGGGGAATATCTCCAACAAGATAAATTAATTGATGGTAATTTTCCATTTTTACCGATGTCACTCTTGGACGAGCTTCTAAACCCCTAATTTTTATTTCGATGTCACGATATCTTAGGAAGTATATTTCATCCAAATCTAAGTTTCCGGGGAGTATTTTCACCGAGATAAATTGATTTAATTTTCTATTTTTACCGATGTCACTCATGGACGAGCTTGTAAACCAATTTATATTTCGATGTCACGATCTTAGCAAGTATTTATCATCCAAATCTAAGTTTACAGGGAATATCTCCACCAAAATAAATTGATTGGTGGTAATTTTCAATTTTTACCGATGTCACTCTTGGACGAGCTTCTAAACCAATTTTTATTTATTTCCATGTCACTATCTTAACAAGTATTTTTCATCCAAATCTAAGTTTTCAGGGAGTATATTTCCACAAAGATAAATTGATTGATGGTAATTTTAAATTTTTACCGATGTCACTCTTGGACGAGCTTCTAAACAAATTTTTTTTTGATGTCGCGATCTTAGCAAAAAAATTTCGTCCAAATCTAAGTTTCTAGGGAGTATCTCCACCCAGATAAATTCCTTGATGTTAATTTTCCACCGAATATTTTTTTTTATATTATACTATTTATTTATTTTCCAAAGCCATACATTTTTTTTGAAGGAGGGAGGGGCCAAAGCCATACTTGTTCACTAGCCAAGTTATCATGCTTGTACGTGGCTAAGATAGATGTCGAATATTAAAGTAAAAACGTGTGTCACGGTATAAAACACGAGCAAGGAAGGGAGACTGGGACAGTACTACTCTGCTTTTTGTTTTCCAAGTCTCTCTCTAAACTGAACCTAGGGTTTCAATATTAAAAAATTGAAAGTTTTAGTATCAAACCAGACAATATGACTGCTCTAGTAGTATCTTCCTTCCAATTTCTTATTCTTGATGAAGACAAAGAGATTGTTGGTTATTTTGGTTGCAAGGTTGTTCCTTGTTTTGGAGATGTTGCTTTTAATCAGTCTGGTGATGATGATTATGATGTTGTTGACAATGAAGAATAGGAGGACGATGAAGAGGATGATGAGTATGATTTTGAGGAGGATGATGATGATGATGATGAGGAGGAGGATGATGATGATGATTTAGATAATCCAGAACACTTCTTTTGGTTTGGGCCATCGCTTGAGGATGAAGATGAAGACGATGATGTTGATGATGAGGATGATGATTGGCCATACAAAGATGTGGTTACGATTGTCGACAACAACAGTGAAGAAGAAGGGCATTCTAACTGATATAGTCCTCTGTTTTCATGGTTCTGCTATGCAAGAATGGTATTTAATCACATCTTGATCCATCATCTTTTGTTTAGTTATATATATATATGTGTGTCTTTTTTTGTTTTTTTTTTTGTTTTTTTTTGTGTTATTAGTGTAATCTTTTTTTTTCGGATGTTTAATTAGTCTGTTTGTAAAGCTGCTTGGAAGTATAGTTTTTGTGAATGTTTAACATTTACGAATGCAATATTTTATTTAGATTCCAAGTGCATATGTTCCATTGTTCATCGGTTGGGGTATCAATCTTTTGACAAAACAGAATGAACGAGTAATGAGTTTAAGGGGGCTTGGTTTAGAGATTTGTATTTGAAGAGTTAGGGTTAACCATGATTTTGTTGTGGCTTTGTTGTTAAAGTGATAGGATTTAGTCTTGTATCAGAGTTGAAAAATATAGCCAAATTTTTCATAAATTGCAATGCCAAATCTGACAAACTTAACAAAAAAAAAATCAAAATTGAGAGCACAATTGGACAGTAGGCCTTTGAGTGCTACATAATTTTGCTTACACATTAATAAAATTAGAATACTAAAAATAACGTAAAAAACTTGAATTTAGTCAATGCCGAGTGCTCAACCATAAATTTGCTTGTCTTGGTGGCTTCCCATGTTCTTATTCATTATAATCATTATCCAAATGTTCACCATAGCTTTTCTCAAATGCATCCCAAGAAGCAAAACCCTTAGGAGGAGGATCATTTTTAACATGGATCATTTTCTTATTATGAACTAATTCCCATTCTTCATCGACATAATCTTCTAGTATACCACCAATGCTTTCCACAAAGTCATCCCATGAAGCAAAGCCCTTCGGAGGAGGAGGATCATTATTAACAAGACCATTGGCAGGAACAACACATTTCTCATTAGAACTCATCCTCTCAATTCCTTCTTTCTTTTACTTATGAACGAGGTATCTAATTTCTTATTTCTAGGATCCAAATCTAGCTAAATATAGTGTTTTTTTTTCTATACATATCTAGTATGCAAATATAAATATAGTGGGTGGGTTATGTTTACCATGAATATAACAAATGAAAATCAAGGTGATATATGGAAAGTGCGATTTTGCGGATTTTGCGAGACCCAGCAGAAAAATATTGCATTAGGATTGTAGGATTAGACTACTGATTGTCAGTTCTAATTAGACGCCTATAATCTTGCTGAAACCCTAAAGAAATCTCTAAATATCGTGACACGTTAAGCATTCATGTCAATGAGATAGTACACTTGTTAAAATTAAAATTTTACCTTCCTTATTTAACAAAATAGTCCTGCCTTATTGAATTTGAGATGCAATTTTTCCTACTACATTATTACTACAATCATAATTGATTTTATGAAAAATTCATAGACACCAGCACTTGTTGATCATGCACGGTTTACCAGGGTTTACGCGTTTGCAGATCAGGAAGAGCCAGCACCTGTTGACAGGCATTATGTGGCGCTGATGTATTGCAATGTCTTGATTTGATTAATCAGAACACTAGTGTATTCTTGACATAATTGATTAATTAGTCAAAAGATGGTTTATATCTTGAACTGCAACATGGTTTGGCACATGTATCATGCCATATCTCAAGCCCCTGACCAACAATTAAAATAAAAAAATGGTCAAACATAATAGGTCGAACAAAATAGGTCAATGATCAAAATAAAATCAGCACACTTGTGTATATTTATTGAATAGTACAATTTCTTATGGTGATTATGAAGTATGAACATCTCTATGTTTCAGATTTTAGGTTTATTTTTGGAATTTCTTGTTCTAAATAAGAAATCAATCTCTCAGCCTATTCACTTGTTAATGCATGAGTTGCTTGTTTTGCATTTTATAATGCTGGTGATTGATTTTCAACAACATCTTGAACTCCAGGTTGGTTTGGTTCAGCCATCTCTTAATCTTCTTCTCTCTGCAAATTTTCTTTATTCTTTTGGTTTGATTAAGAGTAATTGCAAGTATATCAGTTTCTCATCCTTTTGTAGAGTGGTTAGATTAACCATAAATTTCCATTTATGGCACATGGTTAAACTTCTAGTCCCTTGGCAGACCACGCCTCTTCAGTCTCGAGACGCAATTTTCAAAATACATCATTATTATCCTCTACAGACGCGTCTCATCTCTTAATTGCACACAGCGTTATCTTTAAGAGTAAAACGAGGCAGTTACCTAATTTGAAGGCCATAACTGTAGCATTATGGTTCACTAGGGTTCACAAGTTTGGCTCATGTATCATGCCATATCTCAAGTACCTGACCAAGTGACCAACAATTAAAATCAAAAAATCGTCAACATAATAGGTCCCTGCACAATTGTGTATATTTATTTAATTTTAATTAGTTAACAAATGGTCCATATCTTGAACTGCAACATGGTTTGGCTCAGGCATCATGCCATATCTCAATATATTGGTCCCTGACCAACAACTCAAATGAGCCACAAAAATCTACCAACACTATGTCAACAGCGCCTGAGACATAACTCATTATCATTTCATCTAATTCCATTCATTTGAGCCGCACAAAACATCATCGACAATAACGAAAGAATCGATCAATTCTTCTATGAAATATCGATTTAAGGATTGATTTAAGTTCAATCGATCTCTCATAGAAGTATTGACACTGACTCATAATCTTGGAAATGCAAATCTGGGTTATCTTCATCTAAGATTCATTTGGGGGTTTCTTGGAGATTCATCTGCAGAAAACTTCATCAACAACAAGGAATCAATTGATTCTTCTGTGAAAGATCGATTCAGGCCTAGATTTAAGTTTAATCGATCTCTCATAGAAGTATTGGTAGTGATTCATAATTTTGGAAATGCAAATCTTGGTCATCTTCATCTAAGGTATTTCTCATTCAATCATTTGGGGGTTTAATGATTTTACAAATTGGAGGTTACACACTACTGATTTTGAATGGTACAATTTCTGATGGAGATTATGAACATCTCTATCTTTCAGATTTTAGGTTTATTATGTTGCTGTGAATTGTATCTTGTTTTTAGAATGTTTTGGTGATTATGAACATCTCAATTGCATGATTTATTCCTCCACCAAGTAGTTTTATATGTCAGTTGACATATGATCTTAAACTCAGACATACTATTTGGTTGTAGGATGTCAACATTGGTGAAGAAAGCTTGTATTCTGTTTTGAGAAGCAGCATCTCAGGAGTCTTTGTGATTTGTATTCACTTTCATATTGTAGAAATAAACTACGTGTGCATAAGGCTCCACCAAGTAGTGTTCATGTCAATTATGTGCAAGTCGAATACGACGCAACCAACGCAAGCCAATTTTTGTTACATGTATTTGACAGAAGATATAAAGATCAAACATATACGGATGTTCGTAATTTGTCCCTTTGCCAGATTGTACATTAAGACTAGGTGTGTATATGCCTCTCCATTAAGTGAATTAGACTGGATAGAGAAACATTAAAGTGACTTGTTTTCAGTATGCATTTGTTTTCAATACATTTTATTCTTGTACATGATCCAGTTCTTTGATTGTAGTTTTAGTTTCTAGAATACATCCTGCATCTCCAACATTATTAACGCACAATCGTTGGACAATATAAATAAGCTGACTTCATCATATTGCATTTAAAAAAGTTACAATTGTTCAGTGTTGAGCAACATTTAGCAGCAACACTATCATTTCATATACACTTACATGTTCATAAACTAAAACATACCCATTTACAAGTATTTCACCATCTTACCCACAAAAAATCTAAATACCAAAAAGAAAACGAAAAAAGCAAAATAAACATAACATTACCATGTATTTTCAGTCTCCATTGCCAGAACCAAAAAAGAAACACATGATTCAGTGACTTACCATTTGCATTAGACCCATCTCCATTTGAATTGTTCTCTATACTTTGATGATAATATCTATTTCTTAACCATTTTTTAACATTATGTCATCATTTCCATTCGAGCACTTACCCAAAAATCCACCATCTCTCTACAGAAGAATTCAGATGTCGATAAGGCTTACTCATTGTCATACCCATCACTCGGAATCAGAATCATCATATTCCTCTTTCTCCTCATCAGACCCATCTTCTTCCTCATCAGAACCCACTTCCTCCTCATCAAACCCTTCTTCCTCCTCGTTTTCATTTGCATCGTCCGCTTCAGAATCGGTCTCTTGGGCCAACAATGCATCATTAATCCCAAATCTCTCATCTTCGCAAAATTCCTTAATTATCTCTTTTAGGACAGAAAAAGTATGTATATCACTTCGATGATCAACGAAAACATCATGCTCTTCATCTTCGGAAGCAGTTGCATCACTGTCATGCGGCCCATATTCTTTCTTCATTACTGCCATTTCAGCCAACCTCATCTTTTTACTCTTCACTTCCCAGAATTTTTCCTTCTCTTTTTCATCTATGAAAATATCAAGATGACGCTTCTTTTGCAAAATTGGTACCGGTTTTTCAACTGGTTTCTCTTCTGCTTTGTTTTCATTCATTGCAGCATGCATATCTTCCCAGATAGGTTGGAGTTCAATATCATATAACAAGTCACTTACTCTCTTTTGTACCTTCTCCAGATCATCCTTGGTCATCTGCCCAATCATCTGCATAGTGGCTGATAACCTTTCTCGTCTTTCTTTCTCTTCCAACTCTTTCAATAGTTGCTCTTCAGTCACGGGGGATTTACCCTTTCGTCTGTGTTGATCATCATCACCAGCCATTTTGATTGATTTGATTAAGAAAGATTTGATTTAGAAACATTCAGTAAATAATAGTCTCCCTCTACAAATTTCTCTCTGAAATTATTTGCTTTCTCTCTGACTCTTTGGTTTCCCTGTTAATCCCCTAATAAACTACTCTATCAGGAATAAACTATAAATTCTTGGAGGGTCACTCCTATTCCAAAGATAAATATTTAATCGAACACGTTCCCTAGTCTAAATGACATCTATTCTAGCCCACTATGTCATAATGACGTGATAAACCTAGGTAAAATGACATTTTGGTTAATTAAAGTAATAACTAGAGAAAAAAGAAAAAAAATAGTTATTTCCTTCTCTTACTTGTGCGGCAGAAAGACTGGAAGAGGCGAGATAGAGAAACCCTAGGTAAGGAAATAGAAAAAAAAATTCTATCCTTCTCTTATCATATTAAATTCGAACTTACTTGTTTAATTTCATGAATGTGGGATGGGTTTTTCTTAATTTGAAATTACTATCGCTAGGGTTTCAGGTATATACGTTTCCTAAAACTAAAATCGTTTTCTACTATATTCTGTAAACCTAGGGTTCTATCAGTTTTAGGAGTTTTTTATGATCTTGGCTGGGATTCTATATCTTATTTATGATGGAAATTGTGGAAGCACATCGATATTGTTAGGGTTTCTTTTGTTTTGTTCAGGTCTTTCATTTTTCTAGAGCATTCTCTGATAAATTCTAATAATAAGATTGTAGTTTTGGGTTTGGGTTCACATGGATGATCACATTTCCTTATGATTTCCTTATTGATTTTTTTTAGACAGTATTAATTGGTTGAAACAATCTATGTTTTGTGTGAATTTTGTGGCGGAAATTGTGGAATTTGGTTTAGGTTGAGTTAATTTTTGTTAGTAGTGTTTTTTTTATGGATTTAGGAATTAGCTTTTGTTGTTGTAAGGAGTAAAAGTTGCATTGTAGATTAAGCCGGCGTTGTTATAGAGCCAGAAAGGATAATCTGTTGTTCTATTCTCTCGATTTTGTTTTTCTTCACTTCGCAACGGTGTTCTATCATGCTAAGCAATTGGTTTAACAGGGAAGAAGGCATATTTGAAACTCGGTGTTCGACCAGCAACGCACGTGCACTCCAGTTGTAGCCTATTAGAGAACCTACTCATTCCCCACCTCCATATACAACAAATGGCATCGTTTGACTCCGCGGAAGATTTGGCAATCACCAAAGCATGGGCAGCCGAAAGTCGAGTTCTAGAACGCTCCTCGACCGAGACCTTTTGGGCGAAGATACATAACAAATTTATCCAAGATTATGGGAACCCGAAAAGAATAAGTGTTCAATAAATCAAGGATAGGAACAACATCATCCTAGATGTGGTAGCTGGTTTTTTTTATAATCAAACACAAGATCTCTCACGCAAGCCACCTTAGCTTGTCCCCTCTACAACTTGTACGTATCTTTATGGTTTATTCGGTACAATACTTTTTTCAATTTATATGTAACCAAATAAGTTTGTGTGTTGTTTTTGTAGCACGAAGCCGTGAAAGCGCGCTACTTAGAGGAAAAGGGGAAGCATTCACATTTGATGAAATCGTTTACTTCATAGTATTCATATTTTCGGAGTACCACCAGAACTCAATGGTGGGTGAATCAGACTTCATACTCTTATTTGGCTTCCAGATAGGAAAGGCCAATTCTCTGTTAAGAATGTCTGTAATGTGTTGTCTAGTCCATCTAATACTTTTGCAGGTACTAATTCTGTTTCTCCACAGGTATGAAAAGCTTTGTGGAAGATAAACTATCTAGATATGGAAATGACATTGAATTGCATTGCAGTTTGTGTAATCATCCTGTGGAATCCAGTATTCACCTACTCCTTGAATGTGGCTATGCTAGATCTATTTGGTTGGATTTAAATATCAGTGTTAGTAATATTATGGTACAACATGAACTACTAAGGGGAGCTGGATTCTCTCTTGGTTTTCTGCAGAAAATAATATTACCATTGGTGCAGGAATTACTAGATATGAGATTAATAAATTGCTAATGGTTTCAGTTTGGATTTTTTTTTTTTTTTTTTGAAACATTAGTTTGTACTATTTTATGTTCAAAGATTTTTCAGAACATAACTCCAAATAGGACAATGTCAATAGATGACATTAATAAACTTGTGTCTCCTTGAACTTATCTTGTTTCTTATACTAATGGGGTTGTGCAGGTGCTAAGATGGAAACCTCCTGATAGTGTTTATTTAAGAATAAATTTTGATGCTTCTTTTAAGTCAGATTCATTACAAGGTGGAATAAGGCTAATAGTGAGGAATTGTACAGGTAGCTGCATTCGGGTGCAAGGACAATGCTTCAATGGAGGAATGCAGATAGGAGTTGAAGCTGAGGAGTTGGAATGTAAGGCTATGCTGGCAGCTGTTACTCTGGCACACTCTAAGAACTTTAATCATGTTATTTTTGAATCAGATTGCGATACTTTAATAAAATCCATCAATGATCAAACCTATTAATATATGAATGATTAGGTTGGAACATTTTTTGGTTTTTGTTCAAGGAATTGGTTAGTGTAAATATACTCTTAGCCTTTGTTTTTGGTTTTGGGTTATACTATTTTGGTAATGATGATCATCATGGTACTGAATTTGGTTTAAATTTAAGTTAGCAGTTTGGATTTTCCTGTTAACTAGAGAATTAATGTATGGATTGTTGAAAAAAATTGATTCTTAAATCATGGTGGGGTTTTGTATGCCGATGGCGGTTTTAGCAATGTTGGATGAATGTATTTTCTGAGTTTGGATTTGGCTATACTGATTGTTGAATTAATATTCTGTCATGCTAGGATTAGTAGTAATAGTAATAGGCGTGCACATAGATTTTTTTATTGGATTTGGGCCTAAAATAGGCTTTGAATTAATCTTAATACCCTAGTTTCTGTCATCTTAAACAACATTTTATATACCCTGTTAATTCACTAATTCAAGCATTCACTGAGAAAATTTCAAAATTTACTAGCATTCTCTGCCATTATCTGTTTTCTTAATCTCTATTTCTATGATTTCTTTTTAATAATTGGAATTTTAGAATCATTCACCAAGAACATTGCTTGTTTGTACATCTATTGTATTCAATCCATTACTACTGAAATCAAAAGAGCAAGAAAAACTGACAAATTTATTCAAACCCTTCAAACCTACATCCATCACAAGTTTATACCACTGAAAATTCAAACAACTGGAAGAACACAACTAGTTTAATTACAACTTTCTTTTTACAATCAAAATTCAAAGATGCAACATTACTAATCTACCTGACATAAAAGGTTAATCAGAACCACTGCAACTCTCCCAGATGCTATCCAAATAATGCACCTGCTGCAAACTGAACCCCAAAATCACCTAACATCTTCATCAACACCATCTATCAAACAAAAAACAAAAAAAAAGAAACTACCACCAAATGTTTGAAATTGAAACCACATTCTCCATACACTTCTTTCAGCAACATAAAGTATCATCAATATCCCCACAAGTTTTCACGAACATGCACAAGAGAAATAGTAATCAAAATATCACATTACTCTAGTTCTAAGGGATTTGATAGTACCTATAAGGCAATCACCAAGAATCGCCACCACTGTTGCTGCTGTAGTTTAACTCATCCTCTTCATAGTAGGCACCAGTACCATCATCATCGTCTGAAGATGTGTAGGGAACCTGGAGATCATCATCTTGGGTTTCTACTTCCTCATCTTCTGCTTCACTGCAAACCACCATCTCAACGGAAAACACAGGCTCTCCATCGAGGTCTAACCCAGGAATCTCGTCTCCGTCAGAATCCACGTTCAGGGGTTCTGACATGGTTCGAGCAAACTTATGAAGGTTGTTCTTCTTTTTGGCGAGATAGCACTTATACATCACATCTTCAAACTCTTGCCCTTTCCTCTTCTTTTTTTATGTTTCTTTTGCTCTCTCATCTCTCTTCATTGAATCATCACTGTTCTCCTCATCTTCTCCTCCTTCACAGTTCTTTTCTCCATCTTCACAATCACTTTCTGTCGCACTGCGAGTTTTCCCCCATGAACACTTCCACTCTCCTCGTCATTGAAGATTCTCCCTGAGTCGACGTGCATATATGGCATCTAACTTTCTCATCCACAACTGAAATTCCTCATCATTTTCAACCCTAAATCTTCAAATTCTTCTCGCTCCTCTTGCTCTTTCTTCCTTATCTTCTCCTGATTCAGAAAAGGAATCAACCTTTCAATCTCAGAGCTTGATAAAGTCCCAATTATTTTCTATTAGGTCAACCGTTTGGTTTTATGCATTCATAGAAGGCACGTCTATCAGATGAGTTATTTCTATAGCCATTCAGGTTAACTTGGCAGAACATCTTGAACTAGTTTTTGATATTGTCTTCTTGTTTGTTGTTGAATTCATTAAAACATTGCACAAGCACTAAAATATATATTGATGGATTCAGCAGCAAACAAGAAGACAACAACAAAACCAAGTCCAAACATTAGTACTAGTGTTTGGGATTAAAGGGGTGAAAGAGTAGTAAAGGAGGTGGAAATGGAAATATAGGTTTGGGGTAAAAGGGATGAATGAGTTGCAGAGCAGGAGGAGGAAGAGCAAGAGTTTTTTCATGACAGTATTAAGCAGATGGATACATGATGTGTATCATCTGATATGGCCCTGCATTTGAGTTGTAGAGAATTGTTGAAAGAGTTTATATACAGGAAGTTCTGATAACCTCTTTAGGATAATTTTCTTTTCTTTTTTATGCAAATGTGAGCAAGTCAAGTGTCATGTCGCTTGGCTATTCATGCCTTTTCAATGCCATGCACACCCTCTTCAGAGCCGTCATTACTCTGCTAAACCCTATTTCCAAATACTAATTCTAGTCGCTTAATTCATTAGCTTTAACTCCAATTGGAACTACCATTAAGAGGTGCATTATTAGGTCACCTATATTTGATGAGTTTTTTTTGGGTCTAATGAAACCGTTTTGTTTTATGCAGATTCAGAGAACACTTGGGGCACGTCGATCGATCAGATGGGTTATTTCTATATATCCATTAAGGTTAACTTGGCAGAACACCTTGTAAAAAAAAAGATTACCACCCAAGCCCAAAGCCATAAAATTACCTACTCAAAACCCTTAATATATTTACCATTTACCTCAGATCAATGTTTTAATTACCTTTGGAGGGTTGTGTCAACATTATCGACACAAATCCAGAAAAGAAAAACCCCTTATAATGGTTTACCAACTTCATCATCATGCTTGCGTATAGCTATCTTTTGGTTCATATGGAGTAGCAGAACCAGTTTAGTTTTTCAAAACACTAATTTTAAACAACTAAAGATGGGCAGCTTGGTGGATTGATTCGTCTTGTTACCTACCTTACCTCCTTCGAGACCATGCGTTCGAATATGGGCAAAAGCTTTTTATTATTTTTTTCAAAACGAACTTTTTAGCCACGCAATAAATCCGGCGTGTCTATAAAACGCACACTATGGACACACATATACTAGCGTGTCCAAAAAAGGAACTTTTTGGCCACACTTTGAATTTGGCGTGTCTATAAATCGCCCACTATGGACACGCATACTAGCATGTCTATAAATCGTACACTATGGACACGCATATACTGGCGTGTCTATAAATCATACTTTATGGACACGCATATACTAGCATGTATAATAAACCAACTTTAAAACCACGCCTTAAATGGCGTGACTAACCTTTTGGATACGCCACAACTACTTAATGTGGCCATAGACTGGTCTATAAACACACCCATCAAAAATTTAAAAGTTAACGTGACTAAGCGGTGATTTTTTGACACGCTAATGGCCATGGCGTGGCTGAAAGTACCAAATTTAACACGCCCATAAAACATGGCGTGTCTATAGGGTAGACTTCTACCCTATAGACATGCCAAAAGAAAAAAAACGTGTCTAGAAAATTTGAAATTGGCGTGTCTAAAGGCCAAAAATGTACTAGTGTACATAACTCAATAGGTCGAGTACTTAAAGGTTTCTTAGGGAAGAAGTTTTTTATGGCTTCCTTAATTGATTCGTGCCAGACACATGGGTAGCCCGTACGAGATCAATCTTGACCCAAACGAAGGACAAGATTCGTTTGCACACGACTTTGCAGAAAACTCTTTGCACATGACGGAATCAAAAAGACTCCAAAAGAAATGTCTCATAAGAGAAGCAATTTTAGAGTACAAGAGTAACACCAAGTTTAACCAAAACAAAAACAAAACTGATCACAATAAAAACAAATACTTGTGCAAGCATTTTCGCAAAGATACTCATGCTAAAGACGATAAGAAAATATCTTGAGAAACCGAAAATACCATTGCCAACAAGTATACCTGAGCATATCTCTCAACCAGGATTTTTTGTGTGAGAGATTTCAACCTTGTGATTAAGTGGCACAACTATGAGCTTTTAGCTCATCAAATGAATATTTTTTTTTGGTTAAATCTCTTCCTTACATACTTTGGAGGAAGGCTGTCATGATGTGAAAAATTATCATAAAACTTACTATCATCATAATACGACACATAGTGAGGATTCTTACCTGATGAGTGTTGTCTAGATGGAGCAGTTAGCCTGTTAATGATTTCCTTATATCCTTCAATAATCAATTTAAGGTTGTCACCCATCTTCTCATATCTGCATTCTTCACTTGATGCAAGTTTCACATCAGGGTTATCATTATCTCCATTTCTGACAGGAGAGAGAACATGAGTTCTTCTTGAACGATATTTGTCAACATGTCTATTCTGTTTTGGTGCATTTGAGGAACTCATTGAACTGACTTTCCTGGTAGGAAACACAGGACGTGTACAAAAACCAATTGGTTTAGACATCCGAATGTCAGTTACACCTTTAAGAATCAAATCTAAGGTGTGTTGAAGTTGAATTAACAATTTGTTTTTCAACTTGGGTTTCCTCGTTTGCACTCAATGCCCTTTTAATTCACAAAAGAGACACACTTTCTGATCACAGAAGTGATTAGAGAATGCAGACCTAACATTATCGTTTGGAGATTTCTCTCTTCCAATTGATGTGTGAATCCCTTGTGCATCAGTTTGAGTGTGAAGAGAATCTGAAGTTACTTCTGAAACTGGAGCTCTTTCAGTTTGTGTAGGAGTAGATGGTATAGAGGACCTTTTTGAACATTCTTGAATGGAGAGTTTACCCAAGAGATGTTCAATTTCTAAGGCATCCTTTTTAAGTTTTGCCTCAAGTAAGATACGAGTTGATCGAACTTCAACTTTTTCCTTATAAGAAGCCTTTTCACGGGAGCCACAGTCTTTTACTACACCAAGAAGGACATTGACATATTTTTTTAACTGTTCAAATCTATCAGCTTGAATTCTAACAAGATTTAGAATTAGTTTACTCTCTTTAGATGTTTCCTCTTGAGCAACAGAGTCAGATTCATCAAGATAACACGTGTCAGTACTGGTCTGTTTCATTTGAACACTAGGTTCGTCTATAACCGAGACTGACGGATCTTTCTCTTTGATAGACCTATTAGAAACAAAATCTTTATTTCTGGTGACGCGTTTATCAGAAATAGTACCTCTGTCCATAGAGTCAGATCGCTACAAACATAGACTTTTGAGGTCTTGAACGTGTTTGCCTGCTCTGATACTAATTGAAAAAGCGGGGGTCTAACAACCTCACCCAATATTTCGATTAGCAATCTGTATGGACTAACTCCAATATACTTTATAGAGAATCAACTAGACAGTCAGACTCAATCTAGATAAAAGTATATCAAAGAGTTAATATCTCAATCTCTCGATTTGATCTTTACTCAAGCAAATGGAAATCTGCGAGTCTTTATCAATTACTAGAGAGATAAACTTGGATGGTACCAAAGACCAATATCCAAGTGTCAATCAATTTAAATCAACAACCAAAGGTTGGATATTCTAATTGATTGATCTTAACGCACAACCTGTGATATTTCAATTATATAACAAAATATAATGAACTAACAATGGTGTAAGCGTACTCAACGATGATGCACTAACAATCACCGCACGAACGAGTATTCCATATACGACGAAACGATGAACCTATGCAAAATAGGAAGGAAAACAATGCATAATTAAAATATTGACCAAGGCGCCAGGGGATTGGGCTCACCGACTGGCCGGCCGTGCCGTGGCCAATCCCACGCCAGTTTTATATTTTATCATATTTTTTGTTATTTTCCTTGATCTTATGAAAATCCTTTCATTTGAACAAACATCCTTCGTTTTAGGAAACTCCTCAATTTCATGGTGCTTCTTTCGCACGAAGGAAATAATATAAAATTGGGAAAATATTGTGGGTTCGTGATTGTTGGCCAACCGGCCATGCGTTGATCCCGCCGGCCCCACACCTCATGGTTCCTCATTATTTTATTATTATTTCCCTAATCTCATGAAAACTCCTTCATCTCATGGTATTTTCATAAATATATGAAAAATAATATAAAATTAGGGAAACCCGTGCGACCGGACCCCAACCGGCCGGCCATGCCCTAGCCGGTCCCATACGTCCCTTTATTTTATTGTTATGATTTTAAGGTTTCCTTCATCCCATGAAACTCCTTGATTTCATGGTATTTCTCTCAAATTAGGAAAATTCCTTCAAATCATGGAAAAATACACGGAAAATACATAAAAATTAGGGAAACTCGTGGGACTGGGCCCAAGCCGGACGGCCATGCACTAAGCGGTCCCACACGCCCTTATTTTTATTATTTTAATATTATTTTATTCCTTGATTCCATGGAACTCCTTCACTTCAAGGAAACTCCTTAATTTTAACAAATTCTTTTATCTCATGATATTTTCATAAAATCATGAAAAATAATATAAAATTAGGAAAAGGCACCATGGGACCTTGGTCACTGGCCGGCCGGCCATGCCTTGGATTCAGCGGTCCCTCGCTTCATCATTCCTTCATTTTATAATTATTTTCCTTCATCTCATGAAGTTTCCTCAGTTTCAGCAAAACCCGGATTTTATTGTATTTTCTCAAATGGTTGCTCAAACGCACGCCAGAAAATATCAAAATTCTCAGGACTGAGACGTGGACGTGTTGACGACGTGAGCATGTTACCTTGACCGACCCAGGGTTGGATCTTTGGTTTGCAATGAGTCGGTCCCACGTATTTTCATGGTTTGACCTAATTTGTGCAATTGCACGTATTAGGTCCAAGACTCTTCCAAATAATTTTGGAATTTCATGAAGTGATCGTCGTTCGATCCCACGACCATGCAGGGTTGGTTTCATGACCCCTTGGTCGGTCTCTCACCTCTCCATAATTAATTAGGTTTTATCATCTAAGGCTCAGACGAGCATTATATGAAAAATTATTGAACCAGTATTTGATCATCTTTTCACCAACTCTTCAAGGAGTCTTGGTATTTGCTCATGTGAGCATATGGACACTACATGGTCGACCCACGGTCTCATGTAGCCGGTCCTCCTTCATTCCATGGTTAAATTTTCAATAAACTATCACTCGGTCATCAATTGATCAAATTAGGGTTTCTGAGTCCAAGGATCATAATTCCAGATTCGAATGTAATAATTTTACGACGATCTCATGATCACCAGTTTATTATACTCAGTTCAACTATCAGTATTCTAATTAATGTTTTATTTCGGTCACGCTGCCAATAATTCATCAGACGAGCAACACTTGCTCAGATGAGCAATATTTGCTCAAACCAAGGAATATTGGTTCAACTATCAATATTCAACAATTCATCGAATGAGCAATACTTTCTCACCTCAACGTGAGAATTACACATCTGTCTCAACAGACACGTTCAATTCATGAATTTCAGAACATTTTGCAGAATCATGTTCAACTCAGCAAATACATGGACTCATCGTCCCATGAAGTCAGCAACTGACTAAATACACGTCTGCCCTGCAGACTCCACGCTCACGAGACATCAATCATGTCACTTGGGGGGATATCAACTAGGGTTTTGGTCTGGCGGTCTACGGCACGTGTGTTCATACACACGATGGAATATGAGCAAGTCGTGCAATCAGTTGAAGGAGTTAACAAAGTAGTGAATGGAAAGTCGACCAAGTCTCCGCACGATGAGAAACTGGTTTCAAACACGATTACCATTTCCCCACTCTTTGATTCCATCAACTGTCACACTTCATGGGATCATGGTGTCTACAATTCCAGCAATATAAATAAGTCTTTGAAATCATGATTGAATATACAACGATCTCACGTCTCACAGACAACGCGAGATCAACACCTCATCAATTGAGCAATTACTCTCAACTGGGCAACTTCAATCATTCAGAACTTATCTTATTCAGAATACACAACACACCCACAATCTTTGATTACCATTGATTCCACACATTTCTCAGCTTCCCTCCTACAGATCAACCCATCCTCTCTTGTGACCGAATTTACTCTGGAACGGCCATTGTCTTGGTTTAGGCCGGAGTACTACAGATTGGTCTCTCGAATTCAAAGAACTCCCTTCTTGCAGTGCATCTGTGTGAGGTTGAACATTTCGCTCGTTTCAAGGAATCTCCTCCGTACGGTCGTCTCCTCAATCCCGTAAAAACCATCAAATCGTTTTTCCCCATCTACAGATTGGTGACCGCAGTGGGAGATTAATCTCTCGGTTGCAATCTCAAGCTTTCACAAGATGATTGATCTTAGGTCACATACGATTGCAGAACCTAACACATAAGACGCTAGCACTAGCAACAACAACAATGAGGATATCCCGTAAACAATTCCGGCCTCTAACACTGGCGGTGGTGATGTTACTCCTCCTCACGCTAACACGGAAGGTCATCCTATGTTCGGTCGACACCCTGAGGAAGTCATAGAAAACCCACCACCTACCATGGCTGATCTCATCAAAGTGCAAGAAACTCTTGCAAAAAATCAAACTGATATGGCTACAACACAGAAGGAGTTGTTTGATTATCTGAAGACTCTCACTGACAAAATGTCAGAGAAAACTCAAGGAAAGGGAAAGGAAAAGGAGAAATCCTCAGATGTTGATCCTGAGGAGGTTCCAATTCATACGGTGGATGAAGACGAAGTCCGCAAAGCCGCACACGATCCATCAGCAAAGGAACCATCAAATTTCATTACTCGAGAAGATTTGGAGCGCCTTTTGGAGAACCGTGGAAAGGATAAGACATCACATGTCCATCGTCACCAGCCTTCATATCCTGCTGCTACACAAAGGATCCCTCTTCCGAAAGGTTATACTTCTCCGACTTTCACTCAGTATGATGGAACTGGTAATGCTCGAGAACATGTCTCTCTTTTCCTGGAATCCTTGGGAGAACATGAACATAACCATGTTGTTCGCCTCAAGGAGTTTTCAAAATCTTTGAAGCGAAGGGCATACACCTGGTACAACAACATCGCACCATGGACTATCAACAATTGAGGAGAAATGATTAATGCCTTATACATGAAGTACTTCTTCGTGCCAGAGCAAGTCACTCTCTCTTATCTTGGAAGAATGTTTCAGAGGGTCAGTGAAAATCCCAATGACTACGTGAAAAGATTCAGAGTCCAAGCCTTGCCATGACCCAAATGTCACGGAGCAACAACTAGTATACTTGTGTATCAACGACATGATCCCAGTCTACAGAGCTTTATTGGAAAATCTTCATTTCCACACCTTTTCAGAGCTTCATGAAGCGGCGAAGAGATCGGCAACTACTGCACCCGCTTTACTGGAAAGAACAAAGGCTACAATGGCTGAAGAACCGCGAGACACTCGAGGTAGCAGACGTCTGATCAACAAGAAGTACAACCTCCAGCCTTCCACAAACGTTGTTGCAGAAGGGAGCAAACGAAAATTCGAACCGCCGCGCAAGAATACCTCAGCTCCTTAAAAAGCACAAAGAAAGGATAAGCAAGATGCACAAACCTCGACCTAGCATCAACAAACGGGAAATGATCAGACATACTCAGACCTCCCTCTTTACAATGAAGAAGTGATCAAGTTACTGAAAGTCTAGGTTCAAGATGATACAATCAAATTGCTGTTCATCAAAGAGAGAGCCAACTGAAGCAAAATGGAGAATCCCAGGTACTGTCACCTTCATAGATTCATCAATCATCCTACAAGCAACTGCAATCAGAATCCTCTCCCAATCAGAATCTTTACAATCTCTGAACAAACTATCAAAGAGGCAGTCCAATCCTTGGTCGAACGTGGATTGCTCTATCTGTCGAAGGCACAAAGGAGAGACATGTTCACAGCAATGAACTACATCGTGTCAAGAAGTACATTCCGGAATACTTCTTGAGCCTCCAGCCACATACCAAGATATGTACGACTGGGGACTGCTTACCACAGTCAATCTCAGAAGAAACGAATTTGGAAGAACGTTGATTGATGCTGGCACCACCATCAACAACATTCCACTGAAAACCATCGGATCCACAGGCATCACTCGACAAGGAGATACTCATGCTCCCATCTCAATCAGAGACCTTGAAGGAACGCTCGGAAATACTTATGGCTACATCACTCTCAAAGTGAACATAAGTTCGACCTGGACGGAAGCCAAGTTTTACATAATCAGGAAAATCCAGGATATGACATGTCCTTCAGACGAGCGTGGATCCATGCTGAAAAGATGAGTACTTAAAAAACACCTTTGGTTACACATCTCTCCAAAGAAGAAAGTTCTGACCCAGAATATTTGGCGGACGTTCCATCATCAGAGCACTTGGAGGAATTTAGAACTTTGACGAGGTTGAAACAAGAACCTGCAAAAGATGCATAGACATTCATCCAAAGGTCCTGCACTCAGGCAAGTTTCATTCCTCCATGTCTATGTCATTTATTTCCTCGCATGATATTCTAGCATGGGGACTCAATTATGCTAGCATCTCTGCTATTGCAAGACGCTATAAGTAGGTAATCTCACTTCAGCAATATTTTACCAAGTGGTTGAATCTGACATTTCTCCGAATCGAGCATCTCACTGAGACATACATTACTGAGATGGTGTTCAAGCACGGAAAAAAAATTTGGGCGTTTCTCCATAGCCTTGTACAAGTGTCCTTGCGTACCACAAAATCAGAAAGCTTGATGTCCGCACAAGTGTTGAATCCCACTACCGCAACGAAAGGAATGCTGAATAACAGAGGATACTCGAGGCCGAGACGATCAACCTACGACATCGGACGCTTAAAGGGTGTGAAGCCTCAACACTCGAGCATCTAAGAAAATCCTTACAACAGCTGTCAATCACCTACTTCTCCAAGGCCAACTGAAAGTCAAAAACCTCTCATCTCTGAATGCTACTTCTTCAGAAGCCTTCAAACTGTACTCCCAATCAAAGAGTACACCTTCGATAATAGTCCTCTATCTTCAGCACAATATCTCTACGGTGACACACTGATTCAACACGACGATCAAAGTTCAATCGATAGGTCTTCATTATCCGTGATAATACTTCTGGAGCAGATGCAACGTTGGCACAAACTCCTTCAACACTGGGGACTTGATCTTATTGAATAAAGTATGCTGCTGCTATTTGCCGAAAACATCATAAATTCCCAGACAAAGCCACTTAGCGGCTCACTGGATGGAGGAGCAACACTATGTTGATAATCATGGTTCTAGCCTTCTCGGTCTCTGGAGCAACTCCAACCATGGTATCGACATCAACAAGGATATTAGGAGGAACTATGTCCATGGTCTTAGCATCAATAAGAATTTTTGGAGAAAATTCAATCGAGATCTCAGCATTAACAACGGTCTCAAGAGCAACATCCTCATGACAAATCTCCATCAACTGTCCATTCTCTACAACCTAAGTCTGGAAGTGTTACTCGATGGATCATACTTCTCCAAGCACTAATGACTCATATCAAGACGTGTGGACATGAAAACATGTTAGCATCAAAGTCTTCCCAAAGCTTGCACGACGGACAGGCACAAGCCAAAGTCTTCTGCAAGATGTTCTCATCACCTCTACAAATGAGATACAACATGCTTCAGGCCATGGGTTTACAAAAACGTACCAATGGGTGAGGAATGGGACAATGATTCCTCATCAAAAGATGTTCGTTTATGTCTATGATACAACATACAAAAAGGGCGCATCAATCGGACATACGAGCTGAAAGACATGGCCTTTACCGCAGGTCTACGAAATCTGAAAAATTTGTACGGGATTACAAATTACAAATGTGCATCCTTCGTTGGCTGACCTCTACAACTCCAAATTGAGTGATTCTTTTCTCACGTGATAACTCAGCCTCTTAACTTCAAAATTTGGGGTCAAGTGTCGAATTCCGACGTCGTATGAGGTTCCTAAGCTTCCAGAGCGTACATGCAAGCAATTCTTAGACGGGATTCATAACTTCCACAGTCGATCGGTGTCCACCAGGTCTTTCCACCAAGTATTCATCAAGGTACCTCCAACTTCGACCACCTAGGTTTACATCAATTTTTCTACCTGGGTCCTCTATCCAAGTCTGGCCAGAAGAAGAGAAAACGAAAAGGAGAGATTCAACAAGATACTGGGGACTGACGGTCCACTGATCATGACGATCAGTTTCACAGTCCAAGACCCGTGGCACCAGACTCTCATGTGCTAATCATTCATCATAAAAGGAATGCTACCACCGGGACATGAACCATGGTCATTACATCATCCCCTCTCGAGAGCAACCTCAGCTAGGGTCCCGTGACCAGGGTTTCAGAAGTGATGTTTCTACGACTGACAGAAACAAGATGGCACTGCAAGCACCATGCTCGTATCAATCAAGGGGTTCAGATTTCAAATTAATAAATGGCATTAAAATCCTTCATCAAGTTCAAGACACGAGCGAATGGTCTAAAGACACAACAGGGCGTTTTACAACAAGCTCGTCTGAAACGATTTTACACTATCTTGCAAAAGGTGAGATGGGAAATTGGTGAAGAATCTAGGATGGATCATATACCATTCTCTTCGCATGGATGTCCTCTATAACATATCCAAAATTCATAGTAATTGGATGAACGAGCAAAGAGATGTGGTCGAAACATTGGACTACATGCCAGCTGAAAAGTTTCTGGAAATCTCCTGGAAGTTTACTGTTTCGCCTATTTCGGCCCCTAAACATGCTCAAAACTCGAAAAATTCTTTGCTAAAGCTTGGAAATCTTCTGAGGATGAAAAAACATGGTAGTACCGCGGAAATCCGATCGACGAAGATTCTACAACGTTTTTACTGAAAGACCGACTTCTGATTTTCTGATGACGAATTATGAAGTTCATCTTCGTCCACATTTGAATCAGGATCTACACCATCAACGCAAATCCTGACTTCATCTTCAGCCGATAGTCATTTGCTGAAGTCGGCGGTGCTTCTAGGGACGACTCCCAGATGATCGAGAGACATACAAAGTACCAGCTTTCCAGCGTCTCTGAAAGGTTGATTCACCTGCATGAACATCTGCAGAAGTCTTCATCTTTGACTTCATATTTCTGGAGCGTTCCGGAAGATCCAGAAGGGTGGTTGTAACCAGAAGTCCACTATCTGAGGCGAAAGACATGGAGTCATGGATACCGATAACAAACGAACAAAATGGTAACAATCCAACTCTTACCTATTTACAATTTCACTAGTTGTAGTGATTATAACGTCGGAATTTCGAAAAACTTGCTCGTTCCTTCAAACCTGCAAAGACGAGCAAGATTCATTATTCAAAATCATGACTTGATTCAAACCATGAACAACCCACGTGAATTTTAACATCCACTGGTTTTTCAAAAATTGGGCAGACGTCCATTCTACAATTGTGAAAACTCACATACAGACATTATTCACCATGTATAATTGTCTATTTTCACAGTTGTTCAAAATCAAAACATTGATTTTACAAAATATATACATATTTAACGTGAAACTCACGTAATTTGAAAAATATATCTATATATTTTGCTCCTCGCACGAGCATCTGTCTTTGAGCGAGAGTATAATTTAAAGATTTCTGAAAGCTCGAAGATAAAAAATTTCATGAAAGCTCATAAACAAAATTTTATTACTAACAGAGACGCACGTCTGTTCAAAAAATTCTCTCGTACGAGCATCCACCTTCGAAACGAGAGTTTATTCCACTTTGTGAGATCTCAAATATTTAAAAAAATAAAATTTTGTTCTTCGTGAAAGCTCATAGACAAAAATTTTATCATTAGACTCAGGTTTATTTTGTTGTTTCTTAAACTAATGTACGAACGAGCGTTCGCGCTAAAACGGATTTCCTTATTGGGCCCGGCCCACGAATCCTAAACGACCAAGGTCCCGTCGTCCAAACCAGAGGTTCAACACCAATTTATGCTCATTAAACGATGCTCTATCATGCCACTGGGATCTTCATTTAAGTCATGGTTTGCTCGTACTATCAAAATCTGGTAACATCTTAACCTACGACTAAGTGCAATTACTTATATTGTTTATGACCGGAAAATCACCATTCAATGCTGAATGAGAACACGGCTTTCCTCACTAAGCAGGGGACTTAATGTAGATGGTTGATTTTCGACAAAGGCTAAAATCGTAAACCCATAATTATACGAACTCCTGATCCAACAATCAGATGTGAGTATTGAGACACGGGTCTCTCATCGAATCCTCTGACTGAGAATACTGTCTTTCAGAGTACATGCAGATATGTAGTCTCTCGGCTGGACAACGACATATCTTATGAATATTGAACACTTCAATAATTATTTCTATATAGAATCACGAGATTGACGGCTCCTAGACAGCTTGCTCTGCTAGTATAGAGCGATAAAGTCTTCAGGATACAAACAACAAGTTTCCCTGACTATATAAAGGATATGAAGCTCCAGCAAGCTCATGTCAGAATAATTAATGCTCCTAGACATCTTGCTCTGCTAGTATAGAGCCATAAGTTAATTATTCCTAAATTCTTGGATTCATCCACTGAATTTCCGAAAATGTTCAAATATTTTCGCAATATTTCGTTACTTCAATATATGGTTCTTCCCACCAGAATTCCATGAGTTAGTAATAAATATTCAACGCACGGGCGTCTGAGCTACCTCCGAGTAAGCCCCAGCTCAACTGGTGTAAGTGTACTCAATGATGATGCACTAACAATCACCGCACGAACGAGTATTCCATATACGACGAAACGATGAACTTATGCAAAATAGGATGGAAAATAATAAATAATTAAAATATTGACGAAGGCGCCAGGGGATTGGGCTCACCTACCGGCCGGCCGTGCCGTGGCCAATCCCATGCCAGTTTTATATTTTATCATATTTTTGGTTATTTTCCTTGATCTTATGAAAATCCTTTCATTTGAACAAACATCCTTCGTTTGAGGAAACTCCTCAGTTTCATGGTGCTTCCTTCGCACGAAGGAAATAATATAAAATTGGGAAAATATTGTGGGGTCGTGATTGTTGGCCAATCGGCCATGCCTTGATCCCGGCCGGCCCCACACCTCATGGTTCCTCATTATTTTATTATTATTTCCCTAATCTCATGAAAACTCCTTCATATCATGGTATTTTCATAAATACATGAAAAATAATATAAAATTAGGGAAACCTGTGGGACCGGGTCCCAGCCGGCCAGCCATGGCCTAGCCGGTCCTACACGCCCTTTTATTTTTTTATTATTATTTTAAGGTTTCCTTCATCCCATGAAACTCCTTGATTTCATGGTATTTATCTCAAATTAGGAAAATTCCTTCAAATCATGGAAAAATACACGGAAAATACATAAAAATTATGGAAACTCGGGGGACCGGGCCCAAACCGGCCGGCCGTGCCCTAGCCGGTCCCACACGCCCTTATTTTCATTATTTTAATATTATTTGCTTCCTTGATCCCATGGAACTCCTTCACTTCAAGGAAACTCCTTAATTTCAACAAATTCTTTTATTTCATGATATTTTCATAAAATCATGAAAATAATATAAAATTAGAAAAAGGCACCATGGGACCGTGGTCACTGGCCGGACAGCCATGCCTTGGCTTCAGCGGTCCGACGCTTCATCATTCCTTCATTTTGATAATTATTTTCCTTCATCTCATGAAGTTTCCTCAGTTTCAGCAAAACCCTGATTTTATTGTATTTTCTCTAATGGTTGCTCAAACGCACGCCAGAAAATATCAAAATTCTCAGGACTGAGAAGCGGACGTGTTGACGATGTGAGCATGTTACCTTGACCGATCCAGGTTTGGCTCTTTGGTTCGCAATGAGCCGGTCCCACGTATTTTCATGGTTTGACCTAATTTGCGCAATTGCACGTATTAGGTCCAAGACTCTTCCAAATAATTTTGGAATTTCATGAAGTGATCGTCATTCGATCCCACGACCATCCAGGGTTGGTTTCATGACCCCTTGGTGGGTCTCTCACCTCTCCATAATTAATTATGTTTTATCACCTAAGGCTCAGACGAGCATTATATGAAAAATGATTGAAATCATCTTTTCACCAACTCTTCAAGGGGTCTTGGTATTTGCTCAAGCGAGCATATGGGAGTTACATGGTCGACCCACGGTCTCATGTAGCCGGTCCTCCTTCATTCCATGGTTAAATTTTCAACAAACTATCACTCGGTCATCAATTGATCAAATTAGGGTTTCTGAGTCCAAGGATCATAATTCCAGATTCAGACGCTAATAATTTTACGACGATCTCATGATCACCATTTTATTATACTCGGTTCAACTAACAGTATTCTAATTAATTTTTTAATTGGGTCACGCTGCCAATAATTCATCAGACGAGCAACACTTGCTCAGATGAGCAATATTTTCTCAAACCAAGGAATATTGGTTCAACTATAAATATTCAATAATTCATCGAATGAGAAATACTTGCTCACCTCAACGTGAGAATTACACCTTTGTCTCAACGGAAACGTTCAATTCACGGGTTTCAGAACGTTTTGCAGAATCATGTTCAACTCAGCAAATACATGGACTCATCGTCCCATGAAGTCAGCAACTGACTAAATACACGTCTGCCATGCAGACTTTCACTTGGGGGGATATAAACTAGGGTTTTGGTCTGGCGGTCTACGGCACGTGTGTTCATACACACGTTGGAATGTAAGCAAGTCGTGCAATCATTTGAAGGAGTTAACAAAGTAGTGGATGGAAAGTCGACCAAGTCTCCGCACGATGAACAACTGGTTTCAAACACGATTTCCATTTCCCCACTCTTTGATTCTATCAACTGTCACACTTCATGGGATCATGGTGTCTACAATTCCAGCAATATAAATAATTCTCTGAAATCATGATTGAATATACAACGATCTCACGTCTCACAGACAAAACAAGATCAACACCTCATCAATTGAGCAATTACTCTCAACTGAGCAATTTCAATCATTCAGAACTTATCTTATTCAGAATACACAACACACCCACAATCTTTGATTACCATTGATTCCACACATTTCTCAGCTTCCCTCCTACAAATCAACCCATCCTCTCTTGTGACCGAATTTATTCTGGAACGACCATTGTATTGGTTTAGGTCGGAGTACTACAGATTGATCTCTCGAATTCAAAGCACTCCCTTCTTGCAGTGCATCCGTGTGAGGTTGAATATTTCGCTGGGTTCAAGGAGTCACCTTCTTACGGTCGACTCCTCAATCCCGTAGAAACCAGCAAATCGTTTAGCCCCATCTACATACATTTATACACCGTAATACTAGTGAAAATTACACACCTAGATAATCTGTGGGCGAATTTACACACCCGTAATATTTGTGACAATTACACACCTATATATTCCGGGTGACAATTACGCACCCAAATGTGCATGAAAGTATAAATGAAGGAGCGTATCCTATTGTTGTGGGTGAAAACTATTTTCGCCGATTTTGGTAATCTTGTGTGTGTGTGGGTGAGAAACAAATCTAAACCCAAAACAATGTACTTCACGGGAGTACTTTTGATTCGAGAGATCAATCTGTGAAGGAGAAGGATTGTTCTTAGGGAGGCAAGCGAAGAAAGTGTTGAGACCAGAATAGTTGATTCTGGAAGTGTGGGCGTTTTGTGACTTGTATCAGAAAATTGAACTGGTGAGCTGAATGGAAAGCTACCAGGTGATTTCTGGATGTGGTGTTGTTCTCCTGACCAAAAATTTTCGTTTGGTGGAAATAGGTGAGACCTATTTATACAAGTCGTGACAAAACGTACCCTGGTCTCGTAGGAAGTGGAAAACGTTTGAGTGGTGGAAGAAAAAAGTAATGTGTAACCTTAAGGAGTTATGCTTCCATGATGAAGGAAATGAATTGGTTACACCGTTACTTGTACCACCACTAATTGCCCTACTTCATGAAACTTTCTTGTAATGGGCGCATTGCACGTCGCACGCTGTAAACCGCCAGACCAATACCCTGATGAGTATCCCCCAGTTTATGACATGTTTTGATGTCTCGAGTGTTTTCGTGGAAAACGTGTAGCAGGTTTCTATGTGTGGCATGGTGGCATGTCAGTGGCCATGGCATAACGACGTGCTAGTAGCTGTGGCACGGTGGCATGCTAGTAGCTGTGGCACGGTGGCATGCCAGTAGCCGTGGCATAGTGACGTGCTCGTAGCTGTGGCATAACGATGTGCTAGTGTCTATGGCATGGTGGCATGCCAGTAACTGTGGCATAGAGAAGTGCTAGTAGATGTGGCATGGTGGCGTGCCAGTAGTCATGGCATAGCGACGCGCTAGTAGCTGTGGCATGGTGGCATGCCAATAGCCGTGACATAGAGACGTGCTAGAAGTTGTGGCATCGTGGCATTCCAGTAGCCGTGGCAAAGCGACGTGCTAGTTTAGGGTTTGGCGTCATGGTCGCTCAAAAGTTTCCACAAGCCATGTTAGTTTGGTGGCGAACTTGGATGGATGATATTGCATCTCAAGAGGAAAGGTAGCCGTCGATCATGGCTATCTTTAATTGGCAGTGGCGCGTTTGGCATGCGTGTCTGGCATGCGCGTGCAGCATGCGCATTTGGCATGCGTACCCTGGTATCGTAGGAAGTGAAAACGTTTGAGTGGTGGAAGAAAAGAGTAACGTGTAACCGTAAGGCGTTATGCTTCCATGATGAAGGAAATGAATTGGTTACACCGTTACTTTTACAACCACTAATTGCCCTACTTCATGACACTTTCTTGTAACGAGCGCATCGTACGGCGCATGTTGTAAACCGCCAGACCAATACCCTAATGAGTATCCCCCAATTTGTGACATGTTTTGATCTCTCGAGTGTTTTCGTGGAAAATGTGTAGCAGGTTGCTATGTGTGGCACGGTGGCATGCCAGTGGCCATGGTATAGCGACGTGCTAGTAGTTGTGGCACGGTGGCATGCCAGTAGCCGTGGCATAGCGACGTACTAGTAGTTGTGTCATAGCGACGTGCTAGTGGCTATGGCACGGTGGCACGTCAGTAGTTTTGGCATAGCGACGTGCTGGTATATGTGGCATGGTGGCGTGCCAGTAGCCGTGGCATATCGACATGCTAGTAGTTGTGGCATGGTAGCATGCCAGTAGCCGTGACATAGCGACGTGCTAGCAGCTGTGGCATGGTGGCATGCCAGTATCCGTGGCATAGCGACGTGCTAGTTTAGGGTTTGACGTCATGGTCGTTAAAAAGTTGCCACAAGCCGTGTTAGTTTGGTGGCGAACTTGGATGGATGAGATTGCATCTCAGGAGGAAAGGTAGTCGTCGATGATGGTTATCTTTTATTGGCAGTGGAGCTTTTGGCATGCGTGTCTGGCATGCACGTGCAACATGCGGATTTGGCATGCGCGTCTGGAATGCGCGTCCGGTATGCGCGTCTGGCATGTGCGATATGCGCGTGTGGCATGTTGGCGCGTTTTGGGAAGTTGGCGCTTTTGGGAAGCCGACTTAGTATGGCGACCTCTTTTGAGGCTGCGGCAGTTTTGGAGCAACCTAATTGGTCAATGAAAGTAGGGGTCCGGCAAGCTAGGGAGCGACCACTCTTCTAGTGCGCTGTGGCGGATTTGGTTGCCTAGTTTTGCTAAGCATAGTTTCGACCAACGGGGTCTAGTATACTGCGCGGGGCGCGAAACCCTAATTTTGCAAATTATTCGGGTTTATGAGTTCTTTATGAGTTATCACAATAATTGGCTGGATTTTGTATGCTGCCATACAAAAATCCTTATCTACAGAATGTAGTGTGCTTTCCGTCTGATCATTTTGTGCGATGGCTTTAACTTTGGTACTTGGAGGTTCATGCTACTCTGCTGCGAGCGAACATAAATCAGTCATGCCATACCGATTTAAGGGTTCTGCTGGGGAACATAGCACAGGAAAGTAATCAGTGGGTCTTGTACTGGCGAGGTGCGAAATTTACAGAGTGTTATGGATAAAAGTATATTGAGCGGCTCAATAAATATGTCGGTGGAGAGGTTAGTACTCGCGGTACCGCTTCCTTGCAGAGTGACGTCACATCAGATGTAAGGTTTTACGATTTTAACCCTAAGCTAAAAACCACCATCAACATTAAGTCCCCTGCTGAGCACGTAACAGTGGAATTGGTGCGGGGTAAGCATGAGATGGTGACAAACAAGAGTAAAATTGAGAGAGCAAGACGTGAAGAGATCGCCAAATAAATTCAATTAATCTTTAGTGGAAGGCATGAGAAATTTGCGATCCTTGTACTGGCGGATTTTGCATAGATTCATCTTGGCCATGGGTCGTTGGCACCAGTGCGGCATCTTTGGCTACTGGTTAAGGAATGGCTCGTGGCGCTGCTGGCTAGGGCATCGGCTAGGATGCGGTTGGAGTTGACTTGGGTTGCGGATGGCACTGCTAGCTTGAAGTAGCGGATGGCGCGGCTAGCTTGGCATGGCATATGGCGCGGCTAGCTTAGCATGGCGGATGGCGCGGCTATCTTGTAATGGCCGTGGAGCGTTGGCGTAGTGCTAGCTTGGCATGGCAGATGGCGCGGCTAGCTTGTAATGGTCGTGGAGCGTTGGCGTAGTGCTAGCTTGGCTTGGACGCGGAATGGCCGAGGAGCTGCTGGCTTGGCTTGGACGCGGAATGGCCAAGGAGCTGCTATCTTGGCTTGGACGCGGAGATGACTTGGCGCGGAGGGCTTGAGCGCGGAGCCATCGGCTTGGCTTGGGAGCAGAAGGCTTGGGCGCGGCTTGGACGCGGAGATGACTTGGCGCGGGGCCATTGGCTTGGGAGAGGAAGGCTTGGGCGCGGAGATGGTACTGGCTAGGCGCGGAGATGATGGCGTTTTCTTGGCCGCGGATTGGTGGCGCCATGGAGCGTTGCCTCCGCGGGACCGGTTGCCATTTCCGCGCATAGTTTAAACAAGACACCTTCCTCCATCCTAATTCCAAAAGTGTTGTGCTTATAAAAGGAAACCTTATTCTACCAAAACTCCAAAAGTAATATGTATATAAAAGGTGTCGCACATCTTTTATTTTTGTAACATTGGCTTTGTTTTCACGTCTCCGCGTTAGCAGCAAACAAGAGAAGTAGGCGTAAACCCTACTTCTCTTTTTTTTTGTCGGTGCAAACCCTAGCCATAGAAATATTCTCCATAAACCCGTAGAAATACTGTTGTATGAATGATTCTTCCCTTCTAGCAGTATCGTAGTAATATTAGCCGTCACATCGATAGTAAGAAGGCCAATTATTATGCAAAATAGGCATGCGCGAGTGGGTGACTGCCATTAGTTCTCCTCCCGTGAAAACCTAGCTCTAGGGTTTCCTTTTTCTCTTGTGGCCGTGTGCATAGTTTTATTGGTGGAAACATTCCCCTTTTTGGCCGCGAGCGTATTTCCCACGACTAAGCGTAACTTGGCCGAGGTCATGTTTTTCGCGGATTCGCATGTTTCCTGCGGCATTGTCTAGTTTCGGCCAAGAGCGTACTTCCCGCGGCATTACGTGCATCCCGTTGAGCAGGCATCAGTCCCCATTCCTTTAGTCGTGAATGTCATGACGTGTGTCCAAAGAGAAATTTTTGTAGCAAATGTGTTGTTGTCATAACTGATTTTGATAAGACTCTACGTATGCTTTTCTCCAAAGTAGTAATTCTTCGTTTTGCTTCGTTGTAGTTACTTCAAAAGCATAAGGAATTTTGTTAAGATGTCACATGAGAAAAATCCCGCCACCACATTGAAGAATGTTGGTAACTCCAAGCCAAACACGGATGATGAATTTTTTACGAAGTCTTCTTCACCGAGGAAAACCCATCCCAAGTATGTGGCGATCCTTCTGACTGTTTCAGAAAATGAAGGAGAGGTCCAGTCGGTTCGGCCGGGGCGCATAATGCGGTTTTTCCTTCAGAGGAAAGATTATCCTGCTTCTCCCATCGACTTCAAAATCTGTCAGAGTCCATTACGCTCTTTTGGTAAATTGATGCAATTCATGATAAGTCAAGACTGTGTGAGCCAATTTTACCAAGGCGCAAATCATTGGAGCTGTCATGGCGTCTGCAACACTTCAAATTAGGAAAGACATTGCGGGCTTGATCATCTTTGTCTCCATATCGTGTCTAGATACTCACACCGCCATATGTAGGTGAGGTGAAATGACCATTTCTTTAGAGAGTGTAGTCGTCTTACTGAACCTTCCAATAACAGGGAATCCTGATATCACGTTGTCCGACGATGAAGAAGAAATGTGTGCCACTCTTGTCGAGAAGTCGAGAGGATTTGCTCGGAAGGACTACGAGACGAAGTGCTTCTATAGCTGGTGGGTGCCTGAGTGGTTCCCTGATGATCCGGAGTCGGATCTAGTGCTAGATGATACACTCCATGTTGCTGCATTTTTAGCTTTGTGGCTATCCAGGGATATTTTTGATGACGGCTCTGGTAAGAAGGAGATAAGACAGGAGCTTATTAAATTTTCCATCAAACTGGCGAAAGGCGTCGTTCTTCCCATTGGTGGCTTGTTTCTTGGTTCTTTGTATACCCATCTGGATCATCTGGTCGCAGACATGTACGCTTCAAATGGTTATATGAAAGTGGACTCGTATGTTCACGTCGCTTTTCTCCAAGCATGGTTGTGGGAGCATTTCGCAAAATATGCTCCCAAACCATCGGCTCCACTTCCTGAGTCTTGTGGTGGCTCCAGAATACTGTGCTGGTCGAATAAGCGCCCAAAATCTAGATCAAAGCTCATCGACTCTCTTGACAATGTCTATGCCGTTAGTTTTCGTCCTTGGGATCCAGTTCATGCGTCCATAGTTCAGCCGAACACTTTCGCCGCTGCTCCGAACTTGACTTTGCTTTCTGCTTGAGAGAATATGAGCGTTGGAGAGGTCGTATTTATGCGAAGTTGTATCCCTGGACACGTGCCATCTTTCTTCTGGAGATGTTGCAAGGCGGTCCCTTATAATATTGACAGGGCATCTCGGCATACGGGTTTTTACCAAGGGGTCCCATTTATTCGTCCGCCGGTTGCTCCGGAAGAATCGTTGCCAGCTGTTCTCAATGCCAGTGTTCTGACGCCAGTTAAAAGATTTCCTTTTCTACTCCCAGAACGAAGTCCAGTGACAACCCCTAGGTACAACAAGTTATGGCAGGATGAGTTTCTTGCCATCCAAGGATTCGTGAGTGATGTTGTGGAAAATTCTCGTGGCAAGCCTTCCTCTGCGACTTTAGCGGAACATCCAATGTTGAGGGAGCCTTCTACTGCTAAGCGAAAATCTCCCAGCCTGGACATGGACAGTTCCCAGAAAAAGGAGCGAAGGTCTAAAAACCGTGCGGGTGGTTTTCAGTTGGATTTGTCAGCTCTCGTTACTTTCAGTTCTTTCAACACACGAGTATGCACGGCTCCTACTTGATTTGACTGATTCACACAAATCTTCTGTTTTGTTTCTAAACGTCTTTTCTTTCCAAACTCAGGGTCTTGAAGACGCAAGCCCCTTTGCCAGACTTGCGCACAACCAGAAATCGGGTAAGTTTCCTGAAGATGAAGAAGATTCCGAAGAAAATGAGAGTTCGGGATCCAGTGATGATGATGAAAGTGCTTCTGAAAGTAGCACCGAATCTTCTTCCAGCGAGTCCGCGACTGAGTTGGTAAGTTTTCGCACTCTTCTCCTCCTCTTTTTTTTTTTTGAAACAAAGATGAATTGTTATGTCGCAGGAAGGAATTGTTTCTGAAGAGGGTCTTGAAATGGAGACTCGTCATGGTGAAAGTGTAAGTTTGTCTCCAACTGTGGAAACTGCGCCTGCTGGTGATTTGGAAATGGAGGTTGAAGACGTTGCTGCGACCCAGATGGTGGGAAGTACTTCGGAAACTGTTGGCGCAATTATAGTCGGGAATCCGTTGCCGGTCACAGACTCAGTTGCGGGCGCCATTTTTGCTCCTCCATATTTGGCTCCCATGAAGACCACGTGTTGATCGGAGGATTCAGTGTACCAGCTAAGCATGCAGAGTTGTATACCATAATATGGGAGAAGTACGGACATATCGCAACGACCAAGAAGGTTACTAGCCGTTTCACATTGGTTAAGCGGGTGGAGGAAATATTATCTTCAATTCGTGATATGTGCAAAGTCACTGGCCATACTGTTTCTCGAGATGTGATCCCAAACTGGGAGTTCCATCAGGATTTGTGTGTAGACTTTGAGTTTAATGCTTCCTGGTTCGGCGAGGGATTCTCCGAGATCCAAAGGCTGCAGGTTGAGGCGGTTGACGGACCTTCCGCGGATTTGATTAATCAACATGAGGCAGAAGTCGAGAAGTTCTCCCAAGAGTTAAAGCTGAAGCAGGCGGCTCTTCAGAGCGTGAAGGATATTTTCTCCAAGAAGAGCGAGCCGTTGTTAGGCAATTTTCCTTGAATACTGTTACTTTCTGAACTCCTTTTCTTAGGTTTTCTTTTTTGAAAGGCAAGCGAAACGCCTAGTTATGGTTTGATTTCTTTTTGGATTTTTGGATTGATAGATAATTGTTACTTATGGGGGTTTTGGATTATTCTGTGGAATGAATTTTTAGAATAATGCATGTTTTTATCATGACTGTTTGTTAGAGCATAGCTCGGTCAACCTCGCATGCGTTGCTATCTCAAGCATGTTTGTCAATGTTAGTGATCAAAACTATAAGTCTTGATTTCTAGCCTACATAGCTAAGTCTCGGACTAGGATAGAAAAGTGTAGTTGAGATCAAGGACTTCATGGAGATTCATCATACAACGAAAAAGATCTATACAAGGAACCGTGGAACTTCATCAACAAAAAGGTATGTGGATACTTGAACTTATCTATCACTCAAAAGTCTATCTCTTCTATCTCTTACTTCTTATGAGACAAAAGTCGTATGCTATATAGACTAGATCATACACATTTGATATTTCGAGCCGAGTATATCTTGCCTATCTATATCTCGAAATCATGTGTTGGTAAAGTGTTTCGCTTTGATCAAGTTTATCTTTACCTAGTGACGAAAGTCATGAAAAGTTTCAATCACTTTGAGAATTGCTCTGACGTGATTTGGTCTGTGAATAACGGCTACATAGCGTCCTATGAGAATGTCTCAATGGTTGAAATGAGAGTTTAGATTACATAACCATGTATTCCTTGAACCGAAGTTTTCGAACTTTGTTGATCAAGAGAAATCGGGAGGATTGTGGAATTGGCTTGCCAAGTCCGCGAACCCAGTCCGCAGACTCAGTCCGCGAACTGTCGGAAGTTCTCGACCGAGAATTTCTGCTGGATTTTCCAAAACTCGTTTTTGTGCTAAGTACGCTAACTCAGTCCGCGAACTGGCAGAAGTTCTCTTTCCGAGAATTTCTGCTGAGTTTGGAAAACTCAACCGATTAACTTAAGTCCGCGAACTTGTTTGTGAACTTAAGAGGTTATGATCTAAAGATGTGATGTGAACATGAAACTTAAATTACTAAGGAATGCTTTATGCAAACCGTGGGTATAAAGTTCATGAGCCGATTCAATCGAATCGAATCATCTTTGTTTCAATTGTGTCTTGTGTAGTTACATAAGATCTCATAGCAATTGAACAACTCTTTAACTAGTTCATTTGAGTCAATTGAACTAGTTATGGTGAAGAATAACAAGGTTAATGTGAAATGCTCATATGGTTGACCTTTTTGGGTTACTATGTTGAACCAACATACACGTACACGTTTGGGCATGGTTTTAACGAACCCAGTAAACGTTTACCAAAATGTGTGTGACAAGCTAGGTTTTTAGATCTAACGGTTGAGAAATATTAGCTTGAATCTAAATCAGGTTTTCATCTAACGGTGAATAAGGATTGCTTTGTACCTAAGGCAAAACCCTGATTTGAAGGCTATATAAAGGAGACATATGGCATTGTGCAAAACTAATCCCCACACGTCTGTGTGCTACTAGTGTGCCTGCTAGAGTCGATCTCCATTAACCTTTGATTTTCTTCTCTAAAATCAGATTAACGACTTAAAGACTTCATTGGGATTGTGAAGCCAGACCGATACTACTTTTATCGTAATTGTGTGATCTGATCTTGCATCTTCTATCTTACGAGTACAATCGATTGATTGACTTGAGATCGTGAGAGTTCTCCGATAGGCAAGATAAAGAAGTCACAAACATCTTCATCTTACTGTTTGTGATTCCTCGACAATCCGCTTGTGTAGTCAGGAAGGATTGTAGAGAGGTGATTGATTAATCTAGGATGTTCTTCGGGAATATAAGACCGGATTATCAATTGGTTCCTGTTCACCTTGATTTTATATCTTAAGACGGACAAAACCTAGGGTTTATCTGTGGGAGACGGATTTATCCTTTGATAGACTTTTCAGTGTGAGACAGATCTGTTTATTATCAAGTCTGTGATTTTGGGTTGCAGCAACTCTTGGTTGTGGGTGAGATCATCTAAGGGAATCAAGTGCGCAGTATCCTGCTGGGATCAGAGGCGTAGGAGTACAACTTTACCTTGGATCGGTGGGAGACTGGTTGGGGTTCAACTATAGTCCAGTCCGAAGTTAGATTGGAGTATGCTAGTGTATGTAGCGGCTTAATACAGTGTGTATTCAATCTGGACTAGGTCCCAGGGTTTTTATGCATTTGTGGTTTCCTCATTAACAAAATTTCTGGTGTCTATGTTATTTCTTTTCCGCATTATATTTTATATAATTGAAATAATACAGGTTGTGCATTCGTGATCATCAATTGGAAATCCAACCTTTCGTTGTTGATTGATATTGATTGATCCTTGGACATTGGTCTTTGGTACCGTCCAAGTATTCCTTGTATTTGATAAAGACTCGCTATTGTTTTTAGCTTGAGTAAAAATCAAATCAAGAGAGAGATATTAACTCCTTGAGATACTTTTATCTAGATTGAGTCTGACTGTCTAGTTGATTCTCTAGCAAAGTATTTCGGAGTTAGTCCATACAAATTGCTAAGCGAAATATTGGGTGGTGTTGTTAGACCCCCGCTTTTTCAATTGGTATCAGAGCAGGCAAACACGTTCAACACCTAACAAGTCTGTGTTTGTAGAGATCTGACTCTATGGACAAGAATAATATCTCTGATAAACGCGTCACCAGTAATAAAGATTCTCTCTCGTCTAAATCTATTAAAGAGAATAGTTCTATCTCGAATATAGAAAAATATTGTGGTTCGACGAGACAGACAAACTATGGCATGAGTGGTCATGATTACCCTTCGAAAGAGACCTTCTCCTCTAATGAATGGGATACAGCTGAAAAGAGTAAACTGATTCTAAATCTTGTTAGAATTCAAGCTGTTAGAATGAAACACCATGTCAATGTTCTTCTTTGTATTGTTAGAGATTGCAAAATCCATGGCAACTCTGAAGATCAGTCTTCATGCTTGACTCTTGAGGCCAACCTCAAAAAGGATGCCTTGGATATTGAATAAACTCTCCATTCAAGGACATTCAAAGCAGTCTAATATACCAAGAACTTCTGATGCTTTATACTCAGAAGTCAATACAGATGTTCCTAATGTTTCCTCCAATCATGAATTTGGGACATTCCGTGAAAGAGACAACTCCTATGACGATGACATTAAGACTACGTCCTCCAATCATTCTTATGATCAAAAGGTATGTCTTGTTTGTGAGACCAAGTGTTCTGTTAGACAAAAGAGAAACTCCAAGTTGAATAGAGATTCCTTAGTTCAACTTCAACACACCCTAGATTTGATTCTCAAAGGTGTGACTGACATTCGTATGATTGAACCAATTGTTTTTCGTACCTATCATGTGTATGCAACCAGGAAAGTCAGTACAGTGAGTTCCTCCAATTTTCAAGGGCAGAATAGACGTCTTAATAAAAATTGTCCAAAGGAAGTTCAATGCCTTGTCTCTAAAAGCAACATTGTTCCTGTTGACAAAGCCATTCCAGAAGATAGGAAGATTGATAAGATAAGAAAAGATATTAAAGAGATAATTATAAGGTACAAAGAGCTTGTCAACAGATTATCTTCTTCCTCATGTCAAGACACTTCTGGTAAGAATTCCAACTATGTCTCTTATTTTGATGACAGTAAATTTTATGATAATTTCTCATGTCAAACAGGATCCCTCTCTAAGACTAAGAATCTTAACCAAAGACATAAACCTCGTAATGATCCTGTGGTTCGTACTTGTGCTAATTAATCACAAGGTTCGAGAGCTTACTCATATAAAATCCTGCTGAGTAAGTTGTAAACAGGTATACTTGTTACTTGCATCTGTTGAGTTAAGCTATTTTCTTATCGTCCATAGCTAAACTTGTGTTGACAGATCCGCTAAGATCAAGTATTGGTTAAGTCAAAAGAAGATGTTGCATACTGTCTTAAAACTCGTTTTTAGGTCCTGTTTTCAAATTGTTTGAAGGACTTTATCTCTTGGGTATTGTACTCGAACGGATTTCGTCCACGGTATTGATCTTCATTGATCCATCTTGTTATGTTTTACCGTGAAGGCTCCATTGAGTGTCTTATGTTGAGCACGATACAACTAAGTTGATTATTCTTATTGGCTTGTTGGTTGTTCCATAAGATGCTATATGTCGAGCATTAAGAACTAAATTAATCAACCAGTTTGGTTATTTAGTTTGTACTCCATAAGTTTTCTTTTTTATGTCGAGTACATGTACGATTAAGGTTGTCATATTTTATGATGAACTTAGTCGGGGTTCCATAAATTCTCTTATGTTGAGACAAAAATAATTAAATTGATTACTTCGGTGATTAATTTGGTTGTTTGTATTCCAATTAGATTAATTATAGGTTTTATGGTAATTAATCTAGTTGAGTTTTCATATATTCCAAAAATTCTTATGTTGAGTATATGAACGACTATATTAATCATGTTCTATTGGTTAATGTAGTCATATATTCCGTAAGGTTTTCCTTATGTTTAGTATGTGAACGATTAAGTTAGTCATCTCCGTATGATTACCTTAGTCGTAGCTCCGTAAGTTTACTTATGTTGAGCACTTTCAATTAAATTGATCACTTTTGTGGTTTGATTTAGTTGCGTTTTAAATTGAATTAATCATGGGTTTACTTGTGATTAATTTGGTTGAGCTCTGGATATAGAAAATGATTCCTATGGTTTTTGGTGTCCAATTAAAAAATCCTTCTTTTCTTTCGAAATTAAGGTCGCTCTTGTTGTTCTCTCGGGAATGACATCTAATGGGGGAGAGTTCTTTTGAACTTGTGCTTAACGGTAATATCTTGCGGGGTGTGCGGTTGTGGAATTTTATAGGGGTTATCTTGTATCTTAAAACTCCTTGATGATTGTTGTTAGCTTCGGCTATTAGATTGCATCTAAATTAAGTTGGTATGTATTTTTATTTTATTCTATGAAATGTCTCTTGTGGAAATTTCATTATGATCCCGTTCTTGTACCTTTGCCAATTTTATTGAGAAAAAGGGGGAGAAATATTGTAGTTCACACTACAAATACATATGGTTTTCGGATCATTGTGTAAGGGGGAGTGATTTCCATGATCGAGATGGAGTATTTACTAAGGGGGAGTAATACATATCACCATATTATTATTGTTAAAGTCGTGATACAATTGGACCTTGATGTTACATAATAGTACTATGACACTGTATAATATTGATCGAGAATCTCGATTTCTCTCATTGTTATAGCTAAGGATCTCCAACAACGATGGTGCTAAACTTACAACCTTTGGGATCATTGGAGTACTTGGAATGACGAAGATTTCAAGGAACGTTGAAGATTAGACTAGCAAATTATTTCGGAGTTAATCCATACAGATTGCTAAGCGAAATATTGGGTGGTGTTGTTAGACCCCCGCTTTTTTACTGTTGGTAGCACAAATATTCCAGGAGAGTCGTGGAACCGTGAATGTCGTGTGACGGTAGAAAGTATGGAATGAAATTTTGGGGATGACATGGCTATCGGTTTCTATCATCAATGTGAAAACTTGAAATAGCAGATTGTGCAGATTGTATAAAAGGACTTACTCGCTTTTAGGGTCTCCCAACAGACTGAATCTTCCGAGCGTAAGTCTGAGTTTTATGGGAGACGCCGTTGTGACTGCGGGAAGTCCCGAGTCATTCCTCGTTGTGTAATAACTGACAACTGAGCCGCTGGACCCCGCGCAGATCTTTTGTTTCTACCATCTTGAGATCGGGGTTGAAAACTGAAATTGGGAATTGAAAAGTGATATTGCAACCGAGAGATTAATCTCCCACTGTGGTCGCCAATTGTTTGTGGGTGAAAACTTTTTCCGCCGATTTTGATAATCTTGTGTGTGTGGGTGAAAAACAAATCTAAACCCAAAACAATGTACTGCACGGGAGTACTTTTGATTCGAGAGATCAATCTGTACAATCCCGGCCTAAACCAAGAAATGGTCGTTCCAGGCTTGCTTCGGTCACAAAGTGAAGGAGAAGGGTTGGTCTTAGGGAGGGAAGCTAAGAAAGTATTGAGACCAGAATAGTTGATTCTGGAAGTGTGGGAGTTTTTGCGACTTGTATCAGAAAATTGAACTGGTGAGCTGAATGGAAAGCTACCAGGTAATTTTTGGATGTGGTGTTGTTCTCCTGACCAAAAATTTTCGTTTGGTGGAAATAGGTGAGACCTATTTATACAAGTCGTGACAAAACGTACCCTGGTCTCGTAGGAAGTGGAAACGTTTGAGTGGTGGAAGAAAAGAGTAATGTGTAACCTTAAGGCGTTATACTTCCATGATGTAGGAAATGAATTGGTTACACCGTTACTTGTACCACCACTAATTGCCCTACTTCATGAAACTTTCTTGTAATGGGCGCATTGCACGCCGAACGCTGTAAACCGCCAGACCAATACCCTGATGAGTATCCCCCAGTTTATGACATGTTTTGATGTCTCGAGTGTTTTCGTGGAAAACGTGTAGCAGGTTTCTATGTGTGGCATGGTGGCATGTCAGTGGCCATGGCATAACGACGTGCTAGTAGCTGTGGCACGGTGGCATGCTAGTAGCTGTGGCATGGTGGCATGCCAGTAGCCGTGGCATAGTGACGTGCTCGTAGCTGTGGCATAACGATGTGCTAGTGGCTATGGCATGGTGGCATGCCAGTAATTGTGGCATAGAGAAGTGCTAGTAGCTGTGGCATGGTGGCGTTCCAGTAGTCATGGCATAGCGACGCGCTAGTAGCTGTGGCATGGTGGCATGCCAATAGCCGTGACATAGCGACGTGCTAGAAGTTGTGGCATCGTGGCATTCCAGTAGCCGTGGCATAGCGACGTGCTAGTTTAGGGTTTGGCGTCATGGTCGCTCAAAAGTTTCCACAAGCCATGTTAGTTTGGTGGCGAACTTGGATGGCTGATATTGCATCTCAAGAGGAAAGGTAGCCGTCGATCATGGCTATCTTTAATTGGCAGTGGCGCGTTTGGCATGCGCGTGCAGCATGCGCATTTGGCATGCGCGTGTGGCATGCGCGTGCAACATGCGCATGTGGCATACGCGTCCGGCATGTGCGGCATGCGCGTGCGGCATGTTGGCGCGTTCTGGGAAGTTGGCGCTTTTGGGAAGCCGACTTAGTATGGCGACCTCTTTTGAGGCTGCGGCAGGTTTGGATCAACCTAATTGGTCAATGAAAGTAGGGGGAGGCAAGCTAGGGCACGACCACTCTTCTAGTGCGATGTGGCGGATTTGGTTTCCTAGTTTGGCGAAGCATAGTTTCGACCAACGGGGTCTAGTATATTGCGCGGGGCGCGAAACCCTAATTTTGCAAATTAGTCGGGTTTACGAGTTCTTTGTGAGTTATCACAATAATTGGCTGGATTTTTTATGCTGCCATACAAAAGTCCTTATCTACAGAATGCAGTGTGCTTTCCGTCTAAGCATTTTGTGCGATGTCCTTAACTTTGGTACTTGGAGGTTCATGCTACTCCGCTGCGAGTGAACATAAATCCGTCATGCCATACCGATTTAAGGGTTCTGCTGGGGAACATAGCACAAGAAAGTACTCAGTGGGTCTTGTATTGGCGAAGTGCCGAAATTTACAGAGTGTTATGGATAAAATTATATTGAGCGACTCAATAAATATGTCGGTGGAGAGGTTAATACTCGCGGCACTGCTTCCTTGCAGAGTGACGTCACATCAGATACAAGGTTTGACGATTTTAACCCTAAGCTAAAAACCACCATCAACACCTATATATCACATAAGGAAATTCTTATTTCCCATATCAATTCATAAAGATGAACAACGCGTGAAAGATCCTTTCCAAGCAATGGAAAATTAAAGGAATCAACAGAACTTTCGGAATTTAAAGTAAACAATGCATGTAAAGCATACGCACACGATGCATGAGTTTTTAAACATAAATCTTTGTAAAAGAAAACATCAATGGTTGCAAAAGAGTTAAATGTATTCCCACCTCTTTTGACGACAAGTCACGCCTATCTCGAGATCCACGATCCACTGGTTCATCCTTCGAATCGATCGATGTTAAAAAATCTAACTGTTAATCATACACAAACTATAAGAATCTAGCCAAAATGGCTCACACAAGAATCATACAAGTTTATCTAGTGGTTATAAGCCCATTTATGATTCTACATTTTTTTTTATTATACATCTTTAACATATCCAAGATTTACTAATTCAATTAGGTTGGTTCTATAGTCCACTAGTTACGTCTTAAGATTATCTACATCTTTGTAGAATAAGTCGAAGGCTAATTTAGACCATAAAGGTCCAATTCATGTATAAAAGGAAAACTAACTCTAAACTCAAGTGCTTTAAACAAGCCTATTAATCCAAAGCCTGAACCTCCTGAGTCAAATAACAGTCATTAAAGGTCAACGTCTGGTTCATGGAATCACCTAACAGTCAACGCCCAAAGTCACGTCAAAGTCAAAGGATTCAAGGTCAAACGAGTCAACTCAATGAGTTGAATCAAGGTTTACTGAGTCAACTCAACTCAACTCAACCAGACAACCTGAGTCAGGTAAGTCATCTAAACTGACTGGGGTGATTAGCAGGCCTAACACTCAAGAACAGAGGTCTATACAATCACTAAACATTCATTCATTCAAATAGAAATCAATAATTCAATACAACTGTAATTTAAGCCTACCTGCAATTGCAGTAGCTGCAAGCCTTCAGTGGGACTACTTCATATCAATATTCATACATTCTAATCTAATCATATGAATCTTCATTATAAGCAAATATTACTCACAAGCCAAATCCTACATCTCAGCCACAATGTTCAATTCAGGAATCACATAACATCCCTCTTTTAATCTCATTAAACCTCAAACGCAACACCATCACCCACACATTACACTACTTTCTAGTTCAATTACAGTTCATCAACAACCTCTCAACACTAGTTTCATGTTATTCATCTAACCCTTAATCAACCATTGCAGTAACATCAACATCCGCAAACTACAATCCCCGTAACAGTTATCAGACTTCACTTGCAATAGTTCATATATCCCCAAACATCACCAACAGCTTCAGAATCTCCATTATAGGTCTCAACTTCATTTGCAACAACATTACATTCCTCAACACTTCCATCTCAATCAAACCTGTAACTCCAATTATTTCCCATTCTAAGTTATGTAACAAACCAATTTCCATCTTACTCAGTTCAACATCACCACCATAGCTTATCCTTGAACCTTGGATCTCTAGAACTAGTTCATACTCTTATACTTTAAATATAATCATCCAATTTTCACAACCTCAGTCATGTTACCAATCTCAGAGTCTCATATTTTTTCTCCATTCAACTAGCTACAACTACACTTCAAGCAACCCCTGCACCTGATGATCTCCAACTCAACAACAAATCAGTAATAAACATCTACAACCTCTATTAGAACCAATCATCATTATTTACTTCATCTGCAATTCCCAACACAAGAATCCTAATTCTAATTTGGGGAAGAACAGGGAAACCTAGTTTTCTCAAACCTTCACCAGAACTTAATTCCACTTATAAATTAAATACGAATTTTCAATTAGCATAAAACCCATCTAAGATTCATCATCTCTTATCCAATTTATATAAAACAGATTCAAATTAAAGAACCCTAATTTTAATTCTCAAATTACCTTTTCTGCAGGTTTTGTATCAGTCGCTTGAATCAACACCACCACCACAAACTAAAACTAACTCTACTCTTCTTCTATCTCGATCCGAGTCTCATAAACATCTTCACCCTCATCTATTTTTAGAGAAACCCTAACTCTTCAGTTTACATCAAAACCACTCCAGATTATCAATTGAACGCAAACCCTTAATTCAATCAACTAAACCCATCTCTAGTAACCTCAAATCAAACCTTCATCAACTCACAGAAACCCTAACTCCACTTCTCCATGATTCGTCTCAAAACCCCAACAATACTAAATCTTCTCATTCTTAAATCACATCGAAAACACCTCCTTCACCATCAGATTAAATTCATCAACCAAGAACTATCAAACGTGTTCTCAAAATCATCACTCGAATTCTACAGAAGAAGAACAATGGAGAGCAAAAGAAGAATGAAGAAACGAGAAGAAGAAAGAAGAGAAAAGAGAAAAGGAAAGAGAAAGAGAAATAAAGAGGACTGATCTTATCTTCGACATGGATTTAGATAATACCAAGGAAAAATTACTAGGACACCCACTTGCTTTGACACGTGCAGCCACAAGGGTAATATCCAAAATTACTATTTTACCCTCTGAAAACAAATTGATAAATCTTCTTCACCCAGTGTCTGAATTACGCGTGCGAGTAGTCCATTATGCATAACTTTTTGAGACTTATTCATTGGTACTAGTTTCTTATCTAGATCGTTGTTATATTAATTTCTAATAACTAACGTTCGTGTTAAACTAATCGAGTTATTAACGGCTAAAACGTCTCTTGATCATCAGTAGACCAGTCAAATAGCGTTGACGAGCTCGAGGGCCTTTACATTCTCCCCACCTTATACATTTTCGTCCTCGAAAATCAAACCATCCTTCTGGTCTTCAAAAACTCTCCGCCGTATAAAATAATTTTATCTCTTGTCTAAGCGCAGACAACATAAAAATAAAGCACAAACCTATACGGCTTTCTACATCTAAGATTTAAATTTTGTAGCTCTAGGTTCAGAAGACTGGTATCTATTTCAATAAGATAATTGTCTCTAACTTCAAGGGAGAATCTTACGAATCTTTCTAAGTGAAATCATATTTATCGGTTTCCTAAAGAGTTATACCAAACTTCTATGATCGGTCATCTCTGAATGTAGTTTCCCCGTCAAGGTTGGCCAAGCCCAACAATGCCTTCCTACGAACAGAGAGAACACAACCTTCACTATTCCCCAGTACTGGATTAACTAAGTATTAGTTTATTAAGATTAATTAGTCTTTAAATTTTACTGTAACTGGTGTAACTTAAAACTTTTACTTCAAAAACTGCTTATCTGAATTTATTTATTTATTTTACTAATATAAGTAATCCCAGTTCGATTCAAGTCATTTTATAATATCTGATATTTTAACTTTAGTGTAATACCATATACAAATTTTCCAAATATAATCTACTATAAATTTCCTACTAGCCTAATTATTAAAATACTATTATCAACTGTATAATTATCCTCATATTTTTACGTCTAACGCCTAATAAGTATTATATTATTTAGTTTAAACACAAAACATATATTTCTAATTTGTCATTAGTTTAATTTACAAAATTTTAACCGTAGATAAGCGTTATTAATTTTCTATAACTATTTAATCATAATTTATTATTTTTATCGTTATCTATCTTTAATGAGATTTTAGTTAAGTTATGTTTAATATGATACTAACTGATAAATGCTAAAATTACTATTACTTTTATTATCATCTATAGTTACTATTATAATATTTTATTATTATTGATGATCAAACTATTATTAACATTGATGGTCAAGATCTATCACTAATACTAATCTCACTATTTTTAGTATTGATTTGTCTACGTGTTCATACTTTTTAGACCAATTATTCTCTAATCTTTATTAGTTAAAGTTATTGGTGTACCCTACAAGTTTTACTTCATTACATAAACAAACAACCAAACAAACAAATCAATCAATCAAATAAATATTTTAATTATGGATAACTTTTAGTGATTAAGATTTATCTCACATCCCAACCCAGTTCTAAACAAGTCTAGTTCACTAACTGGTACTGGCTAATCCTATTGTCACCCATATAAGATCTAATGGTGAGCTCTGATACCAAGTCTGTAGCGCCCCCAAAGCTAGCAGCTGACTAATCCAAGGGATTAACTAAACAAAATGGCACTAAGGATCTAAATCATAAACTTAATCATTCAATTTAGAAATCTGCTACAAAACTTAACCCAAAACTAACCCAACACTCTGATATTACATAAATGAAAATCTCTCAAGTGATAAGAATACAATAATGTGTTGTTTAATAAATTAACAAACAATACAAATATAAACGATAAACAAACATCTTCGATTCGCCCAAACATTAAGCTACAAAACGGATATCTTCATGCGCACCGATTCTTCTGATTACTGAAAAACTGAAGTGGGAACAAGTGAGCACATCATCCCTAAAAGGGATGCCCAATGGAAATAACATCTAACTTTTAAGTAATCATTGGTATGATTTGGAAAACAATCAATGTTTTCCCAAATATTAAAAGACAACCAACACTAGATTAAACAACATGTATATGGAACTAACTCCTTTTTTATTTCTGTGGTGACATTTACACACCAACCATTATTTCTGTGGTGACATTTACACACCGTAATACTGGTGACAATTACACACCTAGATAGTCTGTGGGTGAATGTACACACCCGTAATATTGGTGCAATTACACACCTAGATATTCTGGGTGACAATTACACACCCAAATATGCATGAAAGTATAAATGAAGGAGCGTATCCTATATATCACATAAGGAAATTCTTATTTCTCATATCAATTCATAAAGACGAACAAAGCATGAAAGATCCTTTCCAAGCAATGGAAAGATTAAAGGAATCGACAGAACTTTCGGAATTTAAAGTAAATAATGCATCTAAAGCATACGCAAACAATGCATGAGTTTGTAAACATAAATCTTTGTAAAAGAAAACATCAATGGTTGCAAAAGAGTTAAATGTATTCCCACCTTTTTTAACGACAAGCCACGCCTACCTCGAGATCCACGATCCACTGGTTCATCCTTCGAATCGATCGTCGTTAAAAAAACTAACTGTTAATCATACACAAACTCTAAGAACCTAGCCAAAATGGCTCACACAAGAACCATACAAGTCTATCTAATGGTTCTAATCCTATTTATGATTCTACATTGTTTTTATTATCCATCTTTAGCATATCCAAGGTTTACTAATTCAATTAGGTTGGTTCTATAGCCCACTAGTTACGTCTTAAGATTATCTACAACTTTGTAGAATAAGTCGAAGGCTAATTTAGACCATAAAGGTCAAATTCATGTACAAAAGGAAAACTAACTCTAAACTCGAGTGCTTTAAACAAGCCCATTAATCCAAAGCCTGATCCTCCTGAGTCAAATAACAGTCACTAAAGGTCAACGTATGGTCAATGGAATAACCAAACGGTCAACGCCCAAAGTCAGGTCAAAGTCAAAGGATTCAAGGTCAAACGAGTCAACTCAATTAGTTGAATCAAGGTTTACTGAGTCAACTCAACTCAACCAGACAACCTGAGTTAGGTAAGTCATCTAGATTGACTGGGTTGATTAACATGCCTAAAACTCAAGAACAGAGGTCTATACAATCATTAAACATTCATTCATTCAAATAGAAATCAATAATTCAATACAACTGTAATTTAAGCCTACCTGCAATTGCAGTAGCTGCAAGCCTTCAGTGAGACTACTTCATATCAATATTCATAGATTCTAATCTAATCATCTGAATCTTCATTATAAGCAAATATTACTCACAACCCAAATCCTACATCTCAGCCACAATGTTCAATTCAGGAATCACATAACATCCCTCTTTTAATCTCATTAAACCTCCAACCTAACACCATAACCCACACATTACACTACTTTCTAGTTCAATTACAGTTCATCAATAACCTCTCAACACTAGTTCCATGTTATTCATCTAACCCTTAATCAACCATTGCAGTAGCATCAACATACGCAAACTACAATCCCTGTAACAGTTATCAGACTTCACTTGCAACAATTCATATATCCCCAAACATCACCAACAACTTCAGAATCTCCACTATAGGTCTCAACTTCATCTGCAACAACATAACATTCCTCAACACTTCCATCTCAATCAAACCTGCAACTCCAATTCTTTCTCATCCTAAGTTATGTAACAAACCAATTTCCATCTTACTCAGTTCAACATCACCACCATGGCTTATCCTTGAACCTTAGATCTCTAGAACTAGTTCCTACTCTTATACTTTAAATATAATCATCCAATTTTCACAACCTCGGTGATGTTACCAATCCCAGAGTCTCATATTTTTTCTCCATTCAACTAGCTACAACTGCACTTCAAGCAACCCCTGCACCTGATGATCTCCAACTCAACAACAAATCATTAATAAACATCTACAACCTCTATTAAAACCAATCACCATTATTTACTTCATCTGCAATTCTCAACACAAGAATCCTAATTCTAATTTGGGGAAGAACAGGGAAACCTAGTTTTCTCAAACCTTCACCAGAACTTAATTCCACTTATAAATTCAATACGAATTTTCAATTAGCATAAAACCCATCTAGGATTCATCATCTCTTATCAATTTATATAAAACAGATTCAAATTAAAGAACCCTAATTTTAATTCTCAAATTACCTTTTCTGCAGGTTCTGTATCAGTCGCTTGAATCAACACCACCACCACCAACTAAAACTAACTCTACTCTTCTTCTATCTCGATCCGAGTCTCATAAACATCTTCACCCTCATTGATTTTCAGAGAAACCCTAACTCTTCAGTTTACATCAAAACCACTTCAGATTATCAATTGAACGGAAACCCTTAATTCAATCAACTAAACCCATCTCTAGTAACCTCAAATCAAACCTTCATCAACTCACAGAAACCCTAACTCCACTTCTTGATGATTCGTCTCAAAACCCCAGCAATACTAAATCTTATCATTCTTAAATCACATCGACAACACTTCCTTCACCATCAGATTAAATTCATCAACCAAGAACTATCAAACGTATTCTCTAAATCATCACTCGAATTCTACAGAAGAAGAACAATAGAGAGCAAAAGAAGAACGAAGAAACGAGAAGAAAGAAGAGAAAAGAAAAGAGAAATAAAGAGGACTGATCTTATCTTCGACCTGGATTTAGATAATACCAAGGAAAAATGACTAGGACACCCACTTGATTTGACACGTGCAGCCATAAGGGTAATATCCAAAATTACTATTTTACCCTATGAAAACAAATTGATAAATCTTCTTCACCCATTGTCTGAATTACACGTGCGAGTAGTCCATTATGTATAACTTTTCGAGACCAATCAGTGGTACTAGTTTTGTATCTAGATCGTTGTTAGATTAATTTCTAATAACTAACGTTCGTGTTAAACTAATCGAGTTATTAACGGCTAAAACGTCTCTTGATCATCGGTAGACCAGTCAAATAGCGTTGACGAGCTAGAGGGTGTTTACAGATGTGATCATATAGTTGCAATCTAGGGTTTGAGTTTAAGGCAACACGCCAGGAAACATAATACCATTTTAGTACAACCTTCGAATACAATAGTGTCGCTACATTATGTTCAAGGAACTCGGCCGTGGGAGTCTTGCGACTTGAGGCGATACCGATATGACTACGAATTAAGCATAATATTCTTAATAGCTCATTGATTCAAGAATGACGTTCAATCATATTATGATTATTAATAATGCCATGTATATCATCTTACATGAAATAACAAGGTTTCTGCTGGGGAAAGCCCTGAAATTTGGCATACATATACACTTTCAAAATAGCTTTAGGACTACTGAGTTCGCTAGCCAAAATACAGTTTACTGATTCTCTTGCGGAATGCAAATTATATTTATACAAATTCAATAATCTTGATACCGGGTCAGGGACTATTTATACAACGAGATCATGGCTAATTTGCTACAAATGCCCTTGTCAAAAACTCACCATCAACATTAGTTCCCTGCCACCGCGGAAATTTCGTGTTGCGTAGTAAGCATCATATGGTGATACAAATATTTGCATAATCTAAAATTGTAAACAATGAAGCTTATTACTTATCTGCATGGCTGGGATGCAGTAACATACTATAGGTGCGGCAGGCGTGGCGATGGCGTGATCGAGCTTGCGGGTCCGTTCTTCATACTGGCTAGGGCGCAATCCGTGTGGGCCCACGCGGTTTGGACGACTACCTCTTTTCTAATCGGCCTTTCCTTATCCAAATAGGAATTCTTCCTATTTGTGTGTATATATTTATTAACGCCTCTTGAATCTGCGTCTTTCGTTCCACCGCAAAGTAGGGTTTGGTAATAACGCAGATTAGGGTGTGTGCCTAAACAACAACTCCGTTAGATGTTTTCAGTGAAACTTTTGCAATGTGTGACAATCATGGAAATGACATTGTGATGAGCCCTGCTCATGAAGACGTTAGCACAGCTACCCTGGAGATCGTTCCCAATTATTGTGACAACTTTTTCGAAGGCATCATATATAAAACAAGTCTTCCGGATAATGCTGATTGTTCCATTCTGGACTCTTACAATGAGAATGGATTCCAAAGTACTCATCCACGAGACATTGCCAGGTTGTGCTTGAAAAGAGGGGAATATAAACCATCTCACATTGATTTCAAGGCTTCCCGATCTCTTTCGCTTGATTGGACGGAATGGTCGAGAGATATGTTAAGTCACCATGGGGTCAGACAGCACCTTGACAACGCCAAGATTCTTCATACTCTGAAAGTATTTGAGACACTGGAAATCACCAAGGATATGCGAGGCTTGCTCGCATTCATTCTTCGATGGTGTGAACCAACCAATTCGGCTTTGTGCATGGGGTGAATTAACAATTACGCTAGAAGATGTGAATGTTTTGTTGCAATTACTTGTGATAGGCAATATCCCTACCAAATGGCCTGAAGAAGATATCGAGATTACTACTATCCCGACAACAAAGATAGAAGAGTTGCAGCAAGCTCAAGACCATCCTTCCAACAATTATTCGGTGTGGATCAATTATTGCGTACCAAGGGATGCTCCAAAGATTATGCGATTGATCATCCTCTGTATATAGTTGTGTTCCTTACACTCTGGTTATCCAGGGATATATTTGAAGATTTTCCTAGAAATCAGTTGAAGCCGTCAGTTGTTCCTCTTGCTGTGGCTCTGGCACAGGGGAGAGTTCTCCCAATTGGTAAAATATTCTCGGGCTCTTTGTATTCTCATTTAGGCGCGCTTGCAAGAGATTTCAGAGCTTCTAACGGACGTGTTGTGATAGAGTTCTTCATTCCTGTTATGTTTCTGCAAGCCTGGTTATGGGAGTATTTTCCTGAATATGCACCTAAGGTCCAGGATTCTTATCCAGACTCGCGGGTTAAATATGCCAGAATACTACGTTGGTGTGGTGGAAAGCCTTCTCATGTGGACCTTATTAACATGATGAATAATGAAGAAAAAGTGAATTTTAGGCCTTGGGGTTTTAGATTCCAGAACATACTGGCTCCATCAACCTTCGCAGTGTTATATAAAACCATTATTCATTCTGGATTGACGAAGTGGGGCAACATAGTCACAACTGGTCAAGCTACTTTTATGCATAGATGTGCCCCAGGAAACCTTCCTGCTCTTGGCACAAATGGGTTTTCAATACATATTTATAACATTGACAGAGCCGCTCGATAGATGAGTTTTGATCAATCGGTCCCTCGTTATCGTTCTGCCCTTCATTCGATGGAAAATCTCAAGCAACCCTTAGATATTCATGTCGTCTTTGGTATAAGTGTCCCTTTACGTCGTGTCGGCAGGAAGACACATGTCATGGCGCGGTACAGAATATTTTGGGACTTACAACTCTCTTTTCTTTATAGATATTTGTTAGAGATTCCTGGCACCGTACGTGGTATTCTTCGTAATGATCAGTTATCATCTAGCCCGAATTTAAGAGTGATTTCCCCCTAGAAGAGAATGCTCTCACTTTCTGGTTGCATTATTGCTAATTTTGATGCCTCGTCATCTCAACATAAATGCAGCTTGGGACAGGAAAACAAGTCTTCAGAAGAAGCTTCGGAGATTACCATGACTGTCGTCCTTGATAAAACACCTTCCCCATCCTCAACCAATGGAAGTATTCCCTCTGACATATTTGCTATTGCACAAGATAATGACACTAAATATCCAAATGCTAGAGCATTCTTTGATTTCAAGTTCGACCGAATCTGTCCTAATTACGAATGCATCAGCGATTTTACGGTTTCTTCTCTCTATGCTGATTTATATTCCAAGATATGGAACAAATTCAGTCATTTCTTCGTGGGAAATTACGGTAGGTATCGATCCTTGGAAGAGAAGGTGTCTATGTTATTGCCGACGGTTTAAAAAATGATGTTCCTTCCTTGCCAAGATATTTATGATGTAGTTCTACAGGATTGGAATAAAACCTTAGATGAGGCCGAGACGGCTAGGCTGGACGTCGGATGGTTGCGTGACTTTCTTGCAGGCACACAAAAGAAGCTGAGTCTGGCAGGTACCTTTTCTGGTCCCGAGGTCGTCGAAAAAGAAAAAGATAATATTGAGAGATTGACCCGGGAGTTAAAACTTGCTAATGAGAACCTCGAAAAGTTGGAAAAGGCGTGCGTTGATGGCGCCGAACCAATCTTTAAAAAATTATTCTCTGAATAGTTTTCTTATCATGGGTCTTTCTGAGATACCATTTTTCTGGTTTTATTTGTCTAGGTTTTGAACAGGTATATTTAGAAAGGATTTTATGAAAATGAAATAGATACTTTTGATTTATGTAAAAATTTTAATTCTAAGCATAATTGCAAAACATTGCAAACATTTTGGAGGAAATACAAATATTACTGAAAGCAGGGAAATCGAGACAAAAGTGGTGAGAATGCTTTAAGATGTGATAGCCTTAAGCCATTTCCCATATATGACTACCCCTGCGGGTGTGTCGGTGTTGACAAGCTTATAATATCCACCTAATATGGATTCGGTAACTAGGTAAGGTTTTTATGTAAGAGAGGCGGCTATTTTCTCAACTGTGTCGCCAACTTGATAATGATTGGGTTTTAGTATCTCAGATGGACGTGTCTTCAGGAAGACCGGGCTTCCAATTCCTTTATTTCCAGCAGAAACAACCCCTAGACATCTAAAAAACCTTTGAAAATGATCAGCTTCCCGTTCGCATCTTCGAGTCAACATGGGATTGAAAGCTGGGTCAATCCCCAAGTCTTGACAAGTTGCGGGATAGTTGTTTCCGACGAGATCTGTGGAGTAGGACTTACTTGTGATGGCGATCAAACGATGCACAACTTCATCTTTTTCTCAAGCATTGTTACCGAATCGGGTTCATCTTTCTCTGGAGGTGAGCAACTAACATGGTCCTCTGATTGGCCAGCATCTCTAGACGGGTCTTTCAATGACAATTTCTGTGGGACGGGTATGTCGAACTTGGTTTACTGGAATGGATCCATGGACGGCCAAGGACCATATCATAACCCATATTTTCCTAATAATTTGAAACGTAAAATTCGTCTTGACACTTCCTATGTTCACTTTAAGAGTGACACGGCCGTAAGTATTTTTGGATCTTGAATCATGGTAGGTGCGCGCACAACCTTCATGTCTAGAAATCCCTGCAGCCCCAGAGCTTTGACAGTAATGATGTTGACATCCGATCCGGCATCGATAAGCGTTTCTTTGAATTCGATCTGCCTGATATGAGCTTTCGTGAGTAGTCCCCAGTTTGGTTTCTCGTTACTCTGAATCTCGATCTTGGGAACATGCTCGTATGGAGTTATGACCTTTTCGTCAAAAAGCAGACGCTTACCAGAGATGACTCGATTAAGGGCTGTGAAGATATCTCTACGCTGGCCCTTTGAAAGATAAAGAACTTTGAACATATGTCCCATTAGACTTTGAACCGTCTGGTTGAAGGAATCCTCGGAGAGAGTGAAATTTCTGACAGAGAGCGGATCTTTGTGAACGTCTTCAGTCCCCAAGTGCAATTCTCCTAATTATATATTTTCTTTAAAGACACGCTTCTGCCCGTTACATTCACGTGTAAGGTGATTGACGAACCTGTGGAAGCGGCAATAGTTTGGATCCGCCATGACTTCATCAGTAGGCGGGAAACACACAAGAGGTAATTTGATAGCTCCGTCTTGTATCCAGACTTCTAGTAATTCAAGGAATTCTTCCATTGGGCAGGGGAAGTCTGGAAATACCGAATCTGATTTCACTGGTGGTTGTTGCCGTGTAGATTTTGGAGGACCCTGCATAGGTGGTGCCAGATCCTGGGCAGGCGCTGGAGAAGACATGACACGCTTTGCTCGAGGAGCTTGCTGAGGTGCGGCTTTTATCTTGGATTCCTCATTGGTGACAGCGCCGATAGAGTGTTGAACCGAATATTACTTATTGATTAGACGTCTATTCCCACGTATGTCACGGCTCTCGTCTTTAACTGGCCTTGTCCTTTCAAGCAATGTCGGGGCCGTGGTGGCTGATCGCTTGGCCGCTTCGTGCAATTCCGAGAAAGTTTGGAAACGTAAATTTTCGAGTAAGGCACGATACACATGGGTCATACCGTTGATACACGATTTCACTAGTTGTTGCTCCATTATGTTTGGGTCATGGTAGTCGAGGGATTGAATATTGTATCTTTTGACATAGTCATTGGGATGTTCGTTGTTGAGTTGGATCATCCTTCCCAAATCCGAGAACATAATTTGTTCGGAGACGAAATAATACTTCCAATAAAAGGTGTTCACCATCTCGGACCAGTTGGATATGCTATTCGGGGCAAGATTGTTGTACCAAGTATACGCTCTCCTAGTGAGCGACTTGGAAAATTCCTTAATTCGCAATACTTGGTGGTACTCATGCATTCCTAAAGCTTCTAGAAATCAGGAGATGTGTTTATGGGCGTTACCTGTTCCATCATAAAGAGAAAAGGTAGGTGATACACATCTTCTTGGTACAGGTGCTTTCTGAACATCCTCAGTATAATATGGTTGATGGTGGTGAAATAATGACGATTCCTCTTTTTCACGGTTCTGCAGGAGCTTCTCCAAATCTTGTCGAGTGATGAAATTCAGTTGTTGGTTGTTTTCTAGTGTAATAGTGCGAGCACCATCTTCTCGTGGATGCTCCCTTAAGTTGTCGATTCCGATGGATGATCCGAGAGTGTTCTGGGCCTGCTATGTTTGAACTTGACGTTACTTCGGAGTCAACTGCGCTGCTATTGTTCTGAGGTAGTTAAGTACCTCTGTCTGAGTAGTCAACATCTGTTCCTGTGTCTTCGCCAGGTTTTCTTGTCTCCGCATCAAGTCGGCTATGCTCGGGGGTGCTCCTCCATTTCCCCCTTCAGTATTGGAAGCACCTTCCTCATCACCGGTAGGAGGAGTAGTACTATTTTTTGGGATGATATTCCGAGGGATATTCTCAGGATCTGGACCTTTGAGGTTGATGAAAATGGGATCAACCCTTGCACTAGATAATCTCTACCATGTTTTCAAAAGGTTGAAGAACTGATTTTCAGTCGGATGAAGAATCTAATTTCATGACCGAGAGGTTGATCTCCGTCTGTGGTCGCCAACTGTTAGTACCTAAAATTACTTCCAGGTAAAACAAATACACCGCTGTGGTACTTTCTTTTTTAGATTCGAAAATAAAAATCGAACATGACAAGCCTAAACCACGATAGTAGTCGTGCCGTCCTGCTTCGGTCATGATGGAGATGAAGAGGGGTTGATCTTAGGGGAGGGAAAGAGAAAAGTTTGAGAAATTGTCAATGGTATTGAATTGTGTGTGTTGGGTATTGAAAACTATGAAGAATACAGAGCTTTTTGGATATGAAAGCTTGTTCTGTTTTCTGAATAGGCTAAGTGGTCTATTTATATTAGTTTAGATTACGCAATCTCGTGAATAGCGGAGGTTGTGAGGTTATGGAGAGATGGAGAATATGATGATGATGGGTATCATGTGAGATAAACTAGGGAAGTTTCTGGAAACTCCTTTTCTCACGAATCCATGATCTCTCCAACCGTTTTCAATCGTCACCGCTACTCTAACTTTTCACATGGGGTGTTGCCACTCCGCATGTTGTCGTAGACCACCAGACCAATACCCCATGAAGAATCCCCCCATTTGATGTATTTTGATATTTCTTAGGACTTTTTGATGAATCGTAGATCTCATCCTACTTGGGCTAAATCGTAGCCATTGATATGTCGTATGTCTTACGGACGTGTGTTAAACAATTTAGCCAAAACCATCCACATGATTAAGGTGCAATCGTGCCTTGTCGTGGCATAAGTTGTCATGGCCGAAAATAGTGTACGGAATCTTTCCATGACCTTGGCCTCAGCTATAATGGCCAAGAAAGGCGCGCGGTATAGTCCTATAGTCTTAGCCTAAGCTGCAATGGCCAAGAATGTCGCGCAGCTAAGTGGTACGACCTTGGCTTAGGCTGCCAAGGCCGAGAATATCGCATAGCTAGGTGCCACGGACTTGGCAGCCTAGGCCAAGGCCGAGAATGTCGCATATCCAGGTGCCACGGACTTGGCAGCCTACGCCAAGGCCGAAAATGTCGCATAGCTAGGTGCTACGGCCTTGGACCAAGATGCCAAGGCCGAGAAAGATGCACGTCTGGGTGCCACGGCCTTGGAAGCCTAGGCCAAGGCCGGTAATGTCGCACAACTAAGTGCCACGACCTTGGCAGCCTAGGCCAAGGCCGAGAATGTCGCACAGCCAGGTGCTACGACCTTGGCCCAAGATGCCAAGGCCGTGAATATTGCGCGGGATGGTGTGATGGCCTTGGCCTAAGCTGCTAAGGTCGTGAATAACGCGTGACATGGTGCTTTGGCCTTGGCCTAAGCTTACAAGGTCGAGAATAGTATGTGTACGTGGCATGGTGCCATGGCTTATGATGTGATCATATAACTGCAATCTAAGGTTTGATTTTAAGGAAACATGCCAGGAAACATAATACCATTTCAGTACAGACTTCCAATACAGTAGTGCCGCTATAATATGTTCAAGGAACTCGGCCGTGAGAGTTTTGCGAGTTGAGGCGATACTGATATGACTATGTATTAAGCATAATATTATTAATAACTCATTGACTCAAGAATGTCGTTCAATCCTATTATGAATATGAATAATGCCATGTATATAGCATAAAGGACATGTATATCGGCGTACATGAAATAACAAGGTTTTTGCTGGGGAAAGCCCTGAAATTTAGCATACGTATACACTTTCAAGATAGTTTTAGGACTGCTGAGTCCGTTAATTAAAATACAGTTTACTGATTCTCTTACGGAATACAAATTATATTTATGCAAATTTAATAATACTGATATTGGGTCAAGGACTACTTATACAACGAGATCATGGCTAATTTGCTACAAATGGCCTTGTCAAAAACTCACCATCAACAGTATTGTATAAATAATTTGATTTATTTAAATTATTATCACATAAATTTAAATAAATTTTAAGACTGAAATTAAAACAATTAGGATGTTATGTGTATGTCTATTTAAACTTGGGTCAACCCGAGAAACCCCAAAAAACCAAGGGATATAACTTGGATAGACTTGGGTAGCACCTCTAAGAGTTTCACGGATTCGATGGGCAATATGGGCAAAAGATTTCTAGCTCGGTCTGGCTAGGCCAAGCTATCTAACCCGACCAACCATCCTATGTCTCACCTGATAGGACGGTTTTTAGGGAGTTTAATCTTACAGTTTGTTAACATAAAGGATGTAAGATTAAAGTATGCCTAGCACAAACTTAATAGTACAAGAATGGATAAAGTTAGTTGTTAAATGACTTTGGTAACTTGGTTGATGATTGGGTGGTAAAGATAGCAAACATAGCTTGGGAAATTAGGAAGGCAAGGTGCAAATATGTTTTTAATGACATCATTCCAAACCCTGTGGAAGTTATTAGAATCATTTAAAATATAAATGCTTCCACTAGAAAGCATATGCTACGGAAACATCAACCTAGTACTGGAAATGTGTAGAGTCCTGCTCCTTCTACCAAATGGAAACCACTACCTAGTCCTTATCATTCATTTTGTTGTGATGCATCTTTTAAAATTATGAACTTTGTTGCGTATTCAGGATGGGGACTAATTTTCCGTAATTTTGCGGGTGAATTCATCCAAGCAAGATGGGATCACACCAACAGACTCATAAATGTTAAAGCAGCTGAATGCAGATGACTTCTACATGCTATGTAGTGTGTAGAAGAGTTAGAAATACAATTTGCATGCTTTGAGATGGATGCATAATTGGTGAGAAATACGGTTAATGGAAATATTCAGAAAGCTTCATGGAAGAACCAGTCTATGATACTAGATATAAAAGGTATGCTAGATTCACATCCTTCGTAGATTTGCAAATATATTAGTAGAAAAATAAATAAGCTAGCAGATATAGTGGCTAAACATGGTATGATTAATAGTCTTTCTCAAGTATGGAATGCATATTCTTCAAGTTTTATTGCAAGTATAATATTGGAAGATATAGACATTATTTTTTCTGTTTCAGTTGATTTAATAATCTCTGCTTTTTATCAATAAAATAAAATAAAAAAGATGACCATTGTCCAGCTCTTTTACACATTCTCCTTTTACATCCACTAGAGAAGCATTTTAGGTAAATTTTCAGTAAATTCTAGGTAGTGAAAATTACTACTCCCTCCGTTACTTTTTAATAGGTCAGTTTTTTTTTTTGAGAAAATTAAGGAAATTAAGAGAACTAATTATTGAAAGTGGTTCTCTACGTACTTGTCAATAAAAGAAGTGAAGTGAAATGGTCCCCATGACACTTGTCAGCCAAAGAAATAAGTGAAATGGTCCACATAACACTTGTCATCAAAAGAAGTTAAAAGAAAAATGGTCCCAGAAAATTAAAGTAACATTTGACTTTCCCAATTAGGAAACTGGCCTATTTTTTTGAAATATTTATTTATAGAAACTGGCCTATTAAAAAGTAACGGAGGGAGTATCTTTTATGTCGAACGCCTAGTTAGTAATTCGTTGAATAGTTCACAAATTATTCGGAAAACGCATAATTCGTATACCGCACACTAAATTTCAAATTACTACCTCTAGTGTCGAACGCCTAGTTAGTAATTAGTGGAATAGTTCTCAAATTGTTCAGGTTACGCATAATTCGTGTACCGCGCACGAAGTTTCCTAACCCCGAGTGTGCTTGAGAAGGGTATCAATCTGTCGACCTTATGTATGCTAAACCACTCCCTAATCATTAAGCCACGCGTTATTTGTTGATATACTCCAAAATCATTATATCTTACATTAAAATCAACAAACCTAAAAACTCAGTACCATCTCTCACTCCAGAATAAAAGTAGCACTGGTGGAGCTTACCCTCTCTCCTATTGGTTGGTGAGCGTAACCTCGCGCTCTCATTGGTTAATTGAGAAACCATTCGTATTCGTCGGATGAAATTTCGTTAGATATGGTGCATTAATCTGACAATGTGCGGTGTAGATTGGGTGGATTGTTGGAACACACGTGACGGACGACCCTCATTATTTAGAAAAATTGTTATATTAATTTCGTGCATTTATTGTGAAAATCCAAAAAATAAAGGAAACTAGTATATTAATTTCGAACCTTTATGATTAAAATAAAAAAAAAATCAATTCAACATATTTATGAAATAAAATAAAATAATTTATATTTTTTGAATCTTTTATAATTTCATGTATTTATTATAGAAAATCCAGAAAATAAAAACAACTACTATATTAATTTCGTACATTTATGACTTAGATAAACAAAAAAATCAATTCAACATATTTATGGAATAAAATAATAAGATTTATATTTTTTGAAGGTGATTCTTTGCTTCTCATAGTCAAACGGTTTCGGTTCAGAAGGTGATTCTTGGCAACCTTTTTCCTCCGGATAAAGGTTCTGCTTATCAGTCGGCTCTTCAGAACTTCATCCAGGTATGTGGTTTACCTTCTAGTTATTGTGTTGATGATACTGCCCCCCTTCCATGCACTCCCTGGCAGTCACCTATTTCGACGCAATTAAGAAGCAAATACCAAACCAATTTACTATGTTTGTAAGAGATTCTATTCTGTGGCAGTGTAATCGTGTTAAGCATGCTCAAGATTACTTGTTGGCCGTACCCATTAGTGGTCTGAATCAATGCCTTGGTCCTAGACAGTTTCGAGTTGTTGTTTGTTACCGTCTTGGTATTCCCTTGTTTGTTGAAGGCGGCCTGTGTTCCAGCTGTAATAAACCCATGGATATTTTTGGAGATCACGCTCATCATTGTTCCAAGGATGTTGGGATCAAATTCCGTCATGACCAAGTACGTGATATCGTTGTTGACATTTGTCACAAATTTGGTGTTGTTGCGCGTAAAGAAACAGATCTTGGGATTCTTTCCGAAGATAACAAGGATTTACTCCCTGCTGATATTCTTATTCTTAATTGGGAAAATGGCCAAGATGTTTGTATGGATGTTACAGGGGTTTCTCCTTTCACGGGTGATGACACTCTCGCTTTTGTACCAGGCCAAGCTATTGCCAATGTTGTTCAGCGTAAATGCAACAAATACTTGGACCAATGCACTTCATACAATTATGATTTGTGTGTCTTAGCTTTTACCACGTTGAGGGAACTTGGGGATGATACTTTATGCTTTTTTAAGAGACTGAAGAATTGTCTAGTTAGCAATGATATCAGTAATGGGGCTGGGAAATTTCTTTTTTATAGGCTAGGTGTTGCCATTCATAAGGGAGTTGGTGCTCATCTCATGTACGATGTTTCATGATTTTATAGTAAGTCATCAAGAATTTCACTTTTGGAAATATATAAAATTATTTTTTGAATCTTTTATAAAGAAAAAAAATCTAGAAATGACAAAGAAAACTACTATATTAATTTCGGACATTTATGATTAAAAAAAGAAAAATCAATTCAATATATTTATGAAATAAAATAATAAGATTTATATTTTTTGATCTTTTATAGGGAAAAAAAAATAAAAATGACAAAGAAAACTACTCTATATCTTATGAAATGACACTATTTAGCAACTAACTATTCTATTAAGTTACACAGTACTGATATATAGCTAAGATACAAGTAGTATATGTATTGATGATTATTTAATACAAGTCACTAAACTAATTAGTAATTCTGGAAGTGGAAAGGTGAAAGCAGAGAAGGCATTTCACTTCTCAAAGTTTTGTTACACCCAAAAATGTAAACTACTCGGCTATTTATAGTAAACATGAAGAAGAAATACAATGACACGTGCTAGTTGTACTTGGTCCTTAAGCTATTGATAGTTATCTCAAGTTTAGGCGGTTTTACTTAACCGCAGAGTAAATCCAGTGAGACCTGGATTGCTCATTATCATGAACGGTTAAAGGAGGTGAGAATTCTCTGGAATTCACTCGAGTAATTTTGGTTGAGATAAAATGGTGGGCCATCTCTTAATTCATGCTTATGTAACACTCCCCCTTGGACCACCATTTCTAAGAACGTTTCCTCATTAAAATCTTGCCGGTAAAATCCAGTGGGACAAAACCCGGACGAAGGAAAAAGAGTACAACAAAAATCTTAGAACGGTGTTGGACACGCGTATGCTGTCTCGTTAAAACCTTGACAAGGAAAACCCAGTGGGACAAAACCTTGGCGAAGGAAAAAGAGTACAACGCGTTATAGTCCAAAACTCCCCATGAACAAAACCTCCGTTAATTTGTCTGCTTGTACATGTGGCGCATTCCGATTCCATATACCAACTTCCGAAAAACTTTAGTCGGCAGAGACTTGGTGAATAGATCAGCATAATTCTCACAAGATTGTATCTTCTGGATATCAATCTCCTTATTTTTCTGGAGGTGGTGAGAATAAATAACTTCGGTGAAATGTGCTTTACTCTATCACCCTTGATGTAGCCTTCTTTCATTTGTGCTATGCACGCCGAGTTGTCTTCACAAATTTTCGTTGGCACAGTAGTTATGGAAGTCAGACCGCAAGAGCTTCTGATGTGCACGATTAATGACCGCAACCACACATATTCTCTACTTGTATCGTGGAGAGCAATTATTTCGGAGTGATTTGAGGAAGTAGCTGGGATGCTCTGCTTACAGGAACGCCATGAGGTTGCAGTACCACCGATCGTAAAAACGTACCCTGTCTGAGAGATTCCTTTATGCGGGTCTGATAGGTATCCAGCATCCGTATACCCCGTTCTCTGTGGACAATCTAAAGAATCTTTCGAGTAGAACAAACCCATGTCAGTAGTACCACGAAGGTAACGAAAAATTTGTTTTACCCCTGTCCAGTGTCGTTTTGTTGGATCAGAACTATACCTGGCTAGTAGATTTACTGCAAAGGAAATGCCGGGCCTAGTACATTGAGCTAAGTATAACAAAGCCCCGATTGCACTCAAATATGGTACTTCTGGACCAAGCAATGCTTCGTCTTCCTCTTTAGGACGAAATGGATCTCTTTTGGGATCAAGAGATCTTACAAACATTGGGGTGTTAAGCGGATATGCTTCGTTCATTTTAAAACGTTTCAAGATTTTCTCTGTGTAAGTGGATTGATGAACAAGAATTCCGCTTTCATAATGCTCAAGTTGTAGGCCAAGACAAAAAAAAAATTTACCGAGATCTTTCATCTCGAACTCCTTCTTTAAGCATTCAATTGCTTTGGGGAGTTCACCAGGAGTTCCAATTAAATTGATGTCATCTACATATACAACTATTATTGCAATTTCAGATTCTGTCTTTTTAATAAACACACAAGGGCAAATAAGATCATTTACATATCCCTCTTTTATTAGGTATTCACTGAGGCGATGATACCACATTCGCCCGGATTGTTTCAATCCGTATAGAGCTCTATTTAATTTTAGTGAATACATATGACGTGGTTTCCCTTCAGGTAATTTGAATCCTTCCGGAAGTTTCATATAAATATCTGTATCTAGCTTGCCATATAGATACGCAGTGACCACGTCCATTAGATGCATGTCAAACCTTTCAGAGACTACCAGACTAATTAAATATCGAAAGGTAATTGCATCCATAACAGGGGAATATGTCTCTTCATAGTCAATCCCAGGTTTCTGCAGGAAACCTTTTGCCACTAGTCGTGCTTTATAGCGGACGACTTCATTTCTATCATTACGCTTTCTTACAAACACCCATTTGTAATCCACAGGATTTACATTTTCTGGTGTCTGTATTGGGCGCCCAAAAACATTGCGTTTAGCGAGAGACTCCAATTCAGCTTGGATTGCCACTTTCCACTTAGGCCAATCGTCTCTTTGTCGATATTCCTCTATAGAGTGCGGTTCAATATCATTATTATCTGTGGCGATTTCAGTAGCTACTGAGAGTGCAAAAATGTCGTCGACAATAACTGTGTTACGATCCCACACTTCTCTGTCGCATGCGTAATTTATGGAAATTTCCTCATTCACAGGTACATGTGTCTCAGTCGAGACTTTATCCTCTTCAGGAGGTTCATCAGAGAAAGTGGATCGTTCTTTGATAGTCTCTTCAGGAGCACTATCTGTAGCCTCTTCAGGAGCGCTACCTTTGATTGAGACAGATTGGGTCTTCCTCTTTCGAGGGACAGAATATTTTGAACCAACTGGTCGTCCACGCTTTAGGCGTGGCTTTGATGACTCGTTTGTCGCTGAGCTCCCAATTTTTCCTGTCGGTACATCAATCCGAGCTGAAGCATTTCTAGCAGGCACATAGGATTTTGTAATTCGACCAGTATCAGTAAATGCATCAGGCATTTGGTTTGCAATATTTTGCAGATGTATAATCTTTTGCACCTCAATTTTAGATTGATTAGTGCAAGGGTCAAGATGAGACAGACTTGGTGTGTACCAAGATATTTCACGCCGTTCTTCCGACGGCTTACCATCTCCCCCTAACGGTGGGAAATGTGTCTCATCAAAATGACAATCTGCAAATCTAGCTGTAAATACATCACCTGTTAAAGGTTCTAAATACCTCATAATAGGCGGTGAATCAAAACCAACATAAATACCAAAGCGACGTTGTGGACCGAATTTAGTACGTTATGGTGGTGTAATAGGCACATAAACAGCACAACCAAAGACACGTAAATGCGAAATATCTGGTTGCTTCCCCAACACAAGTTGTAAAGGGAAATATTGGTGGCTAGCAGTTGGTCGAAGCCGGACTAAAGCCGCTGCATGCAAAATAGCATGTCCCCATGCGGAAACTGGTAATTTAGTTCTCATAAGCATGGGTCGAGCAATTAACTGAAGATGCTTTATAAAAGACTCAGCTAATCCATTCTGAGTGTGCACATGTGCTATAGGGTGCTCGACATTAATACCAACTGAAAGGAAATAAGCATCAAAATCCTTAGATGTAAACTCACTAGCGCCATCAAGCCGAATGGACTTAATATGAAAGTCCGAAAAATGGGCACGCAACCGAATAATCTGGGCAAGCAGTCTGGCAAACGCAACATTACGTGTTGATAATAAGCAGACATGAGACCATCTAGCAGATGCGTCTATCAATACCATAAAGTATTGGAATGGCCCACAATGTGGGTGGATAGGCGCACAAATGTCACCATGTATCCTCTGTAGGAATGTTGGTGATTCAATAATAACTTTGGTCAAAGATGGTTTTATAACCAATTTTCCCAGGGAACAAGCAACACAATTCATATCCTTGCTTAACAAAAGCTTCTGGTTTTGTAACGGATGTCCATGAGCATTTTGTATTATTCTACTCATCATGGTAGAACCTGGGTGTCCAAGCCGGTCATTCCAAAGCTTGAATAATTCAGGGTCATTAAACTTCTGGTTAATGACAACATGACATTCAACTGTTCGAATTCTCGTAAGATATAACCCAGAAAAGATAGCCTTAAGCTTCTCTACAACGTGCTTCTGGCACGTGACAGATGAAGTAATATACAAGCACTCCATATTATGCTCATTCGTTGTTTCAAGGTGGTAACCATTACGCCGAATATCTTTAAAACTCAACAGATTCCTCTGGGATCTGGTAGAATATAAGGCGTCTTCAATAATTAATTTTGTACCACCTGGTAGAATGATACAAGCTCTTCCAGAGCCGTCTATCAGACTACTCGAACCCGAAATGGTATTCACATTACCCTTAAACCTTTTCAAGGTTATAAAATAGTTTTGGGTTTGAAAAATTGTGTTTGTTGTTCCACTGTCAACCAAACAAACATCCCCATCGTCCATTTTGGATAGATTACTTCTGGAATCCATATCCTTCAGTACAAATAAACGATAAAAACTAACAAAAGTACTACCAAAAAGTCCACTTATATTACACCAAAAGACGTAGTTGTGTGTGCTTCAGGCATTGCTGATTATTTCCCCGTCCAAAAGACGTAGTTGCGTGTGCTTCAGGCATTGCTGCGGAACCAACGGTACGAGCTTCTTGGTTTCTCAACAAAAGCTCATTATTCTGCTCTGCAATCAACAAACAAGAAATTAGCTCAGAATATTCCATAAATTTACGCTCTCGATATTGCTGCTGCAGGAGCACATTCGAGGCATTAAAGGTTGTAAATGTTTTCTCTAACATTTGTTCGTCAGTGACATCTTCACCGCACAATTTCAGTGTCGAGGTGATTTTAAGAGTTATAAGCTGCCACTGATCAAAAATCTTGCAGCCGCAAGTTCAACCAATCATTCCGAGCCTTTGGAAGTACGACCAGCTTCAGGTGGTCAAACCGTTTTTTCAGACAGTTCCATAAAGTAAATGGATCTTTAACTATCAAATATTCCCTTTTCAAATCATCGTGGAGATGATAGCGAAAGAAAATTAGAGTCGTAGCGCGGTCCTGGTTGGACGCGTTGTTTCCTTCCGTAATAGTATTCCCCAGGCCTTTAGCTTCCAAATGAAGCTCGACATCAAGTGCCCAAAAAATATAATTATTTCCTGAGATGTCAAGACCTGCGAATTCGAGTTTCGTTAGATTTGCCATTTAAGAAAAGTATTCAAAAGAACAACAACTACCTATACTCCCTGTATTTTAGTTGTTGAACAGTAGTAGCTTGGCCGTCGAGCGTCGGGAGCGATTCGTGCTGATAACGTCTTATGAAATGACACTGTTTAGCAACTAACTATTCTACTAAGTTACACAGTACTGATATATAGCTAAGATACAAGTAGTATATGTACTGCTGATTATTTAATACAAGTCACTAAACTAATTAGTAATTCTGGAAGTGGAAAGGTGAAAGCAGAGAAGGCATTTCATTTCTCAAAGTTTTGTTACACCCAAAAATGTAAACTACTCGGCTATTTATAGTAAACATGAAGAAGAAATACAATGACACGTGCTAGTTGTACTTGGTCCTTAAGCTATTGATAGTTATCTCAAGTTTAGGCGGTTTTACTTAACCGTTAAGTAAATCCAGTGAGACCTGGATTGTTCATTGGGAAAATTAGGCTCAGGCCCAACCCACGGATAACCCATAATATGAGGCCCTTAATTAAAAAAAGTTTAAATCTAGGCCCCGAGTTTTTAAAAGACTTTGATACCCTTATGCATATTATCAAGCCCATAATTAAATAAAATTTAAATCTAGGCCCAAGATTATTAAATCTAGGCCCGAAATTATTAAAATACAGTGCGAAGGTGTAAACAGAAGTTACACATGCATATGGCATGTGTAACCAGAAGTTACACATCCTTATGATATGTGTAATGCAAAGTTACACTTGTATATATATGCAAAAAAATAGACATAAAAAAAAACACACAAAAAAAAATACAGTTATTACTTTAATATTCATTTACAATAATTTCTTATCATGTGTAACTAGAAGTTACACACACATCTGTTTAGTGTAATTGAGAGTTACATATGTGTCTATCTAGTGTAACTGAGAGTTACACATGCATCTGACTTGTGTATTCAGCGTCAACTCCAGTTCCAGCGAGACCATTACCACGTTTAAGCAATTAGCTTTTATGAAGTTATCTAAAACCTGAAATATAACAACAAGCAATCAGTATTTATACGATTAAAATGAACAGTACATAAAACAATGTATATTTCAGTTTCACAAGCATCTGACTAGTGTAGCTAGCGGTTACACATGCATCTGAATTGTGTAACTGAGAGTTACACATGCATATAACATGTGTAACTAGGAGATACACATTCATTTGGCTAGTGTAGCTAGCAGTTATACATGCATATGACTAGTGTAACTAGGAGTTACATATGCATATTGGTATGTGTACCCAAAATCAGTATGTGTAAGTAAAAGTTACACATCTAATTAGCATGTGTAACTTGCAGATACACATGCATCTGAATTATGTAATTAGGAGTTACACATGCATCAGACTTGGATATTTCAACATAAAATCAGCAAATCCATCTCTAAATGTAATTAGGAGTTACACATGCATCAGACTTGGATATTATTCATGCAAGCATTTTTTTTTACTGTTTTCCCTGTGCTTTTTTGGGCTCCGTTGGGACTTATCACAGGAAAAAAGTAACAAACACAAGACTATTAGGAGTGTAACTGCGAGTTACACATGTATCTGGCTTGTGTAAATAAGAGTTACACATGTATATAGCATGTGTAACTAGGAGTTACACTTCCGCATGACTTGTGTAATCGGAAGTTACACATGTATCTGGCTTGTGTAAATAAGAGTTACACATGTATATAGCATGTGTAACTAGGATTTACACTTCTGCATGTCTAACTTGCTAAATTGATTACAAAAATAGTTCCTCACAATAATTTTGAGTGACATGGACATATATGTCATGTGCATTCCAGACGAACCTTGACGGCTAAAAAAAAAACACCACAGTAAATATCTCTTGACACTGAAATGATACTAGTTATGCCACTTTCATTATTCATGCTAAGCATTTTTTCTACTGTTTTCCCAATACATTTTTGGGCTCCATTGTGACTTATCACATGAAAAATTGACAACACAAGACTATTAGGAGTATAACTGCGAGTTACACATGTATCTGGCTTGTGTAAATAAGAGTTACGCATGTATATAGCATGTGTAACTAGGAGTTACACTTCCGCATGACTTGTGTAATCGGAAGTTACATATGCATATTGCTTCTGTACTAAGAAGGTAAATAGATTTTGCACGGAAGATCTTATGAAAAATGTGAATACTATCCCAAAATAAATGTAAATGCTACCATCTTAAACATACTTACCAGTATTGTATGAAAGGTGTTCCGACTTCCTCGTGCTTCATATAAAAACTTCTCGACAAACATCTTAGAGGAGAACTCCTCATCCAAAAGTGATTGCCAGTTTACTTGGATAGACAGCTAGACATACTTTACTACCATGGCGCAAGCATGAAGTTGAGCATAGAACTTACTGCAATTTGCTTATTTTCCATCACTTCCAGCTCGACCTGCTTCCTGATAGAGTGATGGTATGCCTCCAAACTCTGTCATCAAAGAAAGCATAATGTAGAGCAAAAAAAAATTTGACACGTGTAGAGAAAACTTTAGATGCCTGTTATCTAAAATGATCAAATACTTACTGTAGGGATGAGATAAATATAAAGATATAGGTGGCCTACCATAATGAATGATTCTCGGTACGCTTGACTTGTCTATCCCCATTCCGAAAGGAAATAATCCTTTTGACTATCTTAGCAGAGGACGAGGTTAAAACAAAATCAAGTAGCATTGCACGTTTCCCTCAAAAAAGTGTTGATCGTATAGCCTCTCTGAGAAAAGATTGTATACTTTGTACTTCCCCTACAAAATTAAGATATATCAACAGGCCATACAAGAAGCATTTCACTAGCATATCAATACACGAAATATTGCCACCCACCATAACTACTTCAAAAATGAACCATACAAATGAACAGAAAGAAAGATATGAAAAGTAAGAACACATATTATAGTATGTTTATCTTGATTATCAGACTCAAATCAAACAACAAGTTGGCAGGAAAAAAACAACAACCACCAACTAGTTAAAATGCATACACAGGACAACAAAATATGATAATTGCGGAATGCTGAAATGTGTCCTAATTGTTCTCAGTTAAGTAAATAAATATCAAAAAGTAAAACGATGTCCAGTCGTAAAAACTTGACAAAAACCACAATTTAGTAACCTAATCTGCTTTACCTGTATATTGACTACTGATATGTAACTTTTCATTCCATCCCATTGTTCTTCCATTTTTTTTTATTATTTGACAACACCATTACCAGTAATTGACGCTCTACAAGAGATATTAGCTGATGACAAAATTGAGATAAAATTTCGATTACATATATAATCTAAGTCTTGAAATCGTATTGCGTCATTTTGCTTAAATTTGAAAAATTAAAGGAAATATAGATTGAACTAAAAATTATTAGTTAAAAACAGATAAAATTAGAGATGAGCAAAAATCAGTTCGAAAATCGAAGTATATGAAATTTGTATCAAATATATGGGTAAAAGAGATAATGATTCACTGATTTCAACTCTGAAAACCAATTTTTGATCGAGATAACGGATTAAAAGATATATCGATTGTTGTTCAAGAACCCTAGAAATTTTTCTTGAATTTTTTTTCAAAATTTTCCTCTCAAAAGTTAGATTAATGTGACATTATAACAGACCTAACTCTGATTATGATTTTAATAATAGATTTAACATGAAATCAAGCTTTTAAAAGTTATCAAAATCATAAAATTATTTTTCAGAAATAAAAATTTGAAAATCGAAGAATCTACCTATTGAATTGAAATGTTAAAGATAAAGGAAACTTACTTGTTTTGTAGGAGAATCTTCTGATTCATTTGCCGGTGATGATTCTCACCGAACTTTTTCATTAACTTTCACTAAATCTTCAAGAACAAGTGACGTTGATGTTAAATCTAGCTTTTGATGATGAGTTCAACCGATCTGTAATTCTTAGATCTAGGTTTTGAAATGGTTTTTTCGCTGAAATTTTCGATCAGAAATCACATCTTCTCTGTGTGCTTCATCTAAAGAGAGAGAATGAAAAAAGAAAATGAAACCGATAATAAAACCTCTAGCTAATTCCATTAGATATATATAGTTAGGGGTATTCTTGGTATTATCAAATTACCATGGCTGAAAACTTTATTAACAGACCCTGAATTCTAAAGTTTTGAGCCTAAAAATATCAAAATGTGAAAGAATGGAGTTGATAGTGAATGATCCATTTTGTGGGGCTTCTATATATTGAACCCATACAGTAGGGGGTTATAGTATTTTTCACTTGTTCATTATCATGAACGGTCAAAGGAGGTGAGAATTCTCTGGAATTCACTCGAGTAATTTTGGATTGAGATAAAATGATGGGCCATCCCTTAACTCATGCTTACGTAACACTATATTAATTTTAGAAATTTATGATTAAAAGAAAATAAAAATTAATTCAATTATTTATCATAAAAAATTCAGAAAATAAAAAAACTACTATATTAGTTTCGTTCATCTATGACTGAAATAAAACAAAAATCAAATCAACATATTTATGGAATAAAATAAAAAAAATTACTTTTTTGAATCTTTTATACGGAATAAAAATCTAGAAATGACTATATTAATTTTTAGTATTAATAATAAATATCTAAAAAATTCGGATATGTTTATGCGTTAAAAACGGACAAAAATCCAAGCATATTCATAAATATGATACAGAAAATAATTCCAAAGATTTTATGCATTTCAATGAGGTAAAAATATATGGGTACATTAATTATATACCCCTAGTTTTGATATCCAACAAATATACCCTTGTACAACAATAAATATACCCCTATCATTTAAAAACCTTATTCATTTAAAATTACATTACCTTAATACTCTCATTCATAATATTTTTCTTTATTTCAAAATATAACAAATTTCTTTCTCCCCACCACCACCATTAGCACCACCACATGTCCACCACCAACAACAACATTCAACTCTACCACCACCACCACCAACATTCAACTTCACCACCTACCAACCGCCACCATCACTAATATTCCACCGCCACTCCACCACCACCACCGGAACACCACCACCACCAGCCGCCAACACCACCGACGGCAATTCACCACCAGTCCGCCGCCACAACCACCATCGCCGCTGGGGTATCAACAACCGAAATTGATCCCCAAAACAAAAATAAAATAAATAAATAATAAGGTGTCAACAACCGAAATTGACATCATAATATGATGTCAACACCCGAAGTTGATCCCAAAAACAAAAATCAGAAAATAAGGAAAAAATAATAATATGGCATCAACTACCGAAGTTGATCACCAAAACAAAAATCAGGAAAAAGAATAAAAAATAGTATGGTGTCAACAATGGAGTTGACATCATAATATGGTGTCAACGACCGAAATTGATCCAAAAAAAATCAGAAAACAAAAGAAAAATGGTATCAAAAATCGAAGTTGACATCATAATATGGTATCAAAAATCGAAATTGACCCCAAAAACAAAAATCATAAGAGAAAAAAAAATTGACATCGTAATCTTGCGTCAACAATGCAAGTTGACACCCAAATGTGGTATCAACAATCCAAGTTGATACCAAAATCGACATACTCGAATGAGTGAACCTGACGTGAATCGAACACGCATCTTCTAACGTGGAGTCAGATGTGCTACCATTATTACACCACAGGTTCGTCTAATATAGCTACTTCAATGTTTCTACATTTCAAGCGTAAAGAAAAGTTAATTATCAATTCTATAGTAAATAAGAATGAGCAACAACGGTGCCAAGGTTGATTTGTGCCAGAAAAGTTAATCATCCAATTTTTGTAAATAAGGGAAAAATCAACTTTGAATAACTATCTTCTGGTCTAAAGTGTCTTCGGAAAACATAAACTTGATTAATAAAAGAGGGTATCTTATCTAGATTACTCCCTATCAAATGAGATGACTCGGTTGCAATTTAAGTAACAAAATTGCAATTGGAAGTAGCAAAAAGTACCAACAAACGATTACTCAAAATTATCTTGGATAGCAAGTGCAACAAGAATAAATTTGAACACTAGCATTGTCTTGAAAATGATCAAAATTCAATACTGATGAAAGTCAGTAACAAATAAATGACTGATGATAACCCGACAGCAAGCACCAAACCTAGCAACATCAGGGATAACTAACTAAAGCAAACTCACATACAAAAATCATGTATTCTAGTGATCCTTTCAATTTCTTACAATGTAAAATGTGATCTCCAACTTTAAAATCTCCAGTATGAGCTCAATTTTATGAATCAGCCCTAAAATGTTGAACCAAATCTTAATCAAACAAAAACAGTAGAAATTGAGAAGATCAATCCCGTCTTCTCTTAGATATAACAAATGTTTCCTTGTGTCCAGCACCAATCTACTCATTATTATTATTACTTTATTCCTAGTAAAATCTACAAGAATCAACAATAAAATCTCCAACATATGAGTCTAATCCCATTTCACTAGCAATATATTCTGCAATATCATCAACCTGAAACATAGTGCACTGAGAGAAAGCTATACCCCATACACAAAACAATAACAGATAAAAAAATATTTTTTCGGAGAAGGAAACGGAAATCTTACTAGTTCCCCATCTTCAAATGATTGCACATGAATAAGAAAGAATTCATTTGAAAAAACCCATAATTTTCATCGACAAAATCCAAACCAAACAAAAATGATTTCTTGATTTCTCATGGGTGGCTAATTTGTCAGTGGCGACGGAGGTGGTAGTTGTGGTGATGGCAGAGGTAAAGGTGGTGGTGGTGGTGATGGCTGAAACAGGTGGAGAAAGTAGAAATGGTGGTGGTGATAGTTGTTGCCGGAAGAGGAGGAGGAGAATTTAGATCTGGTTCTGAAAATAAAAATGAAACGATTTGTTTTCACTGGGGAGAACGACTGAAGGGTAAGTTTGGTATTGATTATTAAAAGGGCAAATTAATAAAGTGTCCTGCTTCAAACCATATAATTAATAAACCGGCCAAGATTTCAAATTCTTCTATAAAGTGGCCTTTCTGTTAGATATAACACCTGGTCCCACCAAAACAGTCCACCAAGCTGACTTAGTCAATTCTCAGGCTTAAAATTACCACCATATCCCCATCCTTATAACCTTGCGATTCAGACACTTCTTTTCATCTTTATTTCTTTCTTCTTCTTCTCGTTTCTGTCTCTCCCTCCACGATCCTTTTCTTTGAAACTAGGGTTAGAAATTCAAGTTATTGATGAAAAATAAGTAATCAGTGATGAAGGTGACTATGTGTGATGTTAGTGATATTTGGAAATTTTGAAGTTTTAGGGTTTCGTTGGATGCAGGAAGGTGAAATACAAATCGGGGATGAAGAAATACGAATCCTAGTAAGATTTTTAGAACCCAAGCATTAATTAACTTAGTATTTGACGAAAACTCATGTTTAGATGGTGAAATCGATTGATTTCCGTTGATTTGAATTCTAGGGTTTGGGGCTCTTTCTCCTTTTTGCTTTGTTTGATCAATTGGAAGGTTGGTTGAAGATCTGATGTTCAGTGTGAGATAAGGGTGTGCCGGAATTGAGAAATTACAGGGAGATGATATGACTTCAATGAGAAGAGCAATAGCAGAAATAAGAAATGGTGTTGTTAGTTTGATGGTTAGATGAGAAACTGATATCAGATAGGTCTGTTGAACTGAACAAGGAAGAGATGAAGAGACTCAGTTATGTATGGGCTTGTGTTGAAGATATTTGTTTTACAGAGTAGCTATGCTGCTGTTGTTCTAGTGGAATTGCACCTAGAGTTGTAGGTGGTTTCTGGGTTGGAAGGAGTTGTAGAAATTGAGATGGTGGTTAAGTTACAGATGCAGTTGTATGGGTTCAGCTACAGATGAGCATTTGAAGTCAACATGGGGTCTGGTATATACGGTTTATGAAGATATTGGAGGTGAGGACTTATTGCAGCTGCTGTTGAAGAGGTGATGTTGTAGGTACTCTAGTGTTGCTGGTATGGAGAAGGTTGAATACTGAATGACTTATGAGTTTGTGTTTGTTGCTATCGATGCAGAGGAAGGAATTAAGATTAAATGTCGTGAAAATGAGAAGAGGTAATAAGATGAGATGATATTGCAGCTGAAATATGCAGGTAAGGGTGTAATTGCTGCAGTAGGCTGAATGGGTTGCAGAGATGAGTACTTTACGTTAATCAACAAGGGATTGTTTCAGTTTCTTAATGTGGTGGTTTCAGTGTTTGTGTATCATCAATTTTTTCGGTTGTCGACGGAATATGAAATTACAGCGATGAAGAAGATACCACAGAGCTTACCGAGCACAATAAACTAATTCCTACTTCAGCAACGAGACACACACAAGGTGTTTGTGAAAAGGACTGACAGTGTAATTCATTAAAAAATTAAGTTTCGTTGTCACCAGTTTTTGAACCAAGTCCATTTCGTTGGCTAACCATGGTTCTTGAGGTTATTTGAGAAGAATTAGGTACCATGAACACCAACAATTCTACCATCACCATGATCATCATCAACATTATAAGGTCTTATCTAATAACTGGTTCAATTTTTTGATTTGTAATTTGGAGATCATGAATATATACTTGTTTTCATATAAATTTGTTAATGAATCACTGTAATCTTAGGAATTGAATCAGACGTGAAGAAGATGAACTTGATAACTCACAAGTGATACGATTTGAGGGACTTAAGTGTCTTTTGAATGGGCTGGATAACTGACACATAGGCAATAACTGCCGTTACCCGTTTTTTGAAAAAAACGGGATGAAAAAAGTCAATATCGGCCACTTTATATAAAGATTCAAAATAACGGCCACTTTCTTAAATATAGTTAAAAAAGGTGATCACTTTATTAAAAAGCCCATTATTAAATGCGTTTTCTTTTAAGAAGGAAGGGGCATAATTATTGTTGATAAAGGGCATTTACGAAGAACAATTAATTGGGGGATAAAAAAAGGAATTGGGGGATATTGATTACTTCCCCCAACTCATGGTGCGTGCTAAGGGGTGATTTTTGTGTATGAAAATACTAAAATACCCTTTGATTAATTAAAAAATATTATGAAAAGACTACTATACCCTTTCCCTTAAAACTTAAAATCTAAAAACCAAACACACATCCCCCATTCTTCCATCTACTGGCACTGACCTAGGTTTAGGTTTTTGAAAAAAAAAAAACTCATCGTTCTTCATCCGTTCTTCGTCGATTCAAAAATTTCTTCGTCGATTAACCTACCTGAATCATAAACAATGCCTCCACGAAAGAAAACGAATGCCCAATCGAACTCAAAATCGATTGCTCAACAAAAACAAGAATAAAGAATTGTTAAGATTGCTTAAGAGCAAGAAGAAGAACAAGCAGCGGATTCGGACAATCAACCTCTCGCAACCATGGCTTCTGTGAGAAGGTAAGTGATTTTAAACTACTTTATGAGTGTTTTAATCGATTTATACCAATGGGTTTAGGTTAGAATCGCAAACCCTAACTGAAACAGTTGAGTTTCAGTGATTACCGGCACTGAAATATGTATGAATACGATGCCGGTTTTACCTTCCGGCATTCAATCTAGGATGAATGCAATGCCGGTTTCACTCCGCAGATTCACCAGAAACTGAATTTTAGATACCGTCATAGAATTTGGGTCGAATTCCCTGCCGGTTCTTGGTACCGGCAGTCATTTATAACTATTCGTGTATGCCGGTAGTGGTCTAAAAACATACAGGAGAGTTTATGAATTTGTCACCAGTACCGGCATAGACATTTGGTTCCATTGTATGCCGGTTTATAGTACCGGCATTCTTTTGTGAAAATTCGAGCATGCCGGTAGTGGACTTAAACCATACAGGAGAGTTTATGAATTTATCACCAGTACCGGCATACATATTTAGGTTGATTTGAATGCCGGCACCAGGTTACGGCATGGAATTGATTTATTTCGAGAATGCCGGTAGTGGACTAAAAACATACAGGAGAATTACATATGATTACCGGCATTGTCGACAGTCATTGTTTAGTGTCAGAACAGACAACTGGCGTGTTTTGTTTCAGTAAGTCAATGTCGGTGGAAAAACTGAAAGTGAGTTGTTTCACATTCATTTCGTGTGATTTTATGATATAGGTCAAAAGACAAGGAGGCTAACAAAAGAAAAACTAAAGATGTTGTCACTAAGAGAAGAATGAGGGACAGTCTTGATACTCCTCAATCTCTCCCTCCTCGAGGGAAAGATGAAGGTCGTAAAAAACGTTTGGGGCCTGAGACAAGAGGGCTAATTTGGGAGAGTGGTGGTGACCGTAGTCGAGCTGTAATCCGTGACCACGATGATCAAGCTGAGCAAGATGAAGAGGAAAGTGAGGATGAAGATAATGTGGTTCCTCCAAGTCAATTAGCAAGACAAAGCGAAGTTGGTGGGACAAGTCAACAACCAACACAAGGCAATGGCAAGAAGGGCAATGGCAAAGTGAAAGTTAAAGGTTCCCACCTTCCTCATATTAGTGACATGATACCTGACCTTGAACGTGGTAGAATTTGGGGTGAAGCTCCGGAACCGAAAACACTATTTGGATACAAGCACTCGTGGGCTCGTACTATCTATCAAACCTATGTAAGTAATTTTTATCTTGTGCATATGTATTGTTGTGTACTTACGTAAAATATCTTAATTGTATTGTCTCCTAATTGTAGGATCACATGAAGGCTGTGCGCGTTTGCCGAAACCAAGCCGCGGATTGTTGGAAATTGTCCGATGAATGTGAAGAGGTCCAACAAATAGTAATGGAATCTGGTCTATATGCTTTGGTTGAAAATTATGTGAAGCCTGATTCCGTGACTGTCAATTGCTTCGTCGAAAGGTATCATGGTGAAATCGATACCATGCACTTCCCTTTTGGGGAGATGACCTTCATCCCTGATGATGCTCAAAACATTCTAGTTTGAATGTTACCGGCAAATCAATTGCAGAAGGAGTTGAGTCTCTGGACCTAGAATGGTCGAAGTTGCACGCTCTGACTAAGAAGCTGTTGGGTTGGAACTACAAAAATTTTGTGGAGAGATTTAATGAATCCAAGTCTGGTAGGACAAAGACAATCAAGTTGACGCTGCTTAAGAAGAAGTTTGAAAACACAAAGCAAAGATGTTTGGAGGATGGATGGGACCCTGAAGAAATTCGTTATACTGTCGCTGCATACCTGTTATACATCTTGGGCACTAGGGTATTCCCTGACACTAATGGCAACAGGGTTAGTGCGAACTACCTTCAGTACTTGGATCCATTGGAAGATGTCTATGGTTATTCTTGGGGCACCGCGGTAATGGCGCATTTGATGATGGAGATGAGAAGGGCCTCTAAGGCTAAAACCAACCAATTTGTCGGGAATTTCACTCTACTGCAGGTAATTTTGTTTTTAAACTTATGTTATTATGTATATTGTTCACATGTACCCTTATCGTGAACTTAGAAATAAAACTTATTGCTTCACCTTGGAATAGGTGTGGTCTTATGTACACTTCCCCACCTTGTTCAAGGACTGAACCTCCTTGAAGATCAAAGACCTTCCCGAACCTGATACGCCTATAGCTAGGAGATACGAGTTCAACAACACTCTGAAGCCCGATAACATAGGTAGACTGATCGATATGAGGTTGGATCTGGACTCGATGAGTACCCAAGATGTTGTCTACGACCCTTACAAGGAGGTTAGAGGAAACCGCCAAGTTTTTAGGTATGCTAACGTTGCATTCTACCATGCGTTGTTGTTCCACCCAAAAGGATACGTTATGGCCAATCCTACACGTGTGATGCGCCAACTTGGATTCAAGCAATTATCACGTATCAAGACGGACTCTTTTCAATGTTTTGTTTTCGACCTTTCTCTGTGCTTTTCAACTCCTAATCGGTTGCATGTAGAGTATGATCCAAAACCGGATCCAACAGATTGGAGGGATAGGGAACCACGTCGTTTGGTAGATATTAGTCAATGGGATAAGTGGGAGCTTGCGGAAAACGGTGACTCGGAGGAAGATTTAGCAATCATCCAAGCATGGTACGCCGAAACTCGTCCTTCAACTATAGATAACAACACGCGGGATTCCATATAGTTGAAGATTTTTAACAAATTTATTCACGATTACGGTAACCCGAAAGGAAGAACTGCCAAACAAATCGAGGAACGACACGACATCATCCTAAATGCGGTGGTTGAGTATCTAAAAATGAAACATCGGATCAATCACACTACCGGCAATACATTGTCCCCTCAACAACTCGTAAGTATCTTTATGATTAATTCGACATAATCTACTCGTTTGCAAATTTTATGAAACAAACAAAGTTTGTGTGTTGTTTTTGTAGCATCAATCCGTGAAAGCGCGTTACTTACAAGAAAAGGGGGAAGCATTCATGTTTAAAGACAATGTTAACCATATTGTAACCAAAGTCACGGAGTACCACTAGCTGGGTGAATCGGAGACGGATTCTTCTTAAGAAGATTGATAGTTTAGTGGTGTTTGCTTAGGTTTTTAGGGAATTTGGTTAGGTATTTCGTAAGGTTTTGTAGGTAGATTTCTATGTAAACCCTCACGAGACTATAACTCGTCCACTAGGGTCGCCTAGGGGTTTAAAGGCTTGATGCACGTGCTAAGTGCATTCGTTGTTCCGTCGACAAGGATTACATTTGAAATAAATTACATTTCCGACATTCTATGTTTACATAATTCCATGCCGGTACCAAGAACCGGCATGAATTTTATATATTTATTACATGCCGGTATAAAGTGTCAAGCATTATATTGTTTCTGTGTATAATAAACCAGGTACCGGCATTGATGATATATACGAAACAACGCTGGCTCCAACTTCCGGCGCGTCGTTTATCCTTATTACTATGCCGGAAAATTCAAAATTCAAATTTTTGCAAGTATAACTTCATTGATTGAGTACAATAACGGCCATATTGGGGCACCATCCTATAAATACACTTTTTCTCCCTACAAAACAACACACACATGGTTCCATATACTCTAAAAAGCTGATATCATTATATAATATTTCTAACTCTACCAATACTAATACCTCAACATACAAAGCAATGGCATCCTTTGATTCAAATGAAGATTTGGCGATCACCAAAGCTTGGTACGCGGAAACTCGAGCTAGGAGCCAGTCCTCCGTAAGGGTGGATTCCGTGACCTTTTGGGGTAAGGTATAAAACAAATATATGCAAGAGTTTGGGAATCCGAATGGAAGAAGTGTTTAAAAGATTCATGATAGGCACCAAGTCATCGAAAGTGCGATACTTGCTTATTTAGAAATCCAAAAATCAATTTTCAAAGATCCCCACTTTAACTTGTCCATTGACCAATTTGTAAGTATTGTTGTGGTTTATTTTACGTGATCCATGTTTTTTGATCTTCATACTAAACACCACTAACCAAGTAAGTTTGTGTTATGTTTTTGTAGCATGAAGTCGTCAAAGCGCGCTACTTGGAGGAAAAGGGGGAAGCATTCGCATTCGATTCAAGCTACCAATTCATGGAATCAAAAATCCCGGAGTATGCCCCGGAGATGATGGAGGGTGTATCGTCCTCGGACGAAGATTGATGGCTTTAGAATTTTGTGTGTAGGTTTTGTGGGTAGATCTCTATGTAAACCCTCACGAGACTATAACTCGTCCACTAGGATCGCCTAGGGGTTCAAAGGCTTGATGCACATGCTAAGTGCATTCGTTCCGTCGACAAGGATTAAATTTCAAATAAATTACATTTCCGACATTTTATGTTTGCATAATTCTATGTCGGTACCTTGTACCGACATGGATCTTTTATATTATTATATCCCGGAATTAAGTGTCAAAATTCTGAGTGAAATAAACAATGTTCCGGCTTTTTAGTTATATACATTAGCGTGCCGACAACCGTTTCCGGCATTGTCGAAAATCTAACGTTCACTGCCGGAATAGAGCATTCAATGCATAACGACTATTTTTTTGAACCATAAACCATTAAAGACCATTTCCGGCGTGGGATCTAAGATACTGACAATGCCGGAATGTTAAAGTGGAAAAGAGCCGTTGTGTCCTCATCTATTTAAAGGAATTGATACACTTATTGCAGTTGATACCTCAAAAAAAAATAGGTGACCTCCACCACATCTCTCTCGTGGCAAAGAAATCACAAACTACCGATTTCAGAGATTTTTTATATGAAAAAAAAATCCACTCCGATAGGGAATCAATCATCATCCACCACCAACTCAATTCCCATGATACTAGAAAAACTTAAAAGGAAGAAGCCAACCACCAAGTCACTTGCCGCAATGGAAGAAGAGATAATTAGAAGGAAAATATTACAAGAAGAGGAAGCAATACAAGAAAAATATTGCAAAGAAACTAAAGAGATAATCGAACGTGTAAAACAAGCGAAGATAGAAGCGGATGTTGAGGAAGAAACCGAATGGATAAGAATTACTTCATAGTTTCGGATTTGCCGGAAGATGACCGCCCTTCAAACCTTTTTTGGGGTCTTGTTGCGGATGGTCCTTATGTCGAGGTTATATGACGGTAAGTGCAAGAAACGCAAAATGGATTACGGGGATGAGTTTGTAGCGAATCGGACAATTGCCCTCATAAAATTGTGTCGCAAATACAATGAGTTTCTCGCAAAATACCGAGATAATAGGTATCAAGCTCAGGCCGCATATACCAAATGGAGAAAAGAGCCTTTTAGGCATTTCGAAGCTGCGTTGTTTGTTGAATCTCGTACCAAGAAATGATGTTAGTTGCAATTAGCTTGAAATCTTTCATTTAATGTGTTTAATGTTTATGTGTAACGTTGTTTATGTGTTTAATGTTTTTTAATTTATTTCCTTAGTATTATGAAGCCCAATTTGGGTCAGTTTGCTTGCTTAAACCTTTTGAATACGCGTTAATAATGAATCAAGAATCACTACCGGCGTTGAAATGTGATCAGCATACTGTGCCGGTTTTATGGTTACAATTGAAACTTATTGTCACCAGTACCGGCACTGAATTTTGCCATCTTTCCATGCCGGAATTCTGACGGTTACAAACACAAGTTATGTGGCAGTTACAAAATACTTCATTTCACTAATTTGACGGTTACAATGTTCCGGCATACACAGTATTTGAAGATCCGGCGGCAAAAGACTTGTGGGGCGAAAGGAAGAAGAGGGCACACAAGAAGCCAAGAACCGAGTAATCGTCTGTTTCTTCAGTAGTATTAGTTTGGTTTGAACAATCTAGTATTGGTTTATGTTTGTTTGCGAGTCTTGAATAATGTGTTTGTTTGTGTGTTTGCTAAACTCTTTGCTTGACTTGGTTTATGTTTGATTTGTTTTCGGTTTGGAACAACATAACTTTGGAGTTTGTTCTGGTATAGAATCTAGTATTGTTATTATATTTATTATGTTGATAAACTTGTGTCAAATTACCTCTTTTACAGAGTTTGGATGTGGAAATATCACATAAATTTCTAAGTTATCTTCAGTACCGGTATGCTCGAAAAGAGTAAAATCAATGCCGGTTTCCTAAATGAAAGAGTTCCGGCATTTAAATGTGTTTGTATACTATGCCGGTGGTCTGCAATCTCCTTGGAAAATATGTTTTTGACAGAAAACCGGCACCGTTATGATGTTAACTTCTATGCCAGCGAATTTACCGATTTCTCTGGATGTTTTTTCTGTATTTCCGGCATGGTTCCAAAACAATAATCTACGCCGGCACAAAAGTTCCGGCGTAATAATTATAAAACACAACTATGCCGGCATAGGTATCAGAATATGATTTAATGTTTACAATTCAAACTTCCCAAAAAAAAACAAAAGGTTGCGTATTAGTGAACCACATATACCGAAATTACTCATCATCGCTTCCACGCGTATTAACTTCAATATCCTCCTCTTGAAGAGGTTTCTTTGATAAGTCCAACACATCCCAAAATTGGTGATTATCCTCATACAATGCCATCTATCCCTTCCAGATATTGGGATCTAGATCCTTGTTTTTTACCATCCCACAAACAGGTGGCAAAGGAAAATTGTCCTTGAGTTTTGGAATTACGAAATGATTACCGTTCACGAACGCCAAAACAACTCTTCTCTTCTTAAGGGATCCTTCGCATTTTTGCCACTTTGGGGTAAATGTTACTTCTACGGTGGGGGTAAAATAATGAACAACACATCTAAATGTATCTGCCACTAGATGCCCACAAAGCGGCATTCTCATCCAATATTGAGAAGGAAGAAAGTTCATCTCTTTCTCGGGCCCTAATATTTGAGAATGCATAACATCAAACCCCTCGCCTACACCAACCAATTGCTCATAAAATCTCCTCTTGTTCACAAGTTGTTCGGCCATCCTCGTTCTAGCATATCGGCATGGTGTCATACCTCTATTAACCGCTGTGTCAAAGATTCCTAACTGTTCTGTCACAGCATGATAGCCACAATTTCCATCTCCATCGACATCATCCGTATATACAATATACTCGCGAATAACCTCAGGAAGTTGGTCTATTAGTAAAGTATTCTTTGGTCACATACCGAAGGTATTTTATAGTATTCCGACGTATCACGATAAAGCGGCTTTGCATTTGTTGGATCAATATATGTCACCACCTAAAGATCGAACGAAAATTAGTTCCAAACGAAATTAAAAAACTATGCCGGAAACAAGTACCGGCATGCTCGACCAATGTTCCGGCATTGTCGAACTTAGCCAAAACTGAAGACCAAATTTGAAACATATTCCGGCATACATTATTCATTAGACAGCAACGCCGGAAAACAAGTTGCCGGCACTGTCGTAATTTATTGTCCCAAGCCGATACACGCTACCGGCATTCCAATTAATTGATATGTAATGCCAGTATTTAGCTCTGGAAAATATTTATTCCTGTATGTTGTTTTGTAGGTACCGGCACTGTAAATTTGAAACTCAACAACGCCGGTTCCACTGCCGGCATTCTCGAAATTGATGGTACCACGCCGGTAACTGGTTCCGGCGTTGATGGTTATTAATTTTCCATGCCGGTTTTTGGGTTTACATGGAAATGTTTCCTGTATGTTTTTCATGCAGTTCCGGCATGGTAACTTATCAATGAACCCATGTCGGTTTAATATTTCGTAGTGTATTCCTTTGTAGGTAAAAAAGTTAACTGCGTACCGGCATAGTTTTTTGGTAGAATACTATGCCAGATCAATATTCAAATTGGGGAATATCGCTTTACCGGCATGGTCGTAGTATGAATACCATGCCGGTAACGCGTCTGCCGACATGGTATTCACACTACGACCATGCCGGCACCGAGATTTTACAGTTGAAAAAATGGCGGGTTTAAAGAAAAAAATCGATTTTTCAACCTCCTAACAGCTTTACCTGTGTATTGGGGATGCTTGCATATTGTGCAAGTTTACTTTCTTGTGTAGCTTCTTCGAAAAACTCTCCATACTCGTCAAAATCATCATTCAAGGGTGTTGGCTTAACAAAGAGTTGCAATTGAGAGTTGTTGTCGTTAGCTCCTTGTTGTAGTAGAGCTAAAGATTCAGCAGCTGCAATTCTCTCCTCACAATCATCTTCCATTTTCACAAAAAAAAATTCACTCAAAAATATTTTTCCCTCCTTCTACTCTCACCTCACTCACCCAAATTCAAATAAAACACACACACACTAATCATTTATCAAAAATCTTATGATTTTACTAATTATTATTAATCACTAATCATGATTAATGAGGGGTAGATTAGGTAATACGTAAAATACTTAGATAAGGGGTGACCCCGAATTGATATATGGAATCAGTTTTTGTCCTTTTCTTATATCCCCCAATTCCTTTTTTTATCCCCCAATTAATGGTTCTTTATGAAGGCCCATGGATAGTGAGGGTATTTATTTAATTTCCATAAAATATATTTTAATGTATATCAATATGGTCTTAAAAATGGTATGCCTTTAATATACACACGGTTATTTGGGAAAAAAAATATAAATACGCAGATAATTTCTTTAATAATACTACTATGAAGGTGTCGCTACTATTATTATTACAAATCTTTCAATTAATACTAATATGTTGTTAATAAATTATGAAAATAATTTGCCTAATTTTCTTCCTTTACGATATTGATTGATATTGTTTCTTAATAAAAGTAATTTTCTTATCAAAATTTAGTTTTGGTGACTGAATATAAATAATTCAAGCTAAAGCCAAACCTCCTTGTTTGCACCTTATTTTCTTTTCGATTTTTTTCTTCCTTTTTTCGGTTTCTTACAATCAAGGATTTTGTTGTCTAATCTATTTTTATTGTTTGTTTTGCATGTAATCAATAGGTTGCGTTGATGGGAGGTCAATATTAAGCTTTTACTGGTGGTATATTTCTTACCCATTTTTAATATAGTCTGTGATGTTTATGGGTTTGATCTTTTCAGAAAAATCAAAATATTTATTTTGGAAAGGTGGTTCAGAAAGTCGACATCTCATCAAAAGTGTCTGTTTGAAAGGTGAAATTTAAAGGTAGTTTGTTTGTTGATTATCTCTGTGTTTCAGGTGCGAGAGAAATTCCAGAATAATTTCATTAAAATGGGGTAAGCATGATTATTTGTGGGTGCATTTTACACATAGAAATTGTTATTGGCTATTTTCTGCGGGGTTGAGGAGATGCCTACTAACAATTATGCTGAGAGCAGGTAACTGATATGGTGGAGTAATTTTTATTAAAATTTGTGGAGGAAAATAGTGGTGTCCAGTAGTGGGGTTTAGCTTATGAAGATCCGATGTAAGGTTGTTTATTTTGTTTTCTTCATTTCTGTTTTATTATGATGATTTTCTCAAAATAAAATATGTATAACAAAAGTAGGTGTTTAATCGTTTTGTTATTATTTTTTTGTAATGTTGTTCACAATATGATATTTTGAGTTACAAGAATGTTTAGTTCATTGAGATTATTTGTTCATAATGGTTACTGCAGTTCACGTGTTCATGATCTAAAAATGATAAATTTTGGGAAGGAAGGACACACCTATTCATTATAATGGTAGTTGTATTTTTGTGTTGTTGGTATCATTTGCTTGACAGAAATTCCAATTTTTGGCATATCGCAGGGTGCAAAGCGGGTTAACTAAATGGTGCTTATAATTTATATTCCGTGAATCAGATGTGTTATGTCTATGAAGACACCGACATTACACTCCAAACATGTGGTGTTAGTAAAAATCTCAATTTGGTAAATATATTTACTTCTGAGTTTGGTATATGCTTGTGATTCACATGTCTTTGTGCAAGCACCTACTGGGAAAGGATACTTTGATGTCGATTTTCTTATGGAGGTGTCTCAGCTATCGTCTCCAGAAGTCTAGCAGGCTCTTTGAATCCTACAAGGGAATTGAGGAGTGTCTTGGATGAGCAATCAAGGAATAATGGCTTGGATCATGGTGGAGAAGAAACACAACTAATTTCATGCATCACTTCCTGATGCAAGGGCGACCCATCAATCCATCACTTCCCTACTTAGGTTCGGCAGTATTTTGATTTTTATTAAGAACACCCTATTACTAAGTTTTCATGTGGAATTTTTTTGTGATCTGACATTACCTAAGTTTTATATGCACGCTGCAAATGGATTTCTAATAATTTGATACTTTCGGGCTTAAATTTTCTTAAATTGACTACATTAGGTGTAAAAAAATCTTTTCTCATGTTAGTGGAGGGAGGATGGAAATGTGAGTACGTTTAAATTAGGTAACTCTCTGTTAGAATCAACATAGTTAACCAAAATGTTAGCGACTTTAGACTTTATGTAACTGTTAGCTTAATTTCTCTAAAATTAGTAATTTACACCTATTATATTTATGGAAAGATTTATTTTTTGAAGCATTTATGGAGCGATGCATACGTATTAATAACGTAATCTTTTTCAACAACTGCAATTATATATGAAAATAAAATTTTAAATAAGCGTTTATAAAACTCAAAATATCTAAAAAACCTTAGGGCAAAAAAATCTTTAGAGGTCTACTTATGGTAAAAGAATCCCAAACGGCTAGCTTAAATATTTAGTATGTTAAAAAAAATCTTTTTCTTACCCTGTATTTTCGAATTAATTTAAGGAAGAAAAATCTTTCCATTACTTTGTTATATTTTGTTGCCACGCAAAGCAATTTAATTCCATTTTATTTGTCAATTCTCACTGTCTTTGCAGCCGAGTCTCAAAGGTCTATATTAAGGTCATTGGCATGGACATTTGTAAAATGAATAATTATCTTTGTCATCTTAGATATATTCTCTAAACATGTACAAGTCTTTTCGATGATGTAGTAGTGAATATATAATTATAAATCTGGATGATACTGGCCCCGTCCATCATTTTTAATTCAATGTAGAGCCAAAAGGATAAATTTTAATATGAAATAAGGAAATAGGAATAAGGATGGATGTAAATCCCAAACAGCATTGTTAAGTTATCATCCTAAGAGCATTCTACTCTCTGTTGGCTTTCCTTTATAAATTTTTCAGATATTTTTGATGGGGTTCGCCAGATTATTGAATTATAGTTTTTTGTGAAACCTATTCTTATTATTCTTTTTCTTTCTCAAACAGGATATACGCATTTGCTTTGTATAATAGACCATGTTGTAAGTGCATTTCGTTAACTTGACCTACGGTTGATGTAAAGAAAAAAGGTCCCTTTAATCGTTCAATTCCAAGAGAGTTTTATGTTTTGTTTCAAGCCACATACATAATAAAATTATCCATATGCATCACTAAAAATCCAGCAACCAAATTATTTAATTAACCAATACAATTTAGATTCTCTTTGCCAATAAAGGTACTCCAGTCATTAATTAGTGGACAATCCTTGCGGTTAAAGTAACAATCACGAGTATTCAAACAGAGTCTTTGTGGGATGTTAGTTCATTGGTTGATTACAACTTCTTTGACGGGAAGCATTTCATCTGTTTTGTACTATCTAGAATTGGAAAACTATTTTATGTTATATCGTGTGTTCTTTTAATGTCTCTAATATCATACATTAGTATTTGAGTGTGATTTTTCATTAACTATAAGGAGTTGGTTCCTGGGTTGGGTTGACCGCTTGATTCTTAACACAAGTATATGATTTCTGAAGAAAGTATATCAATGCATTTTCTTGATTACATCATCTTCGACGGGAAACACTATTTAGGGTTGAAAACCTATTTTATATTAATATCAATTTTTAGTATCACTAATATCAGATATCCATACAACTATACAGTGAGTGTGATTTTTCATTTAACTATAGGGACTTGGATCCTGGAAGAGAACTTGAGTTGGCTGGCCGCTTGATTCCTAACGCAAGTATATGATTCTTAAAAATATAGATCGGTGAATTTCCTTGATTACATCATCTTCGACGGGAAGTAATTCATATATATGCTTTGTAATATTTAGAGTTGAAAATCTATTTTATATTAACACTAAATACAATTCTGACCAGTAGGAGTCACAAATAGGAAAAGAAAAATATGATGAGAATTCATCGCCAATATAATTCAGATTCCATTTTCCAATAAAAAAACTCCAAATATTATTAATAGGCGATCCTTACGGTTAAAGCAACAATCACGGGTATTCAAACGGGGTCATAGTTGGATATTAGTGCATTTTCTTGATTACAACTTCTTTGACTGGAAGCACTTCATCTGTTTTGCACTGTTTAGAATTTGCAAGATATTTTTGTGTTATATATCGTGTGTTCTTTTAATGTCTCTAATATCAGGTATTGATACAACCATATAATGAGTGCGATTTTTCATTTAACTATACGGACTTGGAGCCTGGAAGAGAACTTGAGTTGGCTGCTTGATTCCTAACGCAAGGTTATGATTCTTAAGAAAGATATATCAGTGCATTTTCTTGATTACTTCTTAGACGGGAAGCACTCTACATGCTTTGCGATATTTAAGGTTAGCAATTTATTTTATATTAGGATCGTGTTATTTTTAGTGTCTCTAATGTCAGATATCAGCACAACTATAAAATATGTGTGATTTTTCATTCAACTACAAGAAGTTGGAGCCGGGAAAAACAATTGAGTTACCAGCTTGATTTTTTACGCAAGTATACGATTTCTGAAGAAAAATTTATATATGTGTGTTTCCTTATTTACATTTTCTTTGACGGGAAACACTGCATATGCTTTGCATTATTTAGAACTGGAAATCTTTTTTATATTAATATCATGATTTTTTTAATGTCTCTAATATCACATATCGATGCATATATAATGACTAATGACATATCCTTGATTACTTCTTTGACGGGAAGCACTTTGTATGCTTTGGACTATTTAGGGTTGGAAATCTGTTTTATATTAATACCGTGTTATTTTTAGTGTCTTTAATGTCAGATATCAGCACAACTACATAATATGTGTGATTTTTCATTCAACTACAAGAACTACAAGAAGTTGAAGCCTAGAAAAACAGTTGAGTTAGTCGCTTTATTTTTAACGCAAGTATATGATTTCTGAAGAAAAATATATATGTATGTTTCCTTAATTACATTTTCTTTGACGAGAAGCACTTCATATGCTTTGCCCTATTTAGAGTTGACAATGTATTTTATATTAATATCACAATTTTTTTGTGTCTCTAACTTCAGATATCGATGCCTATATAATGGGATAATGAGTGTGATTGTTCATTTAACTATAAGAAGTTGGAGCCTGGAAGAGCAGTTGAGTTGGTCCCTTAATTCTTAACAAAAATATATGATATTCGAAGAAAGATATATCAATGCATTTCCTTGATAACATTTTCTTTGACGGGAAGCAATTCATATGTTGTGCACCATTTAGAGTTTTCAATCTATTTTATATTAATATCGTGTTTTTTTTAGTGTCTCCAATATCAGATATTAATACAACTGTATAGAAAGTATGATGTTTCAGTTAACTATCAATAGTACTGATACATGTAATGTAATGAACTACTGATTGATTTCAAAGGTCGGTATAATTTTTCAAAAATATTTTATTTAAGAGGATTTCTTAATTTCCAACCCTTTAAACAATATGTAATTGGTGAATAATTTGGTTCCGATTGTTAATCTACTAAATGATTGCTTCAAAAAAAAATGATAATTGGTGTTTTCATGGTACACTGCAGTTGTTAATTGAGATCCCTTCTTGGACAGGTGCGGGGATTCGCCCAACTGATGATCGATTCCATCGTACCCGGTTCGAAGCACGGGTTAAATACTAAAAATTAATTATGTATTTATAGCTTAAAATATTTTAGTTTATTTGTAAAATTGATTATTATTTTATTATATTGAAGGAAATTAGTTTTCAAAACCATGTTAGATCTTCAAATCATGATAATATTATATATTTTTGTTTGCACCCAGAAATATTTTCAGGGACTAAACACGATGATTTTGGTGATGATGAGGAAAACAGGGTTAAAATCATAAACAAACATAAGACGAGAGACACCAATTTTACGTGGTTCGGCAAGTTTTGCCTACATCCACGGACGAATCCCCATGGGGAGTAAAGTTTTATTAATACGAGAATTACAATAGCATTTTTCTATTTTTTCCCCCCTTTCTCTTCTATCAGGGCATCCCTATTTATACAGTTTTAACACCTAATTTCGAGATAGACTTAAATGGCATTAATATGCCCTGCAATCAATTCTGCATGAAGCTGCTTGCATGCCTGTTGGAATCAATTCTGCATGAAACTGCTTGCATGCCTGCTGGAATCAATTCTGCATAAGACTGCTTGCATGCCTGCTGTCCATGCGCTGCATGCCTCTTGGCCATAAACTTCCCTGCATGGCTCCTGGCATTAATATGCCAACATGCCTACTTTCTGTTGTTGACTGTCAAGCTTTGAATGCTACGATCTGCTGGCAATCATGGCTGGAGACTGGATGAAGGCTGGTTGGCAGTACATCTGTCAGCATGGATAGAGACTGGCTGGTAGTGCGGCAGACCACTTAGATGGAAATTTGTTAGCAGCGCTGCTGGCAACATGACTGAAAATTGGCTAGAGGTGCGACTTGTAACCTGACTTTGACAATTGACCGACGGTTGACTTTGACCATTGACCGCGCGTTGACTTCATGGATCCTTGGACTTGCTGGTATCTACTTCAGTGGGTAGGCTGGTGGCAGCTAAATTGCGGCCCAAAATAATATTCTGGCCCAATATGTGGTATTTTTACTCATGGTACAAACAATTTGATTATTATAAAGTTTTAACTATTAATTGTCAATCTATTGGATAGTAATTCTATAAGCTTATTATAACTCTTATTAAGACGGATACGGGGCGAAGCCCAGCCTCAATGAACATGAACTGACGATGTAAGAAATTCCAGCAATCCCAGTGTGTAGCACGGGTTTCAAGCTAGTTTGTTTTCTAATCAATTAATGCATGCCGATTTTTTTTTTGCCCGATTTGTAAATGGAGAACGCATTAAACACGAACTAAGGCATTTCTGAATTTTCCCCGAATACCACATGATTGACCGCATAGTTGACCGCATTTGCATTTTACTCAGCCGAATAATATACACACTTTTTCCGCACCAAATTTTTGCCGACAGCCGAATTGCTGACTAGGACTTGAACGACTCGAACCCAATAATTTTAGCACATGTACCGACAAAAGTATGCCGCAACAGCAGCTGCTGACCTTAAATTTTCATTTTACACACTATACATGTTCATGCGCAACGGTCTTAATTGAGACCAAAAACGAACAAATAACTTTCAGGACATAGCCTTCCAAAACCTAGCAAAGAATCGTTAATACAACAGGAACCGAAGCTTGAGAAATCTTGATTCACACCATTCCTTCACTATATAATCATTTACAGGAGGCCCAATTTTTGTTTGGGTAAGAACAATATTATAAAACTAATGAGAGCTCTGAGTTGACAACTATTATTCTTTAATTGAAGAACTCGTCTGGGACTGAGAGGAGAATGAACGGGAATCAAAAGCCGAATGCTCTTTCAAATCTTTCCGGATACCCCAAAGGATCTCCGCACATCTCTTCATGCTTGGGCGGTTTTGTCTTGTTGGGGCCAAGCATTGGAAAGCTAGCTCAAATATCTTCTCTACTGCTAGGCTAGTTGCTGCACTCCGGTGCAATCTAGGGTCCATTGTTAGAACTGCATCTCCTTCATTGAATTTCTTCATCGCCTGGAGTTTTACCAATAATTATTCAGAATTCAACAGCATATCAGACATTTTCTATGAATAGACTATAATAGCGCTCTCGTGAAAAAATTACCGTGTAGTAGAATCAGTTAGGGGAAGAGGAGAAAAGAGAAAGATAAAATGAGGAATAACGAGTTTTCAGAACAAATCGATTTATAAAGAAGCATTCGAGAAGAGCAACTGTGAGCTTTTTTTTCTTTTCTGGCTAACTAAATCTATCACCATACATCAAGATAATCTGAGTTCATTTACTAAATGCCTCGAAAGTGCAGACTTCATAAAAAGTTTGGACTACACATTGCTGTAGGTTGCATTGGTTGGGTTCCCTCAACACTACATCAAGATAATCATTTGGGACATTAGGAAATCAATGTTGTTCATAATTTGGCTGGTTTGTATAACGGTATGTTATCATTTACAGTTCCCACCTAAACAGTTGAATTATGTCTGGCAGCTGAATTATGTCTGGGAATTGGTCTCTTGTTCTCCCTATTTGTTTTACCTTCTCATGCCCTAAAATTTTACTTTCAAACTTCTTTCCAACAGCCAAAGCCTTTACCTACTTGCAAGACCCAGAGGTCAACAAAACTTTTTAACTTAAGTTTTTCCGTTAGAAAGGCATACCGCCGCCTCACAGATCTGAGATATCTAAAGTATAGAACACGTAAACAGTCATGCTTAAAAGGGCAGATGTAAAAAATATCCTAACCTCGACTATAAGAGTAGGAAAAAAAGGACTTGCTGCTAGGCTTCATTTGAGGGCCTCTCTGCACAACAGAAATAACAAAGTAATGAAAGCTATACTTTGGAAAAGTAAGCGTACCCATCTTGAAGTAAGCCGTTCCTTAAGCTCCCTTTTAGGTTCAATAGGACGCCTACCAGTGACTACTTCCACCAACAACACTCCAAAAGAGTAAACATCACTCTTCTCTGTCAGTTGATAGGTTTGTAGGTACTCTGGGTCTAAGTAGCCAGCAGTTCCTTTAACTTGAGTGGATACATGAGTTGCTCCACTATCAGTATCAGCAGCTAATCGGGCAAACCCAAAGTCAGCTACCTTGGCTCGAAGGTTTTCGGTGAGAAGGATGTTGGAAGACTTGATGTCTCTGTGGATTATAGGGTGATCTGCATTGAAATATCATGCTCATTTGAAGCGTACCCTGCTGGGAAAGAAATTCAGCAGATAATGAAGTTAATTCCATACCAGTATACATATGGAGATAGGTAATTGCATGAGCAACATCAATTACTATATCTAGTCGAATTGCAAAGTCGAGGACAATTCCATTAATGCCTGCAACAAATAAATCATTTTTTTTCCTGAATTCACATACTGGATCTAATGATTAGTTTCACTGTAAAACAAAGTTTCAAACAAAAAAGAGAAGCCAAGTCTTGATAAAACTCACAATCCAAGTGCGATCTAAGGGTTCCATTAGGAACATACTCGACAACAACAATTCTCTCATCACCCTGCTCCAAATATCCATGCAATCTAACCAGATTTAAATGTTCTACCTTCGCCAAAGTTTGTATCTCACTCTGGAATTCTACACCTAAGTGTTTCTCATACACACTCTGCAGAACAAAATAAGCTATGTCAAATCCAAATTTATCTAACGAGTTTCAGACTAAAGCAAAGGCATACAAAAGGGAAAGAGTTGTCCTACAACCTTTTTTGCACGTTTAACTGCAACTAGGGTGCCATCATCGAGTTTGCCTTTGTAAACTGTCCCAAACCCACCTTGTCCAACCTTGAGTGAAGGAGAGAAATTCATTGTAGCCTTGTAGATCTCTGCCATGGTGAATTTTGCACTCCCAGGTTCTGTGGTCTTGGTCGATCTGTACGAGTAGTTTAAAATTGTTCGGCGGAAATTAGGCTTTTCATCAGTTCCAGACCCGAGTTTATCAGACGCAGCTAACATGGAATTACAGTATATGTCAAAAAAGTTAAGCACTTCAAAAGCAATTGATAATAAACTAAAAAGGAAATGCTAGTGGTACTAAAGATCATTTCTGTGGAAACTATATCTTGTTTAAGGCCTTAGGATCAGTCATAATCAGTCCTCACACAATCATTGGAAATGACCTAATCATAGTAAATTCTATATAAGTTAGAATTGCCAAATACACACAGCATATTTGGGACGGAGGGAGTAATTAACTTAGTAATATAGGAATCAACAACATAATCCAAAATAAAATAAAATAAAATAAGATAAGATAAGATAACCAGAGTGATGCATCCCACGAACAGACTAATGGCTAAACGGAAAACATTACAAAGAAAATGAAGATAGGCTTCAAACCCAAATGTAGTTGGTTCTAAGAGGATAATGTTTGTCTTTTTAGAGTTTCCGTGATTGTACGATTATTCCTTTGTCTGCTTCACACTTTACTTATATATTAAAAATATCGTATCATCAACAATTTAAAGAGCTTTCAAGTAATTTATCATTTAAGTACGAAATATAATGTTGGGGCGATCCAAAACAAAATTTTGATATAGAATAAAGAACATAACACGGCTCAACCTGAACTAGTTGATTACCCTATAATTATGCAGCGCTAAGAAAAAATAAAGTAATGAAAAAAACCCTAATCAATTATCTTGATTTAACATTTTGATCTTTTTCAAAATTTTCACAATAATTTAACATTCTTTTTTGTTTTGTTTTTTAAGTTAAAAAGGAAATTAATTTACCAGAAGAAGCTGTATGAACATCAGATTCATCAAAGAAAGTATCAGATTTCGGCTCAGGAGGTGAGAAACAAGAACTAAAAGCTGCGACGACTGATTTGGCGACTGTCTTAACTGGATTTTGACCACTCCCACCTGAATTCGTATTCGGGTTTATGGGACTCCGAGAGATATCCGAAAAATCCGGTGTCCTTTGTCCTCTTCCGTCGGAACTAGGTCTCCGATTTCTGTAGTTGCTACCTGAGCTTCTCATCGTCTTTTTCTTCTTCGTAAGAGTAGATCGATGGAGGAGTCAGTCAGAAATTAATGGGGCGAATCGAAAGTTGGCGGGTGACAATTGACATACGCACCCATCATCATTGTCAACCAATTAAAGAAGACTTTTTCCATTTGAACTTGGTGGATGGGTGAGGCTAACGAGCGGATAACCGCGGTCAAATTTACATATAAGCGCAATCTTATGGGATGCGCAAATACAAATTGTCCATCGCCACACTGGTTCTATCGCGCGCCCGAGTGGCCATTGGTTGCTTCAAGAAAAACAAGAGTGGCCATGGTATTGTGATTGTTGTCGGGAAGCGAAAACGCTTAAGCTGTGCTGCAGTTCCATCACTGCGGAACGACTGTATCATCCTACAGTTGGATATAAAAGTTCTACTTATATCCTCATTTTAACCTTATTTATTCTATTGCAAACAAATTTCAGGTCTAAATAATTACCTCATCCATAATTATGATTTTTCGGAATTGTAAGGTCTGGATCATTCGTTCATAGTCGTTATTCGGAAGAATAATCTGAGATCTGAACAAACTATCTTTTTTCTTTCTTTTCAATAATATTTGTTGCATCAGTATCAATTTTTACGCTTCCGAACTGCATCAGTTGGTTATCAGAGCGAAGTCGATTCTAGTGTTAATAAGTTGCTTCTAAGACGAGTAGTCAAGGTTAATAAGTTATTGTCAATATTAACAAACAAGAAGAATCGCGAAGGTGAGTTAGATGATTTTATAAGAAGTGGAGATTTTATTCAATTCATGAATGGAATTGGAGAAGAGATTTGTGAAATTTTTTAACAATTCTCTTCAAAGTAGTCACACCAGTTTCTTGCTAATTAATGCTCACTTATAGAAGCAACTAATAGTGAAAAAAGACGACGTTGAAGACTTTATTTTGTTATCTCGATGATGAATAAAATCAGCGTAGTGTTAATTGGAATACAACCCCAATCTTCGATTAATATCCCGACTGACGAGGAGCATTGGAATCTACTTCTCAACAATACGAAGAACATCCTTTCGACTGACGCAAGATTTTTAAGGCGGGATATCAAATCTTAATTAACTTAACGACTTGGTAGTTCATAATAGTATCTTATTTTCTTTGCTTATGGTTGAGAACAACCTTGTTGCACAAGTGGCCTTCTATGGATACCCTTACAATGGATAATTGTGGAATCAACCTATGAAGATTGTTTTTGGGTTCCAAGCATACCTCATGCTTCCATATGGTGCATATAGTTTTTTCTTTTTACAACATCAATTGATGTTTTGAATATTGTCATCAACGAGTATTACATGCAGAATATGGTACCTATCGGCAAGATTCGAGGACGAATCTTCTCCAACACCGGTAGAATGATAGAGAAACAATTATGGAAAAAAAGAATATATCATTTTGTCATATATGTATTTAGTTAATTATTTCGTTAGTAACATTTTAGTAGAAAATATATGATTTTAGGATAAGTTAGGAAAATGTATCTAAAGGTAGTAGTTACCTTGGAAAATAATTTTTTTTATATTTTTGATGAGTATAGGTTTGTTTATAAGGGAGTTGTCTATATAAGGAGCTCCAAAAACGAAAATTAGGGGAGTCTAATAATGAATTTCTTATTGTTAAACTTTGTTTAACTTTATTTTGATTTTTATTTATAGTCAGGTTCACCCTAACGTCTAAATAATTATCTCATCCATAGTCGTGATTCTTAAGAGTTACGAGGTCTGGGTCATTCGTTCATAGTCGTTTTTCAGTTAATAATCTGAGTTCTAAAAAAACTTTTTTTTTGCTTTCTTTTCTGTAATAATCACTGCATTAGTATCAATTTAGACGCTTTCGATGTGCATCTCTCAAACAACTTGTACGTATGGGAAGCAAGGTCAGGTTGGATGCGTCATAGTCTCACAGGTCACCAAGATAAAGCATGTATTGTTGATCCGAATAAGCCTTCAAACCTCCATTTGGTTAGTGCAGCTTAATTATGATCGAACTATTAAAGTTTGAGATCTGCATTAAGGTTATTGCACTAAAACAATGATCTCACCTATCAATTTCAATGCTCTTTGCTTTAGTGTAGATAGACATACAATTTTTTCAGGTCAGGTTGATTGAAAACTTCAATTATGAGATAGTGAATCGGGTAAGATATGTAGTGAAGTCGTTGCACCCTCTAATTATTAGACTATGTGTTTGTGTGAGAAGTGTGTGTGTCAAGTCAACAAAAATCAGTGTTGACTTGACTCGTGATAGTTTCTATGTCTAGATGTATTATTCTTACAGCATAATCATTGCATATTTAAGGCTTGTAATAATCACTGCAAAATCTAACATTTATCATTCAATAATATTACTAGTTTCTCATGGTATCAGTGGGATATGATCCAAGTTCTTAAAATTTCTCTCTGCAAACAAATTTTACAACAATCTTTTCAAGCAGATCATGGAATCATCAATAATCTTTTTAAAAAAATCTTTTGATTCTCATCAAAAAAAAAAATTCAATAACAATTTTGCCTGTTGTAAGATCTCTTGGTTATATTACAACAATTTTTTATAGAGTTTGTTCATGTCAGTGATAGTATATCAAAGAAGAAGAAATACGGCTTCTACTTCCGCTGCTCAAAATGGTAATAATATGAATTTTTCATTATCTTTTTCAAATATTGCTAATTTTGTTTCATCAAAATTGGATTCCACAAATTTCTTATTGTGGCATGACCAATTTGAGTCTATTCTGGCTTCAACGGATCTATATGGATATGTTAATGGAGAATAAAAAGAACCAGTGAAATAAATTATTGTAAATGGGGTTTATGTTGTAAATCATAAGTGGGTTTATTGGAAGAAGGTAGATTGCTTTGTTATGAGTTGTTTGAGGTTACTTTCACACCATCTGTATCTGGAGATGTACCGGATTTACTAACAGCAAGGGAGATATGATCTTTTCTTGAAGTTAGTTTTAATAATCACTTTATGGCAAGAGAGCATGTTGGGGAATCAACTGCATGGCTCCAAGTAATTTGACTATTCTTGTGTATCTCCAAAATCTGAAATTGATTGTTGATTCTTTACCTGCAATCGGAGAAAAAAATGACTGAATCAGACTTAATAATGCATGTGTTGAATGACTTAGGAAGAGAATATGATAATTTTATTATTTCTGCACAAAATAGGGAGATGCCTTTTACTTTTGCAGAAATTAAACCTAGGGTACTAAATCATGAACAATGGCTTATTTCCGCACAAAAGATTCTAGCATGGTTTTTGATGCACAACATCTCCAGGTTTTTACTCAAAAAATATAAATCATGGTAATAATTTTGTTGGCAATGGGAATGTCAGAGGAAAGAACAAGAATTCAGGAAATGCTATTACAACAATAACAAAAATACTTAAAATTTCAAACCTAATGGTTTATATTATGGTGCTTCTGATGCTGGAAATGGAAAAAATGATTATTCACAAGTGAAATGTTCTATCAGTATAAAGAAGGATCATCATGCTAATAGGTGAAAAAGCGGGGGTTTAACAAACACACCCAATATTTCGCTTAGCAATATGTATGGACAAACTCCAATATGCTTTCGAGAGAATCAACTACACAGTCAGACTCAATCTCAAGAAAAGTATATCCAAGATTTGTATCTCAATTTCTCAATTCAATCTGCAATCAAACAAATAGGAATTTGCGAGCCCGATTGAATATAAGAGAAATAACTTTAACGGTACTAAAGATCAATGTGCAAGGATCAATCAATTTCAATCAACAACCAAAGGTTGGATTTACCAATTGATCGATTCAACGCATAAACTGTGATATTTCTATTATATAACAAAATATAATGCGGAAAAGAAATTACACAGACACCAGAAGTTTTGTTAACGAGAAAACCGCAAATGCAGAAAAACCCCGGGACCTAGTCCATATTTGAACACCACACCGTATTAATCTGCTACAGACACTAGCCTACTCCAAGTTAACTTCAGACTGGAATGTAGTTGAGCCCTAACCAATCTCACACTGATCAAGGTACAGTTGCGTTCCTTACGCCTATTGAACCAGGCGGGGATTCTGCGCACTTGATTCCCTTAGCTGATCTCACCCACAACTAAGAGTTGCTACGACCCAAAGTCGAAGACTTGATAAACAAATCTGTATCACACAGAAAAATCTATTGTATAGATAAATCTGTCTTCCATAGATATACCTATGAGTTTTGTTCCGTCTTTTGATAAGTCAAGGTGAACATGAACCAATTGATAAACCAGACTTATATTCTCAAAGAACAGCCTAGTATTATCAATCACCTCACAATAATCTTAATCGATTAACGAAACAAGATATTGTGGAATCACAAACGATTAGACGAAGATGTTTGTGGCTACTTTTAAATCTTGCCTATCGGAGAATAAATCTCGAGCAAATCTTAAAGAAGATAGTACTCAATCACGATAGAAAACAACAAGATCAGAACACGCAACTACAGAGAAAATAGTTGGGTTTGGCTTCACAATCCCAATGAATTCTTTAAGTCGTTAACCTACAGGGTTTCATGAAAAACCTAAGGTTAAAGGAGAATAGACTCTAGTCGCAACTAGTATAACACAGGAGGTGTGGGGATTAGGTTTCCCAGTTGCTAAAGTTCTCCTTTATATAGTCTTCAAATCAGGGTTTGCAATCAATGTTACCTTGGTAAAAAAGCATTCAATATTCATTGTTAGATGAAAACCTGATTAGATTCAAGCTAATATCTTTCAACCGTTAGATCGAACTTAGCTTTTTATACACAAAAGAAATGTACCATCATTTAGATAAAGGTAACCGTACCTAAACGTGTACACTTAGTTTGTTCAAAAATAGTTAACCAATGGTTATCCATATGAGCACTTTCATATCAACCTTATTCATCTTTATCATAACTAGTTCAAATGACTCAAATGAAACTAGTTAGAGAGTTGTTCAATTGTTTATATTCTCATAGAAGTATACAAGACACGATTGAAGCAAAATCGATTTTCATTCACTCGAATCACTTCATGAACATTATTGCCACGGTTTGCAAAAGATTGCATTCCTTATTATATAAATGTATTAGTTCATGAACAAACTGATTTTAGAACATAACCTACTTAAGTATGCAAACGGGTACACACACTTAAGTAATCAGACTGAGTTTGGTTACGCCAGTACGCGTACGGTACCATTTACACTTTCAAACTCCAGCAAAAATTCACGGAACTTGAACTTCCGCCAGTACGCGTACGGGTACGTATACTTAGTTTCCGGACTTCCAACAACCAACCAGTAGGCGTACGTGTATGCATACCATGGTTCCTGGTTTTGGACTTTACACAAATGTGAATACACACTATGTTTATATCCAATCATGGTTACATGTTCTAAATCCCCATTTCAATCATTGAAACATTCTTGGAAGACGACAATAGCTGTCTCACACAAACTATTAGCTTTAAAGCAATTTTCAAGTGATCGAATGATCAATACGAAACATTCTGAGTCTACATCAAATGAATGTATCACACAAATCATGTAAGATGTTACAAGGCGATTTTCACATGATCATCTTTTGATTTTCATCAAGAATAAAAGATCAACTTGGTTAAAGCGAAAGCTTACCAACACATATTTCGAGAAATAGATAAGCGAGATAAACTCGGCTCGAAATACCAAATGTGTATAATTGAAGTCTATATAGCAATACGAATTTTTGTCTCAAATAGGAGATATAGTAGATAGACTTTTGAGTGATAAATGAGTTCAAGTCTCCACATACCTTTTGTTGATGAAGTTCCACAAGTTCCCTTGAGTAGTTCTTCGTCTTAATTCGATGAACGTCGTGAAGTATAAAGCTCAACTACACTTACTATCCTAATCCGAGACTTAGCTATAAGTAGACTAGAAATCAAGATTCATAGTTTTGGAAACTAAACTTGACAAACAAGCTTGATATAACAACGCTTGCGAGTTCGACCGAGCAGTGCTCTAACAGTAGGTGTCACTTTACGTACTATCCTCCAATCTATACTTATGCTTCTGGGAATGTTACAGAAAATGTGGCTCAATAACAATCATCTTTTACTTCTACAGGCGAAGATATGGGTTTTTTCTGTACCTTCTACATCTGAAACTCCACAATGGCTTGTTGATTCTGGTGCAACTGCACATATGACTGGAGATAAGGATCTTCTGCAGAATACTTTTAGTTACAGAGTAAAGTAGAAGGTGCAAGTAGCAATCATAAGTCTATTGTCATAAATTATACTAGAACATCTAATATTCAAACACCTAAAACTAGTGTTAGGCTGAACACTTTTTTGTAAGTTCCTAATATTAAGCATAAGTTATTGTCAGTAGCTAAATTTACAAGAGATAATTCCTGCTATTTTAAGATTGATCCATATGGTTATGAGATTGGAGACTTATTCACAAATGCTTTGCTTCCTCATGGAACTATAGTTAATAATTTGTATCTTATTCAAAACACTTTTATCTCTTCTAAATCTCTTATTTCCCTATCTACTACTTTGCATGCTCCTTCTCAAGTCCGGCATCATAGACTAAGCTATCCATCTATTCATATTTTTCAAAAATTACATTCAACAAAACAGATTGTTTTAACTTCTCCTCATTCTTCTACTTTATGTCATCCATGTCAACTTGCTAAAAGCAAGAAATTACCTTTTCAATTGACCTTTTTACATGAAAAGAAACCATTGTCACTAATCCATTGTGATATATGGGGACCACTATTCCATCTTTGAATGGATATAGGTATTATATTGCTTTTATAGATGATTATAGTAGATCCCATTGGATTTACCCAATCGAGATTAGATCAGATGTTGCACATTTTTTTATTCATTTTAAAACTCATGCTGAAAATCAGTTTTCATCAAAAATTATTTCCTTTCAAGTTGATGGTGCTGCTGAACTTGTTAAAGGTCATTTCAAAATTATTGTTGAGAAAAGTGGTATTCTTGTCAGAATATCATGTCCTAAAACCTCTTAACAGAATGATCTTGCTGAAAGGAAGCATAAATACATCACTGAAATGACCTTTAACAAATTCCCGTGTCTACATCTTACAAGTGTCATAACCCTCTTTCTTATATCTCAAGAAATGTCATATTTGACGAGTCTCAGTTTTATTTCTCAGCTCATGTGACTACATGTTCAAATTCCTTACCTCTTGAAATTCTCTCCGTTTATGATAATGTTTCTTCTACTAGTATTATGGTCACTAGAGCACAAAAATGAATTCTAAAACCAAAACAATTTCCATATCATGTTTCTCATGTCTCTATCAAATATCCTATTTTTTCTGATTATGCATCTTTATTGACTACATTATCTGAGCCTAAAACTTTTAACCAAGCAATGAATGATCCTAAACAGCAAGTGTCGATGAAAGGAATATGAGGCTTTAAGAGAAAATGGTACATGGGAGTATGTAGCTCCAGAACCAAATATGAATATTTTAAGGTCAAAATGGGTGTATATAATTAAACAAAAGTCATGTGGTACAATTGATAGGTACAAATCTAGGCTAGTTGATAAAGGATATGACCAGCAGGATGAAATTGATTATAATAGAAATTGATTATATGTCCAGTTGTGAAGTCTACTACTGTGAGAGTTGATCTTTGCATGGCTATCACATATAATTGGCAAATAAGGCAGTTAGATGTCAGTAATGCTTTTTTTGCATGGGTTCTTGGATGAAGATGTCTATATGTCCCGGCCACAAGGTTTTATTCATCTTGATTACCCTCCCAACTACATTTGTCATCTTAATAGAGGTCTATATGGGTTGAAAGAGGTTCCTAGAGCTTGGTTTTATAGATTCAGTTTTTTTCATTCCTTAGGGTTTTAAAAGTTAATATCAGATAACTCTATGTTTGTATTTTCTTCTTAGCATGAAATGCTTATTCATTTGTTGTATGTTGATGACATATTATTCACTGGTAGCTCATCTATAATGATTGATGCTCTAATTACTTCTCTTAAGAAAGAATTTGCAATGAAGAAATTAGGAAATTTGGGTTGTTTTCTGGGAATTGAAGCTGTTAGAAACTCAGATTCCATTTTACTAACATAGAGGAAGTATACCTTAGAGTTCTTGTCAAGAGAAAATATGGTGGATAGTAAACCTTATGATACACCAGTTGCTAAAGCTGCAAGGATTTCATTTCATGATGGTACTAGATTGGAGAATGCTAGTGAGTACATGAAAATTATAGATAGTTTACAATACTTAACAATTACTAGACCAGATATTTGTTTTGGAGTAAACTATGTGCCACAATTCATGCATTCACCAACAGTTGTGCACTTACATCTAACCAAGAGAATACTCAGATATTTGAAGGGTACAACTGGTTTAGGCATCACTTTGAGGAAACATAGTTTGCAGAACTTGAAATCTTATACAAACTCACATTGGGAAGATTGTCCAGATACAATGAGGTCTACTTTTGGTTATGCAGTCTTCTTATGTTCAAATTTGGTCTCATGGTCTTCTAAAAAACAGCCAACTGTTTCTAAGTCATCAGCTGAAGCTGAATATAAGTATTTATCTGTTGCTTCTGCAGATTTACAATGACTTCCTAATTTCTTATCTGAGTTGCATATTTCTATATCTATTTAAACAATGCTTTTATGTGATATATTAGTGCTTTGTCCTTAGCATCTAACCCTGTTTTTCATGCTAGGACAAAACACTAGAGATTCAGTTTCATACAGTCAGAAAGCTAGCGGAGAAGTGTTTTGTATAGCTACAACATGTTTCAAGTGAAGACCAGTTAGCTGATATCCTCACTAAAGGCCTCTGTTTCCCTACTTTTTCTTGATTGTTATAATCTTTAATGGACAAAAAAATCCATGACAATTGTTCAGTTACTTAGTTTTCTTGTTTGTCAGTTTTTCCTTGTTTTTCTCACTTTTTTATGTATTTCAAACTGTTATTGGTTGCCTGTCTCTAGCAGTTTGAAGGGATGTATTAGGCTATGTATCTGTAAGGATTCACAATCTTGTCAACGCTACGTGACCGGTATAAAGATGATCAAGAGACCATTTAGCCACTAATGTCTCGATTAATTAATATATTTTATTAATCGAAAGCCTTATAAATTATATTTTATTTCATGTTGCTTCGATCAGATTCATTTAAAATGAGTTAGTTTTCACGCGGTTGTAAGAATGAGATGTACTTATATTAATAGGTGGATCGATCTAATTTTCTTGGGCGAAAATTCTTGTAAGGTGGGTAGAATGTAAGGATTCGTAATCTCGTCAACGCTATGTGACAGGTATAGAGATGATCAAGAGACTTAGACGCTAATGTCTCGATTAATTAATATAGATTTTAAATAATAGAAATTAGTCTAACAATAATTTAGACACGACACTAGTATCATTGAATAAGTCTCGAAAAGTAGTGTGAATTGGGCTACTCGAACGTGTCATTCGGATACAGGACGATGAGGATATCATCATATTAGTATGAAGGGTGAAATAGTTTTTTTACAGTTAAACCGACCTGACTGTCCTTATCCAATCTTATGTGCGCCTGCGTAATTTTTTTTCTTCTATCCTCTTCTTCCTTGTTTCTCTTTTTCTCCTCTCTGTTGATTTCAACCTCAGAGATTGAGTTCTTTTGGGTGGGAGATTCAATCAAACCTTGTTAGTTTGATGATTTTAGGAAGGAGGTGATAATGTTGGTGTCGATTTGGCTCTAGAAGAAGCAGAAAAAGGGTAAGGAAATTTAGGGTTTCGAATTGATTGAAATTGCTTTATTATTTTGTTATGTTTTGATAGATTATTAGGTGGGTTTGTTGTTAATTGAAGTGTAGGAGGTTATATAGGGTTTAGTTTTAGGTTCTCAGTTTATCAAATCAGAAATTAGCTAGGGTTTATAGGATTGAGCCGTTGGTGTAGAATCACAGATGAAGTTAAATGGTGGAATGATTTGTGGATGTTGTTGTTGTGTTGGCTGCAAAAAGGATATTGTTTTAGAATATGAGTCTGGCGGTTTGAATTGTAGGGATGAACGGTAATTACAGTTGTTCTTATTGAATTGAGAAAGAAAGTACAAGGAAGTGAAGCAGCTGAATGAATATAGATGGATGATTAATTAGGCTAACTTGCAGGGAATGATACCACAGAGATAATGGTGATTGAAATTGATTGAGAAGTATTGAATTTTTAGTTGTGTTGTGATTGATATAGAGAAGGTATTGCTTGAACAAGGATCAAATGAAGGAAATAAGATAATGTATGAGCTAAACTACAAAAGATGGATATGAATTAGGTGTTATGTTGAAATGACATTGAGAAAGTTATAAGGTTTAGTGATAATAATGTTTGAAGCCGAGATACTACAGCTGGGACTGGAATTGTAAGTGGTAGTGGTTCGGGTTGGATTGCAGTGTGTTTGGACTGAAGATTAGAGAGATGAGTTAGAGGATGTAGGAACTAGTGCATCAAGAATGAAATGAAGTTAGAGTTGCAGGACCAAGAAGTGTTAATATGTGGAGTTGCAACTGAACTAATGGAGATGGTAGAGGCATAGAGGCAGGGGAGATGATTCCGGAGAATGGCGGAGGATGATTGGTTATCAAAGTTAAGAGTGACAGTATGGTGTATGCAGGGCATGGAAGAAAATAAGATGCGAATGAAACTGAAGTCTTATGTATTTGGTTGTGTTGAAGATAGAAGATGAACTGGAATGAAAATGAGTTGCAGGTTGGGTGTTGTTGATGTAGACTAGGTGGTGTTGCAGTACATGCCTGAGATGATATGTGTGTAATGCTATGATTGTATATAATCTGTATGTGTAACTGTGTCGAACTGGGATGCAATTAAATGATATAGTCAGAATTATGGTTGAAGTTTGGAGGAATAAACTAGGAGTGTAATTAACCAGAATTGTTATTGGTGCGGATTTGATGTAATGAATTGGTTTAGCTATTAGTGAATGAAGGTCATGAAAAGCTAGAAGTGTCATTGGTAATGATGTCGAAGATTTAGATTGAGTGTGTAAAGTTGCATGAATTGATAGTGTTGTTGATGAATTTCAGAAAGAATTGCTGAGCTAGTTTGGGACATTAGGATGTGCTTTGACCTTGGGAATGTTTAAGCCTGAATCATATATCCCAGTCAGTTGTTTGACTCGTCTGACTGAGTCGAATCGGTTTGACTCAGTGGACCTTGACCTGGACCAGCGGACCGTTGACCTTTGACTGAGACTTGATTTTGATTGGACTTTGATCGTTAATTGACCCCTTTGTCTGTTAGAGACCATTAATTGACCCGAGTAAACTACGCCTTAGATTAACGGGCCGGTTTGGTGGACTTAGACTTAGAGTTAGTTTTCCTATCTTGATGAATTTGACCCCTTATGGTCTGAGTTAGCATTTGGTTCTTTCTACAAAGTTGTAGATATTCATTAGACTTATCAAGAACCAATCCAATTGAATTAGTAAACCTTTATATGTGCTAAAGATAGATAATGAAAAGGTGTAGAACCATAAATGGACTTAGATCCATTAGATAGTTCACTTAGCCTGTACTGGAAACATGTGTGAGATTATGTTTGTTAGAGCATTGCTCGGTCGAACTCGCATGCGTTGCTATCTCAAGCATGTTTGTCAATGTTAGTGATCAAAACTATAAGTCTCGATTTCTAGTCTACTATAGCTAAGGTCTCGGAATAGGATAGAAAGTGTAGTTGAGCTTAAGAACTCCATGGAAATCATCATACAAGATGAAGGACTACTCAAGGAACCGGTAGATCTTCATCGACTAAAAGGTATGTGGAGACTTGAACTTATATATCACTCAAAAGTATATTTATCTCCTATCTTGAGACAAAAGTCGTTTTGCTATGTAGACTTATAGATTATACACATTTGCTATTTCGAGCCGAGTTTATCTCGCCTATCTATTTCTCGAAATATGTGTTGGTAAGCTTTCGATTTAGCCAAGTTCATCTTTACCTAGTGACGAAAGTCATGACAAGTTTCAATCACTTTGAAAATTGCTTACTTTGACGAAAAATAGTTTGTGAATAACAACTATAGAATATCAACGTCCTCTAAGAATGTTTCAATGATTGAAATGAGAGTTTAGATAATATAACCATTGGAGGATATAAGCATTGTTGTGGAAACACATATATGTATAAGTCCTTATTCCTTGAACCGAAGTTTGTGAACTTTGTTGATCAAGAGAACCGGCATGGTGGCGTGAGCCAAGTCCGCGAACCGGCGGAAGTTCTCGTCCCGAGAATTTCTGCTGGAGTTTGTGAACTCCGTCCGGGAACTTAAGTCCGCGGACTTGAGTAGGTTATATCTAAAAACGATGTTTGTGAACTTATTCTTATATAAACTAAGGAATTCAAATTGCAAACCGTGGCTATATAGTTCATGAACCTATTTGAGTGAATCAAATCGTTTTTGCTTCCATTGTGCCTTGTGTAGTTACATAAGATTTCCTTGCAATTGAACAACTCTCTAACTAGTTCATTTGAGTCACTTGAACTAGTTATGGTGAAGAAGAATATGTTTGATATGAAAGTGATCATATGGCTAACCATTTGGTTGACTATTGTTGAACCAACAAATGTACAAGTTTGGGTACGGTTACACAAGCCTAGAAACGTGCATTTCATTTGTGTGTAACAAGCTAGTTTTGCGATCTAACGGTTGAAAGATATTAGCTTGAATCTAATCAGGTTTTCATCTACGGTGAATATTGAATGCTTTGTTACCAAGCTAACATTGATTGCAAACCCTGATTTGAAAGACTATATAAGGGAAAACTCTAGCAACTGGGAAACCTACTCCCCACACCTTCTGTGTGATACTAGTTGTGCTAAGCTAGAGTCAATTCTCCTTTAACCTTTGGTTTCTTCTTCTAAACCAGGTTAACTACTTAAAGACTTCATTGGGATTGTGAAGCCAGACCGATACTACTTTCTCGTAGTTGTGTGATCTGATCTTGTTGTTTCTATCGTACGAGTACAATTGTAATAATTGGCTTGAAATGGATATCTCTGATAGGCAAGATATAAAAGTAATCACAAACTCTTCGTCTCATCGTTTGTGATTCCACAATATCTTTTATCGTTGCGTCGATTAAGATTATCGTGAGGTGATTGATAATACTAGGCTGTTCTTCGGGAATATAAGTCTGGTTTATCAATTGGTTCCTGTTCACCTTGATTTATCAAAAGACGGAACACAACTCGTAGGTATATTCGTGGGAGACGGATTTTATCTATTATCGTAGATTTTTCTGTGTGATACAGATTTGTTTATTATAGTATGTTACTTTGGGTCGTAGCAACTCTTAGTTGTGGGTGAGATCAGCTAAGGGAATCAAGTGCGTAGTATCTTGATGGGATCAGAGACGTAGGAGCATAACTGTACCTTGGATCAGTGTGAGATTGGTTGGGGTTCAACTACAGTCCAGACCGAAATTAATTTGGAGTAAGATAGTGTCTGTAGCGGCTTAATACAGTGTGTGTTCAATCTGGACTAGGTCCCGGGATTTTTCTGCATTTGCGGTTTCCTCGTTAACAAAATTCTGGTGTGTGTGTTATTTCTTTTCCGCATTATATTTTGTTACGTAATTGAAATATCACAGGTTGTGCATTGTTCAATCAATTAGAATATCCTACCTTTTGGTTGTTGATTTAAATTGATTGACACTTGGATATTGGTCTTTGGTACCATCCAAGTTATCTCTCTAGTATTTGATAAAGACTCGCAAATTTCTATTTGCTTGAGTATATATCAAATCGAGAGATTGAGATATAAACTCTTTGATATAATTTTTATCTTGATTGAGTCTGACTGTCTAGTTGATTCTCTAGAAAGTATATTGGAGTTTGTCCATACAGATTGCTAAGCGAAATATTGGGTGTGGTTGTTGTACCTCCGCTTTTTCAATGTTATGTACATTATATGAGTATATTGGCTAAACTCTTAGAGTGCTTGTATGACTAACAGTTATTCTATATTAACAACGATCGATTCAAAGGATGAACCAGTTGTTTGAGGATCTCAAGGTAAGCGACGCTTGTCATCAAAAGAGGTGGGAACTCTGTAACCTTCTTGTAATAATTGAGCGTTCTTTCTATTTGCGAGCATGACGAGTCTTTGTTACTTTTGGAAATTTTTTGTGTGTTACTATCTGTGTATATGTTTGTATGTGTCTTGATGTGCATATATTATTCGTTGCTTGATTTCCCCGCAGGGAGTGTCCGTGTTTCCCCATGACTCCTTGCTAAGTTAAGTATGGGTGCTTCTTCCCCGTTTTAATATTACCTAGTAGGGCGGCTTCTTTCCCATTTCGATAGTATATAACTAATTTAAATAGTAGAGCGGCTTCTTCCTCGTTTCAATATTTATTTAGTAGGGCGGATTCTTCCCCATTTTGATAGTATATAATTAATATATAAGGGAGGCTTCTTCCTCATTTAAATATTACGTAGTAGGGAGGCTTCTTCCTCATTTTGCTATTATATATACTATTTTATTTTGGGAAAATCACTCGTGTGCATATTATATTTGTTTTTCTAACTTTCTGATTTTGATTGTAATTCTCTGAATCATGGTTTATATGGGCACTATGTGTGGACGATGTTATTATTATTGATTTGAGTTTCTCTCACGTCGTCTTCTCGAATGAGTTCGGCGAGGTTAGAGTGACTTGCTTCATGAGCATAAATAGTTGAATGATTAGTTTTTTCTTGTTTCTTTCAATTTATATTTTTTTAGAATTGTGAAGCATGTTAGTGATTACTTGAGAGTTATATGTTTTCATTGAGCACCCTTTTGGGATGATGTGCTCACTTGTTCCCACTTCAGTTTCAGTAATTAGAAGAAATTGAGCGCGCAGAGATATCCATTTCGTAACTTAGAGTTTAAAGAATCTAGTGTTGTTGTATATCTTTTACTATATGTATACTTTCGTTATTTTGTAAACAACACACTAATATATTCTTAGCACTCAAAATACTTTCATTTATATAATATCAGAAAGTTTGGGTTTTATTATTAGAATTTTATGTAATTATGATTCTTAAAATCGGTAATCTACTTTTGATGCTTCAATCGGTAATCTACTTTATGTAATCCTATCAGCTAAGAAGGTTTAGTATTTGGGGCGTCATAGTATCTATGTGAGAAGTGTGTGTGTCAAATCAACAACAATCAGTGTTGACTTGAATTGTATTAGTTTATGTGGCCAACCGTATTATTCTTACATTTAATGCTTGTAATAATCTCTGTAAAATCTATCGTTTATAATATTACTGGTTTCTCACTAATTTCGTTACATCTACCTGTTTATCTAAAAAAAGGAAATCTCAATTTGACAAGCGAGAGAGATAATGTGCATAATTTATTTGATGTTAGGTATTTGGAAGTTCGTGGCATTTTAAGGGAAAACGGAAATAGATTAGCTTCAAACTGGAGCAGTTCGTGCATCAGTGCTATGTTACCGCAGGATTTGTTGAAGGATTTGTTTATGTTTGGTCTACATTGAAGATGGATTTAGTGAGTCTTCTCAAAGACACAATGCCCTTGTACTTTCTTGTTCATGGAGTGGACTTGGGAAGCCTGTTGCTTTAGCCGATAAAGGTGCTCCAATTTAGATATCCTATTACGGAATACTCTGCAGACGCAGGGAAAAATCAACCACACAAAGTGCGTGTCCATCCAACAATTTTTAGAAATCTAATTTCTTTTATTTGAGATAATAATTAGCTTGTATTCCTACCTAACTACCATATAATTTTCCGTAAAAACATATGCAACCTAACAGATAAAAGTACATATATTATGCAAACTTAGGAAACGTAAATGTCGTGAAAACAAAAAGATTCGATCAACACATTCCAAAATTTTATTTTCTGTTTCGTCACCTCATATAAACCATATATAGTATGAGAGAGAAAAGTTGGTTGCTCTTGCAGCTACCACGTGAGGCGATATCCACGATAGTTTCGGTAAAAAGACTCGGTAAATAATCAAACAATAAATACAATTCAATTGAAATAGTAAAATTACGAGATTAATTAGATCAAAATGGAAACATAAAATATTACAGAAAATATCATCAAAGAATAGTCGATGATAATGAGGCAAAAAGTAAGCAACCATAAAGACAAGAAAGATATGGGTATAAAAAGGAAGTAAAAATAGATATTCACAAGGAAACCGAATTAGTAGAAGTAGTAAAAGATAGAGGAGGAGGAGGAGGAGGAGGAGGAGGAGAGGAGATCGATGAGAAGTAGGAGTGGGAGGAGTAGTAGTAGGAAAAGGTATGTCCTAAACAATGGTCCTTGTTATTGGTGGTAGAGTACTTTTTTACGAGTAGATTCAAAAGCTCTGTCGAGGAAACTATCATGCGAAGGAAACACCCACTGGAAGCTTTTTCTTCTTTGAAGGATTAGAAATTGACTATCCTAATCTTTTTGGTACTGTATTATTTTTTGTTCATGAGAAGAAGGTTTCTACCTAGAGACTGACGTTTTACAAATTCCGATATCATTGATTTTTGGGTTGAAGATTATAATATTAACTATTAGACTACTGTAAACGTAATACGATGACCACGTTGTTCAAGTATACTTTGTATCTAATTGTGATTTCTCCCTACAATACAAAGCTACAAGACATAAATTACATAATATCTTAAATATTAGGGGATACGCATATTCGTACATATATTGTATATATGGTTAGGAAATATATTAGTTAGAAAAGATATTATTTTTGGTGTAAATATGTTTTTGTGTTTTTCCCTATTTAGATTTAGAGAAAACGATTGTAACCTTAAGCATTTCAATAATAAGAAATCTTCATCTTCTCCACCTTGTCGTTTCAAAGAATCTGAGCCAGAAAAGACTTAATTTATTTGAATTAAAATCAAAGAATTATGCTTAAAATGATGTAACAAGAATGGTACAATACAAAGCTACAAGACATAAATTACATAAGTGTTCATATCTTAAATATTGGGAGATACGCATATTTGTACATATATTGTTTATATGGTTAGGAAATATATTAGTTAGGAAATATATTATTTTTCCTGTAAATATGTTTTTGTGTTTTTCCCTATTTAGACTTAGAGAAAACGATTGTAAACTTAAGCTTTTCAATAATAAGAAATCTTCATCTTCTCAATAATAAAAAGCGGTAAGTTAAGAAGGTGCGCAATGATAATGGTACATAATTTCTTCCATTAATTCCTTTCTTTGCTGAACAAGGTATAGAATTTCAAGCTTCATGTGTGGATACACAACATCAAAACAGGCGAGTTGAACGCAAACATTGTCATATATTAAATGTGGCGCGTGCTTTAAGATTTCAAGCCAATTTACCTCTTCGATATTGGTGTGAGCGAATCCTAAAGTGCTGCTTATATTATTAATCGCATGCCCACTCCCTTGCTTAATGGGAAAACTCCATATGAATTGTTACATAAGAATCCTCCTATTTATACTCATATTCGAGTATTTGGATGTTTCTGCCATGCAAGTCTTATCCCTCGTGATCGTAATATGTTTAATCACGAAGTCAAAGATGTATATTTGTTGGTTATCCGCATGGAAAAAGGGTTGGCGAATGTTTGATACGGAGACGAAGCAATTTTTTGTGTCTCGCGATGTAGTTTTCTTTGAAAATAAATTTTGGTACGCAGCTATTTCGTTATATAGTACTACTGAAGACTGTCAAATTGAGTGTAGAGGGGGTACAAGGCTCGTTTGGTTGTCTTTGGTAATAGACAAGTGGAAGAGATGGATTATCATGACATTTGCTCCCAAAGCTAAAATGGTTTCAGTTAGAACATTTTTAGCAGTCGTAGTTGCTCGTGATTGGGAGTTACATCAAATGGATGTTCACAATGTTTTTCTACATGGGGATCTTGATGAGGAAGTATATATGCAACTTCCTCCAGGATTTCTCCTGGTAAAGTGTGTCGACTCCATAAATCTTTATATAGTCTTCGTCAAGCTCCTCGTAATTGGTTTGCGAAGCTTGTAGGTGCTCTTAAGGCTTTTGGGATTATACAGTCTTATGCTGATTATTCTCTATTTACTCTACGAAGAGGTGAACCAGCTTCTTCACCCATGATCAACATCATCGTTTGGCTCTAGATGATGGACCACTCTATTCTGATGCATCCCAGTATCGTCGACTTATTGGACGTTTAATTTATTTGACTATTAGTTGTCCTGAATTATGTTACTTGGTACATGTATTGGCTCAATTTATGCAGTCTCCTCGGGTATCTCATTGGGAAGCTGCTCTCCGAGTTCTTCGTTATCTTAAGGGCCATCCGGGTCAAGGGATTGTTTTGCGTAAAGATAACGCTCTTCAGCTTACTGCTTATTGTGACTTTGATTGGGCCTCCTATCCTCTTAGTCGTCGTTCACTTACTGGTTACTTTTTCTTGTTTTGTTTTTTTGAGGCTCACCTATGTCTTGGAAGATAAAGAAGCAACACACAGTATCTCGTTCTTCTGCTGAAGCCGAGTACCGTTCTATGGGTTATACTTGTAGTGAGCTCACGTAGCTAAAGGCATTATTGAAATCTCTAGGTGTGTTTCAATCTCAGTCTATGCGTCTTTACTGTGATAGTCAATCCACACTTCATATTGTTGCTAATCCTGTTTTTCATGAACGCACCAAACATATTGAGATTGATTGTCATTATGTACGTGATCAAATTCAGTCCGGCGCTATTATTACTTCTCATGTTTGCACAACCGCTCAGCTTGCTGATATTTTCACCAAAGCTCTTGGACGTCCTCAGTTTGAGTTGCTTCTTCGCAAGTTGGGCATTCGTGATCTCCATGCTCCAACTTGAGGGGGAGTATTAGGAGATACGCAAATTTGTACATATATTGTATATATGGTTAGGAAATATATTAGTTAGGAAATATATTATTTTTGGTGTAAATATGTTTTCGTGTTTCTCCCTATTTAGAGTTAGAGAAAACGATTGTAACCTTAAACTTTTCAATAATAACAAATCTTCATCTTCTCTACCTTGTAGTTTCAATAAGTAATCATCATATGGATAGATCAAAAACATTAAAGAATGTGAAGATATTTTTGTTCGTTTTTAAACCTGTAATATTCGTTAATAAACGTGATTTAAGGAACAGTTTTAAGGATTACGTGATTGGGCCGACCGAGCGAAGCGAGGGAAGACTTTTATATGGTCACTTTTTTGTAAAATCTAAATGATCAATTAACATAAAAAGATTGGATTTGGTATCCATGGTTAGTCTTTTTCACTTGCCACAACTGTCGCTCCCTTTTAATCCAATTACTATAACTCCTTATGTATCCTATTTTTTAGGGGTATAATTGGAAAACAAACTTTAATATATATATATAACATATCTAAAAATCCGTGCCTTGGAATTTTACAAATTTTATCTCGTCGGAAAGGTTATAAAAAATGTAAGCAATGAGTACAAACAACAATATCAAATTTAGAGTTTTTACGAAAAATTCGGAGGTATTTATCATTTTAGGCACAATTTTAGAAAATTAAATATATATCCACTATGCAAACCATCACAAAGGATATATAATACTTTATGTAGCCATATGTTAGTTTATGCATCAACTAATTTTTCCGTTGCAACTAATAAAATGATGTACTCCCTCTGTTTCAAGAAAATTGATACTTTCATTTTAGGCATAATTTTCGAAAATTGAATGCATATCCATTATGCAAATCACCACAAAGGATGCATAATACATCATGCAACCATATTTGGTTTATGGATCAACTAATTTTCCGTTTCAGGAAAAGTGATACTTTCACTCCGTTTCAGGAAAGGTGACACTTTCACCCCGTTTCAGGAAAAGTGATACTTTCGCTCCGTTCACTTTTTCCGAAACAGAGCGAAAGTATCACTTTTGTTGAAACGGAGCGAAAGTATCATTTTTTCTGAAACAAGGCGAAAGTATCATTTTTTCTGAAACGGGACGAAAGTAGTCGCAGAAAAACCCCGTCTTCAGATTCTTGTTAGGTCGGCCCTACCACCGTGGCAACGGTTGTACTAGTTTAAAAAAGGAGAGGAAATTGAGAATACTCCAACCGGGTCAATAGAGTAATTAAAAGAAACCGTTAGAACTCAGAGCCTATTTCTACAAATTATTTTACAGGTATTTTGAAGATTACGTGTTTTATCAAGAGGAGGGGTCGCATACTCCAACTATGTGCCTCGTCCCCATCCTAGCCGGACCCTAGGATAAGGGATAAAACATGAAAAAGTAAAAAACGTTATGAATCTAATATCTAGGAATTACTGGTTAATCCAGTTTTGGGAGACCCGTTTAGTGGTTAATCCAGTCCTAAAGCAAATTTAATCGCTGGTCCAAAAACATGTTTTTTGACCAGATTTTTTACTCGCTCGTCCAGTACACGTGCGGAAGTTATAAAGTGTATTTTTTAATTGGCCAAAACACCCTTTTAAGTCGGATCTAATTCTGTTTTATCAATTCGTTCGTTCGTTCATCACAAATTAGAGAGCTTTGGCAATGACGATTGGTGGAAAAAACCCGAAGAATTCCAACTCTCGATTCAAACTAAAACCAGAAGAGGCATTAATGGTGAATCGTCATTTTTCGGCTCCAACGAATTTCGATTCAAGTTCGAACGATTGGATGGGTAAGTTGATTTAATTTATGTTTTTTTTCTTTAGTGTCTTCATCTGATGGTTTTTTTTAGGGTTCGTTTGGGTATCATCCTAATATAAGATCCAAATTTCCTGATTCCACATAAATAACAACCTTTGTTTCCTGAAACTCAACCTCCATTTTTCAGGTTAGGGCTTATTTTGGTTTTTTTGGTTGGTTTGTTTCCTAATTTATTATGATTGGGTAGAGTTTATTTTTCTGTATTTTTTTTTGGAATCTTAGAATCTTATACTTGAACCCACTTTTGATCTTAAAATTGGTCATCTTCAAATTATAATTTTCATTTGTAGAAACTTGTTAGTATGATTTGGAATTGGTTCTAGTTAGGAGTTATTATTGATTCGTTGAAATTGCGGATAATTAGAATGAACTTTTAGGGATAAAGAATTTAAGGTTTACTAGTAATTTGGCACTGTTTTATGGATGGAAATACTATGTTTCATATGCTTAGTGTTCATGCTATGTGGATGCTTAAATTGATTGATATAATGTTTCTTCCATCACACTATGGTTCTTTCATCCCGAAAGAATACATTTGATCAGACATTTCCCTGCTTATGTCGTTTACCGAAGATAGTATGTTAAATACCTAACAATCTCTATCACCAGTACATGGACCTCTTTAGTTTTTATCGAATGTTAATTAGCTAATTTTAGAGAATTTTCCATCAATCCTTAAGGTTTTGGAATAAGTGTTGATTTACTCCAATTAAAATGTTTTGGATTGGTGTTACGTAAGTAGTAGTACCACTCTTGTGGAACAAGGGATTGGTGGAAGTGTTGTAAGCAGTAGTACCACTCTTGTGGAAAAATAAGAAGATGGATGGTTATGATGTATGTAAAAAAACATCCATCTTCTTGTAAGCCCATAACAACATCCATCAGCAATGGTGTTGGGTGTCTAAAATCTTATTAGGAAACAACATTTTATTAGGAATCACTTGATATCTAAAATTTTGTACCAATGATGGTGGGTGTCAAATTCATATCAGTATACATTTTATTTATTAGGGATGTGTTTCCCGTAATTTCTTGAGGTTGTGTGCCTTTCATAGAAAATTAACGACATATTCTTGTGTAATCGTCGGCTGGATTATGCGAAAACACGGTCATTTTCACTTGGTACATATCAATATATACTGTGTTTTCGCTGGATACATATCAATACGTAGTGTTTTTTCTGTCGGTACATATCAAATATGTATTGTTGTAAATTCTTGTTATCTTCAGTACATGTGTATGTGTACTGTTTTTTCATCTATGTAGAAATTTATTGGCTTCTTATTTTCTATTTTGACAAATTTACATGTAAATCTTTAGCACACAGAGTGTGTCAACACATTCAATTGTTGTTTTGTGTATTTGAAGCATATTTGTAGAAATATTCATCTCTGTCTCATGTTTGCAGCTTTTAGTGTTAAGGAAAATCAGTTTGGTTGAGTTTTATCCTTCATAATTCTTGAACAGTGATGGGTAACTCATAAATCTTATGGTAATGAAGTAGCGCACTCAAGCATATGTACCGATTTAGAATGAACTTTGTGTACATCCATTCCAATTACGTGAGTACTGTCCACCGTAAGTCAGTTATTTGAACCTTTTGTTTATATTTAACGTATTAGTACTATGTTTACAAGATCTTCCTGTCAAATCTCTTACAGAAATGGATGCGCTCAGCGGTGCAAGCTTGCTAGACTAATTGTAGTCACTAGGAGTAGGTGAGAGGCATAATAAAGCACTGAGTGAAGTTCCTTTTTTCCACTATCCAACAGTACATATGTGATATACTGAAAGTAATGTTTGTTGTGCATCTACAATAGTATCCATTATTGTCTAAGATCCATAAGTTTATAAATCTATTATTTTGTTTTTGTTTTGTCAATTGAGTACATATTTTGATGTATCAGAATGGAAATGAACTATGCTTTTATTGGACTGTTGGGAAATGACTAAAAAATATGCAGAAGAAGGGGCGAGCATGGAGATAAAGGCACTATCTTTGCAAGGTTTTGGAACTACATCTCCATATTATATAGAGCACATATCATGTTCTGAAAATTCAGTACATATTTTGTTTTCCTCGGTACGTATGTATCTGTACTCTGATAACTAGTAGGTTTTAACTAAGTACATATCGGTATGTACTAGGTTTTTACTTAGTACATATAAATAGGTTTTAACTAAAAAATTTAAATGCACTAAGGTTTTAGTACACATTGGTATGTAGTATGTACTATAGGATCATACATTGGATTCTGAGCATATAAATATGGTTAGCTTCTTTAATATATATGTTACACGCAGTGGATTTCATTCAACATGTACGAATATGTACTAGATTTTTGCTCAATGCCTCCGATCTGACAAAAGAAGAAATGATCCCAAGCTGTTCATTATTCATTATTGTGTGCCATTTTTTTTGCAGATGTTGTTGAAGCAAATTTTTAAAGAGGTGACATCATCCCATTAGATTGAATAAAAGCTAAGGATCTTGTGGATGGAGCCGACAAAGATTCTAATGATCATGATGGAAATACAACTTGCTTTGCTACCGGTACAACAAGTGATCTCAAAGATGACCCATTCAATAATTCTTATATTCTTATGTTACATGTGTATATGTACTGTGATATCTACTAGGTTTTAACTAAGTACATATCATTATGTACTGGGTTTTTACTTAGTATATATCAATATGTACTAGGCTTTCCATTCTTATTTTCTTCAGTACATGTGTATATGTACTGCAATATTCTGTTTCCATTCTTGTGGTTTCACTCTACCAATAAATATGCATACAAAATATCTAAATCCCCTTGATTGTGGTTTTAATTTTTCTTGTTAATTTTTGCTGACAGGTTCATGAGAAGTATGTTATCAGGGTTACTCACTATCCACACAGAAACATGGTTACCGCACACAGAACCTTGGTTTCCTTAGGGTTACTCACCATTTGCCTTGGTCTATTTAGACGGGGGTCGAGGGGGCAGCACCCCCTCGTAAACAATGACAAATCGTTTATGGGAAAAATTTGTTTGTATTTGAGTTTTATTACAAGTTCCTTTCATTTTTATATTTCTCAAAATCAATCTTCATCAGGTTAAGTATTTTGTTGATGACATATCACACACAGGGTAATGCGAAGAGCATAAGGCTTGTCAGTTGGCTCATCTGGCGTAATACTTACCTGACGTGTGTCATCAGCTGGAGAAACAGGTTCTACGTGCCAGTGAATTGCGCAACCACACTTGTCTTTGGCAGAGATAACTCCTGAATAGGGTAAACCAGATTATCACACTCAAAAAGAATAAGAAGGCTCATCTGGCGGAATTTCATGCTAGTTATTATTGGTGGCATTATATATTTCTTAACAGAATAGACTTGAGCATGTTTTACTTGTTGTGTTTCCAGGGAGGATGTATTTTGTTAGTCGGCTCATCAATTTTATTTCTTTTTTTCCAATAAGTGTAAAAATACACGTAACTTCTGAGTAAGAGTTGTTTTAAAACGATATTTTTTCCAGGGTCCGGTTAAGGCTTTCATATCAGGGATAATTTTACGCCTTTTTCTCCGCTTCCATGGTGCAAATTGTCTGCATTATCTTTTGTTTTATTAATGAAAAACTGCTTATCATTGTTAACAACACATAATTTATAGTATTACTGCCCTTTTGCTCTAAAAAAATTCTGAGTATAAGTTCCAATTTTCTTATTGTGCATCATCTTTCACAGTACATGCAAATATGTACTGCCCGTATTCAAGACTTCTTACTCTTTTTCCAGTTTTCATACTGACAATATAGAACATCAATATAACTCTACATATAATAGTTAAGAGAAAAAAACCAAAAAAAAAAGGAAAAAGAAAAATACAAACAATGCAACATAATCCATCATTTACATTATAAGATTTCAAATTTCCATACTAATATGTACTGCCAACTAAAACCTAACCCAATTACGTCGTACATACCAATACATATGAATATCCACTGTCAGTAATGTTGGCCTACTTTAAAGTCTTCATGTCTTGGATTTAAATTTATTTTTCTGATAACAAAAACAGTTCCGTTTGCATTGTACACGCACCATAGTATTTGATGGCTCTGCATAACAATGCTTGATGAAGGGTCATTGCTCTTTCCTGCGGTGAGTTTGCATATTCCCTTAAGTTGGAAATTCCCAACGCCTAGTAAACAAGTCAATATATGAAGAAACAAACTCATCATCTGCGGGGTCAATAGGTCTTGGAAGATAAACTGTGAGTACCTACAACATCCTAGATACGACATGTTCCACCACTTGATGACCTGTGCGAAAAAGAGAAACATCAACATATAAATTACAAAGCTACTTAGTATCAAAAAAACAGTAATAACAGTACACATCAACAAATACATATCAACAAATTGATAAGTATCATTATCTAGTGTAGGATCAACGAGTACATAATGATATGTTCCTGTACCTAATACTAAGGTAATCCAGTATCTCAATACAATGATATGTTCCAGTACATATTTTTGCAAGGTAGTATAAGTTGATATGTACCTAATACTAATGTAATCCAGGTATTCAACAGTACATGTTGATACGTACTACTGGTGGATTCTACTTGTATTTAAGCATAAAATACATATTGATATGTATTGCATCAACAAGTTCTTTTTTTCCTAAGTACATGTTGATATATACTCTAAGATCATGTCAGGCATAAACTACTGTACATATCGACATGTACATCACTAACAAATAAATTTTACATAACGTACATATCGATATGTACTGTAGGATATATTCAAGAAGAACCATGCTAGGAGTTCATATGCACTGCATCAACTAATCACTCTTTCCCTAAGTACATATTTATAAAAAAAAAAATACTCATCAAATCGAACTCCTAGCAATAGTTTTAACTTCTTCCATGAATCCTTGAAGATGCACAAACATTCTTGCATTCAGTATTTGTGATTGAACTATGATCAATAGCAAAGTGAAGATTTAGTACAACATACATTCTGAAAACTGGCCACTGGAAGGAGAGAATCGTGTGATTGAACTATGGTCATTGATCCTATGCTGATTAATGACCTTTAGGCTTAACCAAGAATGTGAAAATTTGGTTTCATTTTAGGTACAGAACAGAGAATTTTTTCTCAAAGCTCTGAGAAAGCAAACTCATTCATATAAATGGAGACTTACATACCTTGCGATTCAGGTAATGATGACCTGTTCAGGAGATCTGAGGACCATCCATGTACACTAGCTGAACGCACCAGCTCCATATGGTCCTGATATGATTCTCCCCCACTAACACAACCCCCAACACCACCAAAATGACTTCTATCAGGCAAACCATCAGCAGCCATGGCTCCAGACGAAAATGGAGAACCAGATATCCAACAGAACATATCAAAATGTACCTACTAGATATCCAACAGAACATATAGGATACATATCGATATTTTGAACATCAGTATAACTAACAGTACATATCAACACGAACATCAGTATGACTGCCAATAAATATCGATATGTATTATTGAATATAACCATCGGTACATATCCTAGTAAGTACTTTCAACAGTACATATTGATATGTACAATCGAATCGTACACAAGACACAACTCATATCAATATGTGTCGAAGGATATTAATATGTACTGTTTGATTTAATGGTTCTACTAAAAATCAAAAATCATACAGTACACATGTTGGATTGCATTACCTTGTTTTAGCAGAAACACCAGGTTTCTTTGATTTCGCCTTCTTAACAGATTCGTTGTTCTTCCTTGATTTGGTTTCACAAGTAGATTTCTTCTTCTGATTCTTTGACCCTGGTTGAGAATCAGGAGTACTTGTTTCTTTCAATCTTTTTTAACCATTTGCTTCGAGAATTTCAGATCACAATACTTCGAGAATTTCAGTAGGAAATCAGTTTAGTTTTGATTTCTTTTGTGATATGGTGCTTGTAGATCAAACAATTATTGATATCTATTATATCCATTTTCAATTTGCAGGTTTCGCAGCAGGTGGATTTTGTTCTTCGGTGCCCTAGAAATTTTCTCAATTTAGATTTTGTTTTTCGATTTGACCTAGGTTTTGATTTAGTTTTTCGATCTGATATGGTGGATTTTGTTTTCTCTGAAGAAGATTGAAAAACTAAAAAAGAAGAGAAGATTGAAAAAGTGCAGGAGCAGCAAAATGAAAACTGAAAATAGTTAGGGTTCTTGTTTGTCGATGAAAACAAGAAGAAAACTGAACTGACGCGTGGTTTCTTTTCTGCGTTTTTCTGCCTGTGACTCTAACACGCGTGTTGTTAAGGTTAGGTTAGTAATTTTAGCTTTTTCAAATGTTTTTTGGACCAGCTATTAAATGTATTCTCCTGCTGGACTACAGATTAACCCGGGTCGGGTTTTTTGGACTAAACAGAAAATTTCTCATCCAATATACTCCCTCCGTCCCACTGTTAGTTGACTCACTTTATAATTAAACAATAATTCTATTCAGTCCACCAAATCAATCCCAACATCAAACCCACCGCTGAGGTGGCAGTGACATGGCTACATAAGTGACGTGGGTGGGGTTTTAATTTTGCTGTTTATACTTCTTTGATTTTTTAGAACAAAACAAAGGGTTTCCTTCTCACTCTTCTTTTATCCAATTTTTCGGCTAAAAGATGTTTTTTTTTTTTGATGGATGTTAAAGACAAAGAAGTCTTCAACCGAATACGTTGTCATCTCTTTTCCTCTTTGTTCTTTTCCTTTTATATTGTTCACTTTTGTTTTTGTTTCTGAGTATATTATGATTTGGGTTTTCCTATTGATTTTTGAATTCGTAGTTTTAATCCCCTAAAACCCTAGAAATTAATTGAAGAATTTGAAACAGTGAAATTGGGGATGGACGACACTAATCTTTTGCTTATCATGTGTTCTTGCCAAATATTGTTTGGTGTTTCTCGATGACCAGAACCCAATCTAAGGTACATGCTACTTTGGGTATTCTTTCTCAAGTTCTTAGCTTTACCCTTCGAAGTTTATGATTGGAATGATTGTGGTGAATTGCATGGCTTTGATCAACAAAAGGAAAGAAATACATGGAATCAACAACAATTTTTTATCTAGCCACAAAGACATAATAAGTCTGTTGGGATGTCATCAGGTTGTGGCTTTTGAAGCAGCTGCATGCACATATTGTCAAACCCGCAGTTTGTTGTTAAATCTAGGCACTGCATGCAAAAATAATCTAGTTAGTTGACAGCTGAACATAAGTTTTACAGTTTTCTTTAGACTTATATTTGCTTTGGACTTGGTAGGAGTAAAGAAATGTTAAATTTGTTTGTCACGAGTCTAAGCCATGGAAAAACATTTTACCTCCTATTGTGATTCTTCTTTTTTTTAATATATTTATGTGTGTACTCGCACTGTATTGAGATCTCGGTGTATATTTTTCATAGAGCATAAGCAAAACCTTCTACTGTGAATCCGAAGAACATATGAGCTCACATTGAGTAATTATGCACTTGAAGAACTTTACAAGAATTTTAATAGCTGGCTTCATTATTGCACCAAAGCTGTAATATGGCTTTTGTGCATCAGTGCTATTGGGATATATAGTATTTTTCTTCTTGCAGGTTCGAAAACCATGTTTGCATATCTTGGAGCATTCATGGTTTTCACTACATGGGGTTTGAATTGGAGTCCAACGCGAGAAGAAGGGCTGCCACCTCCAGAGTTCAAGGCCATGTTGGTTGCCGCATAATGGGAAGTCTTCACCTCATTTCATTACTTTCTCTCACTAGAAAAGTATCCGGAATACAAAATTGAGATGAATAAATTTGATCATCAATCCAAGATCACCGCCATGACTAGTGGCGGGGGAGGAGTAAGAAGAGTTCGATCATTATCATCTCTTATACTTCATTTACTCATTGCTTTCTTTCTCTCACAGGTGATGTTCCATATGGCCTTCCTAAGAGAAGATACTTTTGACGTTTCTCTAATTCAGAGAAATTACAAGGGATATAGGCCTCTATATGATTGTAAGCAGTGCGAAGACAGAAAGGAGATAAACAAGAAACCAGAGGCTTTGAAAGATGACATTGACATTACTGCAACATATACTGATGCTTCTGGTGTTGTTCAAATCAGTAATGTCAAATCAAAGATTTATCATCTTCCTGGGTCTGGCAGCATTGCCAACTTATTCCAAGTTATCACGGACAGATTGAATTATTCTGCAATGAAGATGTGGTTCCTTTTCAGCTCTCCTGCAGGTGCGGGGATCCAAGTAGAGAGAACATTGCCAATTTCAAGTGGCTAAACTCATCATATTGTTCAGTAATTAGGAGTTTTTGTTGTTCATTTTTTTTTGATTATTTCTATTATAAAACTATGAATTCTTTGCAATTCTTTGAGTGATGAATCAATACAATTGCTTAATTGAGCAAAAATAAAAAATAAATGAAATGTTTAAATGAGATAAAAACTAAAAATTTGTATCGGGTTTCGCCGAAACAAGTTAAATTAAAAAGAAAGAGTCATACAATCAACTGAATAATCTTTTACTTGACAAAATATAATCAAAAAAGAAAATTCACCTTGACTTGTGTACAACATGAAACAAACAACAATTGCGTGAACGACGCTTTCATGGAAACATTATGAACCAAGCAGTAAAGCAACCCTGTGTTTTTAAGCAGTAAGTAAATAGCTTGTGAAGTCCCAGCCTCGCATATAAGCTACTACAAAACCATCGTTTACTTGCTTTAAAATGTGTATATGGGTTTCGTAACAAAAACACAACTTACGTATAACGGGCAGAAAGTTCTCAAGCAAAGTAAACTCTCAAGGAAAATCAATTATAACCAAAAACTTATGAAAAATATCGATTAAGATCGATAAACCCAGATAATTTTTTATCTTCCTTAATGGTTCAAAGTTCTTCTTTAGTAGTTCTTCTATGGCAGAGGAGCGATAGCATAGATCTCTTTTTCTCGTTTTTCTATTTTGCGCAAGAACATCGATTGCAAAAACTAAAACAAGAAGAGTAGACGATAATCAAAAACCTAAAAATTAAACAAACCACATAAGAAGAGAGAAGAAACGTAGAAAAGAGAAAACAAACCACATAAGAAGAGAGAAGAAACGTAGAAAAGAGAAAGTCAAGCCATGTCACTGCCACCTCAGCGGTGGGATTAACTCGGTGGGCTGAATAGAATTATTGATAACTAAATTTAGTTATAAAGTGGGTCAATTAATAGTGGGACGGAGGTAGTAATTTTCTTAATCTAAAAGAATTGTCTGTCCGCCTATATATGTCGTACCGAGGGAGTAAATGCATTTCCAATAGCTAGGTCCTATTAATTAATGTGGATGAAATATTAAATGTGGGTGTTAAAGAAAATCTTAAGTACATCTTCGAAATAATCTAAAAAAAAATTATATTTATTGTTTAAAAAAATATTTCTTTTCTTACTAGTTGTAATATGCAAATGCGCAACAAGCTGCACTGCAAGCCCTTTTTAAATTGTTTAACAAACGATCAAAATTGCAATAGAGAACCGATACTGCATCAAGTATCTTCCATTTATGCCACTAGAACCGAGACTCATAAAGCATAAAAACTAATCATGGGGTCTCATACAAATAACGAAGGATTTTCAACTATTTAACAAACAATCAAAATTGCAGTAGAGACCAAACTTGTGATAAGCTAATGGACAATGAATTATGATGTGATCAATTGTTTCATCGAGGGAAGAGCATAAATCACACTGATCAGGCACATGGATTAAAGCATAACTTAGGACAATCAATTGCAAAAGACGCACAGAAAACTGAAATAAATATAGAATTGCAACCCTTTTGATTACTGTAACAGTTGTTCGGTATTGATTAATCTTCAACATATTATTTTTTGAAGCATAATCTTCAATACATGTTCCAATCAAAAACAATTATTTATGCTTCAAAAAAAAAGTATTTCAGTTCAAATCTAAAGAACGAATAATGGTTTCAAGGAGCAGTAGCGCTCTCACAGGTAAAATGGAACCTAGGAAATTCTGACCAGAAACTTTGATGAGAAGATGAATGATATTTTCTTTTGATAGTCAAAAGAATTTTCCTTTTTTCCGAAAAACGTGGACAAGAAAATTATCTAAATCCCGTATCTGATTAAAATGTTGGCTTGGCTCGGCTTGAGCCGTATAGAGTATTTGCATTAAAACAGATGCCACGTCACAAGACATGAACACCGTCAGATGAAACCTAACAGAAGAAATTGTGCTTAAAGTGTGTGTCAAAACTAAACGTCCCATGATCCGGACCCTTTAAAAAATTAATGCTTAATGCAAATTAATGTTAAAAGAAATATTTTTCTGACCATCCAAATCTAAAATGCATAGCATAATCTTTATTATTGAAGATGAATTTTAGAAAAAGGGTCTTATATGGACTTTATATTTGGAAACCCCAACATACGAAAGTCTAAAAATAAATTTCGAGTCCGAATCTGTTCACACTCCTCTAACGAGTGTATATTTCACATATTCTTTTACAAAACTAGTGGCAAAACCCCTAGGTGACCAACTTAAAGGAACAAAAAAACCACCAATATTAATTTTAAGAAATTAAATCAGTTTCATTAAATAGTGACACAAAAACTCCAGCTCAAATAATAATTAGCAAATTTAGTTTTTTTTTTACTTTGAAAAAACCCAGACGTACCCTTCTTCATCTTCGTCTACTCTCCTTTCTTTTTTCTTCTTTCTTTCTCTCCTTCTCCCCACCACCATCACCACCAGCAGCGATACCAGATCTCACCAGCAGAAACTTTATGCTTCCCCGACCACACTAGAACCTTCGTATCTCACCACCACCACCACCTTCGTCCGTCTCCTTCAATTCCATCACCACCTTCGTTCCCTTAACCATTAATTGTTGAAATTAGGGTTGCGATTTTAACTTCAGTTGAAGAACAGAGATGGGTTGGTGACGAATTGATGATTGAGATCGATTTTTCAAGGAAGGGATGATGGAGTGGTGATGTTTGTAACAAGGTCTAGTAATTAGATCTAGGAATTGATTCCATGGTGGAAATGAACCACCGATAACGATCTGCTCTTGTTGGGAGAAACGGTGGATTTAGAATGGTAATTTGAAGTTTTGAAGTATTAAATTTTTTTATCATTTCACTAATTTTCAATTGAATTGGGTACCAGATTTCGTTTTGTTTGACATTTCGTTGGTTTTTATTCTTGAGAATTTGATTTTGATTGTTACTGTAAGGATTTATTGACTTGGTAAAAATCTTATCTCCTTCTACTTTTGATTGTTACTATAAGGATTTATTGACTTGGTAAATTTAATTCCATTTACATGTTTGATGATGAATTAGATTTAATCTTGAAAATGTTATACCAAATAGTAGTGAGATTAACTTGCCGGGTGCAAGATTTCGTCCCTTGTTTGCTCTGTGTTGGTGGAAACGGGATATGAATATCACAGTTAGTCTTATGTTGCTTGTTGGTGGATTGATTTTTCTAATAGTAGATGAATTTTGAACTGAAGTTTGTCTAAGTGCTTTAGTCTAAAATGTTGAGATCAATGAAGTGTGCATTAGTGTCTCTTAGTGAGGTCCATTTTATGGGTTAACTTTTTAATTGAAGTCCATGCCAGTTAAAGAACTGGTTAAGGAAAGTGTACAAGTTGTTTGTTTGTGCAATTATTGAAAACTTAAGTTGCGTTTCCACAATTAACTTAGCAGCTGACATTATGTGGTTTGTTAATGTTGAGCTGCCATGCATACATTTCAAAGTCATATTTTGCAGTTCAATCTGATAGTTATCATCTATGGTTAGAGTGGTTAGACTAGGTGCCCCTGTTGAACTTGAAAACTTGTATAAGTACCACAGTGTGGCCCTCTTTTGACTCCTGCACCGACACTTGTGTGCAGCGTAAGTGAAGGAGGCATCTCCCTAAAACATGCTCTTTTTAATTTCCGAGTACCTACTTGAGATGATTTGAGCATATGGAAAGAGAAAAGTAACTATTCTATTCTTGTTGGCCAATATTCTTATATCTTATTACTGATATGTTGGAACTGCTTGTGTTTGATTCAGGGTGTCAGGTACTCAGTCAGACCCATCAAATTGATGCTAGAAAGGAGAGAAAGATGGAGACATTAAGGACTGCTCTTGGGATGAATAAAGTTGATGAAACTTCTTTACTACATGAAGAAGGGAAACAGGAAACTGTTCTGGAAACAGTGGAATCTGATTCTGAAATTAGGTGAAGGAGAGGGTCCAAAAGAAGGTTTAATAGAGAAAAATGATGGCTAGAATTGAAATGGGAAGCAATTGCAGGTGGTGTATTGGATTGTGGAGCTGAGTAGAGTCAGCTAGGAGATGTTGTTGCCGCTGCTTTAAGATTGGCAGTGTGCAAGTGTAGCTGCTGGTATTGTTGATATGGTTATTGCAGTGATGGGTTTGATATGGTTATTGCATTGACAGGGTCTTGTGACGAGTTTCATTTGATGCTGCTAGTAAGCTACGGTTGCAGCTGAAGTTAATATTATAGAGAAGGTGGTACTGGTGTTGGATTTGAGTTGGTTCTCTATGAAGAATGGTTTGAGCTGATGCTTGAGAATGGTTTTTAAGTACAGTTGCAGGTTGAGAGTGTAGAAAGAACTGAGATGCCTATGTTGGTGGTGATTATGAACTGCAGCTGGTGATAATCAGAATCCATGGAGGAACTGGTGTTGCTCTGGTTGAATTAATATGGATATTGCAGGTCTAGTTGAAGATCAAACTAAGCCTGAGATGGAGCATTTGTGGTGTTCAGGTATGAGTTTGAACTGAAATGGAAGGCAGTAATGCAGTGGGTATGCGATTTGAAGTGAATCTGTAGTTGCAGGTGCAATGAAGTGCCTCAATACAATAAGGAATTGCCTGTAAACCTAGATGGAAAGATATACCAGGTGAAGCTGAGTAATGGGTCTTGAGACATAACTGGTGGTATTGTTGTTGAAGCGCAGAAACCAATTATGGTTTCATCGTATTTATGATGAAACCAAAATCGGTTTCATCGTATTTCAACAATGTATTTCTATCCATGAACATGTATAATACCTCTTAAAAAATTTCTTGCAGGTGAATTCTCACGAAACCAGGATGAAACCAAAATCGGTTTCATCGTATTTATGATGAAACCAAAATCGGTTTCATCTAATTTTTTGGGTGGTGGTGGTGGTGGGTGGTTGTGGTGCTAGTGGCGGTGCGGCGGGTGTTGGCGGTGGTGATGACTGGTAGTGGTGGTGATGCAATTGCTCAGTATCGGTGGTGGTGACGGCGGTAGTCGGTGGTCAGAGGTGGTGACGGCGGCGGTTGTCGGCGGTGGTAGGTGGCGGTGGTGGTTGGCGGCCGTGGCGGTCGGCGGTGGAGGTGGTGGTGGTTGGCGGTTGTCGGCGGTGATGGCGGCGGTGGTAGTTGGCGGCAGTGGTGGTGGTTGGTGGCGGCGGTGGCGGTCGGCGGCGGCGGTGATGGCGGTGGTGGTGGCGGTGGCGGTGGCGGTCGGCGGTGGCGCTGTTGCTGGTGGTTTGTTGTTGGTGGTGGTGATAATATAATAAAATTTAAAAGTGGGGTTGATTTTTGTTTTTGTTGGGGTGATTTAAATACTAAAAGGGTAGTTTAGACAGTTTATGATATTTGGGGTTTTTGTAGCACTTTTGTTTGGGTGGGTTTTTTGTGATGGGTTATAACCTCTTTGGGGTTATAACCCGCAGACCGATTCTTTTAATTGGTTGATTATTTAACTGATGGCCCCATTATCCTTCATGTTTAGAATCACGACCCTCGTTACATAACTCCCTAAATTAAATCAAGAGTAGAGATTGAAATGTAAAATATACACTCGTTAAGAAATGTGCACGAATTCACGTAAGATTGAAATGTGAAATATACACTCATAAATTTCACGTAAGATTTTTCAAATACTCACCAGTCAGCACACGCAGCCCAAAATCAACCACACAGTGCGTGTCCATCCAACAATTTCAAGCAACCTAATTTCTTAGTGGGCTGGCGTAGTGGGACGGACCATCTATCAAAATTTGATCAAAGAGTAAAATCCAGACCAAATTTGGTCTGCGATCAAGACCAAATCCAAATATAGTCGGGCGTTGATATAATCTCCACTACACATCGGGCGTTGATATAATCTCCGCCATTCATCGGGCGTTGATATAATGTCCGCTACACAAGGGGCGTTGATATAATGTAGCCTGAAACGGGGCGTTGATATAATGTACGCCCGATGGGGCGTTGGTAAAGACAACGCGCGAAATGAGGCGTTCATATACTTAACGCCCCACTTTCACAATTTATAAAACTTGCATGCGGCGGGCTTTATACCTTCGCCCCCTTTTTTTTGTTTTGTTTTTGTTTCTGAAGCGTATACTATACCAACGCCCCACTCGCGCGTTATCTTTACCAACGTCCCATTCGGGCGTTATCTTTACCAACGCCTGATCTCAGGCGTAATGTTTATCAACGCGCGACCAAATATACTCTTTTCCCACTACGTCACATGACGGACTAAACCCAAATTTGGTCTTTTTTTTTAGTCTTTGGTCTTTGGTTATACTCGCACCACTGTGGACGCTCTAAGGACCATATGTTTTTCCGTAAAAACATAACAAACAAAGTACAGATATTATTCAAATGTAGGGAAACGTAAATGTCGCAAAACATAAAGACTCCATCAACACATTCCAAATTCTTACTTTCTGTTACGTGAGCTCGTACAAACCACAAGATAGTATGAGAGAGAAAAGTTGGTTGCTCTTGCAGCTACCACGTGACGCGAGATCCACGACAGTTTCGGTAAAGACTGTAAATAATCAAACAATAAATACAATTGAAGTAGTAAAATTGGGAGATTGATTAAATCTTTTTTTTTTTTTTTGAAGCATGATCATAATCAGATGAAAATGGAAACAAAAAATATGAAGGAAAATAGAATGAAAGAGTAGTCGGTGATAATGAGGCAAAAAGTAAGTAACAAAAAGGACAAAAAAAAACATAGGTATAAAAAGAAAGTAAAAATAGCTACTCACAAGGAAACCGAATTAGTAGAAGTAGTAAAAGATAAAGGAGGAGGAGGAGGAGGAGGAGATCAAAGAGAAGTAGGAGGGGGAGGAGTAGTAGTAGGAAACACAAAGAGCGACTCGTCTTCGTCGTCGTCATCGTCGTTTACGAGTACAAATAACAAGAGAGATACAGGATTGACGTCAGTGTTGGGGTTGATGGAGGCACCGCTTATCAACGGTGGTGGTAACAACGTTGAAGAAGCGGTAGTTGTAGACCTTCATCATGCTCCAACCTCAGCTATTGATACTTGCGAGGGTGATTATCCTCTAATTACGACTTTCTCTCAGGCTAAATCAATATGTTGGCTTGAATCAATCAAGCTTTGGAGTATAGCAGGTCCTATCGCTTTTCAGATACTGTGTATATACGGTATCAATTCTGTTACTCAGATCTTTGTTGGTCATATTGGTGATGTTGAACTCTCTGCCATCGCCATTGCTCTCTCTGTCATCTCCAACTTCTCTTTCGGATTTCTGGTACGTTCTCTGTTTCTTTTGTTTTAATGAGTCTCAAACTCTACCTATTAATTGCTTGTTTGATTAGTGTATCCCGTCCGGTCATCAGAATGTGATGAGAGTTACCCCCACGGTCTTCGTCAGTTCTGGAATACGATCCAACCGTCGCATGTAACATGTTATACAGTATGTTAATGTGTATTTCAGTTGTCGAATTAAAACTGTGTTCAAGGTAGCATTTGGATTCATAAGATGAAAATGTCTAAACTTATAAGAGTCCAAAGTACTACTTAACCTAAGCCAAGTGTGTGTTCGAGGTTTGGTTCCACAAGAAATAAAAGGTCGGTCCATAATTCCAAATAGCTTTGTTGGGATCTTTATCTACTGCAGTTTCTAACTAATTGCCAGCTTGAAACTAATGGCCTATTCCTTGGGTCCGTCATTAAAGCTGCTCCTTTAATTCGAAACAACATTCAAATTAAGTGGTTTTTAATTTTTACAGAGTTTGGTTCTAACAAAATTTCTTATTAGACCTCGAGTGCAGGAATTTTTTTCTCAGATTTAAGTAGGTCACTATTGTTGATACGAGTTTATTGGATTATAATTTTTGACAGTTTACCTGGGAATTTTTAATGAAGTGTGTGGTTTATGGTGAAAATAAACTAAGCTGTTTTTTTTTCATTTTGCGAGTAAAGATGATGATAAGCTCTTGCTGGCTATGCTTTTTTTTCTTCTTGTTTTTCCTTGAGAGACTACTATATATACACTACTAGGGGACAGCTTTCAAAGCATTCTTTTCCAAGTTCTAACAATTAACATTCATGAGCAGAGTAGATACCATACACGCAAAACATAATAATTTTCCAAGATTTAAATTAAATAAAAAGTCTTTGCAGACCGAGAGGAAAAACTACACTGAAAAACCGCCGCACACAAACCATCCATGCACGTCTCCCGAGAAGTTGGGTCCATTGTGATCCACAGATAAAAAAAAACTGTGAGAGACGGTTTTTATCTGATTTTATTTCTTGGTCTGTAGAGAAGCACTGTAAATTAAATTAAAATGTACTTCTTTTGCGGAAAATAGAAATGGCCATGCTAAAAATATAAAGATTTATATTAGTTTATAAGAAAAAATATTTAAAAGAAAACTCATTTTTCTGAATAATGTCTTTTTATTTTAATAAGAATCACCAACTCAATAATAAGTTCGGTTAAAATTGTTAGCGCGGTAAGTCAACTCGTTAAACGACGGGTTCTATAAATGTCAATTAGTTATCTCTTGGGGAGTCTTCCAGTCATGTATAATGTGCTTTTAATACTTCACTTAAACATTCGAATTACTCATTGTGACTAACGAGCTTTAGTTTATCTTGTTCCAGTTTTCCAATTCCTTTTTTTTGAGATCTACCTCCGTTTCACAAAAAAAATAGGCTAGTTTCATGTATAATTTGTACATAAAACCAGTCTATTATTTTGGAACACAGGGAGTATTCATTTTGTGTTGCTTAGATCCCCGTTGATCAATATATCTTCGTAGAGACGTAAATGTGACTTTAGAAGAAATTTTGATGGAACTTTGTGATCATTATATTAACTACTTACACTAGCTGCAAAAGTTTCATTACAATCACTCTTGTGTAATTAACATTTATTCTATACAGCTTGGAATGGGAAGTGCACTTGAGACACTATGCGGGCAAGCCTTTGGTGCTGGGCAAACATATATGCTTGGAATTTACATGCAACGCTCTTGGATAATCTTACTTGTGAGTTGCATTATCCTCACTCCCATTTACTTATTCGCGACTCCAGTCCTAAAGCTTCTTGGACAACGAGATGATATCTCAGAAATGGCCGGACAATTCGCGGTCTTAATCATTCCTCAGATGTTTTCACTTGCCATCAATTTTCCAGCCCAAAAGTTCCTTCAATCCCAGAGCAAGGTCGGAGTTCTTGCTTGGATTGGATTATGGGCTTTGATTTTTCACGTTTTTCTACTCTGGCTCTTCATCTACGTATTTGGTTGGGGTACTGTTGGTGCTGCTGTGGCATATAACATCTCAGGTTGGATTGTATCTTTGGCTCAAGTAGTATACGTGGTAAAATGGTGTACAGATGGATGGAAAGGATTGTCTTGGTTGGCATTTAAGGAGATATGGGCTTTTGTTCGACTCTCTTTAGCTTCTGCTGTGATGCTTTGCCTAGAGATATGGTATATGATGGTTTTAGTTGTCCTCACTGGACATCTTGGAGATGCGGTGATCGCAGTTGGGTCAATTTCTATCTGGTGAGCCCTCAAGATATCATATGATTTTCTAAATTTAGTTTTATTTGGATAGAAATCAAGAATCATTCTGAAACACTAATAAATGAAGAGGCATGTTGTTTCCAATTTCTAGCCGGTTATTTATCTAGTCCCTCTTATTTTTGTTTCAGCATGAACATTAATGGATGGGAAGGTATGTTGTTCATTGGAATAAATGCTGCTGTAAGGTAAAACGTATATGATTAAACTATCTCAACCACTTTCTTTATGTTTTTTTGTTCTTGTACATACTGATATGATTGTCTTTATCTACTTCTTTTCAGCGTTCGGGTCTCAAATGAACTTGGTTCTGGACACCCTAGAGCTGCCAAGTATTCGGTTATGGTTGTAGTTCTCGAGTCTCTCATTATTGGGCTGTTCTTCATGTTTGTTATCTTAATTAGCAGGGATCATTTCGCTATTATATTCACAAGCAGCAAAGAACTTCAACAAGCTGTTGCTCGTCTTGCTTACCTTCTTGGTGTAACCATGGTGCTTAATAGTATCCAACCAGTTATATCAGGTATGTATTATAATTAAGCCTTTATTTTCGATACGGTACATAATTGAACTTCATTAGAAAACTAAATTTCTTTTAAGAAAAAAGTAAGACTTGAAAAGATTTTGAGCCTTTTAATTCATCTAAACCTTGTTTCAGGTGTTGCGGTTGGAGGTGGATGGCAAGCTTTGGTGGCTTATATTAACCTAGCTTGTTATTACATATTTGGACTTCCGTTGGGTTTCCTTCTGGGTTACAAGGCAAATTTAGGAGTGCAGGTAATTTGATTTATCATTTTGCACTATTTTTCTAATGTTATCAAATTGGTTGATGAAAAAATACTTCGATTATTGAAATCCTTGTGAGAAAATTAAACAACTGACTTAACAGGGTATTTGGGCTGGAATGCTTTGTGGAACTGCTTTACAAACTTTGGTTCTCTTGATAATCATTTGCAAAACCAACTGGACCAAGGAAGTGAGCGTTCTTATTTTTTTTCTTAAGAAGCTTATAGAATAATTGACAGTAATATCAAAAAAAAAAAAATCCTTAAAATAGGATGAAGTTCAAAGAATCTTGGTAGTAAAATGTCACCATGGTATGGATAGTATTATAATTCCATCTGATGCCGAAAAAACTTACATTGCAGGCTGAACAAGCATCAGAACGTGTTAAAATGTGGGGTGGCTCAGGTGATTAAGATTGCTAAGATACAACTTTGGTTCATCAAACCTTCCCACATAGTTCATCAGTACATTAAAGAGCATTAAAATGAGCGTTAAAGCTTATGTAAGGATGTAATATCTCTCAATTCAATTCTGAAAGTTGGGATACTTAAAATCCTGCTAGGTAGTAATTGAACAACTCTTCTTTAAGTTTATATTTTACAATGTTTTAGTTGTAATTGGGTTAGATTAAGCATAGGTTTTTGCAAGGGTAAACAAAATCCTTTTGAATCTTGGTTTACTAGGAGGATTTTATCTTTATCTTCAATGGAGTTTAGATATTGTATAAGTAAGTTGTTGGCCGCTCATTTGGTTAACTAAACTTTTTCTTTATTTATAATTATTCAACCCTGAACTTCTTTATACTGATTTAGTATGCTTGGACATATGTTTGCTATATCAAACGTCAAAAAAAAAGTCTCTCGGAGAACAGTAAGAGTCTTACCATTAAAAGGTTTCGGACTTCTGATGGCACTGAGAGCATCCAGAGGTCAATTTACGTCACTTCGAATTGATGATTTTTTCGACCATTTTTTCCCAATACTAATGTCTTAATGTTTTATCTATCAGGAATGTATAAGAAGATAAATTAACTAACTGGACTATCCATGTGTATCAAACTATCCATCGATTCTAATATGATCTTATTAAAAATTATGCTTCCTTAAGGGAAAAAATATCATTTTTAGCCCAAAAATAAATAATTAGTCATATTCTTTAACAAAATGATAGATATACTTCGAGAAATCCCAAAGTAAATCCTTATAAAGATAAAAACACTGGGCCCATTTAAATCGCAGCATCGGGAGATGTCATGCTCTATTTCTCGGTGCATCTAGACTTATTAATTGTTTACAGGGGAAATATGAAGATAAGAGTAGACGAAAAGGTAAAACATATCTTATTGATAGAGATAGTAGCATTATACAACTTAGTGATCCTTTATATAAAAGGAAAGAAAAACGCCTTGCTATCTTATTCGGCCGCACATTCATAATCCATATGCGATGTACCAGTCCTTCTTGTGCGGTACTGGAATGACAAGGGTACCAAGTACACCACAATCTTTTCGATATCAACTTATAAGTACGATACCTTGCGTGATCTAATATAGACAGAGACTGTCAAGAATGTTAGAGCACTGCTTGGTCGAACTCGCAAGCGTTGCTATCTCAAGCTTGTTTGTCAAGTTTAGGTGATCAAAACTAAAAGTCTTGATTTCTAGTCTACTTATAGCTATGTCTCGGATAGAATGTGTGGTTGATCTTTATACTTCACGACGTTCATCGATTGAAGACGAAGATCTACTGAGGAGAGCTTGGGGGAACTTCATCGACAAAAGGTATGTGGAGACTAAAACTTATCTATCACTCAGAAGTTTATTCTATTCTATCTCCTTATGAGACTAAGTCGTATAGCTATATAGACTTTTACATTATACACATTTGATATTTCGAGCCGAGTTTATCTCGCTTATCTATTTCTCGAAATACGAGTTCAAAGATTTTTGCTTTAGATATGTTCATCATTATTCTTGACGAGTTTAGTTGGAAACAATTTATTTGTTGGAAAGTAAATAATAAGTCAAAAGATGATCATGTGAAAATTACCTTGAAACATCTTACATTTGTGTGAGACAGTCATTTGATGTCGATTCGGAAAGTTTCGTATTGATCATTCGATCACTTGAAAATTACTTATAAGCTAATGGTATGTGTGAGACAGCCATTGTCGTCTTCTAAGGATGTTTCAATGATTGAAATGGAAGTTTAGAACAATTAACCTTTGTCTGGATATAACACAGTATGGATACCCGTATGCAAATTGTTGTGGTATGATTCAGGTCCAGAAACCAAGTTTGCATACCAATATGCGAAAGGTTTTAACTGTGAAAGTCCGGGAACCAAGTTTACATACCAGTATGCGAACGATTCTACCTGAGTTAAGGTCCGGGATAGCAGTATGCGTACCCGTTTGCAAACTGCTAGACAAGACCAAAGCCCGGAACTTAAGTTTGCGTACCCGTTTGCAAACTTGGTGGTTAAAGTTCTAAAATCAGTTAAGTATGATTTCATTCTGATGAACAAATACATTAATAAATTAAGGAATGCAATCTTTCAAATCGTTGTATGATGTTCATGAATTGATTCTTGTATAAGTACTTTGTACGATTACGAATCAATCCGATTTTGTTTCAATTATTTTTTGTATACTTATATTAGATATATACAATTGAACAACTCTATGAGTAACACAATTAGATTCATTTGATTAGCTTTCATGTTTGATTGATCATCATATTTGATCTAGAAGTGTTAGATGAATATGGTTAATACAAAAGTGTTCGTATGGCTAACTTCGGTTAACTATTGTTTGAGCCAACTCAATATACACGATTAGGTACGGTTACCCATATCTAAATGAAGGTACATTTCATTTGTGTGTAACAAGCTAAAACCATCTAACAGTGGAGAGATATTGCTTTGGTTTTAAGCAAACTTAGATTGAATCTTAAATCAGGTTTTCATCTAATGGTGAATATTGATTGCTTTGTTTTGAAGATATCAAACCCTTCTTTTAAGACTATATAAGGGAGAACTCTAGCAACTGGAAAACCTAATCCCGGCACTTTCCTGTGTCCTAATTGCGACTAGAGTCGATTCTCCTTTAACCTAGGTTTTTCCAAAACCATTATAGGTTAACGACTTGAAGACTTCATTTGGGATTCGTGAAGCCAGGCCCAACTATTTTCTCTGTAGTTGTGTGTTCTGATCTTACTTGTTCTATCGTATTGAGTACTATATTCTCTAAGATTTGCTCGAGATTTATCTTCGATAGGCAAGATATAAAAAGTAGTCACAAAGCTCTTCGTCTCATTCTTTGTGATTCCATAATAACTTCTTATACTACCATATAGTTAAGTTATTGTGAGGTGATTGACATTGCTAGTCTATTCTTCGTAAATGTAAGACCGTATTATCAATTGTTTCTTGTTCACCTTGATTTATTAAAAGACGGAACAAAACTTCATGTGTACTTCTGTGGGAGACAGATTTATCTATCAGAATAGGCTTTTCTTTGTGAGACAGATTTGTCTATAAGTCTTCGACTTTGGGTCGTAGCAACTCTTAGTTGTGGGTGAGATCATCTAAGGAAATCAAGTGCGTAGAGTCCTGCAAAGATTCAGAGACGTAAGGAACGCGACTATACCTTAATCGGTGTGAGACTTGGTTAAGGCTCAACTACATTCCAGTCCGAAGTTAACTTGTAGTAGGCTAGTGTCTGTAGCGGCTTAATACAGTGTGGTGTTCAAACTGGACTAGGTCCCGGGGTTTTTATGCATTTGCGGTTTCCTCGTTAACAAAACTTCTGGTGTCTGTGTTATTTCTTTTCCGCATTATATTTTCTATATAATTGAAATATCACAGGTTGTGCGTAGCTCAATCAATTGGTAAATCCAACCTTTGGTTGTTGGTATAAATTGATTGACACTTGGGCATTGGTCTTTGGTACCGTCCAAGTTATTTCTCATGTCAATCAGGCTCACAGATTACTATTTGTTCGATTGCAGGTTGTGTGGAGAAATAAAGATATAACTCTTGGATATTTTTCCTTGATTGAGTCTGACTGTCTAGTTTATTCTCTTAGAATTATATTAGAGTTAGTCCATACAGATTGTCGAACGAAATATTGGGTGTGGTTGTTAGACCCACGCTTTTTCGAAGAAGATAACAAACCACAAGGTATACACTTGGTATGTAGTTCTAGTTCGAAATCGAACACAACTATAGGGATCAACCCAAGTGTTTGTGATTAACGTACAAGTGCAATTACTTTAATTGTAACTTAAACAAATTATAACGCGGAAAGTAAAGTAAAAGCACACAACATGATTTTGTTAATGAGGAAACCGCAGATGCAGAAAAACCTCGGGACCTAGTCCAGTTTTGAATACTCTCATAATTAAATTGTTATACAAAGACCACTACCAACGTCGAATAGTTGAGACAAAGTAAACTACCCCTAGTTACCTAGTTTGCTCAGTATCCTTGCGCCTACAACCAATCTGGACAACACACGTGAATCCTAAGATAGAGTGCACTATCTTAAGTTGCCTCAGCCGTTGTGAAGACTTCAAGTACTCAACTCATTTGGATCGTCTTCCAAACAACAAGGACTAATCTGTTTGGTAATACTCTATCGATCTCAAAAAGTAAATCAAAAATTATTGTTAAGTATGAGAAAGGCTCTTATGTATAATAAACTAGGACTTAACCTGTGCCATAACGACACAGGTATGAAATAAACCTGTACATTAGGATATACTATGGCACGGGTATGAAAGAAACCTGTACATTAGGATATATTTTGTCCCTGAAAGGTCTCTTACTTTTGTTATGACTGTCACCTATAGTTATATTCATGATAAGTGGTGATGCGACAATCTAATTAGCTTCTTCATGCGTGCTTGATATTCTTCGGCATTTAGTGATACGTTTCTCCATAATGTGAATCTGTCCATTTTTTTCGTGAATCTGTCCATTTGATACGAAGAAATATTATTCTAAGCAACATTCAGGTTGAACGTCTCTTGTGGTTGTGGTGTTACCACTTACCACTGATGCACGAATTCGGACATTAGACCATTTTTGGTTGTAACAGCTTATCAACACATAAAATTGTTAATAAACAAATTAACCTTACTCAAACACCAAAAAAACGTCGGAAAATTTTCGGTGATAAATTTATCAATTTATTATTGGGCGTCAATAGTCTAGAACAGAGAGCATTTTTTATCCATGGAAACACATGTAAAACCTCTGTCATTCAAGTTATCGCATGTAAGTTCCTCCCTCCATCAGCATAGCATCTCCAAGTGCGTTTGGCCAAAATTTACATCTTACGGACCATCTGTTTCGGCTAGTGTTTTTTATCTTGAGGAAACAACTGAACAATTACCTGTAGTTCCCCAAAGTTATTGAGGGAGACATTTAAATGACGCTATGCAGACTTAGAATCCAGCATTGTGACCATCTTTCATCAATGTTGGGTTCAGTTCACTCGATTCTCTTGATAGTTGCTATCCCCTGGACTTCCTAAAAGACAAATAGTGTCATTTAAAAACCATTTGGTTGTTAAACGTATGGGTTATTAGCCTCTGAAATCTATTAAACACCATTTTTAGACCAGAACATTTCACATGTACCACTGATAACTCCTTTGCTTTCGGCAAGGCGGGGTTAACGGTATAATATACTAAAATTGTTCTTCGAAGGCGCATCCTCAGTAGCTGCCGTCTTTTATTTGTTGGAAAAATCTGTTTTGTGAATAAATAAAACATAATGCCACTTTTTTTTGTTTGTGAAAATATTTTCTTGTCTCCCACAAGCTTCATGGCACAATTTTTCTAGGAATTTTGTCTGATTTTTCTCCTTGTTCTGTGCATTTGATTGTCTTGTCTTTGCAAATTTTGAAGGAAAAACTATAACTCGTCCTCTTCACGTATGTTTTGTTAAAACAAAGACTTTGTATACCATTCTACTCATTGTTTCTGTTTTCAGTGCACATAGAACAAAATCTCGTGTTTGGAAAGAATATTTTCTTATTAATATGCATGAGGAGGAATCTTGCTTTAATCTTTATATGCATGCAGATTTGTTTATTCCTGTCATGACACTTCTCTTGAAAACTGTTTTGAGAATCTTCCCTTGCTTCACAATTTAGTTTATCAGACGCATGGGAATCTTGTCTGAAAAATGAGAATCTTTATCTCTTATTTTAAACGTCCAAGACACTAGAAAAAGAAGATTTCTTCTTTACATTTTGGGGGAGAAGTAGGAGAACAAAAAAAATTAATAAAAGAGAGAAAAACAAGAGGAACTACTTCTCTTTATTTGTTTTGTTTTTTTTTTGTTTTGAGAGACAAGCTCAACTTCTTTCTCTATGATTTCTGAAAACAAGAGTTTTTTTTTTTTTTGTTTGAGTTTGTTTTCTCATGCAAAGTTCTTAGTGCGTTCTCTTGTATGCTACAAGAAGAAATGATAACGATAGTTGTATCTTGGAGACAACTCGTCAATGAAGCTATTTCATCTCCCTGTTTAGAGAAGTAGCGGCCGATATTGTCTTTAGGACAACGTATCGTATACGTGCCTCTATCAATTTTTGCTCCTCATGCTACTCGACGTGATGCGTTCACCAAGTTGCTGGAAATCAAGCTAAGTATCACTTGTGCTTATTCAATTTATTTTCATTATTGTTGTTAATAACCCAACATTATTAGCCTTCAATTATCGATTCTTATTATTGTATTTACGCTGTCACCGCCTCCTCTCAGCATACCTTGTCAGATCAACATAGAGATCACTTTCAATCAAAAGCATTCTTAATTTGTAGTCCAAAAACTTCTCAAATATTTCTACATTTACTCTAAAAGCCTACACAATTTCGGGATCTCAAAATCATATTTCTGCCAGAAATTGCCTACTCTCACAAAGTCATTACAATTGTGAACACGGAAATAACGAAGGTATCTTCGTATCCACAAACAAAGTTCGCAATCATAATAAAACTGACAAAGTGATAATAATATGATTAAAGTAGCATAAAATAGTAAAAGGGGAAACTCTGAGCCTTCGGGCTCATCCTTGTTTCACATCATAGGGATTCCTATGATGATTTAAAAGATGCATAATGGTAAAGTACGAAGATCATAAGCGCGGAATAGAAATGAGACGCGGATTTACGTGGTTCAACACTAAGGCCTACGTCCACGGGGGTTGGTGTTTCACTGTGTATTCAAAGGTTACAAAGATAGTCAAATGACTTTGAGTGGGGAACGAAGCTAGGAGGGAAATAAAACTCATACTTACTCTTACAATTTCTCTCTCCTGGGCTATCTCTCACTCTTCCTAAAATTGTCGACCCCCTCTCCCTCCATCAAGCTGGGTATTTATAGAAGTCGAGTGTGGGGTCTTCTTTCAGTCACAATTGTATCCTTCTCATACCAAATTTCAATTTCAATTCCTTCTCATACCAAATTTAACATCTCAATCGGACACTAAAATATAGGTTTCCCGTAAATAGAACCATACATCTTAACATGCAATTAGAGACTGTGAAGAAGAAGAAGTTGTAAGTACATAGATCTAAAATCAAACCTAAATCAGAGATGGTGATTGATATATGAGACGCTAATGCTCTAGAAAAAAGAAGAACAAGAAATGAATAAATGAAGAATGATGATTACATACTCATGTCTCTCAAAACCTAAGACGGACGAATACGATTAAATCTCAATTAAAAGATCAAGGACTGCTATTCACCTGCCCAAGAACCGGTGTCTGTACCGGATAGACCGGTTCCGGTTCGGTATTTACGGCTCCACTCCGGTCCAGGTCCTCTCAACCGGTTCTTGTGCAGCCCTTTGTGTGTCAGCTGCTCTTCCTCTTGTCCTTCGAATCTGGATCTTCCTTGGGATGGTAAAAAGTAATGTCTCAAGGCTTCACAGGGTGCTTCGCATTGATCCTTTCGTTAGGTGGTCCTTGATTAGCCGTCGTTGGATTTGCATGATGGTGGATACGTGGCAAAGGATGGCAACACCTGTACTTCGAGTGTTGCGATGTGGCATCATTGCCTTGACGCCCCTCATGTTGATGTAGTGTACGTGTCTTCTTCCTGACACGTGTACGATCACAGATTATGTGTATACAACAATTTTTTCACAACTACTAAAGTTTTCCTTTATCATATACGTATTTTATCAGAGCTTTGACCATTTTGTATAACCAAGTGAACAATTGCTTATCAATTGCATGACCCCGATTAAGGTAAATGTAAATCAAATTGTCTTTGGCGAGACCCATTGAGTAGGCCGATTTTACCTCTCAATGGCTAGGTTATGCAGAACCTTCATAGGTTAAAAGTGGGTCCCGATTGTTTCTTCAATAGCAAGATGATCGCCCGACCTGTTTTCACAAAACCGAAAATGGAAAATGAAACCAATAAAAAGTTAAAAGATTTAATTATAAGAAGTTACACCAAATATCTTCTATCAAAATAGATTTGTGATTTCAACGCAGATATAGTCTGACTAAGGGAGGTTCGAACGCAGAATATATACCGCCTAAAGAAAACAGATGGTAGCCTTGCTTACAATGAAAATGTTGACCGGGGATTTTCCTGATAGTTTATGAAATTTTAGCGGTCTTGACTTTTGACGGAAATAATTCTCTCTTTAATTGGATGGAAATACCACTTCTATAAAATGAAATTTATTTGGTTATACATGAAAGACGTTTTTGAAAGGTTTTTTTTTTTTATAATAAAAAGAGTAAAGGGAAGCTCAAAGAAGAGCAACCTACTCCAGAATCACAACATTAGGATCAACTGGGCAAGGCTAGCACCAAGAGGAACCCTTGATAGAGTATTAAAGTTATTACAGTTATCCTGAATAAGTAAGTTTGGAATGAACTGTAAAGCTTGCCAAAATAAGTGCAAATTTGCACCTTTCCAATTTAGGTTCTGACATAAAGTAGAGGTACTGCTAATCCTAGCTAGGTTAGCAACATTGTTTTGGTGCTGAGAATCTAGTTTTATGAGTCTTCCCAAGACAAAGTCTATGACTTCAAAATTCCTTACTTCGTTCCTATAGTCTCCTTGAAATCTTTACTGCAAGTTTGTAATCTTTCTGAATGGCTTGTAGAATGTCTTCCTCTTCTGCTTCAAAGTTGATGTTGATATTTTTCATCTCCTTTCCCCAAGTCAGTGCTAGTTGAGCTCCTCTGCTGGCTCTGCTTGCTTTGTTGAGTCCAGTTGCTGGGTCTTTAAAGTTCCTTGCTCCCATGCACTGCCCTGTGAAAGAGAGAGCCACAAAATAAAAGTTAGTATAATGTGGTACATCACTATTAGTCATATTATTATTAACTTCCATAATGTGTATGCTAACAGTGATGCCAAACTTCTCTCTAATGTTTCTATCAAGACTGTTGTGGCTTATGTTTGAATCAGTTATGGCGTCCTGATAGTAGATGTTGTTTAAGATATGCCCTGGATTATGGATCACTCTGTCATAAGAGCAAAAATGTTGGGCGATTTTCAAGGCAATAGCAGCAGCATTATGATCTATATTTCTGAAAATCTGGTCACATCTAGATTTCCAGATGAACCAGCAAATGGTAGCAAAAATAGTATCCAGCTAGCATAGGGATTGTTCGGAAGAAACCAACTGTTGAACCAATCATGGAAGGATCTGGGAGCAGTAAAAAGCTGATGATTGTCCCCAAAGAGTTTCCTCCAAACATCAAAAGCAGCTGGGCAAGCTAAGAGAACATGAGTAATGTCTTCAGAAGCACTCTTGCAGATTGGATCAATGTAAGTTAGAATACCATCTTACTTGGCATTAGTTGGGAGAATACCATGAGCACACTTCCATATGAATAGTTGAATAGCTGGGGTGGTATCTAGTTTCCAAATTTCTCTTCATGGAGTTGTTTGGGTATCACTTGCATATTTATCATCAATCTGTCTGTCATAAAGGGATGTGACAGTGAATTTTCTTGTATTAGTTAAGCTCCATTGTATAGTGTCTTCAGTATTTGGGTGATGATTTGTCTGGAGGATAAGGTTTTGAATGTCCTGAGTGAACCAGAGAGATAAAACATTTTGATCCCACTCCTCATTGGTATTGAAGAGTTGATTGACAGTTTTCAGGTTTGAAGGGCATTGAGGTGGTTTTTGGAGTATGTCAGGTAGGTTTTCTATCCATCTATCTTCCAAAATATGAATGTTGGTACCATCACCTATTCTCCAAATATAATACTTTTGAATGCAGGAAATGCCTTCCAAAATGCCTTTCCAAATCCAAGAGTCAGTGTTCCTTGGCTTGGTTTCCATTTTAATAACTTCTTGGTTTGGAAAATGAGAGGCCTTCATGGTACTAGTCCATAAGTAATTTGGTTCTTCTATTAATCTCCAAGCAATTTTTGAGATCATGGACATATTTAATTATTCCATATTTTTGAAGCCCAACCCCCCTAACTCCTTTGGTTTATTAACTACATCCCAAGCAATGTAGAATAGACCTTTAGATTTGTCTTGATCTTTATTCCAAAAAAAATTCCTTTGTATAGCATTTATCTCTTTGCAGATACCCTTTGGAATCTTGAAACAGTTCATTTGGTAAATACTGGAGGTTGAGGTGACACTTTGGATCATAATAACTTTACCAGCTGTAGATAGAGTGGATTTCCAACCAACAAGTCTGAATTTAAGCTTTTCAACACAAGGTTTGAAGGCCTGAATCTTGCTTCTGTTAGTGAAGAGGGGAGATCCCAGATATTTGTCAGAAGTGTTAATCCTTTGAACCTTCATTGTATCACTTATTTTGTCTGCAATGCTTGGAGCAGTGTTCTTGCTGAAGAATATTCCTGATTTGGAGAAGTTTATCAGCTGCCCTGAAGAATGCCCAAAGTCTTGAAAAATCTTGATTAAGTTGTTACATTCTTCCATATTAGCTTTGCATAAAATCATGCAGTTATCAGCAAAAAGAAGGTGGTTGATAGCAGGTGCCTCACTGCAGACTTTTGTTCCATGTATGAGACATTTAGATTCACCATTAGTCAGAGATCTTGATAGAGCTTCCATGCAGAAAATAAATAGGTATGGAGATAGAGGATCCCCTTGTCTGAGACCTCTAGTAGGTTTAAAAAACTTTCCAGGAGAGCCATTTACCAGAACAACCATGGTAGTGGTGGATATGCACTGGAGGACTAGATTACACCATTGTGAGCTGAATCACATTTGTTTCATAACTTGAAAGGAATTCCCAATTAACCCTATCAAAGGCTTTGGCCATATCTAAAGACTTAAAGGCCTAGACAAATAAAGCCCTCACGTTGAACGGTGAGGAAACCCTCGCTTCCTATTAGCCGAAATAAGACTTTTTTGAATTTTGTGAAACGAACATTATGGTGAGGACACTTGGCAACTTATGATTGGGTTAAAGAAAAATAGGAAAACTAACAAAAAAAAGCAGAGAAAGGAAAATTGACCGTTTTTGCAGTATAATATTAGGGAAAGAAGCAGAGAAAGAGAAAAATTCTATTGATAAGAGTTATGTGGTTACATGGATATTATATCCTCTATACAGAAGGAGAAGGGAAACCCAAAGGACTCTCGTTTTGGACCGCACATCCATGGGCATGGGCCCTTTAACACCCCCCCTTGTGCGGTTCAACAAAAAAAACTTTATACATAGTGCTTCACATATAGTACTTTAAATGTAGTTCTTCAAATATCGTCATCTCCTTGATGACTTGCGCTGAAATCAATTGCCTCATTAAAACTTTGACAAGGAAAAACCCAATGGGATAAAACCTTGGTACAACTCTTCACATGTTGTCTCTTACTTTACATGTAGTTCATCACATGCAATACGATCTTCACAGATCGATGAGTCTAAGTTAATTGCCTCATTAAAACTTCGCCAGGAAAACCCAAAGGGACAAAACCTTAACTAAAGAAAAAGAGTACAATATTAAGCAAACTTAGAACATAGTTGGACTCGAATATGTTGCCTCATTAAAATATTGAAAAGGAAAACCCAGTGGGATAAAACCTTGAAGAAGGGAAAATAGTACAACGTGACATATGCAAGTAAATGTGATCTGTTGCAGATGATCACTTTGTTTCGTTGAAGTTGACTAGTTGCTTCCCAACTCCTAAGGCAGAAAATCCTTGTGGGAAATACAATAGCCTTAGTTGGGAAATTACTTCCCGGTGTTTGTTGTTGTCTCATTAAAAACCTTGCCGAGTAACAAAACCCTGTGGGAAAAAGTAACCTCAGTGAAGGAAAAGAGTTCAACACACCATTAGATGCTCCCCCTGATTCAGACAATTTTCATTAGTCTAATGCAGTCAAAAGGAGTTTATCACACTTTACTTTGGTGACTTGGATGTTTATAGAACCATGTTGTTGATTTTGGAAGTTACGTTGCTTGACGGACTATCATGTTTCATTTCTTTGATTCAGATATTTTCAATAATATCAACGCGATCTTTATGTCTTCAACGTTCAACATACTTGATGCTATTAGTATTGTCTTGCTAAAAACCTTGTCGAGTAACAAAACCCTTTGGGAAAAACTATACTCGATCGAAGGGAAAAAGAGTACAACACAGATTCAATTTCGAAGTAAATTATATCGACATCATATCCTTGGATCGTCCCCCTGATGTCGGCATCTCCCCCTGATTACTTTCAGAGTTTTTCCAGACTGTTCCTTTAGTCATGTATTTTTCGAAACTGAATATCGGTAAAGACCTAGAAAATAGTCTACCGTATCTCCCCCTGATTACTTTCGTTGGAGAAGAGATTATTGTTCCTTTATAATCAACAACCTTTGGATGGCACTTTCGTTAGCATTCCTTTTTATGTCTTTGCATGGATAAAACAAATTTATGTCAATGTTTACTTTTAAGCACACAATTACATTCACTATACCATTCCTATGACGTTGCGTTGGCGCTGAGCTATATCTAGCTAACAAGTTCATTGGGGATGTAACATTTGGTCGAGTACATTATGCTAAGTACAATAATGCGTTTATTATACTTAGATAAGGAAAGTTCATCTCCAGACCTAACTTCGTCATCTTCCTTTAGACGAATTGGTCATTTATGTACATTTGAAACTCGACTAATCATGGGAGTGCTAGCAGCATGCACGTCCTTGTTAAATTTTCTGACAATGGACATATGAAAACTGGTGGAATAATATACCACAAGCTCGGTCTTCTAGTTTAGAACATAGATAAGATCGAGATTTCCCAGGATTTTCATCTCAAATTCAGATTTTAAATAGCTTGTAATATCTCTTATTCCATTAAGAGTACTTATCATGTCCATAGCGTCGACGTAGATAGCTACAATTCTGAATCAGGAACTTATTTAATACGCATGGCAGGAAACCTTACTTGTTTATACCTTCCCAATCAAATAGTCACTTAGACGGGTATACCACATCCGCCTGATTGTTTAAATCAATAAGTGAGTGTTCCATTGTAACTGCAAATACACTCTATGGTTTAGAGTCATTCGACTTGGGAAGCAAAAGGCCATCATGCACTTTTGCAAATATCTTTGAGCCTAAATCTCCAGAGATATAACCACATCTACTATGTTTCAAGTTCTTTTGAAACTACCAAGCAAACTAATTAACTGAACATCATGATGTTCAAAAGAGTAAGCGATCCAGGGATTTGTGAGAAACTTCTCGCCACAAGGTGATTCTTTATACTTTAAGACCTCATTCTTCTCACTACACTTTGTGACAAATAACCACATATGTCCCACAGGCTTTACACTAGGTTGGTTAACACCACCACACCAAATACCTGTATATTTGTCAAAGAACTAAGTTCTACCTGGATTGCGTAGGCCAAATATTCTATTTATTTGAAATTAATCAAGATAAAGCATGGTTCGATCTCATTGTGTTCTACTTCTGGAGCAACTATTTATGTATTATATCATCACTGTGCACGCATGATCCTTCCGGTGACTCATATGCATTCTCATAATCCGTCAGGATTTCATTGTTCTCTAGAATCATTTAAAACTTCGGAGCGTCCTCCAGTTTGATTCATGGACATATTCAGAGACAGTCTTATGAGATGATTTATGATGATATAAATAAGTTGTGCCTTACTCACCTACTTCCTTTCTAGGTGAGGATTGATCGAACCAAGTGGTCTCTCCAACTTCCTGTATGGATACACGGCCTCAACCACACTTACACTGAGTGTAGTTGCAACACCAGTCTATGGTGTATATCCCGTATTGAGGATTTGTAACTTTGCAGGTAGGTTTGCAGCTGGTATGTGTGATCTCATCACTTTAGTAACATCAGTGTACATTCTTAAAATCAAATATTCTTTATCACTTCACATTTACATTTGTGGAGTACAAGAATCAATATGAGACACAGTGGGAACACACCACGACAATTCCTGTCATTCCCTTAGAAAATACTTTTTTTTATCTCCCCCTAACGACGGGAAGACTGTCTCATTAAAGTGATTACCCGCAAATCTAGCGGTAAGAGATCTCCTGCCAAAAGTTTTAAAATGCGGATAATTGTTGGGAACTCATTTCCAACATAACTACTTAACAGTTTTGAAGACCCATCATAGTACGATGTGAAGTCGTAATGGCACATATATAGTGCAACCAAAAATGCGTAAGAACATGAATGTCAAGCTTAAATCCAGTTACCAACTGGTACGCAGAAAAGGTTGACTAATATTGGGTTCTAAAAATGAATTAAGTAAGATGCGTGTAATATTGCATATCTCCAAAGCAATAAAAGATAGGTTGGTACGAATAACCTATTCCTTAGGCACCATATGTAACCTTTGATGATAGCCTTTGCGAGACCATAGGGTATAGGATGCTCTACATTGATCCTATTAAACATGCAATAACCATCAAGTCCTTTTGATGTATATTCTCTAGCATTTACAAGGGGTGCTGAGTCCTTACATGTATAATGTGTGCTAGTAGTTTTCCGAACGCAACATTACTTGGGAACTATAACTAGTCCAAAATGTCAAAAAATCCACGAGAGCCATAAGTCACTTTAATGGTCCGCATTCTGCATGGATATTTTTCTAAATATCACCTCGTTTTGTTTGTAATATGGATTGTTTACCATTTGCATCTTAGGATGGTCTCAATCCTGTTTTACTGAAGACTTTGTAAAAATGAGTGATTTGCTTTCTTACATAAAAACATAATGGGAAGGGGGGTTGTGCATCTAGTACTTTAGAGAACACTTATTGAGAGATATCTTCACTTCGCATTCTCTCAATCTTTTTCCCATTGTCTCGTCCACTCAAAAACAATGATGTACGTATGGTTCCTTTCAAAACTAAACATCATGTCACAACCAAAGTGTCTTTATGGTTATGTCAAAGCCTATATGAGTCAATTCCCAAAATTTCATCATTGGAGTCAATATGGATTCAATAATCCAAATACTATAGCGATTTACATTTCACTAGATTGACTCATTAGTTTCTCTAAAATATATTTCCTTCCAAATATATTAGAGACTATAAAAGATGCAATCAATTACATTCTTATCATTGTGAGTTTCCATATGATATCCATTTGCACGGGTCTCTTTGGAATTTAACAAGGTGATTAGCTCTCGGTACATATAGAGCTTTTGTGACTTTTAGACTTTTAGACTCTCAGTACATAAATTTGAGCATTGCTTCGCTCGATGATCCAATCATCGTAGTCACGTTATAAAGAATTAGATCAAAAACTATCAGTTAGACTTTGAGTCTTGAGAGATTTAATAAGTGGTGTAGCCTTATTGCGTAACAAAAGTGGGATTCAACTCAAGTAATTTAGAGTGGATATATGTTACATTTCAGGGGGATGACATATTTTTCATCCAAATATATCACAAGTGCATTAGAAAATTTATGTCTTGTGAGAATGATGTACTTTTCATTCCATAAGTGCAGACATTGGATCTAGTTCAATTAAATAATCAATTGGCCAGACAAAGTTCTTTTTGTCGTTAAAGTTGATGTCTAGAGTATTATCTTCCTATGGAAATTGGTTACTAATATGGTACCTGCATTGCATTGCTTGTACCAATACCGGTAAGAAGATTCATTCCCAACTCTTTGGTGAGAGCTAGAATTACATCTTAGCTTCATCCCATATTCAATTGATACCTGTACTTTGGTGTCATTACTGCCGGGAAAAAAAAAATTTGTCTCATGATATATATGTCCATTTTCACGTGCTTTGTATGAGTTGGTACGTCAAACCCTCATTACTTTGGGGTTCTTTCCATTTTCAATTTTTAGCTTAATTTGAGAAATTTCTTAATCTCAAAAGGCCAAGAGAATCTCACTACACATGTCAACCACTTACTTTAGGTTGAATAGAATACTAAAGAGAGTTCTCTTGTTGTCATACTTCAACATATACTGGTTCGTTAGTATCATGGATGAAGTAGAGAAATGGATTTTTGACTCATATCAATTTTTGACTCATATCACCTTTTGCGAGTTCTTCCACAAAAATTGGAATACATGTGATTTTATTTGAACGTATGTTTTGAAACTACTAACAGATAATAGTTGAGCAAGTGGATTACATTTCACGTAACATTCAAATTTTTGGAAGAAAATATCAAGTACGCAGTAATGGTGTTCAAGTACTTCTAAACCCCAAATAAATATATTTGAATCGAGTTGGTACAACCAATTGGATAAAAGACACCATTCAACTATAGCCATAAAAGACACCATTCAACTATAGCCATAACCGATATATCATATTCAAAAGGACAAAATTACATTACGACCAACATTCTTAATGGTCGAGATCGTGCTGATAACGTTTTGCAGTACAATATTAGGGAAAGGGAAAGAAGCAGAGAAAGAGAAGAATTCTATTGATAAGAGTTATGTGACTACGTGGATATTATATCCTCTATACAGAAGGAGAAGGGAAACCCAAAAGACTCCCGTTTTGGACCGCACATTCATGAGCATGGGTTTTTAACACAAACCAAATTAAATTTGGAATTGAAACCGTGAAAACTTGGTGGTCGTATTCAAGCCGTGAGAATTTGGAATTCAGAAACCGGACTATGTTAGGAAACTAAATATGAAAAGGGAACCTAATAATGTATATAAAGGCTCCAATACAACACCATCAAGTATTACAAATTTATTTGAATATTTCTTATTTCCCTTATGTGAATCCAGCCTTCCGTACGGGTAAAAATGAGTAGATGCAAATGGTGAGATCTGGTGCTGCAATGTTTTTCAATTCTAAAGACATCACTATCACAGTTGACGATATTGACAGATCTATCAAGTAGAAAACCAACATGAAGAAATTCACAGATGCTTCATTGAGTTTAAAGTGGACAATAACACGTTGCATAATAGTGTGCTTGATGTTTTACTATGTGGCAGCAGTACCATATGTCTTTCATTTGTGTTCTTTACCTGGGAAAATGTGTGTAAGGTTGACAATTGCTAGAGATCTTAAGAAAGGAGAAACCATGCAATCTCCGTGCGATTGGAGATGAAGTTATGACTGCTGGGCAAGACTTGATGGAACCTAATTGTTATGTCAAATGACAATAGTCGAATGTCCCTGCCAACATCCACGCTTGATGGCTGGAGTAGTAGCCTATGGCCGAACTCCAAGCGATCAAGAAATTATGCAAGCTTCGCCGAAGTTGCAAAGGTAACTGGGAATTTCAATATTGCTTTTGTTCGGACTTCAGTACGCTATTGTGTTTCTGAACTATGCATGTCTGTTATTAGCCCATTACAAAGTAAAGCATGATAGAGAAGGGAAAGGAAAAACAAATCCCTGCCAGCAACCAGGCCTGTTCTAATGCACATCGTCACAGAGAAGGGAAAGGGACATCCCCCGGCATAAGCTTACTGCTGATAAAATGGATGGTATGACGCTTAAAATTGGCAGAAATACATGGATTTCATCGCTTTAAATTTTATTTGTGAGTCAGTAAAGTTTTATAATGCGATTTGGAAGGCGTCTACGTGGTGCGTTGCATAGTACGGTAAAGCAAGATATATTTGGCTCACATTTCTACTACGATCAGAAACAATCTTAAAGAATTCAAACATGGCAACCAGTCAAAAACAAATCAAAAAGAAACATGCAGGATTGCTAGGAGCTTGAGACTCTCTCTGTTACTCAACAAGTCATTCTATGTCGCATTAAGATCTATCAAACTTCAGCGCAACAATATTCACAAAGAAAAAAAATTCTTCTCTAATCCAACAAAAAAGATTAGAGGTCGAGATAAACAAAAAGGGTGAAACAAAAAGATATCCATTGGCAACGGTGCCTCGCACAAAAGGTTTGTATCTTTTCCGTTGCTTTGTATGGTCAATAATTCGTAAAGGCTATCCATCAAGAAAAAAGAAAAAAAAAAGCTATGATTCGTTATCAACCAAGGAAAATCTCTATTTGCAAAACTCTAACTTTCTACTCAAATCTTGCTCAAATCGAAAGATCCCCTTATCTTTCTCCCTCTCGCGCTTTACCTATAGGATATCAAGGAAGATCAGTGCAGAACAAACAAATGGTATCAGCTCTCTCAACATGGTCTACAACTTTGTATATTTGGACGACCAAAGGGAGTCCCTATGTGATGAAAAATAACCAATATTGTCCGTCACAACAAATGTGCAGAGAAACTGAAATTGAATTTTTGATTCACAAATTAAGATTAAATTTGAGATAATCAAACAGATTGATCAGAAATTTTGATCGAATACAGTCCAACAAACAAATTACATGTTCAAACTTCTCAACAATCTCCACTAAATCGATCATAATTGATCATTCCTTCTTCAAATAATCCGAAAAAAAAAACATCCACTGATTTCATAAATTTCATCTAACTGAAGATTTCACACTACAACCTATCGATTTGTGGCTTGAAAAATAATCAGATTATATCCATTGAATTAGTAAAAAAACCCGAAGGTAGAATTCCAGTTGCAGAACTCGGGTGAAGAATTTCACAAAAAAACAAACAAACAGAGTAAACTAACAGAGATTTCGGGTTGGTCGCGGGTGAAGAAGACGGAGTAACGGGTCGGTCTACAAGTACCTAATCCATGAACCCATACTTATTTTCACCCAAACTTGCCTGCCCCCCATTTTTTCAGCTCGGTTGCCAACTCAGTGATACAACTTGCTCTTCTTCTTTTTAAACCAATTCTCCGATCAATCCCTATGGCTACGGATCTTCTCTGCTGTTAGTAACTAGTAATATCTTTTGCCATCAAACCCAAAATTAACAATATCTCTGCCTTCGCAATAGACAAAAAGATTAGTTTCTTCATATCGTATCAAAAGAGAAAAATTATTTCTCCATTTGTACAGAACCCTAAGTTGTTCTAACCACATGCAACGGATTTATCCTCAACCTTAATATGGAACAGAACCACCAACACAAAACAAAAAATAGACAACAACAAAGTTTAATTAACTCAACAATCAAAAAAAAATTAGCTCAATAATCAAAGGAACAAGAAGAGTGAGAGAAAAGGTTGGAGAGTGGAGACGGTGAGATAGTGATCACCTTGGAATTCCTTCTCTAACAATTTTAGTAAAATAAATTTTATATTCCAACGTTAGTCTCTGCGGGTCTGTTTGCCTCTATGTTTGTTTGTATCCTGTCCCTTCATACTTCAAGAAAATCAGGCTGAGTGCAAGTCTTCGCTTTTGGGAATAGAGTGTTGAATTCACGTTAATAAAGAAATGTGATTTTGTCTTTGGAATTTTAGATTCACTAGGAGTCTCGGACATGTGGCACGAGTCTTAGACATGTGGCAGAGTCTCTTTGCTCAACAGACGTCACTTTTATCCGACTTGCCGGTGATTTAAACGTTTCACATGATTATTCAGTTCTGGGACATTTTGACTTTCGGTCGAATTTTGTGATCAGTGTCGTATTTAGGTCCGCACGATAAGCGTTTTTTCCATCCATCACTAACTAGATCAAGGGTGTGTATTCGATTTCAAAGACTTTAAAGTTTATTTGAATTTGCATTCGGAATGTCAAAGAAACTACTTTTAAATTCTAACATCTAAAATTTTATAACAAAAATAACTAACCAAAAATTCTGGTCGGCCTTCACTGCTGTAACAGTAATCTAGTGTTAATGATGACAACATGTTTGTATAGATAATCATGCTTCAGCTTGATTCTGCTTATTTAGTTATTTTGATCCTTTGATTGATGGATTTTTTACAATTTTCTAGCCTGCTAATAGCTTTGTCTCTCTATTTTTATGTATATGTCTTAGGGTGAATATGCTTATGCAAAGTTCCGTTCCTGGACTTGATTACAGACGTAGCCAAGGCGGAGTGAAAGTTGCTCCTGTTAGTCCTTTAGAATTGAATCTTATGAATGTCGTGCTCAACAACATCAAGATACGAAAACAAAAGAGGGACAGCAATAAGAAAGTGATGAGACACAAGAAGAGAAGTAGTTGCCCACAAAATGTATCGACACTGGGCAGGACGCAGTTCCCGCACACCAAATTAAATATGCATCACCACGGGATTGGGCGAAGCGCAGCCCATATCAAATCAAAATTGTATCGTCATGGGCCGGGGCCTAGCCCCGCGCACACCAAACAAAAAATATATTGCCACGGGGCAGGGCGAAGCACCACAAACACTAAAATTAAAAGAAAAAAGATGCCCGGTGCGTAACACGGGCACAAATCTAGTCAATCTTAATTCTCATTGTGCCATTTGCTCCATTTTTTCCTTTTCTAGTATTCATATGGTGTATAAGTTCATGAGCAAGAGCTATATTGTCAGATATTTGTCTTCCATGAATGAAAGCTGACTGAAAAGGGGATATAAGGTTTGGTAGAAGAGGTTTTAGTCTTTGAGCCAAGAGCTTTGAAATGATTTTGTAGGTTGTGTTGCATAAAGATATTGGTCTGAAATGGGCAGGGGTAGTAGGACTTTCAGTTTTGGGGATAAGGGAGATGAAAGTAGAGTTCATTTATTTGAGAAGATATCCAGAAGTAAAAAAGTTCTGAATCATTGTAGTGATGTCTTCACCCACAACATCCCAGTTGGCTTGAAAGAAATTTGGTGGGAAACCATTAGGCCCTGGAGCCTTGTCACCTACCATACTAAACAGAATATTTTTGATTTTCATTGCATCAGGGACCTTTAGAAGATTGTTATTCTCAGTGGTGGGTATAAGGTTTATGAGGGATTGATTGATAGTTATTGGTTCAGCAGTGGTCATAGTAGCAAAGTGATTGGTGAAGCAGAGAGCAATTTCCTCCTTGTTGTGAAGCCAAGAGCCATCAGCTTGTTGTATAGAAACAATTTTATTTCTTCTGTATCTTTTCTTAGCAAATAAGTGGAAGAAGCTTGTGTTCTTGTATCCTAATTTGATAAACTGATCCCTGCTTTTAGTCTTCAAAAAGCATTCCTGAATGTTCTGCCAATGTTCAACTTGCTTTTTAGAATCTCTTATATCCTTTCCTCTATTGATATTGAATTGATTCTTGGTGAGCCAATCCAAATATTGTAAGCTGTCTTCCATATTAGTCTTGATATTACCATAAATCTCCTTGTTCCATTTCTTTAATTTAACTTTGATATCTCTTAATTTTCTTGCAATTTTTATGGCAAGAGATCCTTTGTGGTTGGATTTCCAACATTCAGCAATGACGGCTTTGCAATCCTTGTGATCAAGCCAAGGACCAAAGAATTTGAATGAAATGTGTCCTTGCTTCCAATTTGGATTGGTATTGAGGAGAATTGGGTTATGATCTGAACCAATGGCAGGGAGGTTGGAGATAGTGGTATTTGGGTGTATTTCAAGACAGGTTTCATTAGCCAAACCTCTATCCAATATTTTCTCTGTGAGAGAATGCCAGTTCTTCTATTGGTCCAAGTGAATGGACATTCTGTATAGCCCAAATCAGTAAGGTTGGCTTCTTCAATTTTCTCCAGAAAGAGTTTAGCTTCAGATGAATCAATAGGGTGCTGGCTGAATTTTTCATGATCATGAAGAACAATATTTAAGTCACCCATTATCAGCCAAGGTAGAGTGTTAGTTCTATCAGTATTTTATATCATTTTCCAATAGTGTACTTTATCAGGAGTGGTGTAAGGGCTACCATAATAGCCTGTGAAAAGACAAGGTTCCTCTATACTAGGGTAAATTATGGCACTAATGTGGTGATTAGAGAAATCTTATATTGTGACATTTAGATTAGTTTTCCAAGCTAACACAAGGCCACCAACAGTATTGGATTTTCCTCTAGGTTCAACAAATGAAAAATTAGTGACACCTATATTTCCAAGAATAGTTTTCAAGTTCCTAGATTGTTGTTTGGTTTCTGATAAAAAGAAAATATCAGGGTTATGTTTATTTAGCATGTTATTTAGGTGTCTACTGGTATTTGGCTGTCCTAGACCTTGGCAGTTCCAAGACATGACAGAGTATAATTTCCAGAAATAAGAGACATTAGGGTAATTGAAAATGATAATGATGTTACCTATAAAGATAGTAGTTTGAAGGGTGGTGTTGTTATGCTGATTACTTAAGCTAAGGCTGAGAGCTATCCTTATAACTAAAATATTGTTGCTATAACTAATTAAATAACTTTGGAATGGATAGCAGAGAGTAAAAAAAGTTACCTGATGACTTAGGAAAGGGTTTGCTCCCTCAAGGCCACTAGTAGTCAAGTCAGGTGATCCTCCTCCATTTGTATCACATGGTTATTGCTCCTCTTGGATGGTTGATTTTGATCCCAGAGTTGGGGAGGGAGATCAGTAGCAGTAGAGGAGATAAAGAGCTTTCTTTTTGGGTCAATTAACTGAGGATGAAGATCAGTATCCATAGCTTTAAGTTTAAACTCTTTCTTTCTTCTTTCACATAGCATCCTCTTCTGATTGTTAGTATCTTCATTTATTTGTTGTTGAATATCAGCTAGAGAAGGTGTTGTATCAAAGATATTAGGTGTTAAATTCTTGGGAAATGTAGTATGGAGTTTTGGGAAGATGTTGTCAGGGTTGATATTGTTTTCCACCCCATTCTCAGTAGTAGGATTGTGTTTCCTAGCAGCAGCCTTGATGTTGTAACTCTTCTTTTTCAGCAGTTTGTCCTTGTGTCTGTTTCTATCCATGATTTTTTTGTGTTTCTTTTGACAAGCTATGACCTCAGAGTTGATAGTTGGTATTTCTCCATTTATGGGTTGATGCAAACCAGCTTTGAATATGATGTAGTCCTCAGGGCCATCCGTCTCCTCGGAGTTGTTCTTTAGGAGGATTTGTCTTTGTGCTAGCCTCATTTTGATTGCAAATTCCTTAGAAGCATCTCTGTCAGTATAATGTCTTATTTTGATGTTGCTCTGAGGGCTACTGGCGTTTGAATTTGTTGGGGTGTTAAAGGTTGAGGGGTCAGAGTTATTGAGATTAGATGGATGAGCTTTTTGGGTTGTAGTTTGTGCATGTTCTTCATTCTCTTCACATAGTGGACCAGGATGATCTACAAACCTTGCAGAAACCAATGCCATGCAAGGCATATGCCATTTCAAGCCAGTGAGACAGAGTTGGGGTTTCATAAGCATCAATACCATATTTAAGAGCTCTAGTGACATCAATAGTTAAGAAGACTTCAAGGTTTTTTCATCTTCATCTCTTCCATAAGATTTCTTGGCTTCTTGAAAGATTTCTGTTGGTCTTATAATGTTTCTTATATCAGGAATGATGTGCCTTGGAACTCTTTTAACTAGTACCCAAATCTTGACTCTGTAGAAGTTTGCTTCATCAATAAACTCTGGATCAGCTGGTGGAACTTCAATTAAGACTATCAGTTTGTCAAAAATGCCTCTAGTACCACCTTTTCTAAAAACCTTGTAATCTTCTATGTTGCCTAGTCTGATAGAATAATAGTTTTCTTCTTTTCTTCCAAAGATTGACTTCAACATTTCTTCTGAGTTCCCAGTTTGAGTTAATGAACCTTGAGATGGTTTTGGTTTCATGAGAAACTTTGTGTAGATGGGAAAAAACGATTTGCTGGTTTTCACGGAATTGAGGAGACGACCGTGTGGAGGAGACTCCTTGAACCGAGCGAAATGCTTAACCTCACACAAATGCACTGCAAGAAGGAAGTGCTTTAAGTTCGAGAGATCAATCTGTAGGACTCCGGCCTAAACTAAGACAATGGCCGTTCCAGAGTCAATTCGGTCACAAGAGAGGATGGGTCGATCTGTAGGAGGGAAGCTGAGAAATGTGTGAGATCAACGGTGATCAAGGATTGTTGGTGTATTGTGTATTTTGCGTGAAAATAATTTCTGAATGATTGAGTTTACTCAGTTGAGAGTAATTGCTAAGACGATGAGTTCGTGTAGACTAAGGACTGTCTATCGAGAATTGTCTGTTTTTACTAAAAAATGTATGTTCCTTAATCATGATTCAGAGACTTATTTATATTGCTAGAACTGTAAACACCTTGATCCCATGAAGTGTGACCGTTGCTGGAGTCAAAGAATGGGGAAATGGAAATCATGTTAAAACCAGTTGCTCATCGTGCGGATACTTGGTTGATTTTCCATCCACTACTTTGCTAACTCCTCCAACTGATTGCACGACTTGCTCACATTCTCATCGTGGATGAACACACGTGCCGTAGGCCGCCAGACAAAAACCCTAGTTAATATCCCCCATGTGACACGATTGGTGTCTCGTGATTGTGGAGTCTGCAAGGCAGACGTGTATTTAGTTAGTCAGTTGCTGACTTCATGGGACGATGAGTCCTTGCATTTATGAGTCGAACAAATGTTCTGGGACTCATGAATTGAACGTGTCCATTGATACAGAAGTACAATTGTCGAATAAATGTTGATAGTTAAGGTGAACAAATATTGTTCACTTGATGAATTGTTGAATATTGATAGTGAACCAATATTCCGTCTGTCTGAGCAAATATTGCTCATTTGAGCAAGTATTTCTCGTTTGATGGATTATTGGTAACATGACCAAATAAAATATTAATTCAAAATACTAGTAATAACTGAACCGAGTATAATTAACTAGAATGTTGATCAAGGGATCAACGTAAAATTATTAGTGTTTGAATCTGCTCAGAATTATGTTTTGCAGAGTTTTGGATCCAAAATCCTAATTTTGATCAATTGCTGATCAATTGATGATTCATTGAAAATCAACCACGGAGTGAAGGAGGGACCTTCTACATGGGATGATGAGTCGACCATGTAACGCCAAGATGCTCGAGTGAGAAAAATATCAAAGTCTCTTGCAGACTAGTTGGTGAAAAGATGATTAAATGCTGGTTTAATCATTTATTCAAATAATGTTCGTCTGAACCTTAGGTGATAAAACCTAATAAATTATGAAGAGATGAAGGACCGACCAAGGGGTCATGAAGCAGGACCTGGTTGCTCACGGGATCGACTGACGATCATTTTATGAGATTCCAAGTCGTTTGGAAGAGTTTGAACCTAATGTGAACAAATTAGGTTTAATGATGAAAAAGTATGGGACTGGCCTCTTGGAAGCCAAAGAGACAACCTTGGTCGGTCAAGGTAACATGCTCACGTCGCCAAAGTGTCCGCGTCTCAGTCCTGCGAATTTTGATATTTTCTGATGTGCGTTTGAGCAACATTTTGAGAAAATATGAAGAAATCAGGATTTTGCTGAAACTGAGAAAACTTCATAAGATTAAGGAAATAATAATAATAATAAAATGAAGGAATCATGAAGTGTGGGACCGGATATGTCCAAGGCATGGCCGGCCGGCCAATGAGCCCGATCCCATGACACTTTTCCTAATTTTATATTATTTTCATGATTTTAGGAAAATATCATGAAATCAAGGAGTTTGTTGGAATCAAGGAGTTTCCTTGAAGTGAAGGAGTTTCCATGAGATGAGGGAATAATATTAATAATAATCACATAAGGGCATTTGGGACCGGCTTGGGCATGGTCGGTCGGATAGGGCACGGTCCCGTGAGTCTCCCCTAATTTTATATTATTTTCATGATTTGAAGGAAATATCATGAAATTAAGGGATTTCCATGAGATGATGGAAATAATTAATAAAATAAGGAATTACAAGGTGTGGGACCGGTCACATCTAGGGTATGGCCGGCCGGCTAGTGACCACGGTCCCATGACACCTTTCCTAATTTTATGTAATTTTTGTATAATTTCCTTAATATGAAGGAAATACCATGAAACGAAGGAGTTTCATAGGATTAAGGAATTTCCATGAGATGATGGAAATAATTAATAAAATAAGGAATTACAAGGTGTGGGACCGGTCACGGCTAGAGCATGGCCGGCCGGCTAGTGACCACGGTCCTGTGACACCTTTCCTAATTTTATGTAATTTCCTTAATGTGAAGGAAATACCATGAAACGAAGGAGTTTCATAAATTGAAGGGATTTTCATGGGATCAAGGAAAAATAATAAAATATAATAAAATAAAGGGAGAAGCGTGGGACCAACCACGGCGGCGTGATCGGCCAGCCGATGGGCTGGGTTCCCTTAGACGCCTCATTTAGGTATTTTATTATTATTATTTCTCCGTGGTTTGATCGTTCCTTCGTGTTATTGAATGTTCGTCCGTGCATTCAGGTGTTCGTTAGTGCATTTATTGCTGAATACATTTGCACCATTTTCTCGGGGCTTACTCGATGGTGGCTCAGATGCCCGTATGTAGAATATTTATTACTAACCCATGGAATTCTGCTGGGAATAACCATAAATTGAAGTAACGAAATATTGTACAGAATGTAGAATATTTTTCTAGGAATTCAATTGATGAATCTTGCGACTAGAAATAATTAATTGATGGCTCTATACTAGCAGGGATGTTGTCTAGGAGCATTATAATTATTCGAAAATCGAGGTATGAGCTAGCTGAAGCGAAACGATCGATTTGAATGTTCATTCTATAAAGTCAGGGAATATTGCGACATCCTGAAGACGTTAGTGCTCTGTACTAGTGAGTAATACATCTAGGATCCGTCCAATCATTTCGATTCTTTACAGAAGTGATTACTGAAATTGCTCAGTATTTATGAGATATGTCGTGGTCTCAGCTGAGAGACTGCATACACATGTTCTGAGGAGTAATATAATCGATCAGAGGTTTTGAAGATACTCTGAGAGACAGTATTCTCATTCAGTGATTTTTGTGGCATGAGCTTCCATGCTTCGATGAGAGACATGAGCCTCAATACTCATCTGATTGTTGGATCAGGGGCATGTATAATTATGGTTTTACGATTTTATCCTTTGTCGATAATCCACCATCTACATTAAGTCCCCTGCTTAGTGAGGGACAGTCATGTTCCTCAGTCAGCACTGAATGGTGATTTTTTTGTTACAGTTACAAACGAAAATAAGTAATTGAACTTAGTCGTAAAATAACATGTTACCAGATTTTCGATTACATGAAAGGACTATGGCTTGAACGAAGATCCCAGTGGCATGATAGAGCGTTGTCTAATGAGCCTAAATTGATGTAGAACCGATGGTTTAGTGATGGAAACCTTGGTCGATTTAGGATTCAAGGGCCCGGGCCCAAAAAGGAAATCCTTATGGAATTAGGTTTTGGAATTAAAATTTGGTATAAAAGGAATTAATCTTTTTTTTTTATTTCATCTCACCTCCACGACCGACCACCACCTTCGTCTTCTTCCTCCCTTCACATCAGCAGAAGAGAGCAGGAAAACTCGCCGGAAATCATTGTCGTCGGCCGTCCGATTACCGTTCGGCCAATTTCCGGCCGGCACCGACAGGTACGCAATTTTTTTTTCCAGAAGTTTCATGAGTTGTTCATGCTTTTTTCATGCTAAAGTCATATACATGTGCATATATGAGTGTGATTTTTGTAGAAAACCCTTGTTTGGAAAACATATGTTCGTTCGATCGTTAGTTTAAGAAACTAGTAATAATCCCTGATTTAAGAGAGATTTTTTATACATAGACATGTGTCCAGTGATAAAATTTTGTTTATGAAATTTCATGGAAACTAAAACTTTATCTTAAGAGGTGTGAGCTTTCACAAAACCGAAATAAACCCTCGTTTCAAAGACGGACGATTGTACGAAGGAAAAAAAAAGTTTTTTTTTTTTGTTATGAAACCGTGACATATTTCATGAAAAATATGTGGCATATTTTTCTTACGTGAGTTTGCTCACGTTTTAAAAATCTTTGAAAATCTTACGTGAATAATTTCACGTTTTATTATTTTGTTAAAATCAGAATACGGTTTTGAGCAACACTTGAAGTTTGACAATTTATTTATGATGAAATATTGACTTGGTGTGAGTTTTATAACTTAGTTGTGTCTGTTCACACTATGAAAATTATGTTCATGATTTTATGGAAAATCAGGTTTCAATTTTCAAATAATAAGGCTTCGTTCGTTTTCGCAAGTTTCAAGGAACGAGCAAATTTTGGGGTGCTAACTCTTATATCACAATCACTACGCTAGTGGAATTGTAAAGAGATAAGAGTTAAGAATTACCATTCTGTAGTGAATTCGATATCGGCATATCCGTAATTTTGTGCTCCTGGTTCCAGACAATGGTGACTTCCAGCAGCAGCGATTATGATTATTACTATTCTTCTAGTTCTTTCGAAGAGGATTCCAAGACTTCTGTAGCCAAAGCTCGATCCAAGACGGATCATGTTAAGGAAATGAAACAAAGCATGCCTCTTAACGACCGTAAAGTTACTCGTGATGAACTCTTGAAGAGAAAAGCCGATGATGAGGTGTTAGCTGATTATCGACAAAGGAGGGACCGATTCCAGCGCAGAAAATTAACAGCTGAGGAGAAACTTCGATCTCGTGCTGACGGTGTAGCTTCGGAGTCGGATGCTTCGGAAGACGAACCCGTGTGGGTTCCACGGGAGCGCAAAATTAAGCCGGCGTACCAGGGAGATTGAGCGATTGGTTGAAGCTGACCTCGAAGCTGAGTGTAAAGAAGATGAGTATTGGGATATGATGTACAGTGATCCTGATGAGAGACCAGACTTCGTCAATATCCCTAACAATGACTCTGAGGAAGAACCTGATGAGGATTCTTCGAAATATAATGAAGAATCTGATAATTCTGACAAATCCGACGATTCCGATGAATATGATGCGTCTGATGATTAGTCTTGCTCGCGAGTCTTTTTGAGATTATTTATTTTCCGAGGGAATAGATATTTTCTGGTTGTTTGAGCAGTTTGGCTGTAGAGATTTTGCGTTAGAAATTATTTCTTGAACAATAATCCCTTATCGTATTTTTTTTTGGCCAAATCTTCTTCACATCCAACTGAATAGGATGGACCAATGTCCATGTAGACAATAATTATCCACGAAAAACAATTATACGAGCTGGATAGGAGACACGCGGCCGACCAGATCATCGGTTCACAATTGCAACGTTGGTTACATACGAAGTGTCAGTCCCCAGTATCGCCATGTTGAACACGCCTGAACTGTCAGTCCCCAGTATTTTCTCATTTTTTCTATGTTACTAGATACACTCTGATTCGAGAATTAGGGTTTCAATAAAAACCGCAACAGATTTGACTATCCGCTATACGATAAGTATCCAGACCTTCAATGTTTAGGTTTTCTATTTAAACGACATATCGTCTTCTGTCCATGTGTATTATCGGAAGAAATTTTTGATCATGATCATACCTCTCATCATCATGTCTAGCAGTAGTGCTTCTTCTCAAAACGAATATCGTGCAAAGCATGATGCAGAAGTGTCCGTTTCGGTAAGTTGAACGTTTTCTTCCATCTCTCTTTGATCAGGATGACTGACTGATCAAAGAAAATAATTTATTGTAGGATAATCAGAGAAATCAGCCTTCTTCATGTGGTTTGAGACCCAAGCGGACTATTAAGGCTCCTGCCCGGTACAGGTCAGCTCGTACTGAAACCGGAACATCCGTAAGTAATTCCTTGACCTCTTGACTGAAGCTTTATCATGCTACCCGATCTTTATTAAAATTGAAAACTTCTTCATGGCAGGTTGATGTTCATGTTGTTGTCGACGCTAGGAAGAGTAAGAATAGGAAGTCCGTGACCGCGGCTGACGATGGCAGCAATCGTGTTAATGAGAACTCTACTAATTCCATGGGGACTGGAGTTAGAGTTCACTCCCCTGAGTACCCAACAACTGGACTCCCGTTTGAAACTCCCATGACCAATATTTGCCCGAACAACGAAGTAGTTGGTGGATTCGTCATTCCAAAATATCATGCATCTCTGTACACAAAGATTTGGCGAAGGTACGGGCTCATTGCTACAACCGAAGTGTGGAGAGACTTTCTGCCGACCCTCTTGACCACCGTCGCTGGATTATTACCGATCATCGAAGAGATAATCAAAATGAATCTGCGAGACGTCAAGAATCATGAGATGCATAGATGGGATGTCAGGATTTCGAATTGTGAGACCTTGCAATTCAACATAGGCTGGCTTCGTCATCGTCTTGAGATGATCAAAATCGACAGGGCAGCGGTTGCTGCTGACGAGATTTCCGCTACAACTGCTATCTTAGAGGAAGAGAAGGCACTTTCCTTGGAGTCGGAAAGGGTTGATAAAGCTGTTCAGGACTTGAAAATGAAGAGTCAAAACTTTCAGAAGAGGCTTGACATGGATTTCTATAAGAATTATCCATTGTTGGATGGTTTTCTCTGAGTGAGTATTTGAGAGTGTTGTAGGTTTCTTTTGGTAAGGTAGAATAACTGAAAGCATGAAGGAATTTTTTTCAATTACTGAATGTTTGATGAAAAAATGAGCACTTTGCACGCTCTTTGAAGGAAAATAAATTACATTTTGAAATGTGCTTGAATGATGATAAAAGATTAATTTACTCGTTGTTGGTCAGGCATAATAGGCCTTGAGCCATTTGCTGTTGATTATATTTCCTTCTACTCCTCCATTAACCGCTAAGATTTTGTAGTATCCGTTTGATGATCACATACGGCCCTTCCCATTTTGGAGAGAACTTGGGAGCAGACATATCTTGTTGAATGTGTTTTGTCGTTTTTAATACCAAATCTCCTACTTGGAATGTTCGGGGTCTTACCATTTTATTGTAAGCTCTGGAGATCATTTGTTTGTATGCTTTCACGTATTTTTTTGCCTTATCCCTCCTCGACTCAAGCGTGTACAGTTTAGCAATTCTTGAGTTGGACACTTCAGCTTCATCCCATTGTACTCCACTAGCTGTTGCAATCCTTGCTGAAAGAATTTTGATTTCTTCCGGGAGTATGGCGTCGGCTCCATAGACGAGAGAGTATGGCGAAGTCCCGATCGATCTCCTTGGTGCAGTCCGATAGGCCCATAAAGCCATAGGCAATTGTTCATGCCACGTTCGAGGATTATCATGAATTGTTCGGCTGAGAATTCGGATCAAAGTTTTGTTCGTGCTCTCTGCTTATCTGTTTCCTTGGGGATAGTACGGTGTGGAGAAAACTTGTTTGATGCCGTATTCCTCGAGCAATTCTGTCACGTGCTTGTTGGAAAAAGGAGTTCCATTATCGGTGACAATTTGTTTAGGGACACCGAATCTACATATTATGTATTCTTTGATGAAGGCTACAATCGTGACTCCGGTGGTACTTTGAAGAGGAATAGCTTCAACCCATTTGGTGAAATACTCAGTTGCAGTGATGATGTATTCATGCTGCTTCGAAGATGCTAGATTGATTTTCCCGATAATATCCAGTCCTCAGCTATAGAAAGGCCATGGACTATTCACATAATTCAATGGGTGACAAGGAGTGTGGATGAGATTACCATGAAGTTGGCATTGATGACACCTCTGAACGTGCGCGGCTGCATCGTCTTCCATGGTCGGCCAATAATATTTCTCATGGATTTAGATAAATAATTTCCTTTTCCCTTGATGTTCTCCATCGTGCATTTCCTTCAAAATTGTTGGGATTTCATGATCAGCTAAGCATCTCAGTAAGTTCCCACCAAAGCTTTTGTGGTATAGGATTCCATCAAGAAAGACAAATCTTTTAGCTATCTGAATGAGTTTGGTTGTTTCTTTCTTTTCTAGAGGCAATTCGTTGTCCTGAAGGTACTTGATGTAAGGTTCCCTCCAGTCCCCAGTGTGATGGACTGTCAAAGCTTCTAAGTGATGAGGAGGCATCTGGCAATTGGGACAAGATCTTTGCAGAGTTCTTGATTGAGCCTCCATGGAAGGCCAATAGTATCCCATCCTTTGAAGCTTTCTGTAAAGTGTTACTACCTACATCTGTCCGCAGATTTCTTCATGTATGCGTATGAGTTGTTTGTCTATTTCGTCGTTTCCGAGGCATCGTGATAAAGACCCATCAGGAGATAGTATAACGCTCCATGAAGCAATAAATAATTCTTTAATTCCTTGATACTGACTTTCCTTTCTGAAAGAGAACTACTTAGTTCATGGATAATATGCGCTTGACAATCGTTTGCTTGAATGTCTTCGACTTGAGCAATCCAGGTATATGACACAGCTCGCCTCTGTACTGTGATTGTTTTCTCTGCTCCTTCGAATTGCAACTTGGAAGCGAGAGTTGCTAGGCAGTCAGCATGCCTGTTGTTAGTTCGTCCGGTGTGGACAATTGTTGCATCAGCAAAATGATTTAATATCCGCTGAGCTTCAGCTATGAATGGGGCGAGGGTGATTTCTTTGAGAGAGTATGTTCCATTCATTTGATTGACCAATAATTTTGAATCTCCTCTTACCTCAAGGTGTGTTGCTCCTGCTTGCTTGGCCAGGGACAATCCTAGTAAAAAAGCTTTGTATTCTACTGAATTGTTGGTGCAGTGAAAATCCAACTTGAACGAATGTGAAAAAACTTCGCCATATGGAGATACCAACACTATGCCCGCTCCTCAGTGTCGTTGCTAGGGGTGGCGGATCCGTCCAAGTATAAAATCCACGTCTATTCTTTAATAACTAAGATCTCTGGAAACTCACCAGGTACATCTTCATGTAACATTGTTGTATCTTCTCCTGGAAAAGCAGCGAGCAGGTCTGCAACTGCTTGGCCTTTGATTGCTTTAGGCGGTACACAAGCTATGTCAAATTCCGACATCTGAAGTAGCCACTTTGCTGGCTTCCCTATCAAAGCTGGATTTGATAGTAAAAACTTTATAGGGTCGGCTTTGGAAACGAGCACGACTCTGTTGGATAACAAATAATTCCTGAATTTCTAGATTGTATGCACCAATGCTAGACATGCTCTTTCAGCTTTTTGGTATCGGAGTTGAGCGTCTCTCATTGTACGGCTGAAGTAGTAGATCGGTCGTTCGATACCTTCTTCGTATTCTTGAGCAAGAAGTTCTCCAATAGCAACATCGCTGGAAGCTGTGTAAAGTATCAGTGGTCGTCCTTGCACCGGAGATTTCATGACAGCAGGTGGTAATAGTATCTGCTGTATCTTCTGGAATGCTTCTTGTTGGACGGTTGTCCATGTAAAACTTGCTCCTTTCTTCAGTAGAGGGGTGAACGAAGCAATGAGTTGATCCAATCCAGGAATCAAGCGTCGAATATAATTTACCTTGACCATAAAACTTTGGAGTTCCTCCACAATGTGTGGGGGAGGCATGGTAGTAATAGCTTTCGTCTTGTCTGGATCGACTTTGATTCCTTCTGTTGTGACCAGGAACCCTAGAAACTTTCCGGAGGAAACACCAAAAGCGCACTTCAATGGATTCATCTTTAATTTGTATTCTCTGCATCTTTCAAAAACTTGTCTCAGAACTTCGAGATGGGATGCTCAAATCTTCGACTTTACCACCACATCATCAACGTGGTCTTCCACTTGCTTGTGCATCATGTCGTGGAATATGGCGGTCATGGATCGTTGATAGGTAGCACCGGCACTCTTTAATCAAAAGGGCATCACAGTGTAGTGAAAATTCCCAATAGGAGTACGGAATGAGGTCTTGTTGGCATCATGCTCGTATATCTTAATCTGGTTGTATCTACTGTAACCATCCATGAATGAGAACATATCGTTCCCACTGGCTGCATCAACGAGCATATCAATGTTGGATAAAGGAAAATCGTCCTTCAGACAACATTTATTCAGATTCCTGAAATCAACACAACATATGATTTGGCCATTTTCCTTCTTGACAGGAACAACATTCGCTAGCCATGTTGGGTGTTGAATAGGTTTGATGAATCCTGCTGCTAGTAGCTTCTGAATCTCGACTTTGATTTGTTACACGACTTCGTGTCTGAACTGCCTAGGCTGTAATATCCACCCCAATTTTAAGGGCATTTTTGTCTTTTTCCAATAAAAGGTATTTTAGTAATTTACTATTTTGATTTGGATTTTTCCTTTTCAAGCCTCATTATGCATTTTATGAAAATATTTATGATAAATATTATTTAATTAGTCTTGGTAAGAATAATAATTAGATATCTTGATCTTGATAATTTTTAGATTTATGGATGTTTAGCTTAAATATGCTTGTTTAGCATCAATTAAGAAAATAAGATTGACCATAAATTACATAAGGAATTTAACCTCGTAGGATCAGTTGAAAATGAAACTAGGACCTGCTAGTTTTGGTAAAGTTGATGTTGGTTATGAAGTCCGGACACTTGTCAACTTATTATTGGCGGTAATATTTTTGATACGAAGATTTACCTTAACATTAGCCTAGTTTAATTGGGGACCATGAAATTTTGTTTCCCCCCCAAAATTTTTAGGGGTGTAAATATCGCAATATGAATATACTATTTTACTCTTCACTAATTGAAAATCAGTTTCACTAATTAACTACCCTAATTAAGGCCCTTAATTTATATACCCTAATTAAATCAAAGAGAAAATCAGTTTCTCTTTTCATCTTCATCTTCCTCTCCTCCCTTTCTCTTCTCCACCTCCACCATTAACGACTCCACCTCCACCGAGGAAAATTCTTCGAACCGATTCATCGCGTAATCGTCGATGATAAAACTTTAATCGACGATTAACTTCTTCTACAAATATGGCTAAAACAAAGCAAACCGCTCGCAAAGCACTTCAAAATCCTAATCTTGTAGATACGGTGAATGCAAAGGTGTACGTGCGAAGAGCTCCTGAAACAAGCAAATCGAAACCCAAAAAGGGAATGGCTCCAATTAGAGGGTACGTTAACTTAAACCCACCTCCTATTCGATGTTTTGGTTGTTTTTTGATTGTGTAATCGAGATTGGTAACTGAAAAATAGAAGTTACAGAGTGAGAGTCGTTAGTATCGAAGAAATAATACCCCAACGACTCTTACATTGCATGCTTTTTCTATGAAAAATCGTTAACCTGTTAGTGTAAATATGACGACCCTTATTCTTCTACTTCGACCTTTTGTGCCCTAGAATAGAGTCGTCGCCATATTAGGTTGAAGATGATGACTGTAGTTTGATGACCCCAAATTAGTGCGTAACGACTCTGGGTTGAACTTGAACTTCCTTCTGTTGGAGAAAACGATAGAGTCGTCAGTAGTATATAATCCCTAGACCAGAGTCGTCAGTAATCTATAATCCCTAGAGTCGTCATCTCTTTTATAAGGTCGGCAGTTACTTGTTTGACGATCCAAGTTTAATCTTTAACGACCCTTTAAGTACCAAAATCATCCTCATTGTCCAATTTTTGCAAAGAGTCGTTACCTTATAAATTACAGTCGTTACTCTGTAATGAAGAGTCGTTAGTTTGTTAGAGCATATCATTGACGACTCTTTAACTGATAGAGATAAAGTTGATGTCTTATAAAAAAAAATCGTGTTTTGAATGTAGTGACAAGAAAACGAAAGACAAGGTTGAAATCACGATAACTCCTCCTTCGAAACCTCCCCGCAACGATAAATACTTACTTGCCGGTCCATTGCGCGGAAGAAGGCTGAGTGAGGTATCATTTTCCATCACCGAACCAAGAGACAAGGGCAATGAGTTGTCCGATTCGTCAGAATCAGACACTCCTATTGTTTCAGCTAACACTAGTGCTGAAGAAGAAGATGAACAAGAAGAAGAGCAAGTAGAGGATGAACAGGGTGTAGAACATGAGATACAAGAAGAAGAGATTCAATAAGAAGAAGAGGAACAAGAAGAAGAGCAAGAAGAGGAGGAAGAGGGTGAAGGTCATGGTAGTGGTGATGATGAGGATGATGGTAATGAGGAGCCACGTTTATAAAGCACCATGCCACGGTGAATGATTGCTTATCCGAAGTATGACTAGCCACGTTCAACAACGGCATGTTATACTTGTTGGTTTTATAGGTGCAATCTATGAATAAGACCTGGTAAAAGCACTGTGCCAAATATATCATCCTAGGATGGGAAAGAAAAATATGAGTCACTTTGTCGCCCGGACCGACCCTTGTTTGCATGGCATAGTTATGTTTTTCTGCCAACCACTCTGATTGTTGCATAATTAATCTACCATCCCATTCAGTTCTCTTGATCGTTGCTTTGGCAACGTAGATTGTGGAAAGAATAGACAAGTTTGACTTATCTTCTGCCTTTATTGAATTTAGAATCTTAAGGGGCCTACATCGCTTCATCTGCCGAACCTTTTCCATTTGATGTGGTTTCAATCGGGCATATGCTGGGTTCCCTAAAAGAGTATTAGGTGGAGGATGGTTGTGACAACCATCCGGAATACTATACATCCACCATAGTAGAGTTTCGGGATGCCTTTTGAAAACAATCCTGAAGGGGCATTTTATCTTCTTCGACGAATTTTTGTAGACCCTCGTTGTCTTCTTCACATACTTGTAGTTCTTCCCTTTGTGACTTTCTTCCTTATCCCCAGCTCTCTCGCATAGCATCTCCATTTTCTTACAATCAACGTGTTTGCTTTGAACAATTACGCACATATTCTATTTTGTCTTGGAAATAATCCATTCCTTGACCTCATCCTTTGTTTTCCACGTCTACATTAAACAAATAACACGTTCATTATAAAACACTAATTAAACAATTTTCGTATGGATATACATTGACTCAAACAATAAAAGCGTACCAAATTGGTCATATATGCTTGGGAGGTATCCGGGCCGACAGTGTCGAGGGGTTCAGGTTGAGAGCTCACCCGTACAAACAACTACAGAAAAAGAACAACAAAATCAGTATAGGGTCGTCACTCTGTAAGATGTTAATATGGCGACCCAGACAGTCGTCAGCATAATTTACAGGTGAACGACTCTTTAAGTCGTCACCCAGATTTTCTGTAGACAAACGACCATTTTCTCGACATATGACGACTCTTTTTATAAAATGACGACTCTACATTGATAGATATAACCAACTCTTCCCAGTTTTCACCTTGAATCGTCACCTTGTATACATATAAATAACGACTCTAAGAGTCGTTCTCTGGTACATATGAAGAGTCGTTTGGTTTTAATCTTTACGAATTAACGATTCATGTTAGTGGTTGCATTTATTTTTTAATTTAACTCAACCAAATGTGGTTGAGGCAGTTTGGTCACTTCATTCTATATAAAGGTCCATATCTCATCTATTCCATATCAAAACCCTAATTATCAACCTCCTATTCTCCTTCTCATTTAATTACCATTTAAGAGCAAAAAAAAGAGAAACATCATGACTCCATTCACTAATGAAGAGAATTTTTCCATTACAAGATCTTGGAAAACAGTCACTAACCACTTTGAAAGTCTAGACAAGACATTGATGAAACATTGGATGCTTGGTGGAACCGCGTATTCATCATTTATGTGGCGTTGGACGGAAATTGCAACTCAAGGTCTTTGAAACAAGTCAAGGAACGGTTCCAGAAGATACAATTCGAGTGTGATGTTTTGAAAAGAGAACTTAAGGCTGTTAGGGAAGCCTTTCCGGATATGCTGAGTGTTGTAAGAGTAAGTATTTGAACAAGAGGTAAAACTTATAAAAATCTTTGATTGATACTAACTAAGTATATTTGCATTTTCAGTTGGGGAAGGCGTATCGCTATTATGAGGAGCTTCGTGGGGAAAAGTTTGAGCTCCACGATTGCTACTTTATCTTGGAAGGCACTAGATATAACTACGCCATATATGATTAAGTGTATAAGTGCACCTTTATTATCTATTGTATTTCATTTCCTTCAATGCAACACTATGCGAGATGTATGCCTTTTACGATTCAATGAAATGATTCTATGAAATCAAAAATTATGAGAATCTAGTGCAAGGGTCATTACTTTATATAACTAATGAAACTAACGACTCTAAAAGAAATTAGTAATTGATAGCTAGGATCGTCATTTCATATGACTACATGTATGACGACCCTAAATGTTACTTTTTACAGAGAGTTTTGGTTTTAGAGTCGTCTATGTGTAAACAAAACAACAAAACGACTCTAAGTGACCTAGTTAAAAAGGGTCGTCAATGTTTAGCACACTACCCTAACGATTTTTCATAACCGGAAAAAGTTGCAGGTTTGAGTCGTTATTGGTAGTGTCAATATACGGACGACCTCGGAGAGTCGTTTGGGTATACACCCCTCGACTTTGACGACCCTTTCTCTGAGTTGTTCCATAGTGTGGATGATTCGACCACTTGGAGAAACAAACAGACAAATCGAAGGGTATAAGATGTTTACCTGATTGTTTTGAGCTTGGGGTTCCTCATTTTGAGTGTTGGTTCCTTCATCTTGAGCAATGGGATCTTCATTCCAACCATTGGTCATGCCTTCCTCTATCAACATCTCCTCATCAAACATCCAACCCATATCATTAGTTGAGACAATTTTACCATCAACACAATCATTGTTGTTATTTGAAGCTTCACCAATCTCATTCCCTCCACTTGAATCACTCATTTGTAAAAACCCTAGGTTTTCCTCTCAAAACTCCTCATCTTCTTCTCAACACATAAAACACATAACACACATTTTCCAGAATTTTTTTTCCTAAAATCAGATTTTAATCTAAATACATTTACCACACTAATCAAACTAATTAATTTCTAATACTAATCATATAAGGAAAGTTTTGCCATTTAGAAAATATTTTTTTAAAGAGTGACCCAAATTAGGATTGGGTGACCTTTTTTGTCCCGTAGTGCATGGCCCCCAATTAGAAGTTATGGCCCCCAATTAAACTAGGAATATTAGGGCTAAGGGTTAGCTAATAAGAAAATTATAACTTTAAACAAAATAATTTAACACTTGGCACCTTGTGGTTTATTTAATTATTTGTTTTGTATACGTCGCATTTTGTTAGTGGTAGTTAGACTTTTAATTAACTACTCGTATAAAAGAAAATCCTTCTCGTGAATCAACACTCTGGTAGTGTTAGTGTTCGCGTGTTATAGAACAAATTTGGACTCGGCCAAATTAGTCAAAGATCGAAATAAGTATATCTTTGGTGCTATGTGTCGTGACACCATTAGTTAATAATTATTTGGGGGGCTATATATTAAGAAGAGGAAAACTTCTTCTCGGCCGGCTGGAGTTACAGGAAAAAAAAATAAACAAAAAAAAAAAAGAGAAAAAGAAAAGAGAAGGCAATAGGAGCAGCCATTCTTTTTGATCCTACGTATTATTTTCTCCTGTCGGTGCAAGATATAAAGAAAGATTGAAAAGTTAATAGAGAAGAACAGCCAGGAAGTCCCGGTGACCTAGAGTGGCATAATATAGAGGTTTAAAATTATTGGTGGAGCTACGGTAACTTATATAATTGTTTTGGATTGCGATTAAAGGTATGCGCAATACTAACTATATCTTGATTTTATTTGAGTTAATATTATTTAAGTTCACAATTATTAGTTTTAATTATTATGGTGACGTATGATTGATAATATCAGATTTATTGATTTCTTGATGGTTGTTTCCCGAAAGACTTGCATTTTGATGGGATACGAGATATCTTTGGGAGTTAAAGATTGCCTCCCTAAAACAACATGGGACTCATTAGGAGTTGATGGTTGCTTCCTATTTGATTGCTAAACCCATGGGCTCCCTTGGGGCGAGCGGATTTTTGTGTTTAACAGGCTCCCAGGGACGAGCGGTTTTTGTGTTTATTTCATATAGGTTTCCAAATTGTTAGGAGGCTCCCGGAGGGCGAGCAATATTTTAATGATTTGTACAAGCTAATCAGGTAAGAGTGGCTATAATGGTTTTGACCATGTTTTATTCTGTGAATTATTTGACGAACTACGGTCGTGCTTGATCCCTTTGGGTACGTAGGCAGCCGCATGTCGGTTCAGCACTTATTATCGTAACGAAACCAGTGTTGTTCTTAATATTTAAGTGAATACAGATATTAAAATTTTCTGATGCTTAAAATTGTCGTATATGCCTAAAATTCTATTTTAAGATGTAATTAATCTTAATTTTAAAGCTGTAAAATATTGCATGATGTTGAGTTGACTGTTTATCGTTTTAAAATCCTAATGGTTTTGGTTTTATTTTTTTATAATATATGTAAAATATCTTAAGGAAGATTTGGTAAAAATTGTTGAATTTTATGAGTTGTATATGAATTTTTAAAATAATTCTTTGTACCATTGATAAATCCATAAAATATACAACAGTAGTAAATGTCTCGTAAATATCCTATTTTGAAATTATGATCCACATTTGTCCTTTATCTTTCTAAATTGTCTGAGTCTCATCCGATTTTTAGACCTTAGTTCCTCTTAGAAAATCAACATTTGTCCTTTATCTTTCTAAATTGTCGAGTCTCATCCGATTTTGATTTGTGCATGATTTTATATGATTTTTATAAAACATAATGTCACAGTTTTGATTTTCTGCAGTACTGGTCAACTACATGTTTGACCATGCTCTTAGGCTACTAAATTTAATTTAAAAATTGTGGAAATTTGATATCTGAGAATAATTTCAATCACTATTTTATCCATATAATTATCATAAATTTAGAAACTCGTATGAAGCCGGTTAAACTCAGGAGTCTAACTTGGTCTCATTTCAGTTTTACTATTCCGTGTTGAAGTTGTTACTTATAAATTAAAACGTAAGTCTTGAACGGTGGTAATATTTTTATTTGAAAATAAGAATGTGTTTTGTTTTCCGTGACTTTGAAATCATATGAAATCAACGGTTAGATTTTCCAAAATAATTTTCTAACATTTCCGCTGCAAGAATCGGTAACTTGAACATAAATTATAAGCCCAAATAAATCATTTAATGAGCTTGGGCTTAGTAGCCGGGCTTCGGCTATGATATGGAAGTAGCACTTCGGGTTTTCGGGCAGGGGATCTGGGCAGGATATGGGCCCGAAAAATCGGGGTGTTACATAGGCGGTTGTTTGACGGCTTTGGAGCCAGGATTGATGTGCAGATGATGAGTAACTAATTTGTCGTCTAGACCATGCATTTCTTCGTACGTCCAAGCGAAGACATCCTGATACTCTTTCAGCAGATTTATCAGTTCCGTCCGTTCCTCTGGTGACAACATGGAATTAATTAAAATTGACCTTGGATCAACCTCTGTCCCAATGTTGATTGTTTCGAGATCATCAGTGGTGGAATCAGTGTCGTCTTGTAATTGTCGTGGAGCATCTTGAACCTCTTCGTCATCGAATAATGGTTCGCTCTGACATGATTCTTTGGGGCGGGGAGACTTTTCATCGTTCTCCCCTGTTAATTGCTAATCTTTCCGTCGGCGGTAAATGATCCTCCCCTCCGCATCATGACTGGCTATGAAATTAGATCCCAGAGTTGAAACCTGATCCTTACGGCATTTAATCGGTGTAGCAGATGGCTTGATCGATTTAGTGCCTGAGGATGATGGTTTGTCGGCTACTTCTTCAATGGACTTCCAGCTTGGGAGTGGAGTACTGTAAATATTTCTTGGAGGTTCGGGGATATCCTTTTGAGACTCAAGGAATTCAGCATCATAGACCGGAGCATAAGGAGATGATGAAGCCGCAATGCGAACAATTTTGTTGTTGAGCAGATCCTTCATGCATTGATGGTATGTCGATGGAACCACCTTGTTGTCATGGAGACACGGTCGTCTGAGTATCATATGATAATCAGGCTCTTGTTCGATCACGTGAATTTTTGCCTTTGATTGAATAGGCCCTACCCTCAAGTCTATGTATGCATATCCATATGTATGGATCTGGCTTCCTTCAAAACCTGTCATCAAGATGGGATGGCGAACAATTTTACTCTGTGGGAACTTGGCCGTTTTGAGAGTCTTCATAATAATAATATTTGTAGAAGTGCCCGTATCGACAAGAGCTCTTTTGAATTCAGAGTTTTTGATTAAACCAGTCACGTACAAGGCTCGATTATGCCCTTCATCCGCCATGCGGTCTTCTTCTCCGAATGTGATGTTGTTGATCGAATGCTCAGACATCATGGATGCTTCTTCAACTGCTAGGCATGAAGGAGTTAGTTGCACGTCTGATGATATTTGGTTGAGTGCAGCGAACGTGTTTGTACGTTGATCCCTTGAGAAGTGCAGGAGTTCACATAGATTTTCAATCAAGTGTGTGACTTCCTGATCCACCGGCTTCTCGTAAGTAGTGAAACTGTTGGTTTGAGGAGCGTCAGTAGAGTTTGGACGTTCCACCATTTCTGTTCCCAAGAGCCTCGTCACTTCCACCATGCAGGTGAAGAGGTTATCGATTGCTTCTTTCAACCGATTGATGTTTCCGGCCAAAATTCCTTGCCTTCGTGCCAATTCTGCCAATGATGGGATCTCTCCATCAGATGCATCAATAGAGAGGAAAGGAGTAGTGAAGTAAGAATGATGAACGTTACTAGAGTCGTTCGAACGAGCATGAGGAGTGTCGCCATTTGAAAGACTCTGGGAGAACCTTGAGTTTCTGAAGTAGACCTAAGACCGACCATCTTTGTTAGAATTGAGATTGCAACCGAGAGAATGATCTCCCACTGTGGTTGCCAATCTGTAGATGGGGAAAAACGATTTGCTGGTTTTCACGGAATTGGGGAGACGACCGTGTGGAGGAGACTCCTTGAACCGAGCGAAATGCTTAACCTCACACAGATGCACTGCAAGAAGGGAATGCTTTAAGTTCGAGAGATCAATCTGTAAGACTCCGGCCTAAACCAAGACAATGGTCGTTCCAGAGTCAATTCGGTCACAAGAGCTGATGGGTCGATCTATAGGAGGGAAGCTGAGAAATGTGTGAGATCAATGGTGATCAAGGATTGTTGGTTTATTGTGTATTTTGCGTGAAAATAATTTCTGAATGATTGAGTTTAATCAGTTGAGAGTAGTTGCTAAGACGATGAGTTCGTGTAGACGAAGGACTGTCTATCGAGAATTGTCTGTTTTTACTAAAAACTGTCTACTCCTCAATCATGATTCAGAGACTTATTTATATTGCTAGAACTGTAAACACCTTGATCCCATGAAGTGTGACAGTTGCTGGAGTCAAAGAGTGGGGAAATGGAAATCGTGTTAGAACCAGTTGCTCATCGTGCGGAGACTTGGTTGATTTTCCATCCACTACTTTGCTAACTCCTCCAACTGATTGCACGACTTGCTCACATTCTCATCCTGGGTGAACACACGTGTCGTAGGCTGCCAGACCAAAATCCTAGTTAATATCCCCCATGTGACACAATTGATGTCTCGTGATTGTGGAGTCTGCAAGGCAGACGTGTATTTAGTTAGTCAGTTGCTGACTTCATGGGACGATGAGTCCTTGCATTGCTGAGTCGAACAAATGTTCTGGGACTCATGAATTGAACGTGTCCGTTGAGTGATCGCTGTCGTATGCGTCAAAAATAAATTACTTTCTCACTACTCAAAATATAAAATATAGCAAGGGTAAGAAAGGATCGTTCCCACAGAGAGGATCTAGGTTGTCAAGTTGTTTCGGTTTCCTATATAAACAAGGGGGGATTTCTGATTTTTATGTAAAGGAAAATAAACTAAAAGCAACTTATGAAATAAACAAGCAAATCAATAAGATGAAGATATTGGTCAAGGATTAGTTTTCATTCACAAACATGAATTGTAACAATAACTAGAATTGATATTTAATCTCAACTTTTATCAAAAGTCCTAGGATACCTTGATCGTAAGAATATCCTGCTAATTTCCTCTTGTCATCAACAAACACATTAAAAGATGCGAAAGTGAATTCTTCCTACAAAGCAACCTAAAGTGTAAAAGCACAATTAAGTTTAACTCCCTAAGAGCACTAAGTTCTATGAAATAAGACTAATCAATGCAAACGAACGTGTAAAAGCAGTAATCCGTTTTAACAAAGGTTATGACTCACATGTGACTAATAGGATGTATCACTACAAGCAATAATCACAATCAAGCGTAAAATAAATCCTAATCTAGCAATGGATTTATTGAATGAAAACCCATATTTGGAAATCCAACTTATTCCTTAACCAATAATAAAATTAAGTACTCATGGCATAGGAGTTCATAACAAGGAGAAAAAGAAAACTCATCATGTTTCTAAACCCTAGGCAAAAATAGAAGAGAAGACAATATTCCTCTCGGAGATCCTGGAGAACTTATATATCTTCCAGTCGTGTGAATAGGTTCTCCCAAAATATTACTCTGACCAAGGACTGAACCTCCAGCTAATTCACGCTCCAGCCCAATACAGGCACATACTGCCATTCAAAGGTTATTAAGCCTGTCAGTCTCCTGGAACTGACAAGCCAATTTACCCTATTCTAGCTTCACCAGAATCATGGCTAGCTCGATCTCCCTTGCTCATTCCCTGCGACCAATTGGTGCACAATCCAAATAAACCATTGCAGTAGCTCTGGCTCATACCAACAAACCAATACTGCAAGACTTCTTGTAATCTGACCACATGAGCATCACCTCCAATGTTAACCATTCACAACTCTGCATTTCAGTTCAGTCATACCCTCACCTGCAACTGCTTCAAATTAGCTCCAGTCCATCTGAGCTGCTTCCATTCACCAATTTCATCTCAGCTTCCATTTCTTCTCTCTCTGTACTGCACCTGCAACATTTCCTTGAACTTCATAACCAGCTGCACTCACAACTCATTATACTATCACCTGGCCGTTTCAGCTGCGAACTCCATTGCAATTCTGTTCATGGCTGTGCCAACAGCGAACTGCAGCTGCGACCAACTCACTTAAGCATTCTTTAGCAGCTGCAACAAAACCTAACTGCAACTAGCAATTGTACACAACACATGCAAGTACTCAGCCAAGCCAAGTACCAACACATTTCAGTTCATTCATCCATAGCCCATTACAGCTCCAGATACCTAACTGCAACTTCTTCTTACTTTCTAACTCAGAGAGCACTACCAAGATCACCAGTAGCAGCACCACTGCAACAAACCATCTGTAGCAATATCTTCCTTGGTTTCTAGGCAGCAACACTTCCATACCTGCATCTGCAACTCTTGACTGCAACAACATAAACACAACAAACCCATCTGTATTCTAGACTCAAACACCACCACAACATTGTCACATTCACTCATTCCTTAACCAGTTCATGAGCTATTGCTTCTGTAACAGCGAGCCGACAAGCAATCCACATAAAGCTTCATTAGTAACCCACTGCTCTCCTCTGCGACTGCAGCTGCAACTTCATTCTGCTTAGCCATTGCATCACTGCTTCAAGATACCACCAGAAGCTTATCATATTCCAACTCCATCTGCACAAGGACCAATTCAACAGAACAACATCATGAATTCTGAAACTCCAAGCTACAGTTCAACCTGCAATTACACAGCAGCAACTGCAAACCACCAGGCTTAGGCCAATAACTCTGCAATACCAGCTCAGACTTCCACCAACATACATCACCTGCACTTCCACCTGAACTATTTCCTGCAATGCAGCTGCAACTTTCTCTTGCAATTACTGCAAGGCCAACAGCAAACTCAACTGTTCTTCTGCATATCTGAAGCTTGCACACAACTCTGGTCCCAATCGACTTCACCACAAACCCATGACAATCAACAGATTCACATCGAACCCATCTCCTAACTCATCTCATAAACGACATCAGCATCATCTTCTTCCTTTTCTGTATCAAGAACTCAATCTCAGATTCAAACACGATTCAGGAACCTTAATTCTTATAACACAGCCATCAACCCATCTCAAATCTTGCATCTGTGCTTCACTGAACCCTTCTTCGATTCTTCTCTTGGCTCAAATCCGTCAAACCCATTATTTCAAACGGCAGCAGATCCCCAATTCCAGCTTCCGACTTCATTTCTACCAAAACCCTAACAATCTTCCATTTTAGAATGGATTTGACAGCATCTTCTGCAATTTCTGCTTCAAACCCTTAATTCGTCATCACCAAGCCAACAACAGCAAGCTCCGTTCAACCCTCTTCTTTATCTTCACCAGCAGCATTCTGGTTTCACTCAATAATAGCAAATCTCTTCATTTTTCTGAATTTAATGGTGCCGCCATTGTTATCAGGTGGAGTGGACGGGCTAATGATAAGAGAGAATGATTACTCTCTGAATTTTAGGGTTGTGTAGTAAGTGAACTGGATACAGCCACCCAGGTGAGCCAGATAAGGGGTAACCCAACTTATTTGGCTTGTCAGTTTCAGACAACCGACATCCCATTTACTTTCTTGCTCAACTGTCAGTTGCGCGGAACTGAAAGTTCATTCTTCCCATTCTTCACTGCATAACTTTAGCTAGCTCCAGCTACTACTCGCATGTGAATTGACCTTTTTGCATTTTATGCTCCAAATGGGCGTTTTCTCCTTCATTTGCTCCCAAGGGCTTCATTGCACCTAATAACTCAAAACTAAACATAAAAGATGCAATTCACAAGAATAATAGCAAAGAAAGCATAAATACTAGATATAAAATTAGGTGTTTACAACACCTATCAAATTCCCCCACACTTAGACTTTGCTAGTCCTCGAGCAAATCAAACAAAATTAATTTTAAAATTTACATACAACTCTGTGTCGTCGAGGCTACAGTCACACTTAACACGTATAACAATCCTTTAAACCCCTAGGTGTCCCTAGTGGACGAGTTATAGTCTCGTGAGGGCTTACTAGAGATATACCCACAAAACCTACTTTTCCAACTTACTAGTTCTCCGAAATGATAGCATCCAACGCGCTAAGAAGACATAAAGATTCTGCACACTAGTCATAAGAAGTTAGACACATATATGAACACGATCTCATCTTTAAAAGTTGAGAGAGAAATAACCATCCCTTATCGAAAGAAATTCGGGTTCGGAGTGAACGAAAGTCTCGACTCTGCCTCACAAGAAAGGGTTTTATTAAGATCAAGAGTTGACGTAGCTACACAATTATCAACGAAAGACCCCAAAGGTTGGCCCTTTTGAACATTAGCATCAATCAAATATTCATCACAAACCACAGGCACATTAGAATAGTTATTGTTTTGAAAACAAAGTTCTTCTTCATACCTTTCTTCTTTGATTTGATTAATACCTCTTTGTAAGTTAGCAATACCTTCACGAAGTTCTTGGAGTTGCTCTTCTGTAGCCTCTTTATCTTTTTGAAACTCTTCTTGTAAAAAGTTGGAAACTTTGTCTAGAAAGTCAGAGACTTTTTGTTCACGAGCCCGCCATAAGGTTGTTGAGGAAAACCAAAAGTATCCATGGAATATTGGTCATAGCCAATGAATTGGTTTTGATTATACCCATGGAATTGTTGGAAGTTGTCATGTTGTAGAGATTGTTGGAAACCGTATCCATTCATGTAATATGCTCCTTCCATAATAAACAAGTACCTGAAATTAGATTCTCAAACCAAGGTTAAAAACCAGAAAATAAAACAAAAATAATAAACAACTAAAAAAAAATAATTAAGAAACCAAAAACAAGTGACAACCGCTGCCGCCCCGGCAGCGGCGCCAAAAATTTGATCGTTGTCGTATGCGTCAAAAATAAATTACTTTCTCACTACTCAAAATATAAAATATAGCAAGGGTAAGAAAGGATCGTTCCCACAAAGAGGATCTAAGTTGTCAATTTGTTTCGTTTTCCTATATAAACAAGGGGGATTTCTGATTTTTATGTAAAGGAAAATAAACTAAAAGCAACTAATGAAATAAACAAGCAAATCAATAAGATGAAGATATTGGTCAAAGATTAGTTTTCATTCACAAACATGAATTTGTAACAATAACTAGAATTGATATTTAATCTCAACTTTTATCAAAAGTCCTAGGATACCTTGATCGCAAGAATATCCCGCTAATTAACTCTTGTCATCAACAAACACATTAAAAGATGTGAAAGTGAATTCTTCCTAGAAAGCAACCTAAAGTGTAAAAGAACAATTAAGTTTAACTCCCTAAGAGCACTAAGTTCTATGGAATAAGACTAATCAATGCAAACGAACGTGTAAAAGCACTAATCCGTTTTAACAAAGGTTATGACTCACATGTGACTATTAGGATGTATCACTACAAGCAATAATCACAATCATGCTACTTGTAATCAGGAATCTATCACTTTTGCGTATAATAAATCCTAATCTAGCAATGGAGATGAACACAAAATCAAACGATTCGTGACTCGATCAAACAAGTATTCAAATCATAAGACAAGATAAATAGTGAATCATAATCGATAATATGAAGACGAAACTAATTTATTGAATGAAAACCCATATTTGGAAATCCAACTTATTCCTTAACCAATAATAAAATTAAGTATTCATGGCATAGGAGTTCATAATAAGGAGAAAAAGAAAACTCATCATGTTTCTAAACCCTAGGAAAAAATAGAAGAGAAGATAATATTCCTCTCGGAGATCCTGGAGAACTTGTATATCTTCCAGTTGTGTGAATAGGTTCTCCCAAAATATTACTCTGACCAAGGACTGAACCTCCAGCTAATTCACGCTCCAGCCCAATACAGGCCCATACTGCCATTCAAAGGTTATTAAGCCTGTCAGTCTCCTGGAACTGGCAAGCCAATTTACCCTATTCTAGCTTCACGAGAATCACGGCTAGATCGATCTCCCTTGCTCATTCCCTGTGACCAATTGGTGCACAATCCAAATAAACCTGTAGTTGCAGGAAATCCTACACTACACCCCTCATATGATTTCATTGTTGATCAACTCATTTTTAGGTTTACACTCTTAATTTTATTGATTAATTTTTGAATGTTCTTACAAGAAAGATAAAGAAATCAAGAATGAACTCTACTATGAACTTTCTCTCTCCTATTTACTTGTTTCTACTCAAAAAAATCTCTCTCTTTTTACAACTCGAATGACTATTTATAAGGAAATACATAGTGGATGACAGCTAATCTGTCCTTTATTTTCGGATATGGTTTGCGACATTCTCGCAACCTTACAAATGTTAACTTCACAATCTCTCTAATTTTCACAAGACTATCACATCTTTCTCATGATCCTTACTAACGTCGTTTATGAAATTGTTCTGCGACGCTATTGTGCAATACCATTGATAATTTCGCTGAGACATAATCTTTTGCTCTATATGCCAGATATCTTCCTCCACTATGATTGCCAGCATCACCACTATATAACATTTTCAGCACCTTTTCTCCTTCCTCTCGTGTCAAACATCTGAGTGATGGTCCACTAAAGGATTTTCGGTATAGCAACCCATCTCTTAATTCATAATTCGTTGCTCGTATTTTTAACTTGTGTGTTTCCAATCTATTTCTTGGTGTTTCTCCTTTCGCCAAATATGCGTGAAGTTCCATTCTCCAGTCTGCGACATTGTTCATTTGTTCTTCTTTTTCATTATCTATCACCATCACATCCACATCTTCCTCTTCTTTATTTATTGATGGTGCCAGAAGTGTTTGTATTTTTATGCATATCGCAGTTGGATCTGTCATCATGCTTGAGATGAAATCAAAAGCATCTGCGAGTCTATTATCCTTTCTTGAAATGTGCCTCCATTTTATCTTTGGGGATTTTCGCTGATAATTCTTCAACTAGCTTCTTGTATTTCTTCAAGGATGGTTCATTTGTAGTATACTCTCCTTTTATTTGGAGAATAACTAGCTGCGAATCACTAGTGATCCTGGCATTTTCTAGTTTCATCTCTATTGTGAATTTTAAAGCATGTATCACAGCTTCATATTCTGTTTCATTATTAGTGGATGCAAATTCCAATCTGAATGAAAAAGCCATCTTTATCCCTTCTGGAGAAATTAAGACGATTCCAACTCCATTTCCTTCTCCATTTGATGATCCATCTACCAATATTTCCCATCTATTTGGTTCTGTTAATAAATCTTTTGGATCTCCATGTTCTTCTTCTACATCCATCATCTCTTCTACTGCTTCATCTTCTTCTAAAGGAAATTCTGCCAAGAAATCCGCAACAACTTGTGATTTTGGTGAAGACAAAATTTCATATTTAATATCAAAGTGGCCTACTTGTGCATTCCATCTCTCTACCCTTCCTGATCTTTTAGAATTCTTCATCACTGATTCAATTGGAACTTTTGTTAATACCTTTATCTTGTGTGCTTGAAAGTATATGCGGAGCTTAAATGATGCATAGACTAATGCTAAGATTAATTTTTCAATCTTTGAGTAATTCTTCTCAGCAGTATTAAAAGTTTTGCTAATGTAATAAATGGGTTTCTCCACTCCTGCGTCTACTCGCAATAACACAACACTTAATGCATGCGACGTTGTCGCAAGGTAAATCAATAATTCTTCTCCTGGTACTGCCTTTTGCAAAATAGTTGTATTCATAAGATGTTCTTTGATTCCTTGAAAATCCTTTTCACATTCGTCACTCCATTTAAATTTTGCACCCTTCTTGAGTATATCGAAAAAATATTTGCATTTGTCTGATGATCGCGAAATGAATCTCCCCAGCGAAGCTAGAAGCACATTCAACTTCTGTACATCTTTTATTGTTGCTGGTGTTGGCATGTCACAAACTGCTTGCACTTTTTCTGGATCAACCTGTATTCCTTCCTTTGATACAATGTAGACTAAATTTTTTCCCGATGCAACTCTAATAGTACACTTCTCAGGATTCAATTTAATGTCATACTGCCGCATTTGTTCAAAAATCTACCTCAAGTCTTGTACATGGTCTTTAGCTTCTTTACTCTTTACTAACATGTCGTCCACGTATACCTCCAATGTTTTATATATCCATTTTGCGAACACCTTCTCTACCATTCTTTGATATGTCGCTCCCGCATTTCGCAAACCAAATGACATTTTCGTGTAACAATATAAACCTCTAGGGGCAAAGAAAGCAGTATGTTCTTGATCTTCTTCAGCGAGAGGAATTTGGTTATACCCTTTGTACCCATCTAAAGATGATACCCTATCATTTCCCGCTGCAAATTCCACCATTTGAGGAATATCGGGTAACGGAAAACTATTTTTGGGGCAAGCTTTGTTCAAATCAGTGAAATATATGCAAATCCTGATTCTCTTGTTTTTCTTTGGGACAATGACCATATTTTCTATCCATTCTGGGTATTTAGCTTCTCTAATAATTCATGTCTCAAGCATTTTCTGTAATTCTTCTTCTATTTGGGAATGGTAAGTTGTTGCAATTTTTCTTATTCTCTGTTTAAATGGTCTCACATTTTTGTTAATCTCCAATTTGTGGCAAGCAATTGATGGATCTATTCCTGGTATCTCATCCATGTTTCCTGCGAAAATATCTTTATATTCTCGCAACAAGTTGACAGTTCTTTCTTCTTCTTCTACATCCATTTTGGTTCCGATTCTCAACATTAGAGGCTCCTCTACAGTCCCAACATTTATTTATTTCGTTGGTTCTGTGGCAGTGTAACTGGATTTAGGTTCTCCCATTGGTGTTGGTTCTTTTATTGCTTTTATGGATTCTTCCCCTTCTTCCGAAATTTCGCTGGGTATTCCTTTTCCTTCTTTTGCCCTTATCATATAAACTATAAATTCTTCTTCCTTCTTTGCTTCCTTTGCCAATTTTCTGCGAAATTTTTTCCTTTTTGTTTGTTCTTCATAATGCTTTACTTCAATTTGATGACATAATTTCACATTGTCAACATCTCCTCTAATTTCACCTATTCCATTTGGAGTGGGGAATTTAATACATTGATGCAACGTTGATACCACAGCTTTTATCGCATGTATCCATGATCTTCCTAATAACATATTATATGGTGATTCCATATCCACCACACACAATGTTACATATGTTTCGATTTCTCCAAGTGGAATTCGCACCACTATTTCTCCTTTAGGTTTTGTTGTGGATTTTCCAAAGCCGTGAACAAAATATGCTGAACTGGACATTTCTTCATCTTTAAATCCCATTCCCCGAAATGCATGATAAAATACTATATCAACTGAACTTCCTGTATCGATTAAAGTGCTGTTCAACATCCATTCTCCTGCGGATTTTATTGTTGTATCCTTCTCTTTTCGTGTAACAGGCACTGTGATGACCAACGGAGATGTATGATTTAAATTTTGTTTTGGTATTTCTTCCACCATGAATGCAATTTTTTGCTTTTCCCACTCTTTCAAGGGTGATATTTTTTCTACCGCTATAATTTTCTTTCCTTCAAAATTTCGTTTATGTATTCTTCCTTTGACGTTTTCATGAAATTCATTGATCAAGCTTTTTGTTATCATATTACACTCCATTCTTTTGCCATTTTCATTGATTCTGCTCATCTTTCTTTTAACTGATTCAATGATTTATTTAATCACTTTCTTGATTTGAATATTCTCAACCAACAATCTTCAACTTTCGATCTTCAATTCCCTGTTTCTAGCGCCATTATGTAGTTGCAGGAAATCCTACACTACACCCCTCATATGATTTCATTTTTGATCAACTCATTTTTAGGTTTACACTCTTAATTTTATTGATTAATTTTTGAATGTTCTTACAAGAAAGATAAAGAAATCAAGAATGAACTCTACTCTGAACTTTCTCTCTCCTATTTACTTGTTTCTTACTCAAAAAGATCTCCCTCTCTTTTTACAACTCGAATGACTATTTATAAGGAATTACATAGTGGATGACAGCTAATCTGTCCTTTATTTTCGGATATGGTTTGCGACATTCTCGCAACCTTACAAATGTTAACTTCGCAAGCTCTCTAATTTTCGCAAGACTGTCACATCTTTCTCATGATCCTTACTGACGTCGTTTCTGAAATTGTTCTGCGACGCTATTGTGCAATACCATTTATAATTTCGCTGAGACATAATTGTTGCGAGATTCTGATCCTACAAAACCATTGCAGTAGCTCTGGCTCATACCAACAAACCAATACTGCAAGACTTCTTGTAATCTGACCACATGAGCATCACCTCCAATGTTAACCATTCACAACTCTGCATTTTAGTTCAGTCATACCCTCACCTGCAACTGCTTCAAATTAGCTCCAGTCCATCTGAGATGCTTCCATTCACCAATTTCATCTCAACTTCCATTTCTTGTCTCTCTGTACTGCACCTGCAACATTTCCTTGAACTTCATAACCAGCTGCACTCACAACTCATTATACTATCACCTGGCCATTTCAGCTGCAAACTCCATTGCAGTTCTGTTCATGGCTGCGCCAACAGCGAACTGCAGCTGCGACCAACTCACTTAAGCATTCTTTAGCAGCTGCAACAAAACCTAACTGCAACTAGTAATTGTACACAACACATGCAAGTACTCAGCCAAGCCAAGTACCAACACATTTCAGTTCATTCATCCATATCCCATTACAGCTCCAGATACCTAAATGCAACTTCTTCTTACTTTCTAACTCAGAGAGCACTACCAAGATCACCAGTAGCAACACCACTGCAACAAACCATCTGTAGCAATATCTTCCTTGGTTTCTAGGCAGCAACACTTCCATACCTGCATCTACAACTCTTGACTGCAACAACATAAACACAACAAACCTATCTGTATTCTAGACTCAAACACCACCACAACACTGTCACATTCACTCATTCCTTAACCAGTTCATGAGCTATTGCTTCTGTAACAGCGAGCCGACAAGCAATCCACATAAAGCTTCATTAGTAACACACTTCTCTCTTCTGCGACTGCAGCTGCAACTTCATTCTTCTTATCCATTGCATCACTGCTTCAAGATACCACCAGAAGCTTATCAAATTCCAACTCCATCTGCACAACAGCCAATTCAACAGAACAACATCATGAATTGTGAAACTCCAAGCTAGAATTGAACCTGCAATTGCACAGCAACAACTGCAAACCACCAGGCTTAGGCCAATAACTCTGCAATACCAGCTCAGACTTCCACCAACATACATCACCTGCACTTCCAGCCGAACTATTTCCTGCAATGCAGCTGCAACTTTCTCTTGCAATTACTGCAAGGCCAACAACAAACTCAACTGTTCTTCTACATATCTGAAGCTTGCACACAACTCTAGTCCCAATCGACTTCACCACAAACCCATGTCAAGCAACAGATTCACATCGAACCCATCTTCTAACTCATCTCATAGACGGCATCAACATCATCTTCTTCCTTTTCTGTATCAAGAACTCAATTTCAGATTCAAGCACGATTCAGGAACCTTAATTCTTATAACTCAGCCATCAACCCATCTCAAATCTTGCATCTGTGCTTCACTGAACCCTTCTTCGATCCTTCTCTTGGCTCAAATCCGTCAAACCCATTGTTTCAAATGGAAGCAGATCCCCAATTCCAGCTTCCAACTTCATTTCTACCAAAACCCTAACAATCTTCCATTTTAGAATAGATTTGACAACATCTTCTGCAATTTCTGCTTCAAACCCTTAATTCGTCATCACCAATCCAACAACAACAAGCTCCATTCAACCCTCTTCTTTATCTTCACCAGCAGCATTCTGGTTTCACTCAATAATAACAAATCTCTTCATTTTTCTGAATTTAATGGTGCCGCCATTGCTATCAGGTGGAGTGGACGGTCTAATGATAAGAGAGAATGATTATTCTCTGAATTTTAGGGTTGTGTAGTAAGTGAACTGGATACAGCCACCCAGGTGAGCCAGATTAAGGGGTAACCCAACTTATTTGGCTTGTCAGTTTCAGACAACCGACATCCCATTTACTTTCTTGCTCAACTGTCAGTTGCGCGGAACTGAAAGTTCATTCTTCCCCTTCTTCATTGCATAACTTTAGCTAGCTCCAGCTACCACTCGCATGTGAATTGACCTTTTTGCATTTTATGCTCCAAATGGGTGTTTTCTCCTTCATTTGCTCCCAAGGACTTCATTGCACCTAATAACTCAAAACTAAACATAAGAGATGCAGTTCACAAGAATAATAGCAAAGAAAGCATAAATACTAGATATAAAATTAGGTGTTTACAACACCTATCATTGAGACAGAAGTACGATTGTCAAACAAATGTTGATAGTTAAGGTGAACAAATATTGTTCACTTGATGAATTGTTGAATATTGATAGTTGAACCAATATTCCTTAGTCTGAGAAAATATTGCTCATTTGAGCAAGTATTTCTCGTTTGATGAATTATTGGTAACAAGACCAAATAAAATATCAATTCAAAATACTAGTAACTGAACCGAGTATAATTAATTGGAATGTTGATCATGGGATCAACGTAAAATTATTAGTGTTTGAATCTGCTCAGAATTATGTTTTGCAGAGCTTTGGTTCCAAAACCCTAATTTTGATCAATTGCTGATCAATTGACGATTCATTGAAAATCAACCACGGAGTGAAGGAGGGACCGACTACATGGGATGATGAGTCGACCATGTAACGCCCAACACTACCTGAATAAGATATGTATACACCCTGAAAAAACAACCAATTACATACTTTGCCCCAATTTAATTGCTTAATTAGATGCAAATTGACTGATAAAACATCTCTAATTCAATTATTCCCCACAATACAAGTGCAGATCTACCCTTTAATGTGTCTTCCAATAAATGATAGCAATTTTATTTTACCATAGAACTTGTACCAAAGAAGAGCACATAAGACTAGATATACTACTACCCATATCAGATCAGAAGGACATCAAACAATCCAGATTTGAGAGGAGAAGTCATCATGACAATTTCAAACATGTGTTTCTCTTTTGGATATCACGATGCCAAAACTGAGATCATAATCCTCATCTAATTTTAAGAAATCCGGCTACTGGTTTTCCCGCCTCCGCCTCGAGTGAGCAAAATATCAAAGTCTCTTGAAGATCAGTTGGTGAAAAGATTATTAAATGCTGGTTTAACAATTTATTCAAATAATGTACGTCTGAACCTTAGGTGATAAAACCTAATAAATTATGAAGAGATGAAGGACCGACCAAGGGGTCATGAAGCCGACATTGGTTGGTACGGGATCGACTGACGATCATTTTATGAGATTCCAAGTCGTTTGGAAGAGTTTGAACCTAATGTGAACAAATTAGGTCTAATGATGAAAAAGTATGGGACTGGCCTCTTGCAAGCCAAAGAGCCAACCTTGGTCGGTCAAGGTAGCATGATCACGTCGCTAATGTGTCCGCGTCTCAGTCCTGAGAATTTTGATATTTTCTGATGTGCGTTTGAGCAACATTTTGAGAAAATATGAAGAAATCGGGATTTTGCTGAAACTGAGAAAAACTTCATAAGATGAAGGAAATAATAATAATAATAATAAAATTAAGGAATCATGAAGTGTTATTATTTTCATGATTTTAGGGAAATATCATGATTTTATGGCCAAGGCATGGTCGGCCGGCCAATGAGCCTGGTCCCATGACACTTTTCCTAATTTTATATTATTTTCATGATTTTGGGGAAATATCATGAAATCAAGGAGTTTGTTGGAATCAAGGAGTTTCCATGAGATGAGGGAGACAAATAATATTAATAATAATAAAATAAGGGTGTGTGGGACCGTATAGGGCATGGTCGGCCGAATAGGGCCTGGTCCCGTGAGTCTCCCCTAATTTTATATTATTTTCATGATTTGAAGGAAATATCATGAGATTAAGGGATTTCCATGAGATGATGAAAATAATTAATAAAATAAGGAATTACAAGGTGTGGGACCGGTCACGGCTAGGGTATGGTCGGCCGGCTAGTGACCACGGTCCCGTGACACCTTTCCTAATTTTATGTAATTTTTGTATAATTTCCTTAATGTGAAGGAAATACCATGAAACGAAGGAGTTTCATAGGATTAAGGATTTATCATGAGATGATGGAAATAATTAATAAAATAAGGAATTACAAGGTGTGGGACCGGTCAAGGCTAGTGACCACGGTCCCGTGACACCTTTCCTAATTTTATGTAATTTTTTAAAAATTTCCTCAATGTGAAGGAAATACCATGAAACGAAGGAGTTTCATAAATTGAAGGGATTTTCATGGGATCAAGGAAAAATAATAAAATATGATAAAATAAAGGGAGAAGCGTGGGACCGACCACGACGGCGTGGCCGGCCGGCCGGTGGGCTGGGTCCCCTTAGACGCCTCCTTTAGGTATTTTATTATTATTATTTTATCCACGGTTTGATCGTTCCTTCGTGTTATTGAATGTTCGTTAGTGCATTTATTGCTGAATACATTTGCACCATTTTCTCGGGGCTTACTCGATGGTGGCTCAGATGCCCGTACGTTGAATATTTATTACTAACCCATGTAATTCTGCTGGGAATAACCATAAATTGAAGTAACGAAATATTGTACAGAACGTAAAATATTTTTCTAGGAATTCAATTGATGAATCTTGCGACTGGAAATAATTAATTGATGGCTCTATACTAGCAGGCATGCTGTCTAGGAGCATTATAATTATTCGAAAATCGAGGTATGAGCTAGCTGAAGACGCTCGATTTGAATGTTTATTCTATAAAGTTAGGGAATATTGCGACATCCTGAAGACGTTAGTGCTCTGTACTAGTGAGTAATACATCTAGGAGCCGTCCAATCATTTCGATTCTTTATAGAAGTGATTACTGAAATTGCTCAGTATTTATGAGATATGTCGTGGTCTCAGCTGAGAGACTGCATACACATGTTCTGAGGAGTAATACACTCGATTAAAGGTTTTGAAGATACTCTGAGAGACAGTTTTCTCAGTCAGAGATTCTCGTGGCATGATCTTTCATGCTTCGATGAGAGACATGAGCCTCAATACTCATCTGATTGCTGGATCAGGAGCACGTATAATTATGATTTTACGATTTTACCCTTTGTCGAAAATCCACCATCTACACTTTGTTACAGTATCTTCCAATAAAGACCCCATTTCCAATCCTCTTTCTTTTTGGGTAAAGTGTTTTGGAAATAAATCTTCAGGAATGTTCAGTGATGAATTCATTTGCTCAACAGATTTGCAACTTGTCAGTGGGTTTGGTTCCTGATGAAGAGACCATGAGAAAATTTTCAAAATTTGTAATGGTGGTGATGATCATGTAAAGAATGATGTCATGTTTAGTATTGGGGCTGGTAACTTTAATTTGAATTTGGATGTGTAGGTAAGCAGTATGGAAGGGTTTCATTTTGTTGTTTAGTTGCAGGTGATGTTGATGTGGCTTAATAGTCCAAGGTTCAACTGAGGAGAAGTACAATTGCCATGTGCTAGCTATCCGTTCCCAGAGCCCGTGTTGCTGAGCTTTGCTGACCAAGTTGAAGCTTTTGACTATTGGCGTACCTTGAGAGGCCGACCTGTCAAAAAAATAATATCCAACATAGTACAAACTATAATGACAATGGGGGTTAGCTGGCCAATGTAGAGTATTTAAGGAAATGCATTCATATGTGAGATTTATATTCTGGCCAAAAGTATCCCTATTTATATGCTTTCTTACATGCATGTGTAAGGCAGTAGGATAAATAATATTGACTGAGCAATATTTTATAGTCATGCTGACCGATTTGAAGTTATGGACTATTAGCAAACCTTGGGATAGCGACCTGCTATAATTGAACTGACCAAAAATATTTTAAGTTGGCTTGTGACTGATGCCCTTCAGGGTATGTTGCCATTCAGTTGTGGGGCTTAATCGATTCAGATGGTTATTGAGCTGAGTCATGCTCGTGTGGGTGGTACGTGTAGAGGGGAGAACAGTTACTAGCACCGAAGACTTTAAACCGCCAAGTGTAATGTGTGTTTCCCTCTTTTTCCATCTGTCAAAATTGTCAACAATGGGTTAGTTAGCCTTAAGTTAGAGCAGTTAATCATTCTAGTCTATAGGTACTGGTTCCCTAGATGAAGGAAATACGAATCGATAGGGATATGATTAGAAGTGTTGGATACGGAATGGTTTTCGTTTTGAAAACCGTCACCACTTAATGTTGAGAATACCCAACACCAATCGTTAATCTGCTTTAAAGTGTCTCTGTTGAAGATAAGTGGATTTTCAGTTTCTTCTTTAAACTTCCCCCAAATTCTTTGTTCAAATTTTTGAGAATCCTTCCAATCCAGTTGCAATGTCTGATGCTGAGAAGGGTGTTGATCGAAAAGGAAAGCGGAAATTGGTTGAAGTTGAGGATGAGCCTAGAATTCACTGGTATCCACGAGAACATTGTGTAACCCGATTGCCTTATGGGATTGCTTTTCCACAGGGGTATGAGTCTCCTGGGTATGAGGAAGATTTCTCTTGGTATTTGAGGGATCTGCAACACAATTTTGAGGTGAAGATTGAGGAATGTTTGCATGAATTGTTGATGGATTCTCCAGTAGAGCGTCTTCGCCAGAATTTCAATCCGCCAAAGCCTGCTCCAATTAACCAGGATAACAGTAACCCTTTTGCTGATTTGAATTTCGGGTTTGGTTTTAGGAGCAGTACTCAACATGCACCAGATGAAGATGGACAAATTCTTCTGGGAAAGGAAAATAGCACTGAATATTGTTATGTTACTGGTATTCCCAAGTCAGCTGCACATCCACAGATGGGTGCAAGAGATCATTGGTTGTTGTATGCTTACCATCCCAGATATGGTCCATTGGAGGTTCATGAGGGTGTTGCTGATCGATTCCTGGTATCCGGGGTTATCCGGGTTGGATATCGATCCATTACAATTGATGCTAGGGAGATAAGGATGATGGTAAATTGGCAGGTCAGCCTTTGCATAGAGATGAGCTCATGCAGTTTCCAGTTATGAATTCTTTGTGCCATGCTACTGGTAGAATAGGTCGTGCTATCTTTGCAGGTTTTGAAGCTCCAGGCGCCAATCCATCCACCAGTCCAACTGCTGATCCATTTTATCCTGATTTTGTACCTGAGATGAGTACATCTGCTACTGCACCAGTTGCTTCGATGGATGATCCAATAAGTACTCCAGGAGAGGCTGTTGTCGGTGATATTGACGTTGCTTCCAATGCTGAGGAACGATCTTCAGAGCCTATGATTTTGCTGCATCTAGAGTTTATTTGACTCGTAGTCGAACTCGGAGTGTTAGCCAGGGGACTCGAAGCAAGACTCGATGTTCTCCTCAGTAAGAGGTTATTCAATCCTTCTGCTTCTTTGTCTTCCCTCTGAAGTTTATTTTGGATATTGGGTTTGATTTCAAGAATGGGTTTGATTTTGTTTGGGATACTGCACATTTTTTGTTTAGCTTACTATGTTTGATGATTGGGTACTTTTTTAAACCATTATGTTTCTGTTTCTGGTGTTTTCTAATGTAAGGGTGCTTGTGTTTTGCAAATGTGTTTAGTCTAGAGTTGATTTGTTCTGATTGAATGTGTATGAAGTATAATTGATAATAATGGGTAGTATAATGCTGAAATTGGATATGTAGAGCAGAGATACTAGACCCAGAGAACTGAGTAGATTGTGTGATACATATAGGGGGTGGTAATTGAGACTGTTTAGATGCGTAGCTATCAGTAGAATATGATAAAAGAAGATGAGATGTAGCTATGGGTTGCATCCAGGGATAGTGAATGATGATGATTATATGAGACCCTGCTACGATGGTATTATTGTATTGTCTAGAAGAAGTTTGATAAGTTTTGATATTCCATAAGTTATTGTAGTTGGTGAAGCTCCTAGGAACCAAAAAGATTGTTAAGACCCTGGTATTAGCTGTAGTAATTGTGAGTCTTGGGGTTCCTGCAAGTTCAGTGATTTTTGTGATTCTAGTGTTATCTGTGATGTTTGTGATTCTTGAAAAGCTTGAATCACTCGAGAACTTTGGATAAGTCATGAAGGACAGACAAAGGGAAAAGAAAGGATGAAGATAGAATTAGCAGAGGGAGATTTCCGGCATGAAAGCCTGAGAACCGGCGAGAACTAGCCGTTAAAGAACCGTTGAGAAACTACACTACAGAAGAAACGGCTAGAAATAATCGGGAGAGAGGCGAGAGAAGAAGCTGATTAGGTTGATAAGAGATAGATGGAGTCGTACATCATGAGAGAGATGAAGTCTTACATCAACTCTTTTTCCGGAGTGAGAACTGTTGGTTCTTTACGTTTTTGAAAGGTTGAAATGTGCAGAACAGTATGCATTAGTCCATTAAAAACTAATAAATACAAATGCCTGACGTGTTGCATCGAATAAAGATCTGGATAACAGGCCCTGTAATTTAACAGGTAGTTGCTCATGTCAAGAATTTATCCATTATAAATGTACACTTATTAAGATGAAATGATGAATAATTGAGAAGTCTACCTTGCAGGAACGCGAGTATATCAAGGATGAATTTCTAGATTTTTTTTTTCGGATACACAAACGGATTTGATGAGGGTTTATATCTCCTATATTCCTGAAAAGAATTTAACAATGTAAATAAAAATGCATAATTACACCAATTAGAAGAAAAACTTACGTTAGACAAATCATTTGTTGTTACGACATTAACCAATTTTAAGTTCACCGGTTTGTGGGGGTAACAATGGTGCCAAATGTTCAAATCACAAATCTCTAAGTTGGAGATGATATTTGTCCCAATAGATATACCCAGTGAGCACTTACATGTCGAGTTTGAAAATACTTTAGACATACAATTATATTAACTAGATTACTGCTGCAGCAGTGAAGGCCGACGATGAAAGGGAACTGCGTTTTAATAAAATGATACTGAAATTGATCGATTTCAATCGATCTGATGGTTATTTTAAAGAAATTTGAACTATGAATCTGTTTGTTTAATGGTGTTTGACTGAAATCTGTAATCAATTTGATTGATGATCCCAAGTTTGAGCTTAATTTCATGAAATTGTGATTTTCAAAAAGCCAATTTCAGTTTCTCTGCACAAACATTGTGACGGACAAACTCACCATTTTTCATCACTATGGGACTCCTCCCTTTGGTAGTAGTCCAATTAATATTGGATCAGTACTCTGTAGGAACACTTTTTAGATGGAGTATAAGAAGATAAGATGGTCCCAAAATGAGAACGAACGCATACAAAAATGACTTATTTGACTATTACCTCTGTTCTTGGGGTTACACTGTACACTCTCCAGCAATACTTAAAACACATGTCCGATTCTGAATTGCACACGCACCCACCATAGTTTAAACACGCGGACAGCCGGCCAACACAATCTGCTCAATGTTGGTTCGAGATATACGAAACACAAACCGGCAGACATCGTTTCAGTTACCACATATGAAACCACCGAGACCACTGGTAACCACTGGATCAAGCAAGAAATTAAAATAGGTTTATGAAAGAGTAATGATAATATGACTGTGTAAGACCATAATTGGACCCAGCAACTAGAATAAAACATTGATATTATTATTAGGTCTATGTTGTGTATCTCACTTGTACTTACAATAATGGAGAGGAAATGTCATAATGCTCCATAACTTGTATGTCCATTACAGGTTGCACGGGTTAGTTCTATTAAATATAGAAAAAAAAAGTCACCATCTTTTATACATACTATAGGGATTGACACGCTTTCGGAAAGAACATAGAATAGTAGAGAATCCAGCATGTAAAAGACGACGATCATTAAAAATTCTAGAATGAGGGATGCTGTAATATAATCTTTCCCATAACTTCTCATACTAGACCAACCCACTGAAATGCAAATAGGGATCAGAAATGTGGTCAATATCACGAAGAATAAAGAGAGACCGTCTATATCCATATACAAATTGATGTTTTCATAAGGTAGCCATCGAAGGCTTTCTACAAATTGAGATTTGGCCGTAGAAGGATCGAATTGTATCCGAAGAACATGGGGATACAAAAAAGTAATAAGAGAAGCGCACAGTCCAATCAATCGTATCGGTCGTATTCTTGAATTAGGAATCAAAAGAAGAGTAATGCTTCCTAGAACATGACACGGAATAGGACCACTTAGATCAGAATAGCATTCACAGAAATGTTCTAACATAGAATCGAAGATTTGAGAGATTAGTTGACAGCAGTCAAAAGATGAGCGCCCATTTCCAATACAATAGGGGTCTCTACTACTGAATAACGTGATTGATGAGTAGGTAGGCGTGACGTTCTTCTACTTGAGTTGGAACGTGACAGAATTTCGCGATTCAGATATGTGCGAAAGAAAAGTACATTATCTAAGTAAATTCTCATTGCTCTTTCTCATCTTTTCCTTCTTAGAAGTGTAGAAGCCTGCTCTTTCAACTGAGGCGTTTTTCCGGCTCTCAAACTTTCTTTCACCCTACCATAATTTCCCCAGAGTCTATGCGGTACAATTACTTCTGCGCGTAGCCAGCTTTGAATTTGGTATAAATGTGTCCTCCCCAACTTGATGGTATAATATGGTTCACCCGAGCCACCTTCTTCTGTGAACTCTTCTGCTCCTGAAGCCCTACCATCATTGCGAAATTCCAGAAAGTGAGTTGGTCTCTTTCGACTCATAAGGATTCCCGAGTCTGTCCTTGTCCCGGATCTTTCAAACTTTTAAAGCGAAAAGATATGCCTGGCTGGTCCCACAAGAGAGGGGTCTTTTCGCTAAGAGACGGGCCTCATATTTCGGTGAATCTTCTAGCCGATGGATTGGAAATTTGGATTTGCTCTGGCCCTTTGCTCACTACCTATCGTCCTAGATGCATATTTAAGAAAGAGGAACTCTTTCGGTGCCTTACGTTCCCCTAGGAAAAAGCAAGCTTTATCCTTTCAGCCAATAGAGCCCGACCGCCTAAACGACATCTACTTACTTCTATCTGAACTATGATTGTGCCTTGCGATAAGTGTCTTTGTAGAAAGGCCTTTCAAAGAGGTGGGTCCAGATTCAAACCCAAAACCGCCAGTGGTGCGATGCAGGCCGCTACTTTCTTGATGTACAAGAAGGAAAAGGCTCCTATGAGTTATCAACATATGCATGTAATCCGCCTCAAATTGAACTAAGGGACGTTTATTCAAAAATCAATGAAACACCAGGGGATAAGGACTTATCCGGAGCCCAACAACTGGCTTCCCCGAGCAAGATCTCTGATCAGTATCATTTATTCTATATTATAGTGTGGGGTAATAGGGAAGTGCACTCTAGTGAATCGTTCTCCAACCAAGTCCAAGCTTTTTGCCCACTATTAAAGAGTTAGGTAATAAGCAATAAGTCTAAATCTCATTTTCCTTGAAGTCGTCGATCTACGTAACGAAAGGCGCTGGATTTACTGGCTAATGGACTTATTAAAAGTGAATGGGCCTAACCAGTGAAGTTATGCTGGATTTCACAGTAGGGAGAGATGATCAATCCTCGGGTCGGAGCGTTTACTTGCTTTGAATCTTTCTTGGGTGACCTAGCTTAACAATATCGCCAATCAGGACAGAGACGGCTATAAAGCACTTGGAAGGCTAACCTGAATTATGTCAAATTCTATTTTTATCGGCGGCTCACTACTACTCTTACTAAATAAGTCTATTGAGACCTAACTGAAGCTATGGATAGATTTACTTAAAGTCAACCCATATCAACCCCAAGGTTGTTTATTTACTTTCCTTTATAAGGCCCCTTTGGAGACTCGACTGGAGAAGAGAGGGAAGGAAAGGGGACCTTGAGGTCGGGATCCGAGAGAGTAACCTCCTTTCGGGACGCCTGCATTTGAAAGAAAATCCCCCTTGAGTGCACTTTATGTTGCGAAGAAAACTCTTAAAGAGAAACACTGGTCCATCTAAGAACAAAGGCTCAGAAAGCAACCTTTCTGGGAGGCGTACTTGTATAGATATATACCACTTCTTGCCCCCTCGCCTACTTCATTAAGGAAAGGTGAATCATCGCGAACAGAAAACGAGGCATATACCAGTCCTTTGATCGAGTTTGCTTCCTCTTCTCGGTGTGTGCTTCGCAAGTTTTTTAGTTTCTTCACACAACAAAGGCATGATAGTACTGTACTCACCTCACTCTCATAAATGTCCTTGCTATATATCGTCGTTTAATTTTGGTCATTGAATCAAATAAAACTTTGATGAATAACTAATTTCTTTCTTTTCTTTCAGTCATTCTTTTCCCCCTGGTCTATTAATAACAAAACTGATTCTTCTGATGTATAAAATAAAAATTCCAATGGCTTTGGCTACTATGACCTTCCCAACCACGATTTTTTTGAGGCTTCACCTCGATTTTTTTGAGGCCTCTACGGTTGAGTTCCTAGTTTGCTAAAAGCCTAAGGCGCTTAGAACTACAAAACTATATTCATATGGAGGATCCTGATGTGTCTCTACTTTAGGTCTTCAGTCCACTAGATTGTCTTGGCGGTTTTCCTAGATCACCACTGAAGCGAAAGCCTTTTTAGTCAGCCTATTTCAAAGCGAAAAGTACACATACCTTTTTTGGGGGATCAATATCTTGCTTATGCCCCCTTTTGGTACGTAGCTATCGAGAAGGTATGACAGATAAAATCAGTAGGTCGACTAGAAAGCACCCTTTGATGGAGTAGCATGCCATAAGGCACAGCCAGAGAGTGGTCGTTGTCAAGGAGATTTTGGAAGGCCAGTTCATATGTTGCTGATCCAATCGAGAATCGGATTAACGTCAAACGACTGCCTACTTCTTGTCCCTTGCATTACCCGCGGGGTCGGGGTATGCTTTCCGAAACTGAACCATCACCCAGCTTTCCATAGGGCTCATTTTGGTTCCAACTTGCTGGTTATGATCTGGCCCCACATTGAGACGACATTTCTTGATTCTCTTCCTGATCAACTGTTGTTGGTGGCCCCCTTGAAAAGAGTTTACAGACTAGGTTGTAAATCTATTCTACGACTTGCACGATTGAAGGAATGCCTACTGGAATTTGCATATTCTTAGTAGTTTACTTTGATGAACTTTGTGATGATGATCTTTCTAGTTGGACAGATGGAGCACCTCCTTCGCTCAATCATTTCATTCTAAAAGAAAAGAGTTTGAACCTATAGCAAATACTTGGTGAGTCAGAGTTCACCTTAGCGTTTTACAGAGAATGGACGGTAGGATAGCCGGTTCCAGATTATTCTCCTTCAGTAGCGCCTCTAACTTATCTTTAACAGAATATCCCTTGCTTGGGCCCAGGGAAGAAATCACTTCTTGGATAAGTATCCCACCGCCACTTACTCCCACTGCAAAGCCTACCTTCTCTTCCTCTTCATCGACCGAAAAAACGAGATAAGTTAAGGATCAAAATGAATCATTCGAAGCAAAGCATAATGAAGAGATGAGCTCGTTTCCTCCTGTCTCAAAGATTCAGGAATGAAAAATACATCCTTATTAAATAAAAAAAGTGGGCTAACAGCCGAGAAGCTTCTTCTGGATCTCAGCCCTACGCCTTTCAAACAAGAAAAACAGTCCTGGTTCGTACTTCACGGACGGTCTCATTGATGCACTTATACCCCGTCCCGCGGATTACAGGACGAGACAAACCCAAGATAGTAAAAGACTACTTCCCATCTCTACTTTAAGAGGCTTGCTTGCTGGATCCTGGTAACTTAGGAAATGTCTGCTGACATGGTTGCTCAACTGCCGCAGTCTTCTCTTTTTCCTGAAACTGGTAACTAGGAAAGGGGAGATTTTTTTATTAGATAAATCTAGGAAGATTAATAAAATAGATTGGGTACGCTCATCACAACAAGAAATTTTAAGTTCCTTCTTTTCTCGAAGTGTCTAGTGGAACATCATATATAATAGTAAGTATGGCCCCTGGCCTCTCTTGAGAGGTAGGGTCATGCCGGACCACCTTCTTTTGTAGCATCTGACTACTGAGATGAAGTCACAGACTCTTTCCTTTTATTTTACTTTACATAGCCACATATTGATAGTTGCCTCTGGTCCGGCTGTTTTCTTTTTGCTTCGAACGTAGCAAGCAGATCATCAGTTAGCGTAGCTTTCCCTCGTGGGGGCTTCCGTGCCATCCAACTACACCTCCGTTCCCTTCCCTCTTCTCTCCGCATGAGATGTTCATTCATCTCTCTATTTTTTCTGGATCCCTAGGGGAACCTTTTCCCATCGATACGGAAGCATAATAAATCCTTCCTTAGAACAGTCGGTTCCTGTGAAATACCATATGGAAAGCTGAGCACTCTGAGACAAATGTCCCAGAAGTCGGGAATGAAATCTTAGATTAAAAGAAGAAGTGGGGTAGGTCGGTTTACCGTATGATCATTTTGTTTCACTCTTCAAAAGCCTACCTAAGGAAAAAAAGGGGGTTAGAAGCCAGGTGTCCAGTCCTGCGGGTGATTGACCTGTAGGTTCTTGCTATGCTGTGCTCTGCCCTAGTCGTAGCCGACTCTTTCCTCTTACCAAACAAAAGAAGGTGGATTCAACTAGCAGTGGGATGAATCAACTTTAGGTCTTCAGTCCACTAGATTGTCTTGGCGGTTTTCCTAGATCACCACCGAAGCGAAAGCCTTTTTAGTCAGCCTATTTCAAAGCCAAAAGTACACATACCTTTTTTGGGGATCAATATCTTGCTTATGCCCCTTTTTGGTACGTAGCTATCGAGAAGGTATGACAGATAAAACTAGTAGGTCGACTAGAAAGCACCGTATGATGGAGTAGCATGCCATAAGGCACAGCCAGAGAGTGGTCGTTGTCAAGTAGAGTTTGGAAGGCCAGTTCATAAGTTGCTGATCCAATCGAGAATCAGATTAACGTCAAACGACAGCCTAGTTCGTTTTGGTATAACATTAGAATTTTCAATTGATATCCAATTGGGAAAGAAATAAAGCAATTAAACGAAAATTGAAACAATCCAAAACTGTTTAATTTACATACCATTCATGTTTTGTTTTTCTTTTTCTTTTTCTTTTTCCACCGAGAAGACTTCTGCTGCTTCTTTTGATGTCAAACATTCTTATACAAACTTTTCTAAGAAAAATAAAATAAAAAACCCTAATTTCTAATTAATCACAAAAACAAAAGAAATTCCATTATGGCAAAAACAAACCCAATTTCTACTGCTAGAGTTTGAGCCCCTCTTCAAACATAAGAAGCGTTTCAGAGTTAAAAAAAAAAATCTCAACCAAATTTCTTTTTTAAATGGATGAAGAAGAAAAAGAAGATTGAGAAAGGCGTATGAGAGTAGCAGCTCATGCGAATACCACAGCCGTAAAAGAGTGATAGTCAGAGAAATGCAGGATTTGGAGATGAGAGAGAATAGAATACATGCCTAGTTTAATTGGGGGCCATGGAATTTTGTTTGCCCCCCAAAATTTTCAGGGATGTAGATATCGCAATATGAATATACTATTTTACCCTTCACTAATTGAAAATCAGTTTCACTAATTAACTATCTTAATTAAGGTCCCTAATCTATATACCCTAATTAAATCAAAGAGAAAATCAGTTTCTCTTTTATCTTCCTCTCCTCCCTTTCTCTTCTCCACCTCCACCATTAACGACTCCACCTCCACCGAGGAAAATTCTTCGAACCGATTCATCGCGTAATCGTCGATGATAAAACTTTAATCGACGATTAACTTCTTCTACAAATATGGCTAAAACAAAGCAAACCGCTCGCAAAGCACTTCAAATTCCTAATCTTATAGATACGGTGAATGCAAAGGTGTACGTGCGAAGAGCTCCTGAAGCAAGCAAATCGAAACCCAAAAAGGGAATGGCTCCAATTAGAGGCTACGTGAACTTAAACCCACCTCTTATTCGATGTTTTGGTTGTTTTTTGATTGTGTAATCGAGATTGGTAACTGAAAAATACAAGTTACAGAGTAAGATTCGTTAGCAACGAAGAAATAATACCTTAACGACTCTTACATTGCATGCTTTTTCTATGAAAAATCGTTAACCTGTTAGTGTAAATATGACGACCCTTGTTCTGCTACTTCGACCTTTTGTGCCCTAGAATAGAGTCGTCGCCATATTAGGTTGAAGATGACGACTGTAGTTTGATGACCCCAAATTAGTGCGTAACGACTCTGGGTTGAACTTGAACTTCCTTCTGTTGGAGAAAACGATAGAGTCGTCAGTAGTATATAATCCCTAGACTAGAGTCGTTAGTAATCTATAATCCCTAGAGTCATCATCTCTTTTAAAGGGTCGGCAGTTACTTGTTTGACGACCCAAGTTTAATCTTTAACGACCCTTTAAGGACCAAAATCATCCTCACTGTCCAACTTTTGCAAAGAGTCATTACCTTATAAATTAAAGTCGTTACTTTGTAATGAAGAGTCGTTAGTTTGTTAGAACATATCAGTGACGACTCTTTAACTGATGGAGATAAAGTTGATGTCTTATAAAAAAAATCTTTCGTGTTTGGAACGTAGTGACAAGAAAACGAAAGACAAGGTTGAAATCACGATAACTCCTCCTTCGAAACCTCCCCGCAACGATAAACACTTACTTGCCGGTCCATTGCGCGGAAGAAGTCCGATTGAGGTATCATTTTCTATCACCGAACCAAGAGACAAAGGTAATGAGTTGTCTGATTCGTCAGAATCAGACACTCCTGTTGTTTCAGCTAACACTAGTGCTGAAGAAGAAGATGAACAAGAAGAAGAGCAAGTAGAGGAGGAACAGGGTGTAGAACATGAAATACAAGAAGAATAGATTCAAGAAGAAGAAGAGGAACAAGAAGAAGAGCAAGAATAGGAGGAAGAGGGTGAAGGTAATGGTAGTCGTGATGATAAGGATGATGGTAATGAGGAGGAACAACATAAAGGTAATAATGGCGGTGATGATAATGATGATGGGGAGGAAGAGAATGAAGGTAATGATGATGAAAAGGATGAAGGTGGTGGTGATGGTAAAACCACTGTTGAGGATGAGGAAGAGAATACAAAGGCGAAAAAGCCGGTAAAGAGGGTTAAGAAGGATGGAACAGATATTGCACCCAGTGCGAGACACGTTCCCGCTACTCATTTGATGTTGCCTCCTCTTCGAGGTGGTAAACTTATAGGAGAACCTAGAGATGGGGGAAAAGTTCTATTTGGATATCCTGGATCGTGGGCTCATTGCATTAGTGAGACAATCGTAAGAATCCCAAATTTGCTTTCTATTTGATTAGTTGGTGTTAACTTGTTTATGTTTTGTTTTTTAAATACGTGTTTGTTTATGTTTTGTAGGATCATAAGGATGTCGCATGTCTTTTACGGCACCAATCTTCTTTCAAGAAAATGGAGTTGTGGCCGCTAGAAGGTGAATGTGCAAGAGTTAGAGATTTGGTTGAAAACTCAGGTTTGTACAATGCCGTTCTGAACTCTGTGATTGCGTATGACAAGGTCGCAGTATCTAGTTTCTGTGAAAGGTATCACGCTGAAGTCGACACATTCCAACTTCCTTTTGGTGAGATGGCGATAACTCCTGATGACGCAGAACAAATATTAGGGTTGCCGGTCGAAGGCAAATCAACCGGTGAGAAGTTCAAGATAAGGCCTAGTTGGGAAAACATCCATAAGTTTGGGCCATTAGAGTCGTTAGGGTATTTGAAAATACCAATGACGACCCTATGTTGGAAAACATCCAGGAGACAACCTAATTTGGGCCATTAGAGTCGTTAGGGTATCTGAAAATACCAATGACGACCCTATGTTTGGAAAACATCCATAAGTTTAATTGATTCTTATGCCTCAAGATAAAACGCATTGTATTCATTAGGCATTCTTCAAAATACAAATATTAGGGTTCAGGATACAACCATTATCAAAAAGTATGCTTAAAAATGCAATGCATAGTTTTGAATGTACATCTTGTCTCACGATTCATCGCCCATGTCTACGTAAACCGGGATTGGGTCCATAGCATTCCAAAGGTTCATTCCATACTCGTACTGATTTGTCAACTCCATGGTGTAGTCTCCCCAATCACCATAGGCCACCCGTGGTAAAGGACATTCTTCGGAAATCTTCAAACCTATGTAATGGTTATTGTTGACATGTGCCATTACAATTCTTCTTTTCTTTATCGACGCGTCGCACCGAGTTCTTGAGGGTACATACATACAAGACGCTCCGGGGAAACCTTTGCTGAATACAATTACCACACAAGTGAATGTGTCCGCTAAGAGTTGACCACCAAAAGGCATTTGCATCCAAAACTTATATAGAGGCCCATATCTCACCCATTCCATATCAAAACCCTAATTATCAACCTCCTCTTCTCCTTCTCATTTAATTACCATTTAAGAGCAAAAAAAAGAGAAACATCATGACTCCATTCACTAATGAAGAGAATTGTGCCATTATAAGAGCTTGGAAAACAGTCACTAACCACTTTGAAAGTCTAGACAAATACATTGATGAAACATCGGATGCTTGGTGGAACCGCGTATTCATCGTTTTTGTGGCGTTGGACGGAAATTGCAACTCAAGGTCTTTGAAACAAGTCAAGGAACGCTTCCAGAAGATACAATTCGAGTGTGATGTTTTGAAAAGAGAATTTAAGGCTGTTAGGGAAGCCTTTCCGGATATGCTAAGTGTTGTAAGAGTAAGTATTTGAACAAAAGGTAAAACTTATAAAAATCTTTGATCGATACTAACTAAGTATGTTTTCATTTTCAGTTGGGGAAGGCGTATCGCTATGATGAGGAGCTTCGTGGGGAAAAGTTTGAGCTCCACGATTGCTACTTTATCTTGGAAGGCACTAGATATAACTACTCCATATATGATTAAGTGTATAAGTGCACCTTTATTATCTATTGTATTTCATTTCCTTTCAATGCAACGCTATGCGAGATGTATGCCTTTTACGATTCAATGAAATGATTCTATGAAATCAAAAATTATGAGAATCTAGTGCAAGGGTCGTTATTTTATATAACTAATCAAACTAACGACTCTAAAAGAAATTAGTAATTGATAGCTAGGATCGTCATTTCATATGACTACATGTATGACGACCCTAAGTGTTACTTTTTACAGAGAGTTTTGGTTTTAGAGTCGTCAATGTGTAAACAAAACAACAAAACGACTCTAAGTGACCTAGTTAAAAAGGGTCGTCAATGTTTAGCACACTATCCTAACGATTTTTCATAACCTGGAAAAGTTGCAGGTTTGAGTCGTTATTGGTAGTGTCAATATACTGACGCCCTCAGAGAGTCGTTTGGGTATATACCCCCCGACTATGACGACCCTTTCTCTGAGTTGTTCCATAGTGTGGATGATTCGACCACTTGGAGCACCATTCCGACAATTTGAAGAGTATAGGAAGTTTACCTGATTGTTTTGGCCTTGGGGTTCCTCATTTTGAGTGTTGGTTCCTTCACCTTGAGCAATGGGATCTTCATTCCAACCATTGTTCATGCCTTCCTTTATCAACATCTCCTCATCAAACATCCAACCCATATCATTAGTTGAGACAATCTTACCATCAACACAATCATTGTTGTTATTTGAAGCTTCACCAATCTCATTTCCTCCACTTGAATCACCCATTTGTAAAAACCCTAGGTTTTCCTCTCAAAACTCCTCCTCTTCTTCTCAACACATAAAACACATAAAACACATTTTCCATAATTTTTTTTCCTAAAATCAGATTTTAATCTAAATACACTTACCACACTAATCAAATTAAATAATTCCTAATACTAATCATATAAGGGCAGTTTTGCCATTTAGAAAATATTTTTTTAAGGGGTGACCCAAATTAGGATTGGGTGACCTTTTTTGTCCTGCAGTGCATGACCCCCAATTAGAAGTTATGGCCCCAATTGAGGACAAATCCTGACCACCACTTACACATGCAAACTTAGTCAAACTGTGTTTTGTACTCTTGAGTCATTTTGACTAGAGATAATCTGTGCCGTAACGACACTCGTTGCAATATTTATCTAATAAATGGTAAATCCTGGATCCAACTTATGTAGAAGCTATTAAAACATTTATAGAATGGGTAATTATCTAAATTAATTATTGTCTCTACTGCTAATCTGGTTTTCCTTTAATGTATCCTCTGAATAGGCCGTATCTCATATTTTTTTAGGCTGAGTTTGTTAATGCTTTTATTTTTCCAAAAGCACTTTGAAAACCTATATATGTTAATAATTTTTGAATTTGGTGTTTGGTAAAAGAAAATCAAAGTGCTTGTTACCCAAAGCGCTTCCCAAATTCCTCAATTTTTAAAAGCTGGGGAGGAGAAGCTTATAAAAGCTACAAAAGCATAAGCTTTGGTCCCACCAAAATTTAATGTTTGATTTATCCTTTTTGTCCCTATTTTATTTTGTAAATGACAAAAATTAACCTTAAATATATATGCAATCTATTTTTATTTCTTATATTTTATTCTTTAAATATTATTATATTTTATTTTCAAACTATTTTATGATACCATTTCATTTAGTTTGTCAAAAATAAAAATAAATAAAAATATTAAATAATAAAATATTTTTTTAATAACACAGTTGATAATATTAAATAATTACTTAACTTTAGTTTGATTTTTTGTTTGAAAATTATAATATATATATATATATATATATTAAAAAGTGGTTAAGTAAATTTAATATTATATATGTTTATATTTAATAGTAAAAAAATTAACTATTTTAAGCCCAATAAAATTGAGACAAAATTATTTCATATATATGTATGTTTTTGTCATTTGCTACAACAACAATGGTTGAATATGATATTTTACCAAACACACTTTGATTGCTTTTGTTAATCAACTTTAATTAATATTTTACCAAACGTCTAACTGCTTTTTTCTCACAACACAGCACAACAGAAAAGTGTTTTTGCAAAAGATGCAGCAATACCAAACTAGGCCTAAGTTTTTAATGATATTTTTAGGATTAATTCAAATAGTCTGTAAATGTGTATGTCTTTATCCATACTCCGTTGTCCCTATCATTCCAAAATTAAAATATGACAAAATTAAAGCAAAAACATGTCGGCATTTGTCCTATGTAGAAGCTATTCAAACAAATAAATATTCTGACGATATTTATCCCAAAATTTAAGGTAGCCTTTATTTTCGTTCCCCTAAATTTTTTGAATTATTTCTCAAAGTTAACAACTTTCCTCAAATTTTCATCGACTCCCACCATGTCTTCGAATTTCACTCCACATAAGTTAATGAAACCGTTCAAATTATCAAGTGATGCAGATAAACTGAAAGGATTTTGAATCCATTATTGATTTTCCATCTCATTTTTATACTGGCAATTTTGAGAGACCAATTCACGATTTTATATATCAGATGATTTATGATGCTTGGTTGAGGAGAAAACATGCAAAACACATTATGTAACTATGATTCTTTGCACATGGTTATCAATTGAAGGGATTGATTCATAGAAATGAAAATGGTTGTGATTGTTTGCACCAAACGTCTTCATATCCCCAAGGTAATTTCCAAACAATTTTGTCCTTTGATTTGTAATTTCTCATCTAAGCATGCCATAAGATTTTGTTCTTTATAAATAATTTGTATCTAGTTACTGTTTTTTTTTGTTTTAAATTTAATTTGCTTCCTGCTATATAATTTAAATAAAAATTCAATTGGTTATCATGGATTCTCGCCGTGATTGGTGTTGTTATCTACAATTCTTCAATGGATGAAGAATATCTTAGTTTTCATTTAATTTTGTGGATTTATAATTAAATTTTGTGATTCTTGATTTTTTGAAGATCTTTTTGGTGTTTTATTTGTTTAAATATATTATTTGTTTGTAGATGGAGAATATAATGTAAAAAAAAAATTAAATAATGAGATAATTAAGGGGTCTTAATTTTTTCATTTAATTTAAATTTTATTTATGATCCTAATTATGAGGGAACTCACTCAATGCAACGTCATAACAAAAAAAGAGGTTACAACATTTACATCCATCAGATGTCTTTGGTTGGGATGAGACTGTGATGGTCGGATGCAGCATTTGTCTCTCAAAATGTTATGACCGTCCAAGGTTCAAAACCCCTTATGTTTTGTATTAAACTAAAAATAAACCGTGCCATAACGGCACGGCATGAGACGGAATAATTTTTAGTTAAAATAATTTTAATAATTACTACACACTATGAGGCTTTATTCTACCCATGAAAACTCGCACCCCATGAAAATCTTAATCCCAATAATTATAAATTCGGTTACGCTTAAATAATAGCTTAATAATTCTTCACGATATTCTTTAGACTTAAAATAATATTGTTTGATAAAAATTCCTCGTTAATCATTTTATTTTTTCCTTAAATAATGAATTTATTTCCGATTACCAAGGATTGGTAGTCTGTGATACTGATTTGTGTTGTATTCGAACTATTATGTTGAATCTTCATCTGATGAGCAGTATATGTAATTACATACTCCCATAAATTCTTCCTTGATCGCAGGGACTATCATCCAGTGTTCATGGGAGGATAAGTAGGGGAGTAAATATAGGAGGAAAATTAAGTGAAAAAAATTAGAGTTATTCTAATTTCGGTCATAAATAGAGAAGGATATTTTTTTCTGGTCTAATTAAAAGATGAAAAAGGTGAGCTGTATACCTTAATTATCCGGTGCATGGCCCTTTTTGTAATGTTTGTTGTTGTAGAAATAGACCACCAGGAGGACACAAAATCTAAACCAGCGATGAACTTGGTGAGCTTGGTCATTGTACCTTAGCAGAGAGATGCACGATCAAGATTTTCTTCTTCTTGTAACATTTCCTTTTTTTGAGTTTCTCTTCTTTTTGTTTGTGTTGTCGATCAAAAAAAAAAAATCGATCAAGAATTTTTGCTCTTCTTTTTGTTTCAATTTCTACTGTTTTTGTTTGTGTTGAAGATTTTGATTAAACTATTCACGTCATTAAGATATGATAAAAAGATAGTCATGATCTTAAGCTAGAATGCTCAAATGTTCCCAAGAATGCTAAATTTGTTATGGATGAAAACATGGATCATTTTCCGATTGGTTAAATGTCTCAGTCGACAATAAATTTTTTTATGGGTGCTAAAAATTACTCTTAGGTTATTTGTTCTTCGGGTTTCACACATTGTAACTCTAATGTAATTTGTATTTTGCAGGTTGATGAGGGTTGGCTTGTTCGAATGCTAAAATTAAAATCAGGCATATGACGAAAGATTAAATATTTGGTGAATCATTTTTGGATATGTATTGTTTTCGATATTATAAAAATTATTCTTTGTATTTTTTGATTTTTCCCTTTATACAATGAGTATAATGAAAATTATTCTCTGTATTTTTAAAAAGAACATGTTATTTGTGTTTTGCAGATTGGTGAAGGCTGACTAATTTGATTGTTTAAAGATATGGTTCAAAGAAGTTTCTGTATTTTTCTATGGTGGTAACATGGTTGTAACATTTAATTTCACACTTTATTTTTCTAATAGCACATTTATTTTTTAAATTGATGAGGAACTAATTAAGAGGGTGATCAATATCTCCATAATGGAAGGAGGTTACAAACACCACGACCGCTAGATGTCTATGGCTGGGATGAGACTGGGATGGTCGGATCATCTGTTTGTCTCTCAAAATGTTATCCGTTCGTTCAAGCTCAAAAAATCCTTCTATTTTGTATTATAGATAAACTCCTTAGTCCGGTTTAGATCAATCGATATCTAGATTGTTGAGATAATCATAAATTAATTTGCCATTAAACTAAATACATCTTAAAGAGAAACTATAAGGTGATGCCGATCTAATGTACGACTATTCAATCAATCGTCTATCAGGGTGTGCAGTTATTACCTATAAAATAGATTCTTCAATCTACCGAAATCAGAAATGACTAACAATGAGAGACAATACCTCCAAACAATTATGTCACCTGATTTTCATAAGAGCTTCCTCTCAATTATTCATAGAACTCTTCGTTGTAATACAAGCCTATCATACCTAACAGAGTCCGGCACTCTGCAGGTCTCAACACTTTCTCTGCTTTCCTCCCTAAGACCAACCGTTTTCCTTCCTTTATGACCAAAGCAAGACTGGAACGACCATTTCTTGGTTTAGTCTAGAATTGTACAGATTGATCTTTCAAATCTAAAGTACTTCCACACAATACATTTAATTAGGGTTCAAACTTATTTCTCATCGACCTATCCCGCTTTTACCCTTTTCACCAGAATCAGTTTTTACCCATAAAAAAATTGGCACAGCGGGAGATTTATCTCTCCGGTTACAAAATAAATTTCTTAATTTATCAATTTCTCAAAAATGTTTGATCTTAGGGATGGTTTGGAAATCCTCAATCCCAATTTTACTTCTGTAGGATCAGAATCTCGCAACGACAATATTTCAGCGAAATTATGAACAACACAATACAACAGCGTCGCAGAACAATTTCAGGGAGAATATAATAAATGACGTCAGCTAAGATCACGAGAAAGATGTGATAGTCCTGCGAAAATTAGAGAGCTTGCGAAACTAATATTTGTAAGGTTGCGAGAATGTCGCAGATCATACCCAAAAATAAAGGACAGATTATCTGTCATCCACTATGTATTTCCCTATAAATAGTCGTTCAAGTTGTAAAGAAAGGGAGAGATCTTTTTTGAGTAAGAAACAAGTAAATAGGAGAGAGAAAGTCTAGAGCAGAGATCATTCTTGATTTCTTTATTTTTTCTTGTAAGAATATTCAAAGGTTGATCAATAAAATTAAAAGTGTAAACCTAAAAATGAGTTGATTAATAATGATATCATATGAGGGGTGTAGTGTAGGATTTCCTGCAACTACATAATGACGCTAGAAACAGGGAGGTATTGAAGATTACTCTAGAAAAAGTTGAAAATTGATATTGAGATGTGATTGATTAAGAATTTTCCATAATTTCTTGCAATATTGTTAACATTGAAGAAATGGCTAGAAGAAGAAATGCATCCGAACAACCGACTACTGTTACAAGAAGCAAGAGAATTGCTGGAAGAGAAATAAGTGAAATGGGAGAATCTACTAGAATGAGAAGTAATAGAGAAAATCAAATTCAACCACCAATTCAACAAACACTAGTTCAAGGGAGGAATACAAATTATGATAGGGTGAGCATACACACTTGGCAATCAAATTCGGCAGAAGAAGTAGAAGAAGAGCAACAAAACAGAAATTATAGACAGGAAGAGAGAAATCAAGAAGCAGATGAAAGAATAACTCATGGAGATGAGGAAATTGGAGCGTTAGAAACGTTGAGACAAAGAATACATGAAGAAAGAAGAGCTGAAGCAAAAGAACGTGCAAATTTGACAAGGCAAAATCACGAATTAAGGATGGAGAATATAATACTACAAAATAGAATATCGAGAAGTATTACAAAATCATATTCAAGATCGACTAGAAGAGAAATGAGGCGAAACTCGCTTACAATCAATGCTGGAAACAATATTCAAGAAGAAATATCAAATCCTAATGAAGAATATCGCGAAAATAGAGAAAGAGCTGATGATCGTTACGTTCCACAAATGAAACTTTTGATGATGGGCAAAATGGTGGAAATCAAGAGAACGGACAACATCAGGGACGAAATGACCAAGATGGCGAAGGAAGAAGAATTTTACATGAGAGGGAAACTCAAAGAAATCAACAGACAATTGAAGAAGAAATTGAAAGACATTATGCTGAACAAACACGTTTAATCTGCGAACGTGAAAGATTGAGAGCGGAAATGGAAGAACAAGAGCTTCAGGAGACAATTCGCCAGAACAATCATGACAATCGAAAAAGAAGGCGTACACAAAACCGGAATAACGGTAATCTCAATGAGGAGTATGATAGAGTAAAGAGGATGGCTGAAAGACAACAAATTGAATCGATAAGAAATGAACAAAATCATGGAGGGGAAAATGAAAGGCATCATCATATGCCAATTCAAGATAGAGATGAGGAAGAGAATCGCAGAAGAAGAAGAGATGAGGATAATGAAGAAAAAATGCAAAATTTCGCGAGAGAAGATAGACATGAACGCAGAAGAAGAGAGGCGAAATTAAAGAGACCAATGGATCAAGATTCAGGTGTAAATAAACAAATCTTGAAAGAATTAGGAGAAATGAGAGGAATGCTAAATAATAGAGGAGAAGTAGGTAGAAGACAATTGGATGAAGCAATAGAAGAAGCTGCGAAAACTCCATTTACAAGGGAAGTACAATTAGGAGGAATACCACCGAAATGCAATTTGCCCGCATTAACCAGCATTTTTGATGGAACAACTTGTGCAATTCAACACATTAAAGCCTATGTGAGGTGCATGTTACAATGGGAAAATCATGATGCCGTATTGTGCAAATATTTCGCATCCAGCTTAACAGGAGAGGCGTTAAAATGGTTTGAAGGTCTACCAAAGAACACAATAACCTCCTTCAATCATTTGCAGACTACATTCTTGGGGGCATATATAAGTAATAATTCCTCGCGACCTGGTATAGAAGATGTGTTTGGATTAAAACAAAGGATTGGCGAAAGTTTGAAACACCTGACTAAAAGATGGAGAACTATGTGTAGCGAAATGGCTGGCCGTGTAGATGAGAGATATCTTATATTATCATTTATCAATGCTATGTTTGCAACAAACCTATTGTATGTCCAAATTTTCAGAGTCAAGAATACGATCACAATGACTGAATTGCGAGAACTTCAAGAAGAATACATTGCTCTAGAGGAAAGGCAAAATGAAATGGAATCATATCCAGTTGCGAACACCAGCTCACAAACAGCGAATGCAAGCTTATTACCCAAGCTAATAAACACAGTGGCGAATACTTCGCAAGTACAACAAGAGAAGGTGACGTACAAGTAACAATCAACAGAAACTGGTGGCTATGGGAAGCCGAGATCAAGAAGAGTATGAAAGAGAAAGAAATTTCTACAATCGTGGTGGAAATAACAAGATTCAAAGACTCGATCAACCACAAGAAACTTATGGAGGTCAAAGACAAAACTATAATAGAGGACAAGGAGGTCACAAGGTAGTATGGGAAGAAATCAAGATGCCACCTCTAAATGCAAGTGTGGAGAAGATATGGGAAGCTATAATCTTGATGGAATATACCAACACCATGGAACATGGGAACGGAACCACCTCCAAACCACAGAAGCCATGAGTTTTGTTCTTATCATCATTTTCATGGACATACAACAAATGATTGCAGAAATGTAAAAAGAATTATTTTGAGAATGATAGATCAAGGAAAACTAAACGACTTTCTGGTAGGGCATCCACAATCTCAACCACTGCCACCACCACCAGAGCATCACAAAGTGAATACGATGAAAAAGAAGAAACATTCTTCATAGAAGTTGGTGCAAAAGCAAAAAATCTATTCTGTCACTCTATCGTACATTCATATAAGACAATTGAAGATTTTCATGATAATGTTTTGAGTAGAGTGTTCGCAAGAGATAATGATGGAAGAGAAATTATGAATATTGCGAAAATCTCGCCACTAGAGGAATGGAGCAGAAACAATCATTTCTTTTACCGCAGAAGAAATTCCCGAAGGAGAAGAGGTGCATGACAATCCATTGGTAGTAAAATTAGAAATTAATCCAAAACCGAAAGAAGATGAGGATGATGAAGCTGAAGATTCATGGGCAATTAATAGAATTCTAATCGATACTGGAAGCTCTGTGAACATATTTTATCATACTTATAAAACCATGGGTGGAAGAGATGATGATCTTATACCATCAACATATAAGATATATGGTTTTAATGGTACTGCTAACAAGCCTAAAGGGGAGGTTACTATGCGAATTCCATTGAAGGGAATATCTTTGAAATCTTATTCTGTGTCGTTGATGTAGAATCACCCTACAATGCGTTAATTGGTCGACCTTGGCTACATGGGATTCTAGGTGTAGCTTCAACTTTCCACCAGTGCATCAAATTCCCTCACCCCAGTGGTGTAGGAATCATAAAGGGAGATTGGGTTGAAGGAAAGAGGTGTTACGAAACTGAGATAGAATCTTGCGAAGGAAGAGCAAACAAGAAGGAAAACTGGCGACACAAAATCAAAGATACAAAGAAGTGAGAGGTTGATGGTGGATGCAATCGAAAGGAAAGGAGAAGAGATGTTGCGAAACTAATGCTAGCTCAGAATAAAAATGATGAACATACCACTACAAGGAAGCAGTAGCAGAAAATAATAAAGAAGCAGAGGATGACAAAGGTAATAAAAACAAGAAATGTATGAATGATTAAGTTGTTGCGATACTCTCGCAATAAGAAAATTCTCAAAAATACATTTGATTGAATGGAAAAATTGAGATTGCGAAATTCAGATACAATATGATGATTTGCGAGACTCTCGCAGAGATAATGAATTTTACAGAAATAATCAGAGAAAAATGACAAAAGAGAAAGAGGCGAACCTTTATGGCGTACACCCTAGTTCGCGAATACAATTTCGCAAGAGGCAAATGTAAGACCTAAAGTACGTCATATAAGGGGGTACCTGTTGCATGGCTCAGGGAAAGGCTACACCGCCACCGGAACCTGAGTCATGGAGATTTGGGGTCAATGAAGCCCATCCGGGAGAGGCACCTTGGATTCTCAGCTTAAGCATATGACTTAGGTTGGGCGACTAAGGTAATAAGGACTCTCCCAAGGAGTGCAGATCTGATCAAGGCGCCGAGGTACACGGTTGAGTCAAGAGTGCCAGAGACGTTTGAAGCGTACTTTGCCATTCTTGACAAGTCTTGGCTTATACTGCACTCGGCCTGAAGAAAACCCCACTTAGGGTGCAGTCTCGTAACCATAAGCCCTATAGGTAAAAGGGATAAGAGGCTGCGAAAACAACTGGTTGTTGTTAAGACTGGATGGGAGGAGCTAACCTTGTATGGTAGAAGTACGCCTCCTTGAAGGGGCAACCAGGGGGAGATAAGGGCGGCACCCTCCATTAGGGAGCTGATAAGTGTCTTAAGACGCAAATGTCATGAGGTTTTTATTCGCAAGGATATTAAGGCTTGTCATATTTGTGCAACAATCCTGAAGAGGCAATAATACAAAAGAAAAGGATAAGACGAGATCAATGGGTTTTCGCATGAAAGTGCGAAGACGTCCTGCGATTTCGTCGCAAGACGGCAATGTCATGGGGCTTCATTTTCGCAAGAATATTTAGGCCTGTCATATTGTCGCAACATTCCTGAAGAGGCCATAATACAAAAGAAAAAGTTAAGGCAAGATCAATGGGTTTTTGCATGAAAGTGCAAGGACGTCCTGCGATTTTGTCGCAATGACAAGAGGTGGCATAATAAGACCTTTAATTAGGAAGGCAAAATAAGACCACACAGGAATGAGATTTTGAAAAGAACAAAATTCACTTCGCATAAGATTGCGAAGTTATACATAATTAACGCGAAATTGAGACATAAAATAAGAAATTTTATGAAATCTCTCATTTGGATTCAAATAACAGAGGCAAGTATGGGAATGTATGAAATTAGAAAATGTTATTTGTCTCCATATGATAGATTTACTCAAAGATTCAAGAATTAATGATTATATTGATTAACTGTATTGCAAAGAAGAATTGTTTTAATGAATGCAGGTCAAAATGAAAGAAACACAAATATACAGAAAGAAAGAAATAAATGTACAAGTATTACAAAGAATCAAAGAAAGAAATAAAGACTACTTCTTAGTTATCCTTCATTATCTTCATCAGACTTGTTCCTTCTTCGTCTGCGTCAGAATCTTCATCACCATCAGAACTCCATCACTATCAGATTCTTCATCGTCAGCTTCGCTATCAGAGATAATCAAACTGGGAGTGAGATGTATTCTGTGGGATTTCTTCCAAGAGACAAGGATAATCAGAATGTGGGATATTATGATCGTCACAAACCATTTGGATAGTTTGATTGCGAAAATGCATAGCATCATTCTTAAAATTCGCAACAGTGATCTTGATTTGATTCTTTAATCTAGAATACTTGTCGTTGCGAGAAGAAAGATTCTTTGCGAGTTCCTCCTTTTCAGCTTCGAGTTCTTCAATCTTTTCACGATATCTATTTTCAGAATCTGCGAGCAAAAGACAATCAATTATTAACTTGATGAATTCATAAGAAGCAAAAGATTAGTAAAGAAGAGCAGTTAGTAACCTTCTCTGTCAGAAATCATATCTCTAATCAAGGTTGTATGCTCAACTTGGAGACTAACATTTACACTAAATCTTTTCTAGCATCATCTAAGATTTTCGCAGCCCAAACAAATTCATCCTCACTACTTATAAGAAGACGAGAACGAATTTGATTTTCCCTTTCGCAGAGTTCGATGTTCTTGCGGTTAGCTTCATCTCGTTCAAGTTGAACTTCAAGAAGAGCCTCTTGGAATTTCGCCAAAGCCTTGGCACCTTGATCAGAGATGCGATCCTTATCATCTATGAGACCGCTAATTTTGGTTCTTAACTCATTGGTTTTCTCTTTAGAATCAAGAAGGAGACGCTTAAATCGGTTGGCTAAGCCTAAACTAGATCTATTCAATTTCTAAGAGGCGAAATTTAGATCTAAGCTCATTTAGAGAAAGAGATGAAATTTATCATTTGAGAAGCTATTTAAGGAATTGTTAAGACGCTCAAGAAGGGTATCATTATCCAAGGCATTAGGAAATGAACGAAGAAGGGTAGCTTCATCAGAAAGACCATAAATGTCTGCAAAAAGGATCATTTAAATAAGATAAAACAACAGGATGAATGAATAAGGGAAAAGAGAAAAGTAACATACCGTAAAGCTGATTATTAGCTTGCTGAAGACTAGAGATTTTGTTCTTATACGAAGAAGAATCAATTTCTAATTGTCTATTTTTCTCGCGAAGACCTTTAACTTCAGCTTCCAATTCTTCATTCTTTTTGCGAAATTGAAGATTCTTCTTTTCAAGATTTTCGCGTCTTCTCTCTAGATCTGAGGCAACAGCAAAAGAAGCTTTTCCAGCCTGCGAAAATATAAAAAATATTAATATAGAAAGAAATTTTGAGTTATAACAATGAAGAAGTAAAAGGATAAAAGTATACCAGACTATTGAGAGAATGCAAGAAGTCGGGAGTCACTGATCTAGAAACTCCACGAAGAGAGCTATCACCATCCAGTAAAGGGACATCGCAAAGGGTAGCGAGAGCTTTGCAGGTATTTGCGAATTGGCTATCTCCCATTCCTTGTAGAGAATCAGAAAAGAGGCCAGAGAGCTTAGCCATAGAAGATTCAGGTGGAGAATCTTCACTTGCAAAGATCATTGTCCTCATCCCTTGTCACTTTCGGAATTTTCGTGAGGAGGAATATTTGAAGGGAAGAAGAACGAACTTTCCTTTCTTTGGAGGAGGACCAGTTGATTTTTCCCTGCGAAGAGCACCTTTACCTTTATCACCAATCTTCGCAACATCGCAGATTCTTCTACTTCAGCAATAATCTTCACACAGATAGAAATAAGAAATGGAAGCATGGAAGCAACAGTATAGAATCATAGAGAAAATTAAAATTTAAAATCATAAGAGAAAATTTCTTACCTCATCTGTGTATGAGCGAAGAGCTAACAGAGTACTAGCTTTCCCAGTCATGTTATAACTATCTTTCAGTTTTTGGATCTGCGGAATGTCGCAAGAGTTAGCGAACAGAATAATAAAAATCAATAAAGAAATATAAAGTGAGTTAAATGGGAAGAAACATACCTCTTTCTCCTTCTCGGGCCAAGAGAAAACCCAAGGTTGATAAGCAGTGAGATTCGCAGGAAGAACATTTGACCCAGCAATGTAGGGTCCTTTTAGCATTAAAGGAAAAACACACCATTTATCATCTTTGGATTGGCGAGGAGTTGTGTTTTTACCAGAATGCCAGTCAATATCTTTCATGAGAATTTTGGCTTCATCAATGTTATCTTTCCTTTTTAAGCGAATACCCCAGCGAGTATTCTCTTTCTTCATGGAGATAAGTTCATAGTTCTCAAAGAAATTCGCTACTGTGTATTTCTCAGCAATTATCTCTAGGTTTGTGAATTTAGGATCCCTAAGTTCTTTGGAGTACAGAGATCCTCTACCAGCACCACAGTTAGCGAACTCTAGCATCAGACGGATGCAGTCCCCACTCAGTTGGAAGATAGCTCGCGAAAATCCTGAGTGAGCGAGAATTTCATAAAATAAAGGAAGATCTGGATTATAAAGAGGAATAGGGAGACCTGCGAGAATATGACCTAGCAAAATTATGATTGATTGATCATCACAATACTGATCAGAGAAAAGTTTGACAGAAAGAATTGATTTGGCATTTTCACCAGGAATGGTGGAGAGTGTGAAACCTTTATCAGCAAGATCTTTTTGGACATCTTGTAAATTCTTCTCATATCTATGACCACTTGGATCCATATTTGAATATAGAGTATGGGAATGAATAAAAAGTAAGAGGATTGAAGGGGAAAAAAATTACAGCAGCAGAACTTGCAGAAGAATAACAGAGTTGCAGAGATGAGAGAATAAAAATAGAAGAGAAAGTAAAAAGAAAAGTGGAAAGAAGAGTAAGAAGAGTATATAAAGGAGATTTTTTTTACTCGAAGAAATAAACACCATTAAGACGAAAAGACGCGAACGGTTGAAAAGCAGCGGTTACAGAAGACGTGTCAAGAAACAAATGGAAGAAAGAATACGTGTGATAAATGCAGAATATGGAAAGATGAACAGCTGTGGCATTTCTCACATCATTCTATACTTTGCAGAGAAGATATGAGAAGAGGCAAGATGTAGGATCAGAATCTCGCAACGACAATATTTCAGCGAAATTATCAACAACACAATACAACAGCGTCGCAGAACAATTTCGGGGAGAATATAATAAATGACGTCAGCTAAGATCACGAGAAAGATGTGATAGTCCTGCGAAAATTAGAGAGCTTGCGAAATTTATATTTGTAAGGTTGCAAGAATGTCGCAGATCATACCCGAAAATAAAGGACAGGTTAGCTGTCATCCACTATGTATTTCCCTATAAATAGTCGTTCAAGTTGTAAAGAAAGGGAGAGATCTTTTTTGAGTAAGAAACAAGTAAATAGGAGAGAGAAAGTCTAGAGCAGAGATCATTCTTGATTTCTTTATCTTTTCTTGTAAGAATATTCAAAGGTTGATCAATAAAATTAAAAGTGTAAACCTAAAAATGAGTTGATTAATAATGATATCATATGAGGGGTGTAGTGTAGGATTTCCTGCAACTACAACTTCCCCCAATACCGATAGTACCTTTCCTATTACTCTTGAATCCGTTCTTTCAGTTTAGACCCTTGTTGAGGCCATGGATTCTCGATATTCAATAATGATTCCCGATTTATTGAAAACATTGAATGGTATTTTAAGGAATCAAACTAGCACTGTCAAAACGCATAATGAAGTATTCACCCTTTTGAAATTTCTTATAGATCAGCTATCGAAGAAACCAATATGTGATAATTCTAAGGGGAATACTACCAAAAATTCCTTTTGGATTAATATTGATGGAAGTGATTCTTATTCTAATATTCATATCCCTTATGCTGACTAGGAAGACGAAGTATAGACTCATACCGAACGAAAAATGAGCCACCAACCTAACTTGGACGCTCATGAAGACCCCGAGCGATTTCCTCAAGCTTAAAAAGCAGACCCGTCGGATTTAATGCGTTCCAATCAGAGTCCTTTCAATGAAAGTATGACGTCATTCTACAATCTTTAATCGAGAATTTGTATTTCCATACTGTATCGGAAATTGAATAGAGATCGGCTGTTACTTTCATAAGTCGATCTGAACCGTCCCAGAATGAAGAAGTTTGTAAAGGTGTTCAGAAAAGCAGGTGTCCTTCTAAAAAAAATCCGACCTCCGATCAACCACTAGTGAGAGTAGTAAGAGAAAGCATCTAGGGATTGACTATCCACAATCCAAGCGTATGATTCCTGTTTTACTTACATCAAAGGAAACCCAATCATTCACAAATTTCCCCTTTCCAATAGAATAGGTGATTGAACTCCTGGAGGAATAAATACAAGATGATGTTATCAAGCTACCTCTGGTTCTACGTCTACCAATAAAACAAGAAATGGCGGACCCCAAATATTGTTGGTTTCACAGATTTATTAACCGTTCCACAAGGGATTGCAATGGCTTGAAATAGTTATTCAAGGAAAAGATCGATTTAGGGGAACTACACTTAGGGACTAAAATGGTACACAAAAATCCTCTCCCTCTCAAGAGTTCTGTTAGAGCAATGCTCGGTCGAACTCACAAGTTTTTATATCTCAAGATTTTTCTCAATGTTAGATGAAAAAAATTATATCTTGATTTCTAGTTCACTAAGTCAAGATCGGAATAGGTATAAAAGTTGGTAGTTGAGTATCAGACATCATTGAATAACCCTCGAAGACTGAAGATCGACGAAGACATTTGGATAACTTCATCAACAAGTTATGTGAAGATTAAACCATTATATTTGCTCACAAGATTTACCATATTATCTTTATGATACTATGCTGTATGACTTTTAGTAGATTTATTGCAAAGAAGAAATTTTGAGTCAAGTTTGTCTTGTTAAGCATCTCGAAATATGACTTAAGAAATGGATGTTCATTAGTTCTTGACAATATTACTTCTAAACAGTTTATTGTTCAAGAATTAATGTTGTGGATCATTTGAAAATTTCCCAAGCAATTATATTTATATCTATGAAAAATGGGGAGGTTCCAAACATCAAAAGAGACCATTTCAGAACTACTGAAATTTAGACTGAGGGTAGGTTGGAGAACCACTTCACAAACCATAGATATCTGAAGTTCGAAATATAGGTAGCTTGGCGAACCTAATTCGCAAACCATTAATTTATTAATGGGACAGTTCATAATATGTGGTGATATGAACTTGGTGAAAGGCCAACGGTTGGCGAACCCAGTTCACGGAACCATTGACATATGAGTTCACGAACCATAGCTGTAGGATCAGAATCTCGCACAGGAGAATATGCTTGCGAAATTATTAACAACACATCGCGAAGACATCGCATGATGATTTCAGAAACGACATAACAGATGATATCAACTTAAACATGAGAAAAGTGTGATGATCTTGCGAAAATTAGGAATGTTGTGAATGTTACATTTGTAAGCTTGCGAAAATACCGCAAGCCAGATCCGAAATTAGGGGAAATGTTAGTTGTACATTAACTGTCTTCCACTATGTAAACACCTATATAAAGAGAAAGGCAAGAGAGAGAAAGGGGATAGATAATCAGAAAGAGATACACACTTTAGGAGAGGATACATTCTGTAGAGAGAGAAAGTAGAATTGGTTGTATTATTATTATCTCCTTCTTTTTCCTCTTTCAAGAACCTAGAGCTCCAAATACTCATTAATGGAGTCTCCATGTAATCAAGATGTAATTACAAATAATCATAGTAAAACCTAACCCCGTGGATGTAGATCAAATTGATCGAGCCACGTAAATCTTGTGTCTCTTTACAATTTTAGCATTCTTATCATCATTTTTATGTTTAGATCTACAAATTATTACAAGGGGTGTGTTGTAGGATTTCCTGCAACTACATTTTGGCGCTAGAAACAGGGAAACGAGTAAAGGATTTATCCTTCCTGTAACTTGTTGGATCAAGAAATTTTCATGAAGATTAGCTATTGTTCATATTTTTCTAGATCTATAAAGTTTAGGTTCAAAAATGGAAATTTTATGGAAGAAATCACACTTTCAGGGAGTAAACATCATCAACAATTCAAAGACATGAAAAGAGTGAGAGAAAAAAATTAGTTGTTGTGGTGAAATTTAAGGAAAAATGGAAGTTTCAGTAGAAGATTTTCATGTTCAGGAGAAGAAGACAAATGTGAAAGAAGTTAAGGAAGGACGAAGAAAAGATAAAAAGCAAATGCTGCAATTTCTATCACAAATAGAAATTCGCACAGATGGTTCAAGGCTGAGCGAACAACAAATAGGTCACGGGTTCGAATTCGCAGAGACACATATTTTTCATTTTCTTCTCATTTGCATGGGAGAATAAAAGAATAAGGAAAAAAGTTATGCGTTAATTTCGCAGGGAGGTTCTTGCACAATTGCTCCAGAGAGCAGTATGTGCGTTCGTGGTCGCAAGTTCGAATTTGCCTGGGAAAATAGTTTTCTTCTTTTTTACAGATAGCGAAAAATGAATAATTTCGCAATATTTTTTCATTATCTCGCAAACAAGAGGCAGCACAATTGGTCATCTGCGAAGTTAATGAGTTCATGGTCGCGTGATCAAGTCCCAACACCTGCGTATTTTTTCGCACAAATATTTCTTTGATTATTTCGCACAGAAGAGAGTTGATGATAATTTCGCAGAGATATTTCGCAAAGAAGAAGCTTGCACATTTGGTCAGGAGGCATGAATGCAAGCAGCAGGTCGCGGGATCAATTCTTGCTTCTCGCATGTTTATTTTTGTTACGCGAAATTTATACAGAATTGTCTGTCACACAGTTGGAATTTGATTACTTCGAAAGAACTTTGATTATCTCGCAAGAGAGGCTTAGCACAATTGGTATGGTGTGAGAATATGCAAGTAGCAGGTCGCGGGTTCAATTCTTGCCTCTCGCATCTATTTTTGCTAAGCGACATTTATACTTCAAGCAATGTATTTTTCGCGCGAGATTGACAACAACAGCGAATCACATAAAAGCTAAGTACCACTTTCCTTGAACATTTTACTTTTACAGAAAATAAAAGATTTTTGATTTGATTTACAAAAAGCGCTTCAATCGCACGATTACAAAGATTTCAAGATTTCAAAGATTATAAAGATTACTAAGATTTCAAGATTACAAAGACTTCAAAATTACAGAGATTTCGAGATTTCAAAATTATAGAAAACTGAGAAATTCAATTTATATGTTTCTCTAGAATATTTCTTTTGCAGAGAATAAAAATATTTTTTATTTGATTTACAAAACGCGATAGAATCGCAAAATTACAAAGATTTCACAACTATAAATATTTCAGAGTTACCATGTATTAGAATTTCTCTTGAATATTTACTTTGATTCAAATGATATGATATTACGAGAATGAAAGAATGAATGAAAGAGATGACAGAAATGAAAGAAGGAATGAAAGAGATGACAGAAATGAAAAGATGAATGAGAGAATAAAGAAACGCGAACATTTCGCAGAAACAAAGAGATGAGAACATTTCACAGAAACGCGAATAAAATTTCGTATATAGAGGCGAACCTTTATGGCGTACACCCTAGTTCGCGAATAAAATTTCGCAAGAGGCAAATGTAAGACCTAAAGTACGTCATAGAAGGGGGTACCTGTTGCATGACTCAGCAAAAAGGTTACACCGCCCCTGGAACCTGAGTCATGGAGATTTGGGGTCAATAAAGCCCATCCAAGAGAGGTACCTTGGATTTTCAACCTAAGCTTTTGCTTTAGGTTGGACGACTAGGGGTCTCTTCTAAGGAGTGCATAATCTGATCAAGACACCGAGGTACACGGTTGAGTCAAGACTGCCAGGGGCGTCTGGACCGTACCTTGCCATTCTTGAAAAGTCTTGGCTTATACTGCACTCGGCCCGAAGAAAACCCCACTTAGGGTGCAGTCTCGTAACCATAAGACTTATAGATAAAAGGGACAAGAGGCTGCGAAAACAACTGGTTGTTGTTAAGACCGGATGGGAGGAGCTAACCTTTTATGGTAGAAGTGCGCCTCCTTGAAGGGGCAACCAGGGGGGAGATAAGGGCGACACCCTCCATTAGGGAGCTGATAAGTGTCTTAAGACGCAAATGTCATGATGATTTTTACTCGGAAGGGTATTAAGACTTGTCATATTTGTGCGAAAATCCTGAAGAGGCAATAATACTAGAGAAAAAGATAAGACGAGATCAATGGGTCATTACATGAAAGTGTGAAGAAGTCCTGCGATTTCGTCGCAAGACGGCAATGTCATGGGGGTTGTATTTTCGCAAGAATATTTAGGCCTGTCATATTGTCGCAAAAATCCTGAAGAGGCAATAATACAAAAGAAAAAGTTAAGGCAAGATCAATGGGTTTTTGCATGAAAGTGCAAAGACGTCCTGCGATTTTGTCGCAATGACAAGAGGTGGCAAAATAAGACCTTTAACTAGGAAGGCAAAATAAGACCACATAAGAAAATGAGTAAGCAAGTAAGCTTGCGAGAATGATTATATGTAAGCAAACAAGCTTGCGAATATGTACATGTAAATGAAACTGAGGCAGTGAAAATGCCGCAAACTTGATATTATGATCATACTGTTATGAGATACTAATAGTGCAGGAAAGAGGGAAGATGAAAAACAAGTAAGAACTTGTGAAGAACAATAACTACACGAAGAAGAATGCATACACTAAAGAAAAAGGCAGAAAAATGAAGAATGGAAGCAATTTAGAGCTACATCAATTTTAGACGGCAAAATGAGCTAAGTAACACAAACATTAACTATACATTGCAATAGATAAGCATTCTCATCATACAAGCATCATACTCGCATCATAAAAGCATTGCATAAGCATTTCATGGCATAAACATCGCATACACATTTCATAACATAATCATCACATAAGCAATATATTTGCATAAGTACTTTACAAAACTGTACGGAATAACATTGCAGAATTTCGCAATAATATCGCAGAATTTAGCAGAATTATTCAGGATTATTCAGAATTTCACAGGATTTTTCAAGAATTTCGCAAGATTATTCAGAACTTCACAGAATGATTCAGAATTTCGCAGAATGATTCAAAATTTCGTAGAATGTGTCAGAATTTCACAGAATATGATTCTTCTGAATGATGTGATTATCTCGCTCAATTATTTCGCACAATTATAAGCAACTTGAAGAGATTATACTATTGTATGAGCACAAAACATGAGACAGAGGCAAAGATAAGAATAAGGAAACAATTCACACATTCAACATTTTCTCAAGGATTCTACCCTCATAGATAAAGAACAGAGGCAACTATGAATTACCAAGAAAATATTTTATGTTTTTTATTTCCTCGACAAGAATCATTCCCAAAGTGGACGTTCGCTAATGAACAATAAGAATCCTCACTAAAAATGGAGTAATAATTTCGCACGAATAGAGGCAATACTTATTATTCAAGGACAGATACTTCTTATTTACTTCGCAGAGTTCTTCTTATATTTCGAGGATTAAGTACTTTTTATACTTCATCAAGGATACTTCATACTTCGCATACTTCAAGGGTTGATACTTCTTATTTACTTCGCAACGTTCCAGAACTTCACAAAAAAATAGAGGCAAGTACGTACTTTTCAAGTCCGATATTCTTTCGCTCGTTCCTCCAACAACTATAACAAGGTGGAGTTTTTCTTAAAGATCGCTTTTCAAGCAATATTCAAGAAAAAGAGGCAAGGTGTAGGATCAGAATCTCGCACAAAAGAATATTCTTGCAAAATTATTAACAACACATCGCGAAGACATCGCATGATGATTTCAGAAACAACATAACAAATGACATCAACTTAAACATGAGAAAAGTGTGATGATCTTGCGAAAATTAGGAATGTTGCGAATGTTACATTTGTAAGCTTGCGAAAATACCGCAAGCCAGATCCGAAATTAGGGGAAATGTTAGCTATACATTAACTGTCATCCACTATGTAAACACCTATATAAAGAGAAAGGCAAGAGAGAGAAAGGGGATAGATAATCAGAAGAGAGACACACTTTAGGAGAGGATACATTCTGTAGAGAGAGAAAGTAGAATTGGTTGTATTATTATTATCTCCTTCTTTTTCCTCCTTCAAGAACCTAGAGCTCCAAATACTCATTAATGGAGTCTCCATGTAATCAAGATGTAATTACAAATAATCATAGTAAAACCTAACCCCCTGGATGTAGATCAAATTGATCGAACCATGTAAATCTTGTGTCTCTTTACAATTTTAGCATTCTTATCATCATTTTTATGTTTAGATCTACAAATTATTACAAGGGGTGTGTTGTAGGATTTCCTGCAACTACAATAGCACCCTGAATTTATGAAATGTTCGATGGTTCACGAACCGTTTCACCAACGGTCCTAATGAATATTAGCAGACCCTCAAAAACTTATTTTTAAAATATGTTTAGCATTGTTATGACTCTCATAAACACCTTTAAGACATCATTGATCACTAAAACACCTTGTATATATGGATCATGATTAAAGTGGGACTTATGTGTTTAAATGAATACGATATTTCTTATTAGTTCGAAAGGTGTGATTTCCAAGAACGGTCGTTATACACGGTTCCAAAACCGGACCACTGTGTATATTCTTCTAGGTGATTTCAAGATAATATTTTCACATGCTTACTTGAAACCCTAATTAGAGTTTCATCGAAGCATAGAAACTGTTTGTGTGAATCTCAAGTTATCTTAGCTTAAATTCTAAGCAACCCTCAGTCTTGAACATCTATAATTAGAGACACTCATTGCTAGAGTCTTCCTCTATTGACAGGTTTCCTCTAAGAAACAAAATTAGGTCTACGACTGAAAGACTTCACTTAGAGATTCGTGAAGATAGGTTCGACTATTTCACATTCGTATTTCATGTATCCTAATCTTGATTTTCTATTATCGACGTTTTCGTAATCTCTTTCAGGCAAGATAGATAGAAATCACAAAGTTCTCTTCATCTCAGACTTTTTGATTCCTTAAGATAGATATCTGAAAGCTATTCTTAATTGATTAGTTCGCAATTGTTCCTGAGAGGCGGTTAAGAATCCAGGCTTCTCAACTAACAGAGTGTAAGTGTTACGAATTTGTGAGGTTTCTAGCTTTTTCTATCGCAAACAGATTTCCAAGCCTTAATATTTGATCTAACAGCGTGTTCGGTTCGGATTATTGGATATACAATAATCCGATTATGGTAATCCGATTATCAGAATTGGATTATCAGGATTGGATTCCCCTTATCAAAAATTTATTTTTTGGTTCAATCTTTATAACCCAAGAATCAGGAACTGAGAAGACATCCACACAAAATACCCTAATACCCTTGATTTTTATAGGATTCAAATCTAGTTCAGAAAAAATCAAATATGAATCTTATGTTTTGATCGGATAGACTGAAAAATCAAAATCTAATCCCTGAATCCGATATAATTTTACTGACGGTGGTTTATGATCCACCTAGTTCCCTTTTCTCTCTGGCTAAAAGTTTCAGGAGATCAGGTTGATTTTTGAAGTAAGTTTTGTTAAGGGTAATGACATATTTTCATGCTCTTTTCCCTGGAATTGAATTCCATTCCTGTGACACCCCAACATAATCACCTGCTTAGATAATAGGATTACAACCTAATTGAAGCTTTAAACCTATATTACCGATCTAAAGAAAACTCAGTTACATAAGCTAATTCCAAACACAAACCCATACAATCTGATAATGTACAAATGAAGAACTCTCTTGTGATATGAATATATCAATGTGTTGTTTTACATAATAAATAAAGTATAAAGATATATAAAAGATTCATAATGCAAAAAGCTTTAAGCTACGATAACGGATATCTTCCCGCGCACTATTTCTTTTGATTACTGAAACTGAAGCGGGAACGAGTGAGCACATCATCCCAAAGGGGTGCCCAATGGAAACATATAACCTAAAAGTAATCACTAACATGATCCATAGTTCTAAAACATAATGAAACTAAAAAAAGAATAATAAAAGAAAACATATAACACCTTTTACATACAACACGAAGAAGAAGATTGCTTCAACTAATATCCCAAGATATTACGTCCATAGTGGTAATATCCGTGAAAGATCCACCTATGGATGGATCTACGAGAAAAGAATTAAATAACCTAAACATATGTTATCCCAACCTCGTCGCACTCAATGGAGGAGAAGATGCTAGGAATAACTCCAGTCTCAAATGATAGCATGAATCCAGGTACCGTAAGATATTATCGTGGAATGCGTACACCTCATAAAACCCAATGCCACCATCTAAGTCTAGAATATAATAAATTTTTTGATTACTATGATCTGACCCCGCACAACAGGTTCACAAAAGGACCAATCATTATTCGTAAACCGAAGTCACCGAATAATAACCATATCCAGTCATGAACCTAGAATTTCTTCCTAAGTCAAGATCATAGTAACCAAGTCATACTACTAATACTGCACAATCAAGTATAATATGCACATGAGTGACTTCCCCAAATAAAATAGTATATATAATAATCAACCAAGGTAAAGCCGGACTACTAGGTAATAATCAACCGGGGTAAAGCCGGACTACTATCTTAAGACAATAAAATGTAATAATAATCAACCGGGGTAAAGCCGGACTACTATGTAATATTCGAACAACGTAGCATTGCGCTACTAAAACTTAGCCAAGATCTATGGGGAAACACAGACACTCTTCGCGAGGAAACCACCCAACGCATATTACACACATACCCATTGAATTACAAACAATATGCTTACAGAAATTAAAGACTCAAGTATAATATGCACATGAGTGACTTCCCAAAATAAAATAGTATATATAATAATCAACTGGGGTAAATCCGGACTACTAGGTAATAATCAACCGGGGTAAATCCGTACTACTATCTTAAGACAATAAAATGTAATAATAATCAACCGGGGTAAAGCCGGACTACAAGGTAATATTCGAACAACGTAGCATTGCTCTACTAAAACTTAGCCAAGAGCTATGGGGAAACACAAACACTCTTCGCGGGGAAACCACCCAACGCATATTACACAACATACCCATTGAATTACAAACAATATGCTTACAGAAAATAAAGACTCGTCATGCTCGCAGATAAAGTAAACTTAATGATTACAAGAAGGTTACATATTTCCCACCTGTTTCGATGAAAGGCCATGCCTACTTCGAGATCCACGATCCACTGGTTCATCCTTTGAATCGATCGTTGTTAATATAGACTAACTGTTAATCACACAAGCATTCTAAGAAATTAACCAAAAGGCTCATATAAGGTTCATTACAAATCTATCTAATGGTTGTAAACCCATTTACAGTTTTACTCCTTTTCATTTTCTACCTTTAGCACTTCTAAGGGTTTACTAATTCAATTGGATTGGTTCTATAGTCTATTAGATAAGTCTTATGAATATGTACAACTTTGTAGAAGGAATCGAACACTAATTCAGACCTTAAAGGGTCTACAATATCAACTAAGAAAACTTGGCACTAAGCCCAAGTCCACTACTCCAGCCTGGTCCAACTGGTCAACTAACAGTCAACGTCTAAGTCCCGTTCAAAGTCTAGTCAAAGGTCAAGTCAACGGGTTAACTCGTTCAAGGTCCAGTGGGTCAAACAGGAAACAGTCTGGGTCAACTCAGTCAACAAGACTGATTTAGTCAAGTCAGATTCACATCTGACTCAGTCAGATTAACTGAGTCAGCTAAACAAAATATGCAAACAACCTGACTAGGATGACTAACAGGCTTATAATCAATAAACATGAATTCATACAACTGTTATAACTAACATAAACTCCTACAATACAACTCCTTAGTTCTAACTCACACGAACTCTAACTGTAATCTTGATTACATAATCATTACACTCTCAACTTCAAATACTAAATACACTGCGATCTATTCCCCCTTAACTCAGAATAACACTACATCTTCAACCCAACAACACCGTCACCAGCTCACTTAGATTCCAACAGTTGTAGTTACACAATGATTGTCTCAACTCATCTCAGTTCAACACCACTAGTTGGCGTTCAAATCCAAACTGTATCAACTTCATACAATGCTATGTCCGATACACTCTCCCCACTAGTTCCATTAGCTGCAGCTAAACTTCAATTCAACACAATCAAACAAATAACATCATCATCTTCTAGTCAATGAGATAACCATCTTATTCAAATACATCCATCTAAATTTCAGATCAGTTAAACTCCATCCTCATCTGCAATTATCTATCACTCATAGCATCGTCACTGAATTAAAATCCCCAAGGCAAAGCCTAACATTCATCTAAATCCCAATCCATTGCGGACAACAACAACACCCATTGACCCCAACTTCATACTCCATCATCAATCTGTAGCAATAACATCCCCTGCAACTTCAAATACACCATTATGAGCTCAACTCTATCTTGCAGTAACAACTGAACCCCGACTCTTCAATCTCAAACTCATCTCCATCTCAACTTCCACTGCAAACCACCAGCGCCAGTTCATAATCATCACCTCTGCCTAGCCATGACATCTCCAATTCTAACTACCAGAATCCTGTGAACCCATTACTATCATTCACAAAATTTACTTTGTCAACAGCTCCATCAATCAACCCATCTAAACCAGTTTAATCAAACCAGTACTCATCTCAAATATCAACCTGCGTCCTTTTAATTAAACCCATCTTCCAGTTCCTACAGATAATTTATCATGACCAAGAACCCTAATCCCTCTGTGAAATCCAATCTCCTAAAGAAACCCAAATTAAACCTCATGCAACCATCTAAACTATAATCAATCACAAACCCATGAAACAATTCACTAAATTAAGCTCAATTATTCAATCAGAATCATTCAATTCAAAAGAACCCTAATTTACCTGATTTTGGAAAGAACATGAAACCCTAGCTTTAATTCATCAATAGAGCGGCTTCAGATCTTCAATTTAATCTCAACCCTTCTGTTCTTAATCAATCAACAACAATAAATCATCATCAGTTCTACACAACCCCAAAACTCAGAACCCTAACCTCTAATTAACTTCCTTCTTCATGTCTGAATCAACAACAGACAACCACACCATCACTAGAAACTACCCCATGATATTTTCCACCTTCTAATAATCGCAAAACTTCCATTTTGATCTCCCAGATTCGCCAGAAGAATAAGAACAGGGAAAGAAAAGAAGAGCAGAAGAATAAAGAAGAAGAAAGGGGAAGAAGAAGAGAAAATGAATTTCTCTTACTCACGGTCGTGGATAAGACCACTGAAAATTACCTAGGCATCCATAGATTTGATAAGGGAAACCCAAGTCGGATAGATGCTAAAAGACTATTTTTCCTTTCAACCAAACATGATGATATCTTCTTCGTCTGGTATCTGAATGACGCGTTCGAGTAGTCTAATTCACATAACTTTTCGAGACCTAGTTAATGATACTAGTTTTGTATCTAAATTATTGTTAGATTAATTTCTATTAATTAACATCTATGTTAACTAATCGAGTCATTAGCAGTTAACTCGTCTCTTGACTGGTCTAATAGCGTTGACGAGCTTCAGGGTCCTTACAATTCCATCGTCTAAAGAGCAGAATTGAAAACAACTAATTTTAGAGAATAAAATTCTCTGTGAATTGGATTCCTGGATTTCACCCTATGTTCAGTTGGGAGAATTGGGCCGATCACCTTGTAATCGGATTACATGGATGTCAATTCCCCCAACCGAACACGTTGTAAAGGGAATCAAATAGGCTTATCCGTTAGAGGCATTTAGTATCAAAAATATTCATTTAGATTGAACCAATGAGTATCAGAAAAGGTATATATCCTTCTCATCTTTTCTTTGCTGATGATATATTCATTTTTTTATAATGGATGTAGAAAATCAATATCTAATCTTAAACAACTTCTGTTAGAGTATCAATATGCTTCTGGACAAGTAGTTAGTGCACTAAAGAGTAAGTGCTTTGTGGATGGGACTTCAAATACCAGAAAAATCAAATTGTTGAATACATGAATATGATTTTTTCTTCTTTCCCTGATAAATACTTGGGCATCATTCTAGTTCAAGGGAAAATCAAATCAGAGCATTTATGGTCAATTGTGGAACATCTTCAGAAGAGACTTGCTTCATGGATAGGTAAATTCCTAAATTTTCAAGCCAGAGTCACTCTAATTAAATTTTTTCTTAGCAGTATCCCAATTTATAATATGTCCATTTACAAATGGCCTAAAAAGGTAATTTATACTTGTGAAAGAATAATAAGAAACTTTCTATGTAGTGGAAATGTTGAAGATAGAAAACTTATCACTATTTCTAGGGATTCAGTTTGCTTTCTTTAGAGGAAGGAGGGTTGGGACTTAGAAAACTAGAATATATCAATAAAGCTTTTCTTTTGAAATTATTATGGAAGATATTACCTTCTGATGAAGACTGGGCAAGATTCTTTCTAGCAAAATATCAAGACAGTAATGGTTGCTGGATATTCTGCTACAAGAAATCATCTGTGCGACCAGGCATAAGATGGATCTTACAAGAGTTTGAAGAAAATACAAGATGTCTAGTAGGGAATGGTAAACAAATAGATGTGTGGAAGGATGCTTGGATCCTAGAATCAAGTATAAGAAAATTGTATCCAGATAATGAATATATCAATCAACACCAACATATGAAGGTGGACGATCTGATACATAATAAGACTTGGTGCATTCCAGAAGAATTACTATCCTTTTTTAAGATAGAAGATCTACCTATCCTCTCTCTTGATTCTGATAAATTGATATGGACTGCAACTCAAGATGGGGAATTTTCTGTTCATAGTGCAGTTAATGTCATAAGGAAAAAACAGCCTAAACTGAGATGGTATAAAAAAATTTGGAAATCCCGTATTCACCCTTCAACTGCTGGTAACATTTGGAAAATCACTAGAGGTGCTGGAAATACTGATGAAAATGTTAAAAAAAGAGGTTTTGCCATTGCTTCCAGATGCTTCCTTTGCCATAAAGCTCAAGATACCATGCAACATATTCTATGGGATTGTGTCTATGGTAAAATCCTTTGGAAATGGATTGGTGGAGTTTTTGCTTTCAAAAATCCCAGATCATTTGAAGATGTGATAAGCTTTTGCAAATCTAAAAGCTCTGTAATTCAGGAAATTTGGCTCATTGCTGCTTATAATATTATGGTAAACATTTGGTTCAGCAGAAATGAGGTTTATTTTGAAAATCTTAAACCTGATAGCAATGGAGCAAAGAAAAGGATATATCACTTAGTACATGACAGTGAAGTGAGACTAAAAGGGTGTATGTATAACTCAGCTTATGATCTCCAGATTATTAAACATTTTGATTTAGGCTGCAGAAAAGTTAAAATCAACAGAGCTATTGAGTGCAGATTTTCCCTGCCCGCACCTGATACTACTCTTCTTTGTTGTGATGGTGCCTCAAGAGGTAATCCAGGATGTGCATGCTATGGTTTTATTCCAATAAATGAGATAGGTGAATTCATTACAGCTGAAAGTGGAGGTTTGGGCATCTCAACAAACTTTATTACAAAAGTAATGGAGACCATCAGTGCGCTAGAATGGGATGTGAAGAACAACAAAACAAAGGTCACTATCAACTATAACTCTACAACTGCTATTAGTGTTTTCATAAAACACAAGTTACCATGGTTTGTTTGGAACAAATGGAAACTAATATGCAGAAAGATGAATGCCATCCATTTCAACCATGTTTTCAGGGAAGTAAACTTCTCTGCAGGTTTCCTTGCAAAAAAAGGTGTACACCTCTCAAAAGGGAAAGTTTTAAAGTTTGCTGTCAGACCTTCCACAATGCACAAAATGGAATTCCCAGACACTCCATACTACAAATTTGACTGACACTTTCTTGTTTTGGCTGGCAAAGTATAAGAACACAATGCTTTTCTGTTTTTTCTCTTTTGGTCCTGAACATGTTGTCCATTGGGATTTTATGTTTCTTTCTGAGTTTCTGTATTAACTTTGTGTACACCTTTTTGGTTATTAATAAATTTGTTTTGGTTTAAAAAAAAGGTTGTAAAGGACGTCAGCTAAGGTAATAAATTGCATAGAGCCTTGTGAGGTTCAAGAGACGCAATGAACGCGATTGTAACTGAATTGTTTGGATGGTGGATTCGGTCTGAACTACATTTCAGTATGGAGTATGATAGTAGGCTAGTGTTTGTAGCGGCTTAATACAGTTTGGTGCTCAAATATGGACGAGGTCCCGGGGTTTTTATGCAGTTGCGGTTTCCTTGTTAACAAAATTCTTGTGTGTGTGTGTGTGTGTGTGTGTGTGTGTGTTCCTTTTACTTTTCCGCATCTTTTGAATGCTAAAAGTAAAATAAAAATGTTGGTGGTGTACTTGGTACACTCTCATTTTCAATTGGTATCTGAGCAGGTTCATGTATACCGGTGTCACAATCGAAATGATGATCTCTTGCTTTGATAGGAACATTAAATTTACAGATTCTTAGTGTGTTCTAGAAACCATCGATGATGATCTGAGTATTGATCTAAATAAAGTAATTGACAATCTTTGTCATCAGAAACAATGGTTGATAAGGAAAATTAATGGACTTCATTGTGAGCTATACATCAAGAATTATGATATTCGAGAAGGATCTGAAAGAGAAAAGGTTTTTCAAAATGAGTTAGATGATCCAATCAGTACAAGGAAATTGTTGCCATGTTAGCTAAATCAAAGGATATCTTAGCAAAAGTTATTGAGGATTTGAAAACTGCAAAAGAAGCACCTAACTCCTCGAAGGATCCATGTCATTCATCTTGTGATTCTTGTTTAAAGAATTATCGACGATCATGAGATAAGCGAGGCATCGGCTTTGTTAAACCTGATTTGACTCAGATTTCATCGAAAGGACCTGATGATGTATTCACCACTTCTGTCGGTTTTTGTAATCGTTACCAACATACATGTAAGATATTTCCACAATATTTCTAAGTTGTTAGTGTTCTTCTACATAAGAATGCTAAAAAACTTCTTTTCAATATTGAAAGACTTACAAAAGGTCTGACTAGATATCCTAATCTAAGGAAAAGTAATGTCACTCTAGTAGATTTTTCCTCGAAGTCAACTTCATCTTTTTCAGTGGTTTCTAGACAGTGGCTACAGTGGACACATGACAGGTGATGTTTCATGGTTCGTAAATGCGGATGATTTTAAGGGAGGACCTGTAACCTTTTGAGATGGGAGTTGTTGCTACATACGAAAAATGGAACGATCAAACTTCCAGGAGTACCTGAAATTCATTATGTTATTTACGTCAAAGGCATGTCCGCTAATCTACTTTCTGTTAGTCAAATTTATGACAAATACCATAGAGTTAAGGATACTAAGGTATTTGCGCTTTGTGAAATATTGGGTATTATTCAAAAACATTCTCCACTTATAACTCCAAAAGCTAATGGAGTTGCAGAAATGAAGAATAGAAATATCCAAGAAATGTCCAGGGTAATACTCCATAATAAAAACTTACCTTTGAAGTTTTAGGAGAAGTTGTGTTTACAACATGTTATTTGATCAATCGTGTATACCTATAGTCACGAACCCTGAATACTCCCTATGAAGTATGGCATGGTAAGAAACCTAACTTGAGTTATCTCCGTGTGTTTGGAAGTAAGTGTTGTATTATCAAGGATCAAGAAAAAAAAGGGAAATTTGACTGATGAAGGAATTTTCCTAGGTTGTGCTTCTGGTAATCATGGTATTAAAGCATAGCTCGGTTGAACCCACCAAGTGTTGGTATATATCAAGTTTGGTTTTCATATTTTAGTATCAAAACTCATCTAGAGTTGATTTATTAAATACTAGAGTCAACTTCGTTTAGGTTAGATTAGAAAGTCTAGGAATACTGAGACGTACAAGTATGTTAGAGCACTGCTCGGTCGAACTCGCAAGCGTTGTTATCTCAAGCTTGTTTGTCAAGTTTAGTTGATCAAAACTATATACTTGATTTTTAGTCTACTAATAGCTACGTCTCGGATTAAGATAGAAGTGTGTATTTGAGCTTTAGACTTCACAACGTTCACCAATTGTAAAATAAGATCTACTGAAGAGCTTGGAGGAACTTCATCAACAAAAGGTATGTGGAGACTAAAACTTATCTATCACTCAGAAGTCCATTCTATTATATCTTCTAATGAGACTAAGTTGTATAGCTATATAAACTTTTACATTATACACATTTGATATTTCGAGCCGAGTTTATATCGTATATACATTTCTCGAAATATGTGTTGAAGTTTTTAGCTTTATCTAAGTTCATCATATACTTGACGAGTTTAGTTGGAGACAATTTATTTGTTGGAAACTAAATATTAAGTCAAAGATGCTCATGCGAAAATTACCTTGAACATCTTACATGATTTGTGTGAGAAAATCATTTGATGTCAACTTGGGAAGTTTCATATTGATCGATTAATCACTTGAAAATTACTTGAAGCTAGTGGTATGTGTAAGAATACAATTGTTGTCTTCCAAGGTTGTTTCAACGATTAAATGAGAGTTTTAGAATGACTACAATGTCTGGATATAACACAGGTTGTATACTTTGTATGCTAACTGTGCAAGTCTAGTTCAGGTCCGAAACTATTTTTTGCGAACTATGTTTGCGAACTGGGTTACCTGTGAAAAGGTCCGGAGCTTTTGTTCGCGTACCCTGTTTGCGAACGGCTAGACAAGTCCAAGTCTGAAACTGTTGTTTCGTACCTTGTTTGCGAACGGCTGGACAAAGCTAAAGTCCGGAACTGTTGTTCGCGTACTCAGTTTGTGAACACAGTGGTCAGGTCCTACAATTGGTAAGTGTGATTTTCATACTCACGAACTCAGGTCCGTTTGCGAACTAAAGTCCCTGGAACTTTAATGATTTAAAGTATACGAACTTGTTTTGCAGATCGTGGAATTATGTTCATGAATTGGTTATAGTATAAGTACTTTGTACAATTACAAATCAAAATCGATTTTGTTTCAAATGGTTCATATATATATATTTCTATGAGATGTTAAACATTTGAACAACTCTCTTGAAAAACATTTAGATTCATTTGATTATCTATCATGATTGATTGATCATCATATTTGATCTAGAAGTGTTAAATGAATGTGGCTAAGTTATAAGTGTTAATATGGATAACTTCGGTTAACTATTATTGAGCCAACAAGGTTCTATGTTCATGAATCTGTTCTTGTATAAGTACTTTGTACAATGACAAACCAAATCGATTTTGTTTCAAATGGTTCATATATATATTTCTACGAGATGTTTAACATTTGAACAACTCTCTCGAAAAACATTTAGATTCATTTAATTATCTATCATGATTGATTGATCATCATATTTGATCTAGAAGTGTTAGATGAATGCGGCTAAGTTATAAGTATTAATATGGCTAACTTCGGTTAACTATTATTGAGCCAACAAGGTAAACACGTTTGGGTACGGTTCATCCATATCTAAATATAGGTATATTCATTTGTGTGTATCAAACTAATACCATCTAACGGTGGAGGTTGATTCCGTAGTTTCTAAGCAGACTTAGCTTGAATATTAAATCAGGAGTTCATCTAACAGTGAATATCAATTGCTTTGTTACTAAGCTATATTAGCTTTGATTGTAAGAAACCCTAATTTAAAAGATTATATAAGGGAGAAATCTAACATCTGGGAAACATAATCCCGACACTTATGTGTGTCCTAGTTGCAAACTAGAATCGATTTTCCTTTAACCTAGGTTTTCCAAAACCATTATTAGGTTAACGACTTGAAGACTTCATTTGGGATTCGTAAAGCCAGATCCAACTATTTTCTTTCTAGTTGTGTATTCTGATATTACTTATTCTATAGTATTGAGTTTTATCTTTTCTAAGATTTACTCGAGGATTTATCTCCGATAGGTAAGATATAAAAAGTAATCACAACAGTTCTTCGTCTATGACTCTTTTGATTCCGCAATAACTTTTTCTGTTAATCTGTTAGGTTATTGTTAGGTGACTAATAATTCTAGGCTGCTCTTCGGGAGTATAAGTCCGAGGTATTAGTTGAGTTTCATGTTCACCTTGATTTATCTATAGACGGAAACAAAAACCAGAATAGAATTATCTGTGGGAGACAAATTTGTTTATAAGTCTTCGAATTTGGGTCGTAGAAACTCTTAGTTGTGGTTGAGATCAGCTAAGGGAATCACGTGCGCAGAGTCCTGTTGGGATTCAAGAGGCATAAGGAATTCGATTGTACTTTAATCGATGTGAGACTTGGTTATGGCTCAACTACACTTCAGTCCGAAGTTAACTTGTAGTAGGCTAGAGTCTGTAGCGGCTTAATACAGTGTGGACTAGGTCCCGGGGTTTTTCTGCATTTGCGGTTTCCTCGTTAACAAAATTTCTGGTGTCTGTGTTATATCTTTTCCGTATTATATTTGTTTATATAATTGAAATATCACAGGTGTGCATAGTTCAATCACAGTTGATAAATCCGACCTTGTTTTTTGGATAGAACTTGATTGACACTTGGGCATTGGTCTTTGGTACCGTCCAAGTTATTCTCACATCAATCAGGCTCACAGATTTCTATCTGTTCGATTTTCTGATTGTATTGAGAAAAAGATAAATCTCTTTGATATATTTCTTGATTGAGTCTCACTTTTAAGTTGGTGCTCTCAGAATTATATTGGAGTTTAGTCCATACAGATTGCCGAACAAAATATTGGGTGTGGTTGTTATACCCCCGCGTTTTCAATTGTTATCAGAGCAGGCAAGCACGCGAAGATCTCATAAGTATGTGTTTGTAGCAATCTGACTCTATAGACTGAAGTGATATCTCTCAAAACGTACCACCAGATCCAGGGGATGCATAATTTTCTTACATGACCGATTAAATTAAATCTATAGAAGATATTCTGTCTCGACCTCCTCCAGGTCTAAAATCCCTTGAAGTCTTTTCAGGACTTGAGAAGTAACGTGAAAGTTTATCTCTTGATGTTGAGTTATATCTCCAGAAAGAACAAGATTCTCTTGATAAACTAAATCAAGTTATGATGAATAATATTCATGTTGAGGTTGATATTGATCTGCTAATTAGTGAGTGAAATACTCCTCTTCTCTATAATCCAAAAGGTTATAACAAACTGGATAAAGTACAAGAGGAGTCTAAATCTCATCTATCAGATAGGCTCATCTCAAAGCATGACTCAAACATCGGTCAAATTCTGATATACCTTGTCAAGATAATTGTATTTCCTTCCTTTGTGAAAAAGTTAGGATGTCTCTTTACACTAAAAGAGTTTCCCTATGCAGTATTAAACATTATCTGGAGAAACTGTTTTTAATAAGTTGTAAAACAAGACATCGAGGACACAAATTTATGTGCGCTCTTTTAAAGTCTTTTGTAAAACTTGTAAAACACAGACTCTTGGGTGTTGCTCAATTTTGTTGAGTGCAAAAGTAGTTGGAAAGAAGCTTTTTCTTGGTGTCATGTTGTGCAAGGCCACTTTGTATTGTGTCTGAAAGTCCATACAAAGAATTGCTCTTGAAAATTTTGCTGATTCTTGCACCAAATTTTTTCATCTATATTTTGTTCCTTATAAACATAAATTGATAGAACCTCATTTTGTGGTAATCGATAATTTTTTTTTGTGCTATAAATATCCACTGGATCATTTTATTGAGCTAAATGTTTTTTAGTTTGCTTATCAAAATATAGTAGCATAAATCAAATAATCCCTTGTTTGCACACGTACGGTTCATGTACATTGAAACCGTAACCATTACGTGTTAGAACCATGTTCCGAAACGTACATAGCCGTTTCATGTACCGATCCATCCTCACATAAAAAGAGGAGGAACTCTTCTCGTTCTTTTCACCTCTTCTTCTCAACTGTTCGAGAACGAAAGAGAAAAACCTAAGGAGAATATTTTGTGCTACGGGTCAAGAACGGATTTTTAGTTGGTAATCGTTTCGGAACTTCACCATCGTCAACAGTTCGGATACCCAAGTAAGTTCCTAAATAGCTAGCGTTGTTTATTTGCTTTTCTCTATGTTATCATGTCTTGAAGTAAGTATAATAGTGGTGCAAGTTCAAGTAGAAGAGTTGTTGAGAGTGATGATGAATATGATGATGATGTCGATGTTGACGTTCGCAAACCTTATTTTGATGTTAGCCGTCAAATTAGTTTCATCAACATTTCTGCCAGAGACAAATACACTAAACTTTATAGTGGAAATTTGGTTATGGAAAGGGTATATGATCGATCGGTTCAGGAACCAGAATTTTACATGTTCATGAACCAGTTTGAATGGGGTGATATTCATAAGGGTTTGGGGGAATCATATCCTGAAATGACTTGTGATATTTATGCAAACTTACATGCACCCAACAAGACCAACTGCTGTTTTAAGACTATGGTCAAAGGCACAATGTTTGAGGTTAACCGTAGTGTTATCGCTGAGTTATTAAACTTGCATCTCCATCATTTTTTTGTTGTTCCTCAACCAGAAGGTCGAAGACCGACTAAGCATCAGTTATCTGAACTGCTCTTAGGAATAATGTACCCTGGACAGAAAGCAAACTGCCTGTGGATAATATAAGCCTTCATTTGAAGATTTTTGGTAAGCTGGTTGTGGCTAACTTAATTCCCAGTAATCTCGACAAAAATCTTTGGAGAAGGACACTGGTTGAGTTAGTTTATCATCTTGTTTCTGGTGAAGAGGTTGAGTTATGTGGATTGATTGTTAGTCAAATGATACGCATGGTCTCACATAAGAAAAACCCTGGCTTTCCATGTCTTATCATCCGGATCTGTATTCAGTTTAAGATTACTCATTTTGGAACATGTGTTGGTACTCCATCTCCGTTGTGCCAGACGGACATTAACAAGATGAAGAAACCTACCAATTCTGAAGTTACTCTTCTTCAACAAAGAATTGAGTGCATGGATAAGTAGTTGACTTATGTTGTGACGGCTTATCCATACCTGGTTGAACCAATTTCTAAGATTGCTGAGGATTTCTATCGTGATCAAGCTTAAAGTCTTTTCTTCCTGTTTGTTATGTTTATGTTTCCTTATGATACCTCTGTTGAACTTCTTATGTTGAACTTATTAAAATTGTTATCTTTTTAATGGTTGTAATAAGTTTAATGGTATTTTAGCATTGGATGATTTTATCTTTCAATTAAATTGCTAAATGTGGTAAATCCTTAAGAAGTTTAGCTCAATATGCTCAAAAGTTGAGTCTATATTGATAAAATATATAATGTGAAAAAGCGGGGGTACAACAACCACACCCAATATTTCGTTTGGCAATATGAATAGACAAACTCCAATATACTTTCAAGAGAATCAACTAGACAATCAGACTCAATCTAGAGAAAAGTATATCAAAGAGTTTTATATCTCTATCTCTCAATTCAATATGCAATCAGCAAATAGGAATTTGCGAGCCCGATTGAATATAAGAGAAGTAACTTGAACGGTACCAAAGACCAATGTTCAAGGATCAATCAATTTCAATCAACAACCAAAGGTTGTATTTACCAATTGATCGATTCAATGCACAACCTGTGATATTTCAATTATATAACAAAACATAATGCGGAAAAGAAATAACACGGACACTAGAATTTTTGTTAACGAGGAAAATCGCAAAATATAAAAAAACCGCGGGACCTAGTCCAGCTTTGAACACCACAACCCACAACCAAGAGTTTCTACAACCCAAAGTCGATGACTTTGATAAACAAATCTGTCGCACACAGAAAAGTCTATTGGAATAGATAAATCTGTCTCCCACAGAAATACCTATGAGTTTTGTTCCGTCTTTTGATAAATCAAGGTGAACAGGAACCAACTGATAACCCGGACTTATATTCCCGAAGAACAACCTAGTATTATCAATCACCTCACAATAATCTTAATGGTATGGTAGCGAAACAAGATATTGTGGAATCACAAACGATGAGACGAAGATGTTTGTGACTACTTTTTATCTTGCCTATCGGAGATCAATCTCGAGCAAATCTTAGAGAAGATAGTACTCAATACGATAGAACAAGGAAATATCAGAACGCGCAACTACAGATAAAATAGTTGGGTTTGGCTTCACAATCCCAATGAAGTCTTCAAGTCGTTAACCTACAGGGTTTCGTGTAAAACCTAAGGTTAAAGAAGAATCGACTCTAGATTATAAAACTAGTATCACACAGAAGGTGTGGGGATTAGGTTTCCCAGTTGCTAGAGTTCTCCTTTATATAGTTTTCAAATCAGGGGTTGCAATCTAAGTTTCCTTGGTAACAAAGCATTCAATATTCACCGTTAGATGGAAACCTGATTAGATTCAAGCTAATATATTTCAACCATTAGATCGAACTTAGCTTGTTATACACAAATGAAATGTACCTTCATTTAGGTTTAAGTAACCGTACCTAAACGTGTACACCATGTTGGCTCAACCGTAGTTAACCGAAGTTAGTTATATGAAAACTCTCATATCAACCTTATTCATCTTAACCATAACTAGTTCAAATGACTCAAATGAAACTAGTTAAAGAGTTGTTCAATTGCTATATTCTCATAGAAGTATACAAGAACACAATTGAGGCAAAATCGGTTTGATTCACTTGTGTTAGAGCATTGCTCGGTTGAACCCACCAAGCGTTGGTATGTCAAGGTTGGTTGTCATATTTTAGTAAATCAAAACTCATTTAAAGAGTCGATTGATTATTTACTAGAGTCAACTTCGTATAGGTTAGCTAGAAAGTTACTAGGATATGAGATTTACAAGTATTACGTGAAGACTTGAAGAATGTGAAGAAGTAAAGAGCTACAACAACGACATCATCCTTCCACTTGAGGTTAGTAATATTAGACTTGAACTGTTTCATTCCTAACGTATCTTTCAAGTCATGCATATTGAAAACATAACTGCGAAACCGTGAATGATTATACTCTAGTTAGACATAGTATTAAGGAATTGCAATACGAAGTATAATGTCTATATTTTGAACTTCGTATATAAGACATCGACATAATCGTATGAATGCTACTATGATTATGTGTATGGGTATGGGTGAAGATTTCGTCCTAGGAAACAATGTTTTACATTCGTTTAAAGGAAGTGCAATTCATAAACTTGTTTTATGAATCGAAAGGGAAATCGCTAGGCTTATTGGTATTCTTATTCATTGCAAATCTTTGGATTACCAATATGTGTGTTTAGTATAACCGCTCATAACTTGTTTATGTATGCTGGTAATACTATTCACAAGGCCTGACTTTTATATTGGTATGACTTTTATTAGTGAAACCGATCTTAAGTAATCACCTGAGATGGTATGATCGATATTTGTAATTGGTGTGACCATTCCTAGTCATTGGGTAACTGATCCTAGAACTTGGTTGTGACTAATCACAAGATGTGTAATCGATCCTTGTAGTAGGTTAACAAGCTTTAGTAATTGGTGTGATCGATCCTATAACTTGTGCAACTGAATAAAAGTTTATTCCATATATATGTGGTAACCGATCCTAGTACCTAGTCAACCAACTTTTGGTAACTAGTGTGACCTATCCTAGTACCCACATGGAGGTAGAACCGAAACTTGTTTTGGTAGAACCGTTAAACCCATGAATGGTGATTGAATGTTTTTGATCAATCACATAGTTATTGGAAATCAAATGAACCAATTATAAACTCGCTTGGAAGTGTGGCAAATCGGTTCCAAGATTGTAAATATGAAAAAGGATTTACAAAGTAAAGATGTCACATACTTTGAACATGTGCGGTAACTCTTACTCCCTCCATTCTTTTTTAATAGGCTGGTTTTATTTTTAGAGAAGTTTAAGGAAATTAAAAGAACTTATCATTGAAAGTGCTCCTCATGACACTTGTCAATAAAAGAAGTGAAGTGAAATGGTCTCCATGACACTTGTCAGCAAAAGAAGTGAAGTGAAATGGTCCCCATGACACTTGTCATCAAAATAACTTAAGAGATAAGTGGTCCCAGAAAATGAAAGTAACATTTGACTTTCCGAATTAGGAAACCGGCCTCTTTTTTTTTGAAACATTTATTTATGGAAACCAGCCTATCAAAAAGGAACGGAGGGAGTATCTTTTATTGTTCAAAGATATTCCTTAATAGCTAAAGGAAAGAATCCCGGATCGAAATAAATTGAGAATCTTTTAATTAAGGTTTTTAGTTTTATATGCTTTTAATTTCCAGTAATTAAAATGCATATCTTTAGAAAATAAAAATTGGTAATGTGCATTTACTAATTGGAGATTTTCTACTGAGATTTCGGTCAATATTTGCACAGAGCATTTCCAGGAATTATGAAAACCGAATTTTGGAAATTTATTGCATACCGTGAGAATATTTTCGGTTCTGGAAATTCCTTGGTGTCCAAACTTCCTTGGTCTATAAATATTGAAGTTTGCATTTCAAGCAAACTAATCCTCAGAGCCAGCAAAACTACCTAGTTGTGTTGTTACTAGTGGAGCCGTATATTCGGAGAGGAAAGTACCCTAATTAGGCGAAATCTCTTACGACCGCTCGTTTTAAAGACTTCTTCGGGATTGGGAAGCTCTGCGAGTATCGTTGGTGGGAAACTAGATAATTGTAGTTTATTATTAGTTTCCGATTGATTTGATTGACTAACGGTGGTTGAAATTTGATTGCACCTAGTTTGTTTATGCTTGAGAATCTTCTCTTCTGATATAAGATTCACTCAAACTAGTTCGAAGTTTCGAAAAGGATCTTTAGACTTTTTTGTAGATATAAAGACGTCTTGTATCCATTGTTAACAGACTTCGTTCTGTGTGTGATTGATCACAAGAGATTCAAGTTGATTGTGTGCAGGTGTTTATTGAAGATCTAAGAAGATTTGAAGACGAAGAAGATTTCTGATTTGGGTTCATAATCTTTGGTGTGCACAAAACTTGATCGGCTGGGGATCCAACTGTAATCGGTTTATCTTTGGGATAATCTTGATTGATTAGTTGAGTAGATCATCATCAATATATTGTATTTGTGACTAAGAAGTATTGATTGCAAAATCTAGACAATTACTTTGGTAGTTGTATTGAGATCGATCTAACAACCTGAGAAAGGAGTTTATTGGGATAAACGGAAGATCCTTTTGTCAACCTCATATCACTTGTTTGAAAAGAGTTGTTACCGAACATATTTGTTGTTCCTTTACTGTTTGGAATACGAACCAAAATAATTGTTCCAAGTGCGTGACTTATTGCATGTTGGAGGCGCAGGGATACAAACGGAACTAGGTGAATTATAGGTTTAGTTGCTTGGTCTCAATTATACGAAGTTGGTTTAGATTTGTATAGCGGCTTAATCCGGAGAGTATTCAATTCTGAACCAGGTCCCGGGGTTTTTCTTCATTTGCGGTTTCCTCGTTACAAAATCTTGTTGTGTCTTTTACTTTTCTATTTCCACAATTATAATTATTTTTATTATAATTAGAAGTAAAATACACAAACGTTAATTCCTATTTACTTGATAGCAATCCTATTGTGTTTGGTTAAGTCCGAACCTATTATCAAGTAAACATACTTCATTGTTGTATTGTCTCGGTCTTGTATCCATAGTCAATCACACAAGTTATCTTGTTGTCATATTATCTCGATCTCGTATTCATAGACGATCACACGAAGTGTGAACCGATTAGTTATATTGTCTCGACTCAGTCCATAGACAATCACTTTCGGAGAAAGGACTTATAGGTGGAAAAGTTTTAGATTGAGGTATATTTGGGTATCCTCGTCTTTTCAATTGGTATCAGAGCAGGCAAACACGAAAAGATCTAACAATATGTGTTTGGTGCGATCCAACTATAAGACATGAGTCAAAGTAGAGTTAAGCGAGAGCGAAAACTAAAGAAAGACTCAGTTAACGTATCACAAGAGGTTTTTGAACCACCCTCAGAACCTGTTTGTGAGCAATTGCTTACTTGGAAATATCTAATTGAGAAAAACCTGGATGCTTTTAAAGCAATAACTACTGAATATGAAAAGGAGCGTGATGCTTCTCTTGAAAAAATTCACTTGTTGGAAGAGAAACTTGCTGAATCGGATGCAAGGATCAACTCTCAACAAAGGAGTTTTGAAAAGAAGGAAGGTGAATATCTCTCACGAGAAAAACGCCTTGAGGATGATCTAACAAGTGCTCTTGATAAAATCAAGATGCTAAAAGAAGAAAATTTGCTCTTGAAAAAACGCATTGATAGCTCAAACAATATAACCTCAATGTTAGAAGCAAGTAGAAATCATCGTGATACACGAGGATTGGGCTATAAGGGAATAAATGCTTCAAATATTAGCAAAGAGGTAAAATTTGTCAAAGCTACAAATTCTTCTCAACCAGAGGCTTCCACTGATGTCATAGATGCTCATATTCCTTGTATAGAGGTAAAGCATGTCATGCCCAAAAATCATGTTCAACCAGACTCTTCGAGTGCAACCATCAAAGAAAGCACTTCTGCTAATGTCAAGAAAGCAACAACGATGAACAAATATAATAATAATAAGAAGAAGAAAACTCGTCGAGCTCCAATACAAGAGGATCCACGAAAAGGTAACATTAAAACTCATACTTCGTATGTTACTAAGCATTGTTGTTATTGTGGTAATAAAGGGGATGTGGAATGGGTATGCAAGATTCGTAAGATAGAAGATACACTTTCTTTTGTATCAAACAAATTGGATAAGATTGCTCCCCAAAGGAACTCAGATCGATATTGTCCAAAGTTTAGGCAAAAGAATCATTATAATGATAGTTCAAATTTTTCCTACCGCTCGACAAGGCCATCTCATAAAAGACCTGAATATAGAAAGAGAGATGACTTTGTAAATGATGAGACAAGATCTGATGTTCCAAATTGGAGAAAAGGTATTTCGCAAAGTATTCAAAAGGACAATAGTCCTAATGGTATGAAGGAGAAAGCTGCTCCTGCGAAACCCAACTCTAAATGGGTCCCGAAGTCCTCTATAGCCAAGAAGGGACCAAAATTTAGTCACAAGAATGACTCTCAGCTGTTAATTGTCGGTGACAATAATTATAAGATTTTTCTTGAAAGACTAAAGAAAGACACCGTGTTTGAAATCTCTTGTACTAGTAAAGGTTGTGATAATGACACTCTTCATCACAAGTCAAAGAAGAAAAACAAGAGATGGAACAAGAGAAAACAAACCAAGCAAGAGGTCAAGAATGATGATTCTTTCTTAGTCACTCGTGACGAACAAGACAAGGCTCAACTCAACACAACCTAGTTGTGTTAGAATGTGCATTCTCACCTTGGTGCCCAATCTTTTGAAACGTGAGGAAGCACATGAAAAACTGAGCACCTGATCTCTCAGTTATTATATGACTAATTAACATCTTTAGGGAGATTGATTTTCTTCTATACTCATACCTTGTATATCTATATTTGAGCCTTTTTTATAGAAAATGTAATTTTGAGTTTATGATGTTGATATCTACTGATCATATATGTATAGCTCTTGTTTTTATGGTTAAAACGAGCCAAAAATCACTAAATTCGGACATTGTATGCAAAAGTTATGTCAAAAACAGTTTAGTGTTGTGATCCATCACAAGTAACTACTGTAACCGATCCTAGTGAGAGGTGTAAGAGATCCTAGTGATTGGTGTGATTGGTCCATACGAAGGAGTGTAAAACTGTTTTGCCCATAACATCTTCGTCCGAACTCGGAATGACCTCATATCATATGACTGCCTAATTGCTTATTAGGCAGTCAAGGAAATAAATGAGGAATTGGATAGATTCGAAGAATCGGTTAAAGATCAGATGCATAATCTTACTATAAGGATGGATGATATTGTTGTGTAAAACGTCGAACTCAAAAATGAATTAAAATCGTCATTGTTATCAAATGAAGATTTCTTCAAGTATATGGAGACCTTTACAGGGAAGAGGAATGAGGAGCAATGCAACCCAAGAACAGAAGGCTCTCACTCTAATTACCAACATCAAGAAGGGAGGATGTTCAATTTTCAATCTGGTAATCATGATAAAAACCCCAACCCACAAATGCCTAAGTTGGATTTTTCTAGATTCAGTGGTGAGAACCCAAATGGGTGGATTCAGAAATGTGACCGCTACTTCTTTCTCAACAACATTCGAGATGAAATCCAGAAAATCACCATGGCAGCTATGCATCTGGAAGGTAAAGCAGATAAGTGGCTATCTAACCTAAAGACTACTAGGTCAATTACTTCTTTGTCTGATATATCTGAACTGGCTTGTTTTAGATTTGAAAATCCTGCAAATGAAAACATATTAGGAATGTTCAATAAATTATCTCAGACTACCATAGTAGATGAGTATTTTGAACAGTTTGAGAATCTTAAGGCTCTGCTTTACAGACAATACCCCATGCTTAATGAACATTATTATGTGATGAGCTTCATTGGAGGTTTGAGAGAAGATATTAACCATTCAGTCAGTATGTTTAATCCTACCAACTTAATGCAAGCTTTTTACCTTGCTAGGATGCAAGAAAAAACACTCAATAACCAAATGAAAATCCACAGAACTCCTACTATTTTTTTTTCAAATACCTTCAACACTAACAGGAAGTCCCCTTCTCCATCATTCTCACCAGAAAACACACCCCTCCCTCCCTTGCTTCCCACCCCAACTACACCCACCCTACCACCTCTACCCATCAAGATATTAACTCCTGAAAAAATTCAGAAGAGGAAGGCTCAAGGATTGTGTTATAATTGTGAGGAAGTTTACAAACCAGGGCATTTCTGTAAGAAACAACAATTATATTTGATGGTAGACACTAAAGCTGAAGCTGAGCCTTGTGAACCAGAAGAAGAGATTTCTGAGGCTGAGGATACACCAGCTGTGGACAGTGACATGGAAATCTCTCTTCATGCCCTCACTGGTACTTTTATAGGTGACACCATAAGGATTCCAGGGTTTATAAAAAAAACATGCTATCTCTATTCTTATTGATGCTGGGAGTACCCACAATTTTATTGATTGTGCTTTAGCCAAATCCTTGGGTTGCTCTATTCAACCTACTGCCAACATGTTGGTTACTGTGGAAAATGGAGAAAAGACTGTGAGCTCTGGACTTTGTGCTGCCTTACAGTGGACAATGCAACATCATGACTTCAGTGGGGATTTGAGGCTTTTACCCTTAGGTGGTTGTGATATAGTTCTTGGAGATGATTGGATCAGGAAGTTAGGGGATATTCTTTTAAATCTCTCTACCCTGAGTATCTCTTTTATGCATCAGGTAGAGAAGATCACTCTAGTAGGCCAAACCATAATGCCTTCTCTCCAGCAAATCTTAGCAACTGTCTTACATGATTATTTTCAGAAGAATTCTCATGGGCTTATTGGTCAACTATTTTCAGTTACTACTTCTGCCAATCCACCACCCATTCCTCAAGAAATATCTCCCATTCTTAATGAATTTCAAGATGTTTTTTTGGAACCCACTTCCCTCCCACCTCACAGATCCCTTGATCATTCCATTCCCCTCATTCCAAATTCAACACCAGTAAACCAAAGTCCTTATAAATGTCCTTATGTTCAAAAGGTGTCATTGAGCAACTAGTGCAAGAGATGCTCAAAACTGGAGTAATTCATCCAAGCCATATCCCATTCACTTCTCCCATACTTCTTGTCAAGAAAAAGGACAACATCTGGAGGTTCTGTGCGGACTATAAGAAACTCAACAGCATCACGATAAAAGATAAGTTTCCCATCCCTGTTATTAATGAGATATTGTATGAATTATTTGGTTCTTGTGTGTTCACTAAGATTGATTTAAGATCAGGTTATCACCAAATTAGGGTCAACTTAGCTGATATTTACAAAATAGCTTTCAGAACACACTATGGGCATTATAAATTCAATGTTATGCCTTTTGGCCTCACTAATGCCCCAGCCACCTTTCAAGCCCTTATGAATGATATTTTTCAACCCTATTTGCGCAAGTTTATCCTAGTATTCTTTGATAATATCCTAGTCTACAGTCCTGACTTGGAATCTCATGCTAAACACTTACACATTACACTTTCTTTGTTAAGGCAACATAAACTGTATGCTAAACTGTCTAAGTGTTGTTTTTCACAAACAAAACTAGAGTACTTGGGCCATATCATTACTGCCAAAGGTGTTGTGGCTGATCCCTCTAAGATTTCTGCAATGACAAGTTGGCCTACTCCTACAACTATCAAAGAACTCAGGGGATTTCTAGGATTAACTGGTTATTACAGAAAGTTTATGAGACACTGGAACATTAAGCAAACCTCTCACTGAGTTGCTGAAGAAAAATTCTTTCACTTGGAATGAGAAAGCTACGCATGCCTTCCACACTCTAAAGATAGCAATGACAACAACTCCAGTATTGGCTCTTCCAGACTTTTCCAAGCCTTTTATTCTAGAAACTGATGCTTGTGCACTTGGGATTGGAGCAGTGCTGATGCAAGAGGGGAAACCAATTGCTTTCTATAGAAAACCCTTAGGGCCTAAGGCAATGACACTTTCTACTTATGAAAAAGAATTGCTTGTTGTGGGCTCAGCTGTCACTAAATGGAGGCATTATTTACAAGGTCCTCACTTCATCATAAAAATTGACCAAGAAAGCATCAAGTATTTTTTGGAGCAAAAAATTAATACTGGTATTCAGCAGAAGTGGCTTATGAAACTGCTTGGCTATGACTACTCCATTCAGTATAAAAAGGGTATTGAGAATAAGGTTGTTGATGCTCTATCTAGGAGGCCACACACTGAGTCCACCATCTCCAGCATTACACTATCTCAACCATTGTGGGTACAAGAAGTGATCTCTAGTTATGAGAAAGATCCCAAGGCTCAACAACTGTTATCTCAGCTGCTTATTTCTCCTACCTCAAGCTTAGCACTTCTTACCACCCTCAGACTGATGTCCAAACTGAAAGGGTAAATTCTTGTCTTGAAAACTATCCCAGGTGCATGACTAGCCACCAACCAAAAAACTGGATGAATTGGTTGGACTTAGCTGAGTGGTGGTACAATACCAGCTACCACACCAGCTTGAAGATGTCTCCTTTCAAAGCTCTATATGGTTATGAAGCTCCACATTTGGCCTTCCCATCTTCTGCTGGTACTTCTGTGGACTTTGTTGAAAAGTTTCTTAAACAAAGGGAGGGAATTCTACTTATGCTCAAGGACACACTCTCTAAAGCTCAAGAAAGAATGAAGCATTTTGCTGACTCCAAAAGAACTGACAGAGTTTTTGCAGTTGGTGACATGGTATATCTTAAGCTGCAGCCCTACAGACAAGCTTCAGTATCCCTCAGAAAAAACTTCAAACTTTCAGCTAAGTACTATGGCCCTTTTCCTGTCATTCAAAAAATTGGAGTTGTTGCTTATAAATTACAGTTACCTGCTGAAGCTAGGGTACATCCAGTATTTCATGTGTCACAGCTGAAGAAGCCAATTGGATCTATTCATACTCCTGTGCTAGTACTTCCACTAGTGGACCATGAAGGACAGATAATTGTCACTCCCATTGCAGTATTGGACTCCAAACAAGTGATCAGAGGAGATCAGTCAGTTCCACAATTGCTTATTCATTGGTCCAACTCCACAGCTGAGGAAGGAACTTGGGAAGAGTCAACTAATATTGCTGCTCATTTTCCTTCCTTCAATCCTTGAGGTCAAAGATTTTATCATGGGAGGGGTATTGTCATATGACTGCCTAATTGCTTATTACTTCTTAGAGGTGATGTTAGTAATTCAAGGGGTGTATTAATCTGAGTTTCCAAATCCTCTAGGATGTGGACAGATGTCCATCATCGGTTAGTTATTGTTATCCACAACTGAGTGGATTAGGGCATTTAAGATGTAAGAACCTGCTGTTTTGCGACTATGAAAATATTGAGTAAAGTTTAGTTTTCCTTCTTCTAGTTTCTTCTTCTTCTTCATGGCTGATTTATAATCAGATATCTCACTCTCCCAATTTTGGGTTTCTCTCTATAATTTGTTGTGGTAACACAACACCTCATTCTTTTTGCGTTGGCTTCGTAATTCAATTTTCTACAAGATTGAGGTAATTGCAATACTTTAATTTATGTTGAATATTTATGGTATATTGCAAGTTGATTTATGAGATGTATGTTTTCGGTTTTCGTAACCTTAATATTCGATCTCATATTGTGTGAACCCTTATGGTTTGGGTGACTTTTTGGTTTAGCAGGATTAAGTTCTAGCCCATATTGGTAGGCTCTATCAAAGAATCATAAGGGGTTCCGATTGAAACTAATATGTGAAAAAGTCACAATATGTTGAATCTTTTGGTTTAACATAAAAGCATATGTGTTTCGGGGTTTCAACTTTTGCATTGCATTAGTTAAAACCGGTTTTCAACCTTTCTCTGGTAAAGGTTGGTCCTTGTTGTTGTTCTTTTATCTTGCGAGAGGATGAAAACGCAACGGGGGAGAGTTCTAATATGAAATTGCGCTTAAAGATATATCTTAAGGGGTGAAGAGGATGCGTAACTTGAGGTAACGAATTTGTTAGTTAATCGTTTTCCTGTTTAAGAAAAGCCTAATTTTATTGCATATGTTTCGGTACAATTGATGTTTATTCCATTATTTGTGTATGGATGTGTGTGTGATTCAATTGTTTCCGGTTAAGAAAAACTATTGTTATCTTACTTTATTATTTGGTATCAATTGTTTAGGCTTACAAAATTACGGTGCAATTGCAGTACTATAATGTCTATGCATGTTTAAATTGCTTCCGGTTGAGGTAAATAATTATGCAAGTTGATTTATTTGGTTTGTATGAATTGTTTATGGCTTAACAAAAAGGTTTTCGGGATGAATTGTTTAGTCCAATTCGATTCCGGATATTTGAAACTAAGTTAATTCTGATCTTAGTTAGACTTATCAAAGTGGAGGTTTCGGTTATTCAAGTCTAATCTAATGCCTTCACAATAAATGCTAGTTAACTAACCTAGTATTTGTCTTGTTTAAAAGTGAAAGGTCTAAGTTATTATTTGAATAATTAGAACCTGATGAGAAAAATAGAGTTAATTCTGATCTATATTTTGGTCTTATCGAACAAGCGAATGTATTTGTACAATCGTTTTAGCAAAAGAACTAAGGTGCTTAGTCAATTTTTTATTTGCTAAACTATTAGGGAAAATTGCTTCGGGCAATTGTTTCCTTGGTAACATATCAAAACAAAATTACTTTGTAGTTTCGGTTTTGATATTGGTTATCTAAAATGGTGTGTGGAACCCTCGTGCTTAACTCTTATAGGTTGCAAGTCTTTTGGGATTTGTAAGATCCTTTCGGTTTGTCCGTTATTTTCTCGTACCTTTGTCATTTTGTGACAAAAAGGGGGAGAAATACATGGAGTAAACAAGTGATTTGGTATCACTAAGGAAAGGATAATGGTGCTTAAACGTTATATCTAACAAAATAGTAAAGCATAGAAGAAGGGGGAGTAACATATCATATTGACAAAGGGAAATAACTAAGACGTGCGGATTGAAAATCTACCTATCTTACCTTTAGGGGGAGTATAAGCTTTGGTATTATAATGTCAACAACGACATTTATGGAATGAATATATACAGGTTATTGTGCTGTTGAAACTCGGAATCAAAACTCATTTAAAGAGTCGCTTGATTATTTACTAGAGTCAACTTCGTATATGTTAGATAAAAAGTTACTAGGATATGAGACTTACAAGTATTACGTGAAGACTTGAAGAATGTGAAGAAGTAAAGAGCTAAAACGACGACATCATCCTTCCACTTGAGGTTAGTAATATTTGACTTGAACTGTTTCATTCCTAACGTATCTTTCAAGTCGTGCATATTGAAAACATAACTGCGAAGCTGTGAATGATTATATTCTAGTTTTAGTATAACCTCTCATAACTTGTTTATGTATCTTGGTAAACTATTCACAAGGCCTGACTTTTGTATTGGTATGACTTTTATTAGTGAAACCGATCTTAAGTAATCACCTGAGATGGTATGATCGATACTTGCAATTGGTGTGACCATTCCTAGTCATTGGGTAACCGATCCTAGGAACTTGGTTGGGACTAATCACAAGATGTGTAATCGATCCTTGTAGTAGGTTAACAAGTTTTAGTAATTGGTGTGACCGATCCTATAACTTGTGCAATCGAATACAAGTTTATACCATATATATGTGGTAACCGATCCTAGTACCTAGTCAACCAACTTTTGGTAACTAGTGTGACCGATCCTAGTACCCACATGGAGGTAGAACCGAAACTTGTTTTGGTAGAACCGTTAAACCCATGAATGGTGATTGAATGTTTTTGATCAATCACATAGTTCTTGGAAATCAGATGAACTAATTCTAAACTCGTTTGGAAGTGTGGAAAATCGGTTCCAAGATTGTAAATATGAAAAAGGATTTACAAAGTAAAGATGTCGACATACTTTGAAAATGTGCAGTAACTCTTATCTTTTATTGTTCAAAGATATTCCTTAATAGCCGAAGAATCCCGGATCGAAATAAATTGAGAATCTTTTAATTAAGGTTTTTAGTTTTATATGCTTTTAATTTCCAGTAATTAAAAGCATATCTTTAGAAAATAAAAATTGGTAATGTGCATTTACTAATTGGAGATTTTCTATTGAGATTTCGTTCAATATTTGGACAGAGCTGTGACTACTCGTTTTCACGTAGTCTACGTAATGTATAAATCTCAGAGAATCAGATGCTAAGTAGTATCGATACCTCTGTTGAACTGATAATGCTAAGTAGTAAAAGATATTAAAGATCATAATAATAAAAAAGAACTCAAATATAATGTAAGAGCTTCTAAGTTATCATGAGACACAAGAGATTACGTGGTTCGACATTTGTCTACGTCCTCGGGGTAATGAGTGATTGTTTTGTATTAAGTATGGTGGTTACAAAGATCTTAAATGCTTCCCAAAGTAATAGAGAGAACTCAAGTTGAAGTAAATACTTCAGTTCTAAACATTAAAGAGGTATAAGCTTAAGAATAGATCCTCTCTCCTAGATATTGAATGCCCTTATTTTGTTGGTGAGGCTTGGTATTTATAGCCCCTTCTGCTCCAGGTATATCTTTGCTGCCTTTGGGTCCATCGTCTGCTGATATACCTTTCGTACACATTGTACCTTCGTTCAGTCCTCGCCTTATCCAGTCGAACCTTGCCACCTCAGCTGACCCACGTTCCTTCGGGAAATTCCCAACCTTAGTACAGGTTGTACCTTCGTTCACCGCCAGCTTCTACCAATTGGGTTCTGCCACATAGTCTCTCTCCAGATGCTCTGGTTATGCGTGTAAATAAGGGATTTGAGCATTTAATGCTGATTGGATATCCCATCTAACTTTGTCCCTTCGCCAACTGCCTCCTTGTAGACTAGGCTTTTACTCTTCTGATATCAACCGTCGAGGCCTCCTTCCTTGAGACGAGATAAAGTAGATATACGAAGGTATAGTTTGTAACTCAGGCTTCTCTGTGTAGCGAGGGCTACACAGTTAACTTCTGAATGCGTCCACTAAGATCGTGACAAGTGCCCTGTAGAATATTGGTATTCACAGTTTTCCCTTTTTTTTCATATTCTACCGTTTAGTAGGATTGGAAGAAAAATTCCGTTACGCCGCCATTTTGCATGTACCGATTGGGTGGTCCCTTCATGTCCCTTCATGCAATAACTTCTCCTTGAATTTCGGGACATCCAAATTTTTGGATTCTTCAGCCGCCTATAAGAAGGAAACAAAGAGAAGGAATTTTCATTAATTCCTTTTCTTTTTCGTAGAACTGTCGCTCTCCATCTCTTTCACTGAGATTTTTCTCCTGATGCTAACTGCCCCATCTTCTTTTTGATTTCTCAAGATTCGGATTCAGCCTGTGGTTATACAAGTAAGTGATACTTTCTTTCCACTGTTGCCTTCATATTTCTCCATGCATGATTCTGTTTCTCCTCTTTTAATTGTTTGGTGTTGCTGTGGTGCTTGCATGTAAGAATTGTAGTTCCTTTCCATTTGTTCATGTTGTATGAGAACTTGGGTTTCATCCTGTTTCGTGTTTTGATGATAATTCTGCCATGATCGTTCTTCGTCCGCATATTTGATTATGTGATGAATGATCTTCTATTTTGCCCTATGACGAGTTTAAATTTTCTTCGCTTGGTTGGTTTAGTAAAACCTATGCCCAAAGTACGTTGGTTTTCCCCCTAATTTGCTTTTTAGTCGACTGTGATTTTCCATCTGCCATTGATGATGAACTGTTTTCCCTGTTGATGTTAGGACATATGAGACTTCCGAAGAATCCTACGCGCAAGGGTCCGAGGACCTCTTTGTCAACTGATCCGCCTCCGTGGATGGATCATCCTGATGCTACGCCATCTCCGCCTCCTGAGGACACTGAGATACCTGCTGGTACGGATGTGGCTATGATTCCTGAGGATGTTGAGGATCCTGGGGTTGTAGAAGTTGCTGTTGAGGACCTTCCGCCTCCTCCTCCTCATTATGATCTTCATAAGCTTCAATTGCGTGAAAAAGATAGCTTTGATCATCTGTCCATAGCCGAGATCACAAGTCTTTTCTTCTTCATAAGTTCGAGATCTCCTTTGTCGATGGTCCTGATGTTCTCACCGAGTCCTTGATCCGGAGTTTTCCTTATGATGAAAATAACCTCCTAATCAGTGTTGGTCAGTTGGCTGCCGGTATGCTCCTCCCTTTGTTCAGTAGAAAGGATCCCTTCTACTATGACGTCTTGTCTTCCAGGGATGACCCAGTAAATAAGACTCAGGTCCGAGGATTTATGCAGTATACTGGAAATTTTTGGCGTGCCCTTCGTGAAAGATGGTACCGTAGCAAGGGTAAACCAACCCTGGAGTCCTATGATCCATTTGTTGAGGGGAGATCTAAGCGAGAGGATTATACCCCCGCCAAATTCAATGCTACGTATGCTGATGCCATCCAGAAGAGTAATCTTCTTCCTTGGAGTGTTGGCCCTCGTCGTATCCATGTTACTGCCAGGTAAATCCGGGAAGGCAATAGCCTTCGTCTATTGGAGGAGATTGATAAGACTGGTTTGACTGTCATCCCTTACTTTTCCAAGCTACCTCTGCCGAAGTCTGATCGTATTCGTCTTGACCATGATGATCGCTGGGCCCGTACCCCTCTTCGTGTGGTGGGTCCCTGGGATTATAGTTTTACTACTGCTGATCCTCACGTTCCCCGCACAACTTTCACTATACCCGAGAAGTATGATGAATATCAGCCTTGGGTTTTCAACCCTGTTGCTTCTCACGAGGTACCCTTCATTTCTTCTTGAAGATTTTTGCTTTTGCAGGTTTTTTCTTTAATAACTTTGCTTGATTTTCTGATGGATTTCTTTTGTAGTCTTCCCCTACTGCCCCTGCTTCGTCTGCTGGAACTGGTCCGGGCTCTGCTAGTAACTCCGTGGCTACCAGGACTAGGAAGAGGAAGGCTTCAGTTGACGCAGCTACACCAACACCTGCGGAGGTAAGGATTACTATCATACCTTTGTGCTTGTAAGTTCCTTAGTATCTTGCCCCTGATTCTTAGCTGTCGCATGTGTTCTTCTATAGTCTTCCAAGAGGAAGGGCAAGTTGAAGATTGTGATTGATCTTAAAGCTTCGGATAAGGATCCCAAGGCTGCCGAGGGGGTGCCGGAGGATGAAGTCATGGGGGATATTGAGGATACCGGCCTCAGCCCTTATTTGGATGATATTGAGGAAGATTTTTACAAAGATATCCTCAGTCCTGTTCGTGCTGGTTCGGTGGAGGGTGAGAATCTCCTTGCTGGTAGTGGTGCTCAGTAGATCAACCATGTTAGCGTTCAAGCTCCTGTTCCTACTTCGCCTTTGAAGATGCCTTCGTTTTCTGCTCCTAGCTGAATATTTCATGTTGTCTCGGCTACTGCTGAAGCTGTTGTCGTAGCTTCCAAGAGCCTTCCTTCATCTCCTGCTACTTCACTTCAGTCTAGTGGTTCATTTGCAAAGGTTGTTACCCCCGTGGTGAGGTTAGTAGTTCAGACTCTCAGCCGAAGAAGAAGGTTGTGATTTCACTAGCTAGATTCTCCTTAAATGCTACGCTAACTTCATTGGGGAGCGCTCAGTCTGTTTCCACTGCCCCTGTTAGCAAAGTTGTTGGACCTCCGCCTTCGTCACCAGATTGGACTAGACTGGGTAATTTTCCTTCTGCTGGTAATATGGACTTAGGCGGTGCTCATGCTTTCCCTTTGGTTCCTAGCTCATCCACCATGTCGTCTCTTCGTCGTGGTGAGGGCTCAACAGTCGTGCCCCTTGTTCGTTCTCAAGCGTTTGAGGGAGTTGTTGTTGAGTCTATCCAGGGTAAGCTATCTGAGAACTTGAGCCTTGGTAGTTCTGATGATTCCATTCTCGAAGACGTCTTGCGGGACTCTAAGGGTCCTTTTTCTGTTGGGGTTGATCACCATCGTCTTGGTAGTTCTTTTGAGGTGGATTCTCAGCTGGATGTGCTATCTGCTCAGTATCGTGCGGCTAAAGAGTTGTTCTTTGACCCGGATTGCCTCCGCTCTAGTCAGAGCTTTGGTGAGATCCGTAGGGGTAGCATCCAGGAGATGGAGGATTTCATGGACACCTACGCCGATTTCCTCCCTCGCCTCTCAACATTCTCAGTAAGTAATTCTTACCTTACTGTTTTGCTTCTCGGTTTTGTCCTTCATCTGCTCTTATACTTCTTTCTTCGGCAGCTTTGTAAGCAGATCGATGTTGGATATACCTTACTCAAGGTTTATAGAGATAAGTGTACTCATTTGAGTGATCTATTGGAACATACCCGTCAAGAACATGCCCTTGTTATCTCACATCAACCTTCGTCTAGTAATGCTGCTACTGCTGCTAAGATATCTTCGTTGGAGAAAGATCTGAGAAAGACTCAGAGATCCTTGGAGGCTTGTTTGTTGGCTCTTGAAAGAGCCAATAATGCTGCTAAAGTCGCTGAGGATGGTCGTAAAGCTGCCGAATCTGCCTTAGCTGCTGAATCTTCCAAAGTCATAGGTTCGCTTCTTCTTTACCTTAGCTTTTTCTTCATTCTTGCTTGGCTTCATAGTTCTAAGGTGTGCTTCGCCTGCCAGCTGGTAGTTCTAGTGAACTTAGATGCCTCCAGGATCAAGTAACCAAGTTAACCTCCGACGTATGGTATTATCAAAGGAAATCTGGTAGACTGATGAACGTAACCGTTCACAATGAGGCCTAACTTTACCTTGAGTCTGCTCATAATGCGGATTTAGTGAAGCAGATGGCTTTACTTCGTAAGGAGTGTGACGAAGCCCTTAATTGGAAGGAGGGTCTCATTTTAAAGCAAAAGGAGGATATTTCCTTAGTCGATAAATGTCTCTCAACCCAAGAAGTTATCCGTAAGAAGTATCATGCAGATTTTGAAGATGCTTGTGCTTCCTTAGATAAGGTTACTGCAGAACGAAATGTCTTATCTTCTGAGATATGTTCTCCTAAGAACAAACTTGTCGAGGCTGGCTCAATTTCTTCTTCCATGTCTTATGCATCTCTAGTAAAAAGGCTGGAAGAGTTAGAGAATGTTTACCAAGCTTTGTCCTCTGAGAATGCTTCGCTCCGGATTGATGTTGATGATCTCCGGACGGAACGAGATACCCTTAGCCATGCATGAGGTAGATTAGGACCCTTATTTTTCCGCAGCATCCTTTGTGTCTTTAACTGCTTTTTTCTTATTGCTGATACCCTTTGCTTCCGCAGGTCTCCAGGAGCAACTGATGGGTGCAAATGCCAAGATTACCCGTCTTGAAGGCCAGATATCCTCGTTGGAGATTTCTCGCCAATTTGATGCTGCTGCTAAGTTTAAGGCCGAGGCGCTTCAACAACCTAACGATCATCTTAATGCTCAGATGATGGAGCTTCGTCAAAAGTCGTCTTCGGATATGGAGGTTCAAGCTTCTCAGATGAAGGTGCAGTTCGAGCATTCGGCCATTGATTATATCAACAATGCCTTTGCAGAGGCTGAGCTCCAAGCCGAAGGAGTTGTCTTTCCTCGTCTTCCTTATCCTTGATGTGTCTTGTTTCTTTTTAACTGAACTCTTTGTTGTGTTATGCCCCCAGCTGAGGGTCCTTTGTTATCTCCTTTCCTTGAAACAATGCTTTGTTACGATGTGAACCTTTGTTATCTGCAACTTTTAAGACATGTTAGCCGTATTTTGGTAATATTATTATGGTACCCTTAGTATTGCATGAATATATATATGTAGACGTGTTGTGTCTAGTTATTCGCACATTCGAGTCATCACAAGGTGCTAAGGTCTTTTTGACCTTTGGTGGAACATTCATCATCCTACCCAAGTATCTTTTGGCCAGAAGGTACCATGGTGGCGAGGGCTCCTACATGGGTAATAATTTTCCTGTAACTCCACGCGTTCAGCGCGATGGATGCTTTACTTCGACAAGGTATCTCTATAGGGGATGTCTTACTTTTTATTATTGCCTCATGAACGGAGCCATCACTCCGAGGATCCGAGTATTGACACATGCGCAGTTGTGCCTTGCCTTGTCTCATCGTCAACTCTGACGGAGGGTGTCTATTCTAACCCAATTTGTGTTTAATCAAACAAACTTTTCTCTTAGCAAAATTTTTTTTTTCATTGATTAGTAAGGTCTGTAATACCTTTGATCAGGGATAGAACATGGTGGGCCGTTGCCCCTTCCCTTCTTCTCATGAGTAATAACCATTTATGGGTAATACTTCTTTAGGTACATTGCGTTCCAGGGGTGTTGTAATAATTCACCTTTTAGGTTCCTTAGGTAGTATGATCCTTTCCCGGAAATGTCGTGTATGATGTAGGGTCCGTCCCATGTCGGAGCTAGCTTGCCCCACTCCTTATTTCTTTGATACAATGGTATCTGTCGTAGCACGTACTCTTCGACCATAAAGTTTCTCGGGATAACCCGTTTGTTGTATTCACGTGCTAGCCTTCGTTGGTAGTTTACCATCTTTTGCAAAGCCACTTCTCGTCTTTCTTCGAGATCATCAAGATTTTCGAGCATCAGGTCCGTCGTCAGGTTCTTTTCCCATGTCTCCGTTTTTGTTGGTGGCAGTATTATCTCCATTGGGATGACTGCTTCGGCTCCGTAGGTTAGCAAGAACGGAGTTTCTCCCGTAGCTGCTCTTCTTGTAGTTCGGTAGGCCCATAGGACATTGTGTAGTTGTTCACACCATCTTTTCTTGTATGCTTCTAGCTTCTTTTTCAAGTTTATCGCTATCGTCTTGTTAGTCGCCTCCGCTTGTCCATTGCTCTTAGGGTATATCGGAGTGGACTTTTTTTTTTATTGTTGAAAGTGTTGAACAACATGTCTATATTCTTTCCCTCCAACTGCTTGCCATTGTCAGTGACTATGGCGGCTGGTATCCCGAACCTGCAGATGATTTGTTCAAACAAAAATTTAAAGAAATATGTGTCTCTAATTCTCGCCAAAGCTCTTGCTTCCACCCACTTGGTGAAATAATTCGTAGCCACGATAAGGTATTTTCTTTTTGATGTCCCTTGTATCAAAGGTCCAACAATATCAACCCCCCATTTGACGAATGGCCATAGGCTGATGACTGAGTTAAGCTCCGTTGCTGGTGCCCTAATATTTCTGGCAAAGCGTCGGCATCTTTCGCAGCGCTTAGACACATTTTTTGAATCTTCGTCCATGCTCAGCCAGTAGTATCCTTGCATCTTGGCTTTGATTGCTAAGGACCTTCTTCCACTATGGTTGCCGCTTCTCCGCTGTGTATATCATGCAGTATTTTCCCGCCTTCGGTTTGTGAGAGGCACCGCATCAGAGGTCCGAGAAATGACCTTCTGTGCAGTATCCCATCACGTAGGATGTACATAGCTGCCTTAGACTCGAGTTTACGATCTTCTTTGACGTCTGCTGGTAAGGTACCTTTATCAAGATACTGGTGAATTGGGATTCTCCAATCATCTTATGCTTCGTCTTCGTTGCTTTCGTCCGACATGGACAGGTCTTTGTCAGACTCGTCAGCTTAGTTATCTGGCTCTTCTATCCCTTCGTCTTCTTTCTCCTTTTCTGCTTCCCTCATGGCCAGAGTTTGGACGACCATGGCTTCTCCAACGCCTAAGGTTGTCCCTTCTATCGAAGATTCGTATATCCTCCCAATTTGCACGGAGGTGGTATTCCTGTCCCTCAGCATTGATGATATAAATGCTAAGGCATCTGCGTGTCTGTTGTCTTTCCGACAGACATGTCTGAATGTGACTTTTTCGATCTTTGATGCATGCTCCTGTGCTAACTTTAGGTATGAAGACAATATAGGATCCAGAGTTTGATATTTGAGCTCGATTTGTCTAATGACCAGCTGTGAGTCACTAGTCAGACGAACATCTGATAAGCCTAGCTCATGTGCCAAGCGTAGACCGTGTATGACCGCCTCGTACTCCGTGATGTTGTTAGTGTATTGTTCGAATTCTAACCTGAATGTGTAGGATCAGAATCTCGCAACAATTATGTCTCAGCGAAATTATCAATGGTATTGCACAATAGCGTCGCAGAACAATTTCAGAAACGGCGTCAGCAAGGATCATGAGAAAGATGTGATAGTCTTGCGAAAATTAGAGAGCTTGCGAAGTTAACATTTGTAAGGTTGCGAGAATGTCGCAAACCATATCCGAAAATAAAGGACAGATTAGGTGTCATCCACTATGTATTTCCTTATAAATAGTCATTCGAGTGGCAAAGGAGAGAGAGATCTTTTTTGAGTAAGAAACAAGTAAATAGGAGAGAGAAAGTTCAGAGCAGATATCATTCTTGACTTCTTTATCTTTCTTGTAATAACATCCAAAAATTAATCAATAAAATTAAGAATGTAAACCTAAAAATGAATTGATCATCAATGAAATCATATGAGGGGTGTAGTGTAGGATTTCCTGCAACTACATAATGGCGCTAGAAACAGGGACGGGGTGAAGATTATTCTAGAGAAAACTAAAAATTGATATTGACATTTGTGAAAATTTAAAGTGATTGATTAAGAATTTTTCACAATTTCTTGCAATATTGTTAACATTGAAGAAATGGCTAGAAGAAGAAATACATCCGAACAACCGACTACTATTAGAAGAAGCAAGAGAATTGCTGGAAGAGAAAGAAGTGAAATGGAGAATCTACTGGAATGAGAAATAATAGAGAAAATCTAATTCAATCGCCAATTCAACAGACATTAGTTCAAGAGAGGAATACAGATTATGACAGAGTGAGCGTACACACTTGGCGATCAAATTCAGCAGAAGAAATAGAAGAAGAACAACAAAATAGAAATTATAGACAAGAAGAGAGAAATCAAGAAGCAGATGAAGGAATAATTCATGGAAATGAGGAAATTGGAGCGTTAGAAACATTGAGACGAAGAATACATGAAGAAAGAAGAGATGAGGCAGAGGAACGTGCAAATCTAACAAGGCAAAATCACGAATTAAGGATGGAGAATATCAGATTGCAGAATAGAATATAGAGAAGTATTACAAAATCATATTCCAGATCGACAAGAAGAGAAATGAGGCAAAATTCACCCACGATTAATGCTGGAAACAATACTCAAGAAGAAATATCAAATCCTAATGAAGAATATCGCGAAAATAGAGAAAAAATTGATGATCGTTACATTCCACAAAATGAAACTTTTGATGATGGGAAAATTCAGAGACAAAATAACCAAGATGGCGAAGGAAATCAAGAGGAGGGAAGAAGAATTTTACATGTGAGAGAAAATCAAAGAAATCAACAGACAATTGAAGAAGAAATTGAAAGACATAATGCTGAACAAGCACATTTAATCTGCGAACGTGAAAGGTTGAGAGCGGAAATGGAAGAGCAAGATCTTCAGGAGACAATTCTCCAAAACAATCATGACAATCGTGAAAGAAGGCGTATACAAAACCGGAATAATGATAATCTCAATGAGGAGTATGATAGAGTGAAGAGAATGGCTGAAAGACAGCGAATTGAGTTGATAAGAGATGAACAAAATTATGGAGGGGAAAATGAACGACATCATCATTTGCGAATTCAAGATAGGGATGAGGAAGAGAATCGCAGAAGAAGACGAGATGAGGATAATGAAGAAGAGATACGAAATTTCGCAAGAGAAGATAGACGTGAACGCAGAAGAAGAGAAGAAAAATTAAAGAGACCAATGGGCCATGATTCAGGTGTAAATAAACAAATCTTGAAAGAATTAGAAGAAATGAGAGGAATGCTAAATAACAGAGGAGAAGTAGGTAGAAGACAATTGGATGAAGCAATAGAAGAAGCTGCGAAAACTCCATTTACAAGGGAAGTACAATTAGGAGGAATACCACCGAAATACAATTTGCCCGCATTAACCAGCATTTTCGATGGAACAACTTATGCAATTCAACACATTAAAGCTTATGTGAGGTGCATGTTACAATGGGAAAATCATGATGCGGTATTGTGCAAGTATTTCGCATCCAGCTTAACAGGAGAAGCGTTAAAATGGTTTGAAGGTTTACCAAAGAATACAATAACCTCCTTCAATCATTTGCATACCACATTCTTGGGAGCATATATAAGTAATAATTCCTCACGACCTGGTATAGAAGATGTGTTTGGATTAAAACAAAGGATTGGCTAAAGTTTGAAACACTTGACTAAAAGATGGAGAACTATGTGTAGCGAAATGGCTGGCCGTGTATATGAGAGATATCTCATATTATCATTTATCAATGCTATGTTTGCAACAAACCTGTTGTATGTTCAATTTTCAGAGTCAAGAATACGATTACAATGAATGAATTGCGAGAACTTCAAGAAGAATACATTGCTTTAGAGGAAAAACAAAATGAAATGGAATAATATCCAGTTGCGAACACCAGCTCACAAACAGCGAATGCAAGCTTATTACCCAAGCTAATAAATATGATGGCGAATACTTCGCAAGTACAACAAGAAAAGGAGACAAGTAATAATCAGCAGAAATTGGTAGCTATGGGGAGCCGAGATCAAGAAGAGTATGAAAGAGAAAGAAATTTCTACAGTCGTGGAGGAAATAACAAGATTCAAAGACTCGATCAATTGCAAGAAACTTATGGAGGTCAAAGACCAAACTTTAATAGAGGGCAAGGAGGTCACAAAGTAATATGGGAAGAAATCAAGATGCCACCTGTAAAGGAAAGTGTAGAGAAGATATGGGAAGCTATAATTTTGATGGAGAATATACCAACACCATGGAACATGGGAACGGAACCGCCCCCAAATCACAGAAGTCATGAAATTTGTTCTTATCATCATTTTCATGGACATACCACAAACGATTGCAGAAATGTAAAGAGAATTATTTTGAGAATGATATATCAAGGAAAACTAATCGACTTTCTGGTAGGGCATCCACAATCTCAACCATTACCACCACCGCCAGAACATCACAAAGCGAATACGATGAAAAAGAAAGAAACATTCTTCATAGAAGTTGGTGCAAAAGCAAAAAATCTATTCTGTCACTCTATCGTACATTCATATAAGACAATTGAAGATTTTCATGATAATGTTTTAAGTAGAGTGTTCGCAAGAGATAATAATGGTAGAGAAGTTATGAATATTGCGAAAATTTCGCGACTAGAAAAATGGCAGAAATAGATCATTTCTTTTACCGCAGAAGAAATTCCCGAAGGACAAGAGGTGCATGAAAATCCATTGGTAATAAAATTAGAAATTAATCCAAAACCAAAAGAAGATGAGGATGATGAAGCTGAAGATTCATGGGCAATCAATAAAATCCTAGTCGATACTGGAAGCTTTGTGAACATCTTATTTTATCATACTTATAAAACCATGGGTGGAAGAGATAATGATCTTATACCTTCAACATATAAGATATATGGTTTTAATGGTACTGCTAACAAGCCTAAAGGGGAGGTTACTATGCAAATTACATTGAAGGGAATATCTTCTGAAATCTCATTCTGTGTAGTTGATGTAGAATCACCATACAATGCATTAATTGGCCGACCTTGGCTACATGGGATTCTAGGTGTAGCTTCAACTTTCCATCAATGCATCAAATTCCCTCACCCCAATGGCGTAGGAATCATAAAGGGGGATTGGGTTGAAGGAAAGAAATGTTACGAAACTGAGATAGAATCTTGCGAAGGAAGAGCAAACAAGAAGGAAAACTGGCGACACAAAATCAAGGATGTACAAAGAAGTGAGAAGTTGATGGTGGATACAATCGAAAAGAAAGGAGAAGAGATGTTGCAAAATTAATGCTAGCTCAGGATAAAAAGGATGAACATACCATTACCAAGGAAGCAGTAGCAGAAAATCATAAAGAAGCAGAGGAGGGCAAAAGTAATAAAAACAAGAAATGTATGAATGATTAAGTTGTTGCGATAATCTCGCAATAAGTAAAATTCTCAAAATACATTTGATTGAGCAACAAAATTGAGATTGCGAAATTCAGATACAATAGTATGAATTGCGAGACTCTCGCAGAGATAATGAATTTTACAGAAAATAATCAGAGAAGAATGACATAAAAGAAAGAGGCAAACCTTTATGGCGTACACCCTAGTTCGTGAATAAAATTTCGCAAGAGGCAAATGTAAGACCTAAAGTACGTCATATTAGGGGGTACGTGTTACATGGCTCAGGTGAAGGCTACACCGCCACCGGAACCTGAGTCATGGAGATTTGGGGTCAATGAATCCCATCCGGGAGAGGCACCTTGGATTCTTAACTTAAGCATACGACTTAGGTTGGGCGACTAAGGTAATAAGGACTCTCCCAAGGAGTGCAGAATCTGATCAAGGCGCCGAGGTACACGGTTGAGTCAAGGGTGTCAGGGGCGTTTGAAGCGTCCTTGCCATTCTTGACAAGTCTTGGCTTATACTGCACTCGGCCTGAAGAAAACCCCACTTAGGGTGCAGTCTCGTAACCATAAACCCTATAGGTAAAAGGGATAAGAGGCTGCGAAAACAACTGGTTGTTGTTAAGACTGGATGAGAGGAGCTAACCTTGTATGGTAGAAGTACGCCTGCTTGAAGGGGCAACCAGGGGGAGATAAGGGAGGCACCCTCCATTAGGGAGATGATAAGTGTCTTAAGATGCAAATGTCATGAGGCTTTTTATTCGCAAGGGTATTAAGGCTTGTCCTATTTGTGCAACAATCCTGAAGAGGCAATAATACAAAAGAAAAAGATAAGAAGAAACCAATGGGTTTTCGCATGAAAGTGCGAAGACGTCCTGCGATTTCGTCGCAAGACGGCAATGTCACGGGGCTTTATTTTCGCAAGAATATTTAGGCCTGTCATATTGTCGCAACATTCCTGAAGAGGCCATAATACAAAAGAAAAAGTTAAGGCAAGATCAATGGGTTTTTGCATGAAAATGCAAGGACGTCCTGCGATTTTGTCGCAATGACAAGAGGTGGCATAATAAGACCTTTAATTAGGAAGGCAAAATAAGACCACACAAGAATGAGATTTTGAAAAGAAACAAAAATCACTTCGCAAAAGGCTGCGAAGTTATACAATAAGAAAAATTATATGAAATCTTTCATTTGGATTTAAATAACAGAGGCTAGTATGGGAATGTATGAAATTAAAAAATGTTATTTATCTCCATGTGAGAGATTTACTCAAAAATTCAAAAGTTAATAATTATACTGATTAATTGAATTTCAAAGAAGAATTATTTTCATTCATGCAGGAAATATACAGAAATAAGAAATAAGTGTACAAGTATTACAAAGAATCAAAGAAAGAAGTAAAGACTATTTCTTGGTTAATCCTCATTATCTTCACCAGACTTGTTTCCTTCTTCATCTGCGTCAGAATCTTTATCACCATCATAACTTCCATCACTATCAGATTCTTCATCATCAGCTTCGCTATCAGAGATAATCAAACTGGGAGTATTCTGTGGGATTTCTTCTAAAAGACAAGGATAATCAGAATGTGGGATATTATGATCATCACAAACCATGGATGGTTTGATTGCGAAAATGCATAGCGTCATTCTTAAAATTCAACAGTGATTTGATTTGATTCTTCAATCTAGAATACTTGTCGTTGCGAGAAGAAAGATTCTTTGCGAGTTCCTCCTTTTCAGCTTCAAGTTCTTCAATCTTTTCACGATATTTATTTTCAGAATCTGCGAACAAAAGCAACCAATTATTAACTTGATGAAAATTCATAAGAAGCAAAAGATTAGTAAAGAAGAGCAATTAGCAACCTTCTCTGTCAGAAATCATGTCTCTAATCAAGGTGTATGTTCAACTTGGAGACTAACATTTACGCCTAAATCTTTTCTAGCATCATCTAAAATTTTCGCAGCCCAGACAAATTCATCCTCACTACTTATGAAGACGAGAACGAATTTGATTTTCCCTTTCGCAGAGTTCAATATTCTTGCGGTTAGCTTCATCTCGCTCAAGTTGAACTTCAAGAAGCCTCTTGGAATTTCGCTAAAGCCTTGGCACCTTGATCAGAGATACGATCCTTATCATCTATGAGACCGCTAATTTTGGTTCTTAATCATTGGTTTTCTCTTTGGAATCAATAAGGAGACGCTTAAATCTGTTGGCTAAGCCTAAACTGGATCTATGATCAATTTCTAAGAGGCGAAATTTCGATCTAAGTTCATTTAGAGAAAGAGATGAAATTCTATCATTTGAAAGCTATTTAAGGAATTGTTAAGACGTTCAAGAAGGGTATCATTATCCAAGGCATTAGGAAATGAGCGAAGAAGGGTAGCTTCATCAGAAAGACCATAAATGTCTGCAAAAAGGATCATTTAAATAAGATAAAACAACAGGATGAATGAATAGAAAAAAAGAGAAAGTAACATACCGTAAAGCTGATTATTAGCTTGTTGAAGACTAGAAATTTTTTCTTATACGAAGAAATCAATTTCTAATTGTCTATTTTTCTCGCGAAGACTTTAACTTCAGCTTCCAATTCTTCATTCTTTTTGCGAAATTGAAGATTCTTCTTTTCAAGATTTTCGCGTCTTCTCTCCAGATCTGAGGCAACAACAAAAGAAGCTTTTCCAGCCTGCGAAAAAAAAAAAATATTAATATAGAAAGAGATTTTGAGTTATAACAATGAAAAGTAAAAGATAAAAGTATACCAGACTATTGAGAGAATGCAAGAAGTCGGGAGTCACTGATCTAGAAACTCCGCGAAGAGAGTATCACCATCTAGTAAAGGGACATCACAAAGGTAGCGAGAGCTTTGCAGGTATTTGCGAATTGGCTATCTCCCATCCTTGTAGAGAATCAGAAAAGAGGCCAGAAAGCTTAGCCATAGAAGATTCAGGTTCTCAGCAAGATCATCGTTATCTCATCACCCTTATCACTTTCAGAATTTCGTTAGGAAGAACATTTGAAGGAGAAGAGAACTTTTCTTTTCTTTGGAGGAGGACCAGTTGATTTTTCCCTACGAAGAGTACCTTTACCTTTATCACCAATCTTCGCAGCATCAACAGATTCTTCTACTTCAGCAATAACCTTCACACACAGATAGAAATAAGAAATGGAAGCATGGAAGTAACGGTACTATTTAAAGTCATAAGAGAAAATTTCTTACCTCATCTGTGTATGAGCGAAGAGCTAATAGAGTACTAGATTTCCCAGTCCTGTTATAACTATCCTTTAGTTTTTGGATCTGCGAAATGTCGCAAGAGTTAGCGAACAGAATAGTAAAAATTAATAAAGAAATATAAAATGAGTTAAAGGAGAGAAACATACCTCTTTCTCTTTCTCGGGTCAGGAGAAGACCCAAGGTTGATATGCAGCGAGATTCGCAGGAAGAATGTTTGATCCAGCAATGTAGGGACCCTTTAGCATTAAAGGAAAGACACACCATTTGTCATCTTTGGACTGGCGAGGAGTTGTATTTTTACCAGAATGCCAGTCAATATCTTGCATAAGAATTTTGGCTTCATCAATGTTATCTTTTCTTCTTAATCGAATGCCCCAACGAGTATTCTCCTTCTTCATGGAGATAAGTTCGTAGTTTTCAAAGAAATTCGCCACTGTATATTTCTCAGCAACTATCTCTAGGTCTGCGAATTTTGGATCTCTAAGTTCTGTGGAGTAAAGAGATCCTCTACTAGCACCACGATTAGCGAACTCTAGCATCAGACGGATGCAGTCCCCACTTAGTTGGAAAATGGCTCGCGAAAATCTCGGATGAGCGAGAATCTCATAAAATAAAGGAATGTATGGGTTATAAAGAGGAATAGGGAGACCTGCGAGAAGTTGACCTAGCGAAATTATGATTGATTGATCATCACAATTTTGATTGGAGAAAAGCTTGACAGAAAGAATTGATTTAGCATTCACACCAGGAATGGGGGAGAGTGAAAGACCTTTATTAGCAAGATCTTTTTGGAAATCTTGTAGATTCTTCTCATATCTATGACCACTTGGAGCCATGTTTAAATACAAAGTATGGGAATGTATAGAAAGTAAAAGAATTGAAGGAAGAAAAAATTACAGCAGCAGAATTTGCAGAAGAATGACAGAGTTGCAGAGATGAGAGAATAAAAATAGAAGAGAAATTAAAAAGAAAAGTGGAAAGATGGGGGGAGAAGAGTATATAAAGAAAATTTATTTCTCGAAGAAATAAACACCATTAAGACGAAGAGACGTGAGCGGTTGAAAGGTAGCGGTTACAAAAGACGTGTCAAGAAATAAATGGAAGAGAGAGTACGTGTGATAAATGTGGAATATGAAAAGATAAGCAGTTGCGACATTTCTCACATCATTCTCTACTTTGCAGAGAAGATATGAGAAGAGGCAAGATGTAGGATCAAAATCTCGCAACAATTATGTCTCAGCGAAATTATCAATGGTATTGCAAAATAGCGTCGCAGAACAATTTCAGAAACGACGTCAGCAAGGATCATGAGAAAGATGTGATAGTCTTGCGAAAATTAGAGAGCTTGCGAAGTTAACATTTGTAAGGATGCGAGAATGTCGCAAACCATATCCGAAAATAAAGGACATATTAGCTGTCATCCACTATGTATTTCCTTATAAATAGTCATTCGAGTGGCAAAGGAGAGAGAGATCTTTTTTGAGTAAGAAACAAGTAAATAGGAGAGAGAAAGTTCAGAGTAGATATCATTCTTGACTTCTTTATATTTCTTGTAAGAACATCCAAAAATTAATCAATAAAATTAAGAGTGTAAACCTAAAAATGAGTTGATCATCAATGAAATCATATGAGGGGTGTAGTGTAGGATTACCTGCAACTACAGAATGCATAGATGAGTCGATCTCTTGTAGGGGTTGTTATCACAATCCCTATGCCTGCGCCTTCTCCGTTGGAGGATCCATCTACGAATATCTGTCGTAAATTTTGTGGTTACAAGATGTCTTCTGGTTCCGGCTTATCCTCCTTCATTCCTGGGATGTCGTCTATTTCTGCTTCGTCGTTGAGAGGTAGGTCCGCTAAGATTTGTGATTTCTCAGTTTTCCTTGTCTCGAAGATTATATGAAACTGTTTGATCATGGCACTCCATTTCGCTACCCTTCTGATCTTTTCCGTGTTGTCCAGGATTTGACTTATCTGAGCTTTTGTGAAGACTCAGATGGTATGTTCGTCGAGATATATCCTTAGTTTTTGTGTTGCCACTACTAAGGCATATATGATCTTCTCCACCTTGGTATAGTTACGCTCCGATGAACTGAGTGTCTTGCTAATGTAGTATACAGGCTTTTCTCCTTGCCCCTGGTCCCGTACCAATACTGCGCTCACAGCGTAGCTTGTTGCTGCTAAGTATAAGATGAGTATCTCACCTGACTCCGGTTTCTGCAGGATATGTACTGGTGCTAAATACTCTTTGATCTTGTGAAAGGCTTGTTCACATTCTTCGGTCCATGTAAACCTGTTTCCTTTCCTTAGCGTATCGAAAAATGCTTTGCATTTATCAGACGACCTTGCTATGAATCTTCCCATGGAATCCAAGATTCCATTAAGCTTTTGCACTCTTTTTAAAGTTTGTGGAGATGGAATATCTATTATTGCTCTGACCCTTTCAGGGTCTACTTCTATTCCTCGCTTAGTTACCAAGTATACCAAGAATTTTCCTGAGGTTACTCTGAATGTGCATTTCTCCGGGTTCACCTTCATGTGGAAATTTCTCATGGCTTCGAATATCTCCCTTAGGCCTGACAAGTAGTTTTTTGCTTCTTTGCTCTTGACGAGCATATCGTCCACGTAGACCTCTAGTATCTTGCCTATCCATGGCTTAAAGATTTTGTCCACTAATAGTTGGTATGTTTCCCTCGCGTTTTTTAGTCCAAAAGGTATCCTTGTATAACAATACAAGCCTCGTGGGGTAAAGAACGCAGTATGCTCCTGATCTTCTTCTGCAAGGGATATTTGGTTGTAGCCTGAGTATCCATCCATGAAGGATAGTCTCTGGTGCCCTTCGGTTGCATTGACCAGTTGGTCAATGTTTGGCAGTGGGTAGCTATCTTTGGGGCACGCTTTGTTGAGATTGCTAAAGTCGATGCAAATGCGCACGCCTCCGTTCTTCTTAGGTACGATTACCATGTTAGATATCCACGTAGGATATTTGACTTCTCGTATGAATCCTGCTGCAAGTAGCTTTTGTAACTCCTTTTCTACCGCTTTATGATAGATATTCGCCACTTTACGGATGCGTTGTTTAAATGGTGGCATTTTTGGTTTGAGCTGAAGATGGTGTGAGACCAAATTTGGGTCAATTCCTGGCATGTATTCCATTGACCATGCGAAGACATCTGCGTATTCCCCGAGTAACCTTTGTAGTTGCATCTCCTCTTCCTCTTTAAGTAAACTTCCAATGTTGAGCATTTTCGGTTCTTTCTCCGTTCCGATGTTGATTTTCCTCGTTGGTTCCACCGGTGAGCAGGTTTGTTGTTGAGGCCGTTGAGGAGTGCTTTTCTATAATTGTCATTTGGCGGAAACATCCGCCCTTGGAGTGGCGGAGGTGCTTGTCTCTGGAACTGAGATGGCTTCGGGAACTGAGAAGGATCCTTCTTTCACCTCCATGGTGTTTGCTTTTCGTCGTTTTCTTTCGCGTTATTGGGTAGCAGCTCTTTGTTCGTTGAGTCTGACCTCTGCTAGATTGCATAGGCTTGCTTCTTGCTGGTCACCTTTGATTTCCATCTCAACCATGGGTGTAGGGAATCATAGGTATTGATGATATGTCGAAGCTGTTCCTCGTAATCTATGGACCCATAATATTCCCATAATTACATTGTAGGGCGAAGGTGCTTCCACCACGCAGAACCGTGTATTGGTTATTAAGGGCCCTGCACGTACCTGCAAGACAATTCTCCTTTTGTCCTAGAGACTGCTCCGTTGAAACCGTATATGGTGCAAGTGGAAGAATCCATTTGTTCCGTTGTCAAACCCATGCGTAGGTAGGGTTCGTAAAATAGTACATTTAACGAACTTCCCCCGTCAACAAGGACCTTCGTAACGTTCCATCCGCGTATTGGAAGAGTGATCACTAATGGATCGTTGTGTATTTCGACCTCCTGGTTGACGTATTTTGTTGAGAATGTTAATGGTGTGGCCATCCATTCCTCCCAAGTGCTAGTAGGTGGTCCACTTAGTTTGAACACCTCGTGGGCTTCTAGCTTGTTTCTGTTTCGAGCTAACTCGAAGATATCTTCGAGCAGTTCTTCTTGACCTCCGCTGGAAAAGGTGATCATGTTGATATATTTGCCATCTTGGGGTAATTCTACCCTTTTCTTGGGGGTTTCCTCGGTTTCAGCTGGTTGTATCTCTACGTACTCCATGAATTTGCCTTCGTCTATGAATCTCTAGATCACGTTTCGTAAATGGTAGCACGCGTCAGTTGTATGCCCGTAGTATTGGTGGTATGCACAATACTCCTTAGCCTGCTTCGTTTTGTATGGCTGCTTTCCCCTAGTATTAGGGTACGGAAAGCCCGGCTTTGCTCCCTCTTTGCTGAGAATGTGAGAGAACGTTGCATTCAGCTTCGTGTAGATTTGATCTACGAATTCTTCTCTTCCTTTGCCTCTTTTGACATCTCCATATTTGGATCGTTTGTCTCGAGAGATGGTCCTGCCCCGGCTTCGTTTTGTCGCTTAGGTATCTCCGGAATTGGTTATAGGGAGTTGGTACGTTGTGGCGCTGTTGTCGTCTTTGCTTGTGCCCTGGGGTTGTCCTTCTGGATTTCTTCGAGTCTGATGTAGCGGTCTTGAAAAACCCTGAGCTCTCCTTCGGAATCGAGGGCTCTGTTGTGAATATCCAAAAAGATGGCTGAGGCTCTATCAAGTCCATACTTATAGCAGTTAATGCTAATTTCGGGATTGAATTTTCCAATTGCTTGGCACGTCTTTTGCCACCTGTCTGTGTACTGCATCAACGTTTCCCGGGGTCCGATAGCTAAAGAAAATAGCCTATCTAACCCTGCCTTTGTTGATTTGTTGTACATGTATGTCTCCAAAAACACCGTGGACAATTTATCAAAAGAGTCAATTGAGTTTGCTGGTAAATTGTCATACCAGGCTAGTGCTGATCCCGTCAAGCTTGCAGGAAAGTACCTACAAAGTACTACCTCATCTGTTTCCCAATGGGCAAGGACACGAGTGTAATACCATAGGTGGGATGCGGGATCTGAGGTACAGTCGTATGCTTGGAACGTAGGTACCGGGCATTTCGGAGGGATGGGCTCCCTCAAAATGCGAAAAGACAATGGGGATGTGGTTGCCTCTTGAAGCACTTCTTCTAGTCTTGCGCCTGCGTGGCCAGTTTTTAGGCCTTGTATCTCCTTCCGAATTTTCTCCATTTGCTCCATAACCATGTTCATATTGTGAGCATCTTTGGAAAATGCTTCGTCGTATCAGGATTGAGAGGGATTGTATGTCGAGTCAGTCTCGTCTAGATCATGGTGCGCTCTCCTGGCTCCCTTAGGTTGATTGGTCTTTAGTGTGTTGAGATCCACCCTTCGTCTTCCTAAGATAGCTCCGTTTTCACGCCTTTTTGGTGGAGGGTGAGCTTCGGAGCCTTCGATCTGTATGTCCAACATACCTTTGAGGTTATGGTTCTCTTGAGCCATCTCGTGCATTGCATCCTCGTTCTCCTTATTACGGAGTAGCAAGGATGCTATTTGTGCTGCCATTTGGTCTTCATTTTGGGCTCCACCTCCCTGAGGAGTGTTGTCGGCCGGATCTTCGGAGTTATATGCTCATTCTTCTATAACTAGTGCGTCTAGATCTATCTGAATTGGAGTTAGGTTTCCCAACCCTCGTCCCGTAGGAATTAAGGTTCTGGGTAACCCTGCATTAGCCGTAGGTGGCCGCGTATTGGTGGGATGCTCCAGTAACGGCATGTCGTAAAGTGGTTGAGCTCCCGATGTTTTCCCCATCCCTTCGGCAGGAATATGTGATTTGTTAGCAATCGTTCTTCTTGCTATTTCGCTTTGTCCGTCCTATGATTCGGTTCTTTGATTCGCTAGAGACGGCTTTTGAGATCTTCCTCTGCTAAGTGCTGGTCGTGAGCTTGTTGGTACCTCATTTGGTTTCTGCATACCTTCGGCTTTCGTTATCCCGCGGTTGCAGAAAGTTGACAGAATCTGCTACTTGGGTACCTTCGCCAAAAGTAGCAATTAATGCTCTGACACAGAAGACGGCTGAGCAGTTTTTTCAGAAAAGGACTGAAATAATGTTTTTGAAAGACAGGTATTAAATACTTATGACACCCTTGGAAAAAACAACCTTAAATGTTGAAAACCAAATAAAAGGAGGTGTCAGATCTCGCGAAAAACAAGGTTATTGAATGCTTTAGAAGATCTTTCTTCCTTAAAATCTCACTGAGATTCCTCTGTCAGTCAAAGGTTCTCAGATCTAAAATATGCTCTGTTAAAAAAATGTTGTTTTAGTATAAAACAAAGATTTTAACGTTTTGTGAGTATGTTTTTGTAAAACAATTTGTAGATCTGTAACAAGGTATATCTTTAGAGGCTATGAACTCAAAAAATATACACAAATAACAGATGAACAAATCACTAGAGAGTGAGATTCATCATTTTGGAACACAGATCCCTTCGTTTCAGAAGATACATAAGTTAAAGGTAAAACTATGTCTAAACTCAAGCTCGTGAGCAAAACACGGTGGGCGCCAAACTGTGACTACTCGTTTTCCCGTAGTATACGTAATGTATACAGCTCAGAGAATCAGATGCTAAGTAGGATAGATACCTCTGTTGAACTGATAATGCTAAGTAGTAAAAGATATTAAAGATCACAATAATAACAAAGAATTCAAATATAATGTAAAAGCTTCTAAGTTATCATGAGACACAAGAGATTACGTGGTTCGACATTTGTCTACGTCCACGGGGTAATGAGTGATTTTTTTGTATTAAGTATGGTGGTTACAAAGATCTTAAATGCTTCCCAAAGTAATAGAGAGAACTCAAGTTGAAGTAAATACTTAAGTTCTAAACATTAAAGAGGGATAAGCTTAAGACTAGATCCTCTCTTCTAGATATTGAATGCCCTTATTTTTTTGGTGAGGCTTGGTATTTATAGCCCCTTCTGCTCCAGGTATATCTTTGCTGCATTTGGGTCCATCGTCTGCTGATATACCTTTCGTACACATTGTACCTTCGTTCACCGCTCGCCTTATCCATTCGAACCTTGCCACCTCAGCTGACCCATGTTCCTTCGGAAACTTCCCAACCTTAGTATAGGTTGTACCTTCGTTCACCGCCAGCTTCTACCAATCGGGTTTTGCCACATAGTCTCTCTTGACGTGCTCTGGTTATGCGTGTAGATAAGGAATTTGAGCATTTAATGCTGATTGGATATCCCATCTACCCTTGTCCCTTCGCCAGCTGCCTCCTTGTAGACTAGGATTTTACTCTTCTGATCTCAACCGTCGAGGCCTCCTTCATTGGACGAGATAAAGTAGATCTACGAAGGTATAGTTTGTAACTCAGGCTTCTATGTATAGCGAGGGCTACACAATTAACTTCTGAATGCGACCACTAAGATCGTGACACGTGCCCTGCAGAATATTGGTATTCACAAGATCATTTCTAGGAATTATGAAAACCGAATTAGGAAATTTATTGCATATCTTGAGAATATTTTCGGTTTTGGAAATTCCTTGGTGTCCAAACTTCCTTGGTCTATAAATATTGAAGTTTGAATTTCAAGCAAAGTAATCCTCAGAGCCAGCAAAACTACCTAGTTGTGTTATTACCGGTGGAGCCGTCTATTCGGAGAGGAAAGTACCCTAATTAGGCGAAATCTCTTACGACCGCTCGTTTTAAAGATTTCTTTGGGATTGGGAAGCTCTTCGAGTACCGTTGGTGGGAAACTAGATAATTGCAGTTTATTATTAGTTTTCGATTGATTTGATTGACCAACGGTGGTTGAACTTTGATTGCACCTAGTTTGTTTATGCTTGAGAATCTTCTCTTCTGATATAAGATTCACTCAAACTAGATCGAAGTTTCGACGGGGATCTTTAGACTGTTTGTAGATCTAAAGACGTCTTGTGATAATCCATTGTTAACAGACTCCGTTCTGTGTGTGATTGATCACAAGAGAGTCAAGTTGATTGTGTGCTGGTGTTTATTAAAGATCTAAGAAGATTTGAAGACGAAAAGGATTTCTGATTTGGGTTCATAATCTTTGGTTTGCACAAAACTTGATCGGCTGGGGATCCAACTATAATCGGCTTATATTTGTGATAATCTTGATTGATTAGTTGAGTAGATCGGCATCAATATATTGTTTTTGTGACTAAGAAGTATTGATTGCAAAATCTAGACAATTACTTTGGTAGTTGTATTGAGATAGATCTAAGAACCTGACAAAGGAGTTTATTGGGATAAACGGAAGATCCTTTTGTCAAACTCATATCACTTGTTTGAAAAGAGTTGTTACCGAACAGATTTGTTGTATCTTTACTGTTTGGAATACGAACCAAAGGAATTGCTCCAAGTGCGTGACTTATTGCAAGTTGTAGGCGTAGGGATACAAACAGAACTAGGTGAACTATAGGATTAGTTGATTGGTCTCAAATATACGAAGTTGGTTTAGATTTTGTATAGCGGCTTAATCCTGAGAGTATTCAGTTCTGGACAAGGTCCCGTGGTTTTTCGGCATTTGCGGTTTCCTCGTTAACAAAATCTTGTTGTGTCATTTACTTTTCTATTTTCGCAATTATAATTGTTTTTATTATAATTAGAAGTAAAATACACAAACGTTAATTCCTATCTACTTGATAGCAATCCTATTGTGTTTGGTTAAGTCCGAACCTATTATCAAGTAAACATACTTCGTTGTTGTATTGTCTCGATGTTGTATTGTCTCGATGTTGTATCCATAGTCAATCACAAAAGTTATCTTGTTGTCGTATTGTCTCGATCTCGTATCCATAGACGATCATACAAAGTGTGAACCGATTAGTTGTATTGTCTCGACTCAGTCCATAGACAATCACTTTCGGAGAAAGGACTTATAGGTGGAAAGGTTTTAGATTGAGGTATATTTGGGTACCCTCGTCTTTTCAACTTGAATCAATTCATGAACATTATAGCCACATTTTTCAAATAATGAATTCCTTAATATATAAATGCATTAGTTCATGAGCAAACCAATTCTAGAAATTTAACCACTCAAGTATGCAAACGGGTATGCATACTTAAGTAGCCGGTATGAGTTTGGGTTCGCCAGTATGTGAACGAGTACGCATACTTAGCATAGTCCAAATCCCAGCAGAAATTCCCGGACCTATACCTTACGCAAGTACGCGTACCGGTATGTGTACTTGGTACACGGAATTTCACAACTACAAGTACGCATACGGGTATGCATACTTTAGTTCAGGTCATGGATCACATACATCCAAGAAAGCACACTAGGTTCATAATACAATGATGGTTAAGTATTCTAAACTCTATTTCAATCATTGAGAAACTTTCTTAGAGGATGACAATAACCGTTTTCACACACTATTAGCATCAAAGAAATTTTCAAGTTATTGAAATAATCATAACGAAACATTCCAAGTCTACACCAAATGATTGTATCACACAAACCATGTAAGATGTTACTCGGCGATTTTCACATGATCATCTTTTGACTTTCGCCAAGAATATAAGATGAACTTGGTTGAAGCGAAAGCTTACCAACACATATTTCGAGAAATATGTAAGCGAGTTAAACTCAACTCGAAATCTCAAATGTGTATAATAGAAAACTATATCGTAACACGACTTATGTCTCAATATAGGAGATAGAGTAAAAATAGACTTTCCAAGTGATAGATGAGTTTCAGTCTCCACATACCTTTTGTTGATGAATTTCCACAAGCTCTCCTTAGTAGTTCTTCATCTTCAAATGATGAATGCCGTGAAGTCTAATGCTCAACTACACAATCTATCCTAGTCCGAGACATCTATAAGTAGACTAAAAATCAGGACTTATAGTTTTGATCACACTACAAAAATATTGACCTTTAGCCACACACTTCTTTCCACGGATTCATCTAAGGGGTGGCTATTGATCGTTTATTGCCACGGCTTAGCCTTGGTAGTGGCAATAGATCGCTCATTTGCCACGACTTAGAGAGTATTTGCTACGGCTGTTGATAGGCTCATGTTTATAAATTATGCCTGTGTTATAGGCTTTCTAGTCACGACATGCGAGGTCGTGGGGATCGGTGTCCTTGCCGCAGCTATTTACATAGGTGGTAACTGCCCAATTTATTTAGGAGGGAACTTCCTAATTTATTAGCGCCAAAAATCTTCAAAGAATGAAAATTCGGCCACGTTCTAGATTGGAAAAAATAAAATAAACCTACCACTTCTCTGTCTATACGGACCTCTCCCATTATCACTTACCCCATTAACTAGGCTTTAGCTCTCTCTCCTTCCCGCATGAGGAAAAAAACTTCTGTAATTAGGCTTTTTGGTCCTCACTCAAAAATGCACCCTAATTACCATTAACCTTCACCAGTCGATCAACTGAACTTAACCCATAACCATTGCTGTGGATCTGGAATTAGATATTGGGAGGTACCGAAACTAATTTCTAGGGTTTGTTTTACTTAAAATCTGAAATTATGTATGATATGTTCGGTTCAATTACAGAATAATATACTGTTTATCTTTTTCTTTGTTCCACACAATCCCAGGTGCTTTGAAGAAAAGGGGTAAGTTGGGATTTGTTATTTTGATTTATCCTATTGTTTTTATGTGTGATCAAATTTTCCCGTGTTGAAGAAATCTTTTGGATGGCTAACTAATCAATGCAGAAGATTGGCACATCAAGAGCTAGACCCTAATAAAGTTAGATCTAAATATTTTTAGCTGCCGAATGTTGTTCTTATTCACAATTTTTAATTTTGCAAATTTGAAATGTATGATGGTTGTAATTGCTCGAATTTAGGGAAACCTTGGTGCAGGAGGTAATAGTAATTTAGTTTTTATATTTCTAATCTCTTAAAACTTTTTATTATCATTTCTTGTATGCTTGCGTTGTCCCTTGATGGTGCTAAGATGAAATTGTAAATTTTTCGGCATACTCCCATTGACCAAGAATTAATCACGAGATTCCGCTACTCTTCAGATGTAATTGTGCTATTGTTTTTGCTGGCCTTAGTGGGAGCGGCGATAGATTCAGATTATCCATTGTGTGGATTGAGTTTCATTGTCATTGAAGTGAGGGAATATTCTTGTTGTAGTTCTTATCTAATTGTGAGTAGACTAGTAATGAGATGATGAAAATGAACCTGAATAATGTGTGACAATGCTTAAATCAATTGTTACCAATTGAATGTGTTAAAGAGTTTATGAATTTATTATCGGTAACAAGTCAAATATGTCAATGATTTTGGATTTTACACCATATTTGCTCAAATAAAGTACTTGCGCGACGTGGATAATATTACTTGGAAATTTTCCTTTCAGTCGGCTCTGTATGCAACATATATGTTTCCTTTTATCATATGTTCTGGTTCTTTTTGTCCGGTTTTTGCATTTGGTACATAATAGATTTGTACGTAGTTACTGCATCATAAGTCGATAATGGGTAGATGATTGTATTACAATTTAGGATAGATGCAGCCAGGGGTAGTCCTTATATGGTCGCCGATCTACCACTGAAAACGTTATAATGAAAAATTAGAGATTGTTAATAGACATGCAAACCTGTTTTTTCTTCTCTGGTTCTAAATGTACATAACTAGACAGATTAGGATATAAATCTTATTTCGAATAATACTGGGTTGATGCATGTCTTACCGTTTGGTCTTTACGATGTTTTTCTGCTGTATGGGTTTGTAAGTTTGTTAATCTTCACTTCGTGTAAATAAATTAATGTTATTAACTATGTATGGGGTGACACCATGATAAGCTAAGCTCAGACATTCACATTCTAAATGTTAATTTTACTAATTACTAGTCATACAGTGTACAAGTACTAAAACATGATTTTGATGTTGGTTTTAGATTCTAAGTTACAAGGTAGGATTTTCTGAAACAGTTCCTATGTCTTTTCTTGTATTTTGATTTTTGTTATGCAGATTGGTCACTGCGAAGAAAGCACACTCTCTGTAGTCTTCGCCTACCAGGTTTGACTTTCTAATTATCTGACAGAAGAGTATTGTCGAATAATATTGTAGTCTATAATAATGAGTCCCCATTTACGTTGAGTTTTTAACAGACTAGTTTTAGGGAACGCCTACACTGGGACATACATTTCTTCGTCTGCTAAAAGCCTTGGGTTTCAGTATCAGACTTTTTTTTACCCCAAACTATCATAGATGGGGCATTCCTATGAAGTCTTTACCGATGATTGCGTACAACCCGTCTTATGATTGATTTCCTCTAGTAAAATTGTTGGGCATAACATATTGAATTTCTTATAAGGTTCTTATTATTTGTTAAATGTTTAACTTAACATGGATGACGCAGGGATAGATTCAGATTCTCGGATCATGATTTTAGCATTCTTCTCAAGGCAAACTCTTTTATTTGGATTTTATTTTCTAATGTCTTATGGTTATTTGTTTTTGGGAACGTCATCGTAATAAATAAACATCTTTGTAGTTGTTATTTATCTCACTAACTATTATTATGTAAGATTTTAGACTTGATAGTCTACGTGCTCAACTTCGTATATATGTCAATTTTTGCATGGTTTCCTGGCATTGTTTAAGAGATACTATTTATTTATGTTGTTATCATGTTAAGTTTACATAATTACATTGATGTGTAATTACTTATGTGTTTGATGCTCCAGGTTTCACTAACAGATTGGAAGGGAAGGTTGCATCGGAAGAATATATACTTGTTGAAGGACATTGGAAGTGTTTACTCATTTTATCATTTAAAATTTTGTTTTTTAATGGTCAATTTTACTTTTTATCGAAAACTCAACGTTACTTAAATTATATTTTGTTTAGCTTTTCTTTGCGTTGTTTGAGTGCAATCAACTATGACCTTGTAATGTTTTATTTGAATGAATGAATGATGTTGTTTTGGAATAGTTGCAGTACAAGTAACTATGTTTTTCAGGTCTATTTAAAGTTTCAAACTATTAAGTACCAAAAATCACAGAGTAGGAATGGCCATTGTCAGAGCAGAACCTTAGCAAATAGTTGGAACAATAGCCACGACTGCTAATATTCTGTGGCTAATTGACACAAGCGTGTGACTCCAATCTCTAAATAGCCACGACAAGTCCGCGTGGCAATTGAACTTGTATCAACAGGCACGGAAGCAAAACCGTGGCTAGAACCGTGGCAACAACTATTAGCCACTGGAGCATTTGTTACGGCTGAAGAGTCGTGGCAATATATCTTTAGCCACAGATTTTTGATTTATAGCCACGGTTCGGCGTCGTGGCTAAAGATGATTATTTTTGTAGTGTCACTAACATTGACAAACAAGCTTGAGATAGTGACGCTTGCGAGTTCGACTGAGCAGTGCTCTAACAATCTCCCCCTTTATCAATTTTAGTGACAAAACTATAATACATATGGATTACAAAATAAATAAACTTTGTAGATTCTCATCTAAATGCTTGATCTCCTTGGTTCTTCAACATTACTCTATGATTATAAATGTGTTCAACTCAGCATCATAGTTGTTGAAGATCCGTAGCAGTAACAATGAGAAAACAATTGCTCTCAATCATTATTATACTATGGTGATATGTATCACTCCCCCTTAGTCAATACTTCATCTCACAATGAAAACCACTCCCCCTTACATAATGATCCGTAAACCTTATGTATTTGTAGTGTGAACTACACATTAATTCTCCCCGATTTTGTCAATATAAATTGGCAAAGGTACTAGTGGGATCCTCATGAAATTTTCATAGAGATACTTCATGACCAAAAGAGAATAACATACCGACTTGTTTCGATGATTTCACATAGTCGAAACTTAGTGTATTCATCAAGGAGTTTATAAAGATACAAGATAACTCCTACAATATTCCACAACCGCACTCCCCACAAAGATTTGGAAATTAAGCACAAGTTCAATTAAGAACTCTCCCCCATAAAATGTCATTCCCGAAAGAACAACAAGAGCGACCTTACTTTTACAGGAAAAGATGGATTTCTTTGGACATTAACAAATCACATGAAACATGAATTTGTATCCAAAAATCTCAATTGAATTAACCACAAGGAAAATGATCAATTCAAATGGTCATGCTCAAGATAAGAGAACTTACGGAGCAACACAGTACATACTGATAGACGCATATATGTGTCTATTTTGTTCTCAATTCTCTGTATTGTTAGTACTTGTTTTCGTCCTTATTATGGTATTTTGCGTGTTTGTAGGTAATTTTTGGAAATAAATAATTTTGGAAAAATCGGCTCGAAAAATTATGCGGAGCATCCCCGGTGGAAATTTGTTATTCGGACTCTCATTTTGGTTAAGGGGCAACCCAATTACTAAGGGGCCCTCAGTTGGGCATTTGCTACTTTCACTCCACAGACGGTTAGGGGGACACCCTTCTTCACGATTTGAAAATTCAAAATGGCGGGAAAGTTCATGCAGTTCACGGAAGAAATTTGGGTTCGATCTTGTGCGGGCTTTGAGCGAGATTCAATCACTGGATTTTGTTTTGATTGACCTGCTTGGGCTAAACAGGGATTGTATGGTTAATGGATTCGATCCAGTTGGGCTAGAACATCGAGTCTTGGTTAAACAGGGAAGAGAGATTATCACGGGATATTGGATGATACGTAACTGCATGGGAGAATATTTTCTTCTTTATTCAACAAGATTCGACCAATCAATCCAGGATAAACAAGGAAATCCAGCTAAGAACAAACGTGTGAGAAGAGAACAGGAAAGTAGCTAACAGAAGACGCGTGAAAGGTGAACAGGGAAAGAAAATATTCCCGTGAAAATAAAAATCATTAAGGGAGAATTATTTGCATTTAACTCGGATTATCTCGGTGCTTTTGAGTATAAATATGTCTATGGGGTTGAATAGAATGGTTGTCGAGAGTTTGGGGGCTTGAGGAGAGCTGAGGAGCAAGAAATCAAGATGAACAGCAAGCTTCCTGCTGCTGCTGATGAAGAACACCAAGAACACGAAGAACGGACTCGCAAGGACAGTCGTTTATGAACAGTGTCTAAGACGCATATCCGTGGGTCGCAGTACAGTTTAAAGAGCAGCAGCACTTCTGATTTATCGTTCATTCTGTGACGCTTTTTGTGCGTCGCAGATTACAGTTTACACCATTTTCTCTTCTTCTCATCATTTGTAAACCATTTTTGAGACATAATAAATTATTTTGAGAGCATTTATACTATGATGAGATAATTCCCTCGTAACCAAGGCAATGGAGGAAGCTATTCACGCAACATAAATGGGTAACTATTTCATTTAATTATATAATTCACCTAATCGCTGCTTTTGCAGAGTTTTAAATTGTTTGAATAATTTTCTTAATTGTTTGTTATTCAGTTTGATAGGTTATGCTTGGTTTAATCTCTTGATAATCTATGCTTAAGGTTTGCAAATAATGTTTGAGAATCTGTATGATTGATAGTGAATTAAAGATAAAAGAGGACTTAAGAATTGAATAGAGTTTTGAAATATTTATCATTCAATTTTGCATAATAGTGGAATCTAGTTTCTTGGTTACCTCTCGCCCAAACTGTTAATATTTTTGTATCTTTTTATTTTTAAATCTTTACAAGTCCAAGCAACGAACTTTTACTACCATTTTCAAAACTACAACAAAATGGCGCCGTTGGGAGTTGATGTTCCATGATTTCTCTCTGCTGCTGCTGCTGCCATTGATGAAGATGAAGAACACGAAGAACAGACAGCCAAAGAACGTCGTTCTTCAACAGTGTCTAAGATGCACGTCCGCGGGTCGTAGTTCGTCGTACAACAGCAATTATCATTTATCGTTCTTCTTGTAACAGCTGAACAACGCCTTTGCAACAGTTATTTCTGTTGCGATTTTTCTGTTCAATTGTTTTACACCTTTTCATCATTTGTAAACCACTTTTTGAGCAATAAATAATTATTTTGAGAGCATTTTTACTATGATGAGTTAAACCCCAACACTGGGACGACGGAGGAGGTCGAGCTTCATACATGGGTAATTTTATTAATTCTTTTTTAAGACTTTTGCATTAAAAATTAATTGAAATATGATTTGATTAAATTGGATGTTATTTGATTAGATGGGTCATGCTTAGCTTAGGTGATTTGATGTTCCATGCTTAACACTTACAACCAATATTTTGAGAATCTACTTTGGCAAAATAAGAGTCCATATATGTTTTGAGCGATTATTGTTGATAATAACTCATTGAACCCTATGTTATGAAGATTGGCCGAATCATTAGTCCCATTACCTCTCTACCAATTTTTCAATATTTTTGTATATATATTTTTAAATCTAAAAATCCATTACCTTCACAAGTCCGAGAGTTTGAACCTCATTACTACAACCACAGAAAATCATTAAACAAAATGGCGCCGCCGACGCAGACTTGTATATAGATTGATTTATTTTATTTTTTTAGGTTTATTATTTTTTTTAGAATTGTTTGTTCCTTTTTACGTTTCTTTTTGTCTTTATTTTGCAGGTTCAAAGTGAAAACTAAGGACTTGGAGAGGAAAAATCTTAAAGCGAAAAGAGAAGAAAAAAAAGGACAATTTTAGGATTTAATTTTTAATTTTTTTAGAGTGTGTGAGGAAAACTGTAATTTTTTATTTATTTATTTTGGACTTTGGACTTTAAACAATTGGACTTTGTTTTTTTTAAACCCTACGGAAGGGTATTATTATTAAAAAAAAATTATTATATAAACTGTGTGCAGGGAAGGACGACGATTACTATATCGTCTCGGCCCCTCGGGTTCGCACACGGCATAAGAGTCGTGGATCGAGTCGACGACAACGGTTCATCGCCCGTCTGGTACGGGAGGTAAGTCCAATCGAAACACCCGCGAATCTTCTGCAAGCGGGTTACTGTATGCCTTAAGGTGATAATTGTTTGAGGACGAACCGGACTGTATTTATTTTCCTAGTAAAGGGCAAGGCCTGGCCTAAACAAGATAAGGGTTCGTATTTCATCACCGCTCCCTTCTTGCCCGCCTTAGGAAAACGAAACCTAACGCGAACCCAAGCTTTAAAATTTGGAATAGAACGAGACCGATAGGGTAACGAGCTTAATAGGAAACTCGTTCGAAAAATATTGGTTGCTCTTTAAGCACACTTCAAAGTTCATGATGGTTTCTGTGAGTTGAATGCGTGACTGCGCCGCCTTGTGATAGCGGTGAGGCCTTGGGTATCAAAGATCCACTGAGCTTCCCTCGCCTCAATTCAACTTAATTTGACTCAGATTGATTCCAGAGGGGTTTGCTCAAATTGCAACGAATTCCCTTTCGAAAGATAGAAGCTGGTCTAGAAACAATCTAAGTGGAGCCATCATGCTTTTTGTTTGCTAGAAATCTTTAGGTTTGTTTTGGTGGAGTCGAGTCGGCCTTGTTTGTGGTTGTGTAGAATTCCCTTGCAATTAAGAATGTCGAACTGGTATGATAGAAGCCAATACAATGAGTATCGACCTGAATTTGAATATGGACATCATTAGTTTTATGACCATGGTGGGAATAGTAGTTGGGAACGCCAACCGTTTCAAGGTTATGGTTCATATCATAGTGAGCCCAATTACTATCCACACACGAATTGGTCTTACGAGCAAGAAAATCAGGAATATTATAGTACTAGTCATGCATTTTTGGAAAATTACTTAAAAACTAGTCCTGATTATGACATTTCTAAACCTGATCAATCTCTAGAAGAAACCTACCAACAAATTCGAAGGGAGTATGAACATGCAGTTAGTTCAAGAGAAGAGAGTACACAACAGTCTAAGATATTCAATGATACTTGTGAACGTATGTGTTACGCTCAGTGAAATTCAAGCACGTTTAGAGGCAGAAAATGAACAGTTAGCTAATGCTGCTCGAAATAATCTAAATTTCCAAAATAGTGTTTCCAATTCTACCCTTGATATCAATAGTGAATATTTTCCCAATCTAGAGGACGAGGTTAGAATAAAAGACACTACTTATTTAGATAAGGTTCAATCATCTTTGTACTATTATGATGATGAGGATAGTAGTAATGAAGAATCTGAAATATGTAGGCATAGTGACCAGGAATCTATTAATCCAATTGAGCTTTATAATGATTAAATTATTTCTAGTTCAAATCCAAATAATTTTTATGATTATTCACCTATTCAAAAGGACGAGGATTTGATTAGGGATACCACCGTTTTAGACGATGTAGTTTTTCCTTTTGATTACGGAGCCGATAGTGGTTTAGAGGAACGGGTTCATTTCGAAAATACTGTTTTAGAGTCTAGCGACTTAGAAACAATAGTCTTGGAAGAAGAAGATAGACCCGTAGAGATGAGTAAAGATGAACTACCTGATAATAAATTAGAAGAATCAATTGACCATTTTCAAGAATCTAATGATCCAGAAATTAGGGAGATTGTTACTAGTCTATCTAGAGACACTAAAAACTCTAAGTTTGGAGGTGATTATCACCTTCATAGTGCCTTACCTTTAACTCTCAGAAAGTCCCTTCACTTAGGACTTGATATCTCTGCCTCGACAATTTTACAAGATTACCTTCATACTCGTTTTCCCGAACCTAATGATATCCAGGAAGAAGTTCAGTCGTTAGAAACCCATCCTCTGGTTGATGTGGTTTGCGCAGGCTATGATCCCCAGATTGACTTTGTTTTCCCACCAAATAGTTTTCTTCCAACTGTGGGAACGTTTATATTCCAAATGTGTCGAATATTAAGTTGTGAGACTAAACCTAAATGCCTTAGGAAATTAGAATCGACACATTTGCTTAAGAATGACCACTATTCTCATTGTGGTCAATTTTGTAAGTCATATCTGATTGACTTAGAGGATCCGCAATTATTTAGGTTATTACTTTGTGATTCCAAGTTCTTATTTGAGTTTTTCCAGACTCTAGGACCTAATAATTTGGATCCAAACTATGAAGAAACGCAGCCAATGAAAATATTCTATTTAGACCCTTTCATAGAACCTAAACCTGAACCAAAATTAGCGATAGTTTTCAGGAAACTAGGTAAGGGCATGCTTTTCTTGTCCATTTTCTTGGTTCACTGCAGTTTCCTATGGTCAGCTCTTTTTGGTTTTGAAGACCCACAGTTATTTCGACTGTTACTTTATGGTTCGAGTTGACCAATCCTTTTCTAAGTCTGGCTGAAGACTTTAAACTTAGCACTTCTTTGGAGGTAACCCAATCTCATGCAACATGGTAATATCTTTCCTTAACTCTTTTTCTTCAAGTGGTAACAGTTTCTCCTTGTTCATGCTTTTAATTTTATCTTTAGAACATTGAGGACAATGTTAGATTTAAGTTTGGGGGTGGGGAAGAAACTTTTTGTTAGTTTTAAGTTGCAATAAATAAACTCCAGAGCCTAGAAATTTACGCCTATTAAGGATAGCACTAACCAATCTAAGTGGATGGAAACATTTTTGTTTTAGGAGCTGAGGAACCAATCTGACTAGATGGAAACATCTATAGAGTCTATCCATAAAAGCACAGAGCTCAGGTGTTAGAAATAACATGATAGTTTCTCCATATCTCGTCGAGTCCTTTTCACTTTCTATTTTTAGTTTTCTTTTATTTCAAGTGATTTGGTGGGGCACATGATTCAAGTTGTTACCTTTGCTAGGGTGAAATAGAGGGACTGAGTTACCTTTTCAAAAAAAAAAAAGAAACAAAAGAAACCGGACCAGTTAGACCAATCGGAATAAGTATTAACACTTGGATAGCAATATGCGTGTGTTCTCCCTGTTTCCGTCGCCTAAGCAAGCGTGGAATGCAGGACCCATGGGAACTATCGTGTAATCTGCTGACAAGAAGCATGCGCTTGGATCAAAAAGATCTAGTCATGCCGTTAAGTTAAAAAAAAAAAAAGAAAAAAAAAAGGGTTATTGTTCTGTGTAGTCAACTGCTGGTTCCCTTGTATTTGCCAGTTTGTTGATCTAGATTTAAGTTATTGACCTCTGGTTCCCTTGTATATGCCAGTGCGTTAATATTAGTCAGACCGGTATCTCAGTCGTTTAGGTTAGGTTCATCTTGGCAGAGGCCTTCAGACAGATATGGGAAACACCGTTCGCTTTTCAACCATCTACATTTTTCTTTTTCCATCTTCTTAATATTTTCATGTGATTAGTCTGACTCCGAGTATGATGTCCATCGTGAAACTATCTTAGTAGAGCTCTGTCACTTATATGAATTTTAGTATGCTTGATGCAAACTCGTGTACATCAATTGGAATTTCGCGTCAGGGTACTTCCTCCTGTAATTAATAAGTATGCCAACCAAGGAGGTTCTTTAGTGCTTTCCAAGATTTTTCGTAGATAGCTAGGGTCTGGAGTATTGGTTTTTGTGGGTACACCTCTGATAAACCCACCCGAGATTAACTCAGTCACTTTTCAAGAATAAATTTTGCTCGAGGACTAGCAAATAATAAGTTTGGGGGTATTTGATAGACCCATATATGTGTCTGTTTTGTTCTCAATTCTCTGTATTGTTAGTACTTGTTTTCGTCCTTATTATGGTATTTTGCGTGTTTGTAGGTATTTTTTGGAAATAAATAATTTTGGAAAAATCGGCTCGAAAAATTATGCGGAGCATCCCTGGTGGAAATTTGTTATTCGGAATCTCATTTTGGTTAAGGGGCAACCCAATTACTAAGGGGCCCTCAGTTGGGCATTTGCTACTTTCACTCCACAGACGGTTAGGGGGACACCCTTCTTCACGATTTGAAAATTCAAAATGGCGGGAAAGTTCATGCAGTTCACGGAAGAAATTTGGGTTCGATCTTGTGTGGGATTTGAGCGAGATTCAATCACTGGATTTTGTTTTGATTGACCTGCTTGGGCTAAACAGGGATTGTATGGTTAATGGATTCGATCCAGTTGGGCTAGAACATCGAGTCTTGGTTAAACAGGGAAGAGAGATTATCACGGGATATTGGATGATACGTAACTGCATGGGAGAATATTTTCTTCTTTATTCAACAAGATTCGACCAATCAAGCCAGGATAAACAAGGAAATCCATCTCAGAACAAACGTGTGAGAAGAGAACAGGAAAGTAGCTAACAGAAGACGCGTGAAAGGTGAACAGGGAAAGAAAATATTCCCGTGAAAATAAAAATCATTAAGGGAGAATTATTTGCATTTAACTCGGATTATCTCGGTGCTTTTGAGTATAAATATGTCTATGGGGTTGAATAGAATGGTTGTCGAGAGTTTGGGGGCTTGAGGAGAGCTGATGAGCAAGAAATCAAGATGAACAGCAAGCTTCCTGCTGCTGCTGATGAAGAACACCAAGAACACGAAGAACGGACTCGCAAGGACAGTCGTTTATGAACAGTGTCTAAGACGCATATCCGTGGGTCGCAGTACAGTTTAAAGAGCAGCAGCACTTCTGATTTATCGTTCATTCTGTAACGCTTTTTGTGCGTCGCAGATTACAGTTTACACCATTTTCTCTTCTTCTCATCATTTGTAAACCATTTTTGAGCCATAATAAATTATTTTGAGAGCATTTATACTATGATGAGCTAATTCCCTCGTAACCAAGGCAATAGAGGAAGCTATTCACGCAACATAAATGGGTAACTATTTCATTTAATTATATAATTCACCTAATCGCTGCTTTTGCAGAGTTTTAAATTGTTTGAATAATTGTCTTAATTGTTTGTTATTCAGTTTGATAGGTTATGCTTGGTTTAATCTCTTGATAATCTATGCTTAAGGTTTGCAAATAATGTTTGAGAATCTGTATGATTGATAGTGAATTAAAGATAAAAGAGGACTTAAGAATTGAATAGAGTTTTGAAATATTTATCATTCAATTTTGCATAATAGTGGAATCTAGTGTCTTGGTTACCTCTCGCCCAAACTGTTAATATTTTTGTATCTTTTTATTTTTAAATATTTACAAGTCCGAGCAACGAACTTTTACTACCACTTTCAAAACTACAACACATACACAAGATGTGGATCAGGGAAAGACCAATACTGCTGAATAATCAAAGATTTATTCTGTTTTTCATCACTATTTGCACAATGACATATAATAGACTTAATCTTTGTAAACAAAAGTTCATCCTTTCTTCCATCAAGACTTGCATAATGACATAAAAGGCTTAACTTTTGTAGTCAAAAGTTATTGTATCTTTTATCAATACTTTCATACTGACATATAATAGAGTTAACTTTTGAACAAATATGGGACAGTCAAGGTTCACGGACGTAAACAACATATCCCATAACAATTTGCAATATATAAAATCATAAAGATTAATACTGCAAAAATCATCTTCCAAATCAACTTTAGAATTTAAATAAATAAATCTGAAAACATTCCAATATGATAACGTTGACAATAGCTATGTGTACTCACAATAATAGCTATTCCAAACCCTTATCCTTCTTAAAAAGACAAGAATAAATTCTCATAAGAAGTTTCCTAGACATTGAGACAAAGCAAAACTACTCTAAAACCAAAACAACTAAACACATGTTAAAATCAGAGTTTGTGTTCAGTATCTTCACGGGTTTCAAGACCTTCAAGCTTGTGACTGGCAGCATTGGCTGCTTTTTCAGAGAAGATATCCTTTTTGAGAAGATCCTTAACATGTGATTTCATGAGAACAAGGTCAGAGTTAACCTTTTTCAACTCAGTTTGTAACATATCAAGATCTTTCATAGAGTTTCCAAGCTTCAGTTTTGCTTTCCCGAGATCATTGAGAAAACCATGAACCACTTCAGCAGAAACCATCTCGGCATTTTCTCGATCTTGATGAGAATATGCATAAAAGCATGATGCACCAGGATGAAGGTTGTCAGCTTTAACAATGGTTATTTTCTTCTTTACTTCGAATTCAAAGTAAATAGCTTTATCAACAAAATTTTCCGGCAAATCCCAAGAACAAGGTGGAGAAGCCATCCTCTAATCGTATGCGTGCTTAAACAAAAGGTTTTGATATTTAAACGGATTCTTGGGGAGACAAATTTTAGGGTTTCCAGAATTAGTCTGTGACATGTAACATAGGTACCCGTACAAACTCAAACTTGACCCATAGACGGAAAATACCCAAATAGTAAAAGACATGAAATAAGAAGGTTGTTTGAACAACAATGTTTTGTTACAAGAAACATTTCACACATTTTTTAGCTATTTTATGTTCTCATCAGATAGAAAATTTAGAGCATAAGTGTAGCATTTTGACAAACTAGAATTACAAGAAGAAATTAAAAATCAAAAGCTTGACTAAATAAAAGCACACATACTTATGCAGAAATGTTTATGAATGACAATCCTGCTATGAACGATAAGAAAATAGCTAGAGAATCAGAAAACACTTTGCCATGAAGTATACCTGACCATATCTCACTCAACCAGGATTTTTGCGTGAGATTTCAACCTTGTGATTAATTAGCACAAGTATGAGCCTTGAGCTAATCAAATGAACGTTGTTGTCGGTTGAACCTCTTTCTCCTGATCTTTGGAGGAAAACCGTTATGGTGTGAAAAGTTATCATAAAATTTACTATCATCAAAATACGACGCGTAGTTTTTGTTCTTACCTGAAGAAATTTGTCTAGAGGGAATTGACAGTTTGTTAATAATCTCTTTATAACCTTAAATTATCATTTTTAGGTTGTCTTCCATCTCTTCATTTGTGCTTCCTTCTTCTGGTACCTTTTTCACATCTTGAACAACATTATTTCCCTTTTTGATAGAAGAAAAACCATGAGTTGTTCTTGAACAAAATGGTTTAGGAAGACTGTTTCGTATTTGAACATTTGAGGAACACATCGAACTGACTTTCCTGGTGGGGTACACAGGGTGAGTACTAAAACCAATTGGTTTAGACATAAGAATGTCAGTTACACCTTTGAGAATTAAATCTAAGGTGTGTTGAAGACGATCAAAAGAATTGTCATTCAACTTAGATTTCCTCTTTTGTTCACCATGTCCTTTTGAATCACAAAAGAGACACACTTTATGACCACCTGAGTGATTAGACAGAATAGTCTTAATACCATTATTGGGAAATATCTTCCTTCCGAGTGATGTGGATATTCCTTGAGTAGAGGAATACACAAGCACATCTTTTCCGACAGGAAGGGATCTCGTTTTTGCTTCTGGAACAGAAATTTTTCCAGTTAAATCAGAAGCAGTTGGTATAGTGGACTCTTTGGAAATTCTTGAATAGAGAGTTTACTCAAAATAAGTTCAGTTTCCAAAGCATCCTCTTTAAGTTTTCCCTCAAGCAGAGTTCGTGAAGAACAGACTGAGGCGTTTTCCTCATGAAGGACCTTTAGAAGAGAGTCACGCTCATTTACCATACCAACAAGGACATTTACTTTGTGTTTCAACCGATTGACATCATCAGCCTGGATTCTAACAAGTTTTAGAATCACCGCACTCTCTTTGGCTGCATTCCTTTCTACTTCAGAGTCAGACTCATCGATAAGGTAGTCGGGGTAACACTTGTCAATGCAAGTATGTTTCATTGGAACACAGGTTTCATCTATATTTGAGATTGACAAATCTTTCTCTTTAATAGATTTTATAGGAACATAACTTTTATTTCTGGTGATGCGTTTATCAGAGATATTCTCGTCCATTGACAGACCGCTACAAACACAAACTGATAAGGTTTTAACGTGTTTGCCTGCTCTGATACCAATTGAAAAAGCGGGGGTACAACAACCACACCAATTATTTCGTTTGGCAATCTGAATAGACAAACTCCAATATACTTTCAAGAGAATAAACTAGACATTCATACTCAATCTAGAGAAAAGTATATCAAAGAGTTTTATATCTCCATCTCTCAATTCAATCTGCAATCAGCAAATAGGAATTTGCGATCCCGATTGGATATAAGATAAGTTACTTGAACGGTACCAAAGACCAATGTTCAAGGATCAATCAATTTCAATCAACAACCAAAGGTTGGATTTACCAATTGACCGATTCAACGTACAACCTGTGATATTTCAATTATATAACAAAATATAATGCGGAAAAGAAATAACACAGACACCAGAATTTTGTTAACGAGGAAAACCGCAAATGCAGAAAAACCCCGGGACCTAGTCCAGCTTTGAACACCACACTGTATTAAGCCGCTACAGACACTAACCTACTACCAATGAATCAGACTGGACTGTAGTTGAACCCTAATCAATCTCACACTGATTCAAGGTACAGTTGCGCTCCTTACGTCTCTGATCCCAGCAAGATACTACGCACTTGATTTCCTTAACTGATCTCTCCCACAACCAAGAGTTGCTACGACCCAAAGTCGAAGACTTGATAAACAAATCTGTCTCACACAAAAAAGTCTATTGGAATAGATAAATCTGTCTCCCAAAGAAATACCTATGAGTTTTGTTCCATCTTTTGATAAATCAAGGTGAAAAGTAACCAATTGATAACCAGGACTTATATTCTTATTCCCGAAGAACAACCTAGTATTATCAATCACCTCACAATAATCTTAATCATATGGTAGCGAAACAAGATATTGTGGAATCACAAATGATGAGACGAAGATGTTTGTGACTACTTTTTATCTTTCCTATCGGAGATTAATATCGAGCAAATCTTAGAGAAGATAGTACTCAATACGATAGAACAGGGAAAGATCAGAACACGCAATTACAGAGAAACTAGTTAAGTCTTGCTTCACAATCCCAATAAAGTCTTCAAGTCGTTAACCTACAGGGTTTCGTCAAAAATCTAAGGTTAAAGGAGAATCAACTCTAGCTTATACAACTAGTATCACACAGAAGGTGTGGGGATTAGGTTTCCCAGTTGCTAGAGTTCTCCTTTATATAGTTTTCAAATCAGGGTTTGCAATCTAAGTTACCTTGGTAACAAAGCGTTCAATATTCACCGTCAGATGGGAACCTGATTAGATTCAAGCTAATATCTTTCAACCGTTAGATCGAACTTTGCTTGTTATACACAAATGAAATGTAACTTCATTTAGGTTTAAGTAACCGTACCTAAACGTGTACACCATGTTGTCTCAACCGTAGTTAACCGAAGTTAGCTATATGAACACTCTCATATCAACCTTACTCATCCTAACCATAACTAGTTCAAATGACTCAAATGAAACTAGTTAAAGAGTTGTTCAATTGCTATATTTTCATAGAAGTGTACAAGAACAAAATTGAAGCAAAATCGATTTGAATCACTCGAATCAATTCATGAACATTATAGCCACGGTTTGCAAAGAATGCATTCCTTAATATATAAATGTATTAGTTCATGAGCAAACCGATTCTAGAACTTTAACCACTCAAGTATGCAAACGGGTACGCATACTTAAATTTCCGGTATGAGTTTGGGTTCGCCAGTATGCGAACGGGTGCGCATAATTAGTACACTTCCAAATCCCTGCAAAAATTCCAGGACCTATACCTTACGCAAGTACGCGTAGCGGTATGTGTACTTGGTACACGGAATTTCGCCACTAAAAGTACACATACGGGTATCCACACTTTAGTTCCGGTCATGGATCACATACATGCAAGAAAGCACACTATGTTCATAATCCAATGATGGTTAAGTATTTTAAACTTTATTTCAATCATTGAAACTTTCTTAGAGGATGACAATATCCGTTTTCACACACTATTAGCATCAAAGAAATTTTCAAGTTATTGAAATAATCATAACGAAACATTCCAAGTCTATACCAAATGATTGTATCACACAAACCATGTAAGATGTTACTTGGCGATTTTTCACATGATCATCTTTTGACTTTCATCAAGAATATAAGATGAACTTGGTTGAAGCGAAAGTTTACCAACACATATTTCGAGAAATATGTCAGCGAGTTAAACTTAGCTCGAAATCTCAAATGTGTATAACAGAAAACTATATCGTAACACGACTTATGTCTCAATATAGGAGATAGAGTAGAAATAGACTTTCCAAGTGATAGATGAGTTTCAGTATCCACATACCTTTTGTTGATGAAGTTCCACAAGCTCTCCTTAGTAGTTCTTCATCTTCAAATGATGAACGCCATGAAGTCTAATGCTCAACTACACAATCTATCCTAGTCCGAGACATCTATAAGTAGACTAGAAATCAAGACTTATAGTTTTGATAACTAACATTGACAAACAAGCTTGAGATAGAAATGCTTGCGAGTTCGACCGAGCAGTGCTCTAACAATCTCCCCTTTTACAAATTTTAGTGACAAAACTATCAATACATATGGATTACAAATTAAATAAACTTTGTAGCTTCTCATCCAAATGCTTGATCTCCTTGGTTCTTCAACATTACTCGAAATCTTCGTCACTTCCAAGTACTCTATGATTCTAAATGTGTTCAACTCAGCATCAAAGTTGTTGAAGATCCGTAGTAATAACAAAAAGAAAACAGTTGTTCTCAATCATTGTTATACAGTGTCATAGTATTATCACACAACATCAAAGTTAAATTGTATCACAACTTTGACAACAATACTATGGTGACATGTATCACTCCCCCTTAGTCAATACTTCATCTCACAATGAAAACCACTCCCCCTTACATGATGATCCGTAAACCATATGTATTTATAGTGTGAACTACACATTAATTCTCCCCATTTTTGTCAATATAAATTGGCAAAGGTACGAAAACTAGTGGGATCCTCATGAATTTTTCGTAGAGATATTTCATGACCAAAAGAGAACAACATACCAACTTGTTTCGATGATTTCACATAGTCGAAACATAATGTATTCATCAAGGAGTTTATAAAGATACAAGATAACTCCTAGAATATTCCACAACCGCACTCCCCACAAAGATTTGGCAATTAAGCACAAGTTCAATTAAAAACTCTGCCCCATAAAATGTCAATCCCGAAAGAACAACAAGAGCGACCTTACTTTTACAAGAAAAGAAGGATTTCTTTGGACATTAACAAATCACATGAAACATGAATTTGTATCCAAAAATCTCAATTGAATTAGCCACAAGGAAAATGATCAATTCAATTGGTCATGCTCAAAATAAGAGAACTTACGGAGCAACACAGTACATACACAAGATGTGGATCAGGGAAAGACCAATATTGCGGAATAATCAAAGATTTATTCTATTTTTCATCACTATTTGCACAATGACATATAATAGACTTAATCTTTGTAAACAAAAGTTCATCCTTTCTTCCATCAATATTTTCATAATGACATAAAAGGCTAACTTTTGTGAAAAGACGAGGGTACCCAAATATACCTCAATCTAAAACTTTTCCACCTATAAGTCCTTTCTCCGAAAGTGATTGTGTATGTACTGTGTCGAGACAATACAACTAATCGGTTCAAACTTCATGTGATAGTCTATGGACACGAGATCGAGACAATACGACAATGAAGTATGTTTACTTGATAATAGGTTCAGACTTAACCAAACAAAATAGGATTGCTATCAAGTAAATAGGAATTAACGTTTGTGTAATTTACTTTAAATTATAATAACAACAATTATAATTGCGAAAAATAAAAGTAAATGACACATCAAGATTTTGTTAACGAGGAAACCACAGATGCAGAAAAACCCCGGAACCTTGTCCAGAATTGAATACTCTCAGGATTAAGCCGCTATACAAAATCAAACCAACTTCGTATAGTTGAGACCAAGCAACTAAACCTATAGTTCACCTAGTTCCATATATATACCTGCGCCTCCAAATTGCAATAAGTCACGCACTTGGAACAATTCCTTTAGTTCGTATTCCAAACAGTAAAGGAACAACAAATCTGTTCGGTAACAAATCTTTTCAAACAAGTGATATGAGTTTGACAAAAGGCTCTTCCGTTTATCCCAATAAACTCCTTTGTCAGGTTCTTAGATCTATCCAATAACAATTAACAAATTAATTGCCACGACTTTGCAATCAAAACTTTGAATCACAAAGAATTGTATTGATGTCGATCTACTCAACTATCAATCCAATCTATCATAAAGATAAACCGATTATAGTTGGATCCCTTTCCAGCCGAAACAAGTTTTGTGAACACCAAAGATTATGAACCCAAATATCTTCTTTGATCTTCAATAAACACCTGTACACAATAAATTTGAATCTCTTGTGATCAATCACACACAGAACGGAGTCTGTTAACAATGGATTATCACAAGACGTCTTTAGATCTACAAACAGTCTAAAGATCCCCGTCGACACTTCGATCTAATTTGAGTGAATCTCATATCATAAGAGAAGATTCTCAAGCATAAACAAACTAGGTGCAATCAAAGTTCAACAACCGTTAGTCAATCAAATCAATTGAAAACTAATAATGAACTGCAATTATCTAGTTTCCCACCAACGGTACTCGTAGAGATTCCCAATCCCAAAGAAGTCTTTAAAACGAGCGGTCGTAAGAGATTTCACCTAATTAGGGTACTTTCCTCTCCGGATAGACGGCTCCACCATTATCAACACAACTAGGTAGTTTTGCTGGCTCTGAGGATTAGTTTGCTTGAAATAAAAACTTCAGTATTTATAGACAAGGAAGTTTGGACACCAAGGAATTTCCAAAACCGAATATTCTCAAAGATATGCAATAAGGGCAAAAACGGTTTTCATAATTCCTGGAAATGCTTTGTCCAAATTTTGATCGAAATCTCATTAGAAAATCTCCAACTAGTAAATGCACATTACTAACTTTTATCTTCTAAAGATGTGCATTTTAATTGCTGGAAATTTGTAATGACCCGTCCCTCCACCGATACTGTCCCCACTTAGCCACTGCGGTTATCCGGCAGTGTGGGGTTTTCAACGGGCATCGCTGCGGTTATCCAGCAGTAACTTCCCGAGAGGTCACCCATCCTTTGACTACTCCCGTCCGAGCACGCTTAACTGAGAATTTTTTCCCACAACTCAATCAAGTGCACTCATCAGGCCTCGGTGTTAGGAAAGTAAAAGCCATTACTTATATTCCATTCAGCCAACCACTGCCGAATATCGGGGTATTACAATACCACCACCTTAAATTGGAGTCGTCCTCGGCTCTAGAATATATTCGCAAGCCCAGATCTCTGATGTTCCCTGCCCCTCATGAGAATCACCTTGACCAACCCCGTCCAGCGTACCTTCTCAGCCTCGGAAGGTGACCCGTCGTCGACTCTGATACCATTTGTAATGATCCGCCCCTTCACCGATACTGTCCCCACTTAGCCACTGCAGTTATCTGGCAGTGTGGGGTTTTTCACGGGCATCACTGCGGTTATCCAGCAGTAACTTCCCGAGAGGTCACCCATCCTTTGATTACTCCCGGCCGAGCACGCTTAACTGAGAAGTTTTTCCCACAACTCAACCAAGTGTACTCACCAGGCCTCAGTGTTAGGAAAGGAAAAACCATTACTTATATTCCATTCGGCCAACCACTGCCGAATATCGGGTTATTACAAAATTAAAAGCATATAAAACTAAAACCTTAATTAAAAGATTCTCAATTTATTTCGATCCGGGATTCTCCTTTAGCTATTAAGGAATATCTTTGAAGACTAAAAGATAAGAGTTACTGCACATATTCAAAGTATGTCGACATCTTTACTTTGTAAATCCTTTTTCATATTTACATTCTTGGAACTGATTTGCCACACTTCCAAACAAGTTTAGAATTAGTTCATCTGACTTCCAAGAACTATGTGATTGATTATCCTATCAAATCACCATTAATGGGTTTCACGGTTCTACCTCAACATAAAGTTTCGGTTCTACCTCCAAGTGATTACTAGAATCGGTTACACTAATTACCATAAAATGGCTAACTAAGTACTAGGATCGGTTACCACTTCTTATGGTAAAACTTGTGATCGGTTGACAAAGTTATAGGATCGGTCACACCAACTTACTAAAACTTGTTAAACCTCTTACAAGGATCGATTACACTCTCTCTTGTGATCGGTCACACCTCTTACTAGGATCGGTTACCCAATGGCTAGTATTTAGTCACACCAATTTCAAGATATCGATCTTACCATCTCAGGTGATTACTTAAGATCGGTTTCACTAATAAAAATCATATCAATATAAAAGTCAGGCCTTGTGAATAGTTTTACCAAGATACATAAACAAGTTATGAGCGGTTATACTAAACACACATCTTGGTAATTCAAAAGATTTGCAATGAATAACAATACCAATAATCCTAACGATTTCCCTTTCGATTCACAAAACAACCTTATGAATTTACTTCCTTTAAACGAATGTAAAACATTGTTTCCTAGGACAAAATCTTCACCCATACCCATACATAATCACAATATCATTCATACGATTATGTCGATGTCTTTTATACGAAGTTCAGAAGATAAACGTTATACTTCGTATGTAATTCCTTAATACTATGTCTAACTAGAGTATAATATTCACATCTTCGCAGTTATGTTTTCAATATGCACGACTTGAAATATAAGTTAGGAATGAAACAGTTTCAGTCAAATATTACTAAACTCAAGAGGAAGGATGATGTCGTCGTTGTAGCTCTTTACTTCTTCACATTCTTCAAGTCTTCACGTAGTACTTGTAAGTTTCATATCCTAGTAACTTTCTAGCTAACCTCTACGAAGTTGACTCTAGCATATAATCAAGCGACTCTTTAAATGAGTTTTGGTTCACTAAAATATGACAACCAAACTTGACATACCAACACTTGATGGGTTCAACCGAGTTGTCAATTTTAGTGACAAAACTCTTACATCATATGGATAAACAAATCACAAGAATTCATACGTTTGATTCCAAGTTTCAACAGCACAATAACCTGTATACATTCAATCCATAAATGCCTCTGTTGACATTATAATAACAAAGCTAATACTCCCCCTAAAGGTAAGATAGGTATATTTTCAATCCACACGTCTTTGTTATTCCCTTTGTAGTTAAGATAACCACAAGTATCAATATGATATGCTACTCCCCCTTATTCTATGCATTACTCTTTTGTTAGATATAACGTTTAAGCACTATTGTCGTTTCTCTTAGTGATACCAAATCAATATCAAATCACTTGTTTACTCCATATATTTCTCCCCCTTTTTGTCACAAAATGACAAAGGTACGAGCAAATAAAGGACAAACCGAAAGGATCTTACAAATGTTACAAAGAGACTTGCAATCTATAAGAGTTAAGCACGGGGGTTCCACACACCATTTTAGATAACCAATATCAAAACTGAAACTACACGTAATTTTGTTTTGATATGTTACCAAGGAAACAATTGCTCGAAGCAATTTTCCCTAATAGTTTAGCAAATCAAAAATTGACTAAGCACCTTAGTTCTTTTGCTAAACCGATTGTACAAATAAATCACTTGTTCTATAAGACCAAAATAAAGATCAGAATTAACTCTATTTTTCTCATCAAGCTCTAGTTATTCAAAAAATAACTTAGACCTTTCAATTTTAAACAAGACAAGTACTAGGTTAGTTAACTAGCATTTCTTGTTAAGGCATTCGATTAGACTTGAATAACCGAAACCTTCACTTTGATAAGTCTAACTAAGATCAGAATTAACTTAGTTTCTGTTATCTGGAATCCAATTGGACTAACCAATTGATACCGAAAACTCTTTTGTTAAGCCATAAACAATTCATACAAACCAAATAAATCAACTTGCATAATTATTTACCTCAACCGGAAGCAATTGAAACAACATAAACATTAAAGCACCGCAATCACACCGAAATTTTGTAAGCCTAAACAATTGATACCAAACAATAAAACAAGATAACAATAGTTTTTCTTAACCGGAAACAATATAATCACACACACATCCATACACAAATAATGAAATAAACATCAATTTACCGAAATTTTGTTAAGCAAAAGCAATAGATATATGCAATAAAATCAGGCTTTTCTTAAACATGAAAATGATTAACTAACAAATTCGTTACCTCAAGTTCCGCATCCTATTCACCCAGAAATATATATCATTAAGTGCAAGTTCAAGTTAGAACTATCCCTCGTTGTGTTGTCATCCTCTCACAAAATAAAAGAACAACAACAAAGAGCAACCTTTACCAGAGAAAGGTTGAAAAACAATTTTAACTATTGAAATGCAAAAGCTGAAACCCCGAAACACAAGGTACTAATGTACCTTGACAATGCTGATAGACTTCCTTAAATTTTCGAAAGTTGCCCTGTCTAAGGGTTTAGTGAGAATATCAGCAAGTTGGCGTTCATGTGGCATATATTCCAGTTTGATAACTCCATTCTCATATAATTCTCTAATAAAATGATATCTAATATCTATATGTTTAGTACGAGAATGTTCAACTGGATTTTCAGTCAGGCGTATAACACTTGAGTTATCAAAAATGATGCTAATAGTTGAAATATTTATTCCGTAGTCAATGAGCATTTGCTTCATCCACAAAAGTTGAGTACAACATGTACCAAAAGCAATATATTCTGCTTCACAAGTTGACAAAGACTGTGAATTTTGTCTCTTGTTGTGCCAAGCTACAAGATTTTGACCAACATAGAAGCATCCACCAGAGGTGCTTTTCCGATCTTCTACACATCCTGCCCAGTCCGCCTCTGAATAGGCAACAAGGCTGTTGTTCATATCCATAGAGTATGATAACCATAATCTAGGGTACCATTAACGTATCTTATAATCCGTTTTACAGCTTTGAGATGTGATTCTCTAGGATCTGCTCGAAATCTAGCACAACATCCCACACTAAAAGCAATGTCTGGTGTTGTTGCAGTTAAGTACAACAAGCTTCCTATCATAGATCTATATAATTTTTGGTCAACTGATTTATCTCCTGGATTCGATTGAAGTTTTCCGGTAGTTGGCATCAGAGTTGCCATAGGTGGTGCGCCTGTTAGTTCGAATTTTTCAACTAAATTCCTTGCATATTTTTCTTGAGAAAGAAGAATATTTTCTTTTTGTTGTTGTATTTGCAAACCAAGAAAATATGATAATTCTCCAACATTGCTCATTTCAAATTCTCCACTCATAAGATTCAGAAATTCATCTGTTAAAGATTTTGAGGTGGATCATAGATGATGTCATCTACATATATCTGTAGTTGCAGGAAACCCTACACTACACCCCTCATATGATTTCATTGTTGATCAACTCAGTTAACACTCTTAATTTTATTGATTAATTTTTGAATGTTCTTACAAGAAAGATAAAGAAATCAAGAATGAACTCTGCTCTGAACTTTCTCTCTCCTATTTACTTGTTTCTTACTTCAAAAAAGATCTCTCCCTCCCTTTGCAACTCGAATGACTATTTATAAGGAAATACATAGTGGATGACAGCTAATCTGTCCTTTATTTTCAGATATGGTTTGCGACATTCTCGCAACCTTACAAATGTTCACTTTGCAAGCTCTCTAATTTTCGCAAGACTATCATATCTTTCTCATGATCCTTGCTGACGTCGTTTCTGAAATTGTTCTGCGACGCCATTGTGCAATACCATTGATAATTTCGCTGAGACATAGTTGTTGCGAGATTCTGATCCTACATCTTGCCTCTTCTCATATCTTCTCTGCAAAGTAGAGAATGATGTGAGAAATGCCGCAACTGCTTATCTTTTCATATTCAACATTTATCACACGTATTCTTTCTTCCATTTATTTCTCGACACGTCTTTTGTAACCGTTACTTTTTAACTGCTTAAATCTTTCCGTATTAACTGTGTTTATTTTCTCGAGGAAAAATTCCCTCTATATATATTTCTTTTCATTATCTTCTTCTTTCCTTTTATTCTCTCTGCAACTTCATCGTTCTTCTGCAAATCCCATTATTGCAATTTTTCTTCTTCCCTCTTCAATCTTTTTAAGTTCTTCTTCATCTTCAAACTAGATCTTCATAGTTCGTGATCTTCTTCGAGACAATCTCCCTACTATCATTTTTCATGGATTCATCAAGGTTAATCTTCTCTTTTCTTCCTTATAAATTTTGCTGAAATTGATATATTTGAAATTAATCTTGTTTATCGCCTTATGTTATTTATGTGATTCCCATACTCTTGTTATTTCAGCAAAAGCGGCCCCAACACTAAATTTACAGTTCAGAACCCTAACAATCCCAAATCACAGCATAAAGTTGTCGCACACAAAAGAAAGTCTGCGAATGAGAAGGTAGTAAGAAACACTATCTTTTTCTAATAACAATATTGTTGCCTCTGTTTCTTATCTAGATTGTTATTCGTAGGGTGATAAAGATCTTCATAAACCTCACAAGAAATCTCGCCACCTCAAGACTGTTCGAACTTCTGTTCCCTTCCACCTACTCATTTCTTCCAAATCTCCTGCGACATCTTCGCAAGATAAACCTTTATCTCCAGTTAGGGAAGATGCTGCTTCTGATTTCATTTCTTCCAAATCTCTTGCGACCTCTTTGCAAGATAAACCTTTATCTCCAACTCGCGAAAATGTTGCCTCTGATTTCATTTCTCCAGTTGATCTTTCCATGATTGAAATTCCCCTTATGTGTCCTTCTGCGAATGCAACCTCTTATCTTCCCTGTGAGAATGTTTCTCAACCTTCTATCTCTACTAGTTCTCTACCCAAGTCTCTTCCTCTGTCGAAAGAAACTGTGGAAGGGATAGATATGTCTTTCAAGGTTTTATCTGAGATTCTGGATGATGGCAAGAAGTATTCTACTGATCCCATCAAGTCTAATGTTTGCGAAATTCTGAGCAAACATTTGGGTTCTGACAAAGCTGCTTCGCAGACAACTTTAGAAAAATAATGTAATGCTCTTCGTCTTGAAAATCAGAAACTTCAGAATTTGTTGCTGGATCATGACAATCTTCGCAAGAAGAATGATGAATTAAGAGGTATGATTTCCTCATCTATGTCTTTAATTTGCCTTTTTGATGGTTTTATCCTTCCCATGTTTAATTATCCTTTAAATCCCCCTTTCGCATGTTAAGCATTAAATCAGAAACGAGTAATGGAGAGATATCAATTTGAATCTGCTGTTGAAGAAGTCCGGGTTGATAAATAAGTTTTAATGGATCAATATAACCAATTAGATAACCTCTATTCATATTCCCTTGACCAAATAAATAATCTTACCAATGAAAATAACCAATTAGTTCAAAGACAAGATCTATTAAGTAATGAAGTATCTCGTCTTTCTTATTCCTTAACCAAAACTAATTTAGGGATGGAAAGTTTATCAGATGAGAATAAAACCTTATCTCAAGAGAAGCGAGTTTATTTAAAAAAGATGGCGTTATCTTCGCAACAACTTAATATTCTCCAAAAAGTATGTGCTGACCAAGAGAAATCTCTTCGCTCTTTAATAAATGAACTTAAAGAAGTAACAGAATCATCTATCGCTGAAAGAGATACACTCATTCAAGGTAGAATAACTTTAAGTGTGAAGGCAAATCATCTTAAAGAACAATATTCCAAATTAGAAGAATCTTATTCTTCTGTTGCGAAGAAAAATGCCTTCCTTGTTTCTAAAGAGAAAAATCTTCAGTCTCGACTTAAAGGCTTAGTTGGAGATAAGTTTGATGACGCCATGGACCATTGGGAGAATAGTTGTCTATCCTTGATTCAACACCTTATTTCGCAAAAGGAAGGTAGTCATAACAGTTTGACTGCCTTAATTATCTTTTCTTTGTCATATCTCTCTGAATTCCTTATTTTAACAAAATTTTGTATTCTATTTTTCGCAGAGTCTGAGAAGAATCTTCTTTCCTCTATTTCTGACTTGGAGGTTAAATATGCCAAAATTCGCAAAGAGAATGCCTTGCTCGTCTCTACTCTCACTGGTTCTCGCGATCGATCAGAAAGAAGACTTGATTACCTTGCTTATTTTAAAGATATTCAAGATAGGAATCATCAAAGAGCACTTCTTCGCCAAGTTCATCTCCGGGCTGAAGTCTTTGTAAATGACATCTTACTGTCCAACTCTCTTCCTCCTACATCAATTGATCCTCTAGAAGTAGATGATGATGAAGTTCCTCGTCCTGCTGATAGTGATTACAATTACGAAAGCGGTGCAGAGGATAATTTCCTTGAAGATGAAGAAGAGGTTCCTTCTAAAGAAGTATCTACTGGTGTTAATCAAAATGAGAAAGAAATTTCTCCTCAAGAAGTAATTGCTAGCGATAATCAAAATGCTTGTCATGGCGAAGATCAAAGCCGAAATGAAGAAGAAGCTTGCGAGAATGTTGGCGAAGAATTTCTGTCATCTCCTGCTACTGATATTAATATTGAAGCTTGAGCTTCTTTTTTAGCTTTGTTTTCTTGAGCTGTCTTATTTTTATCACTTTTGAGAGCTACACTTTTCAATAACTTTGAAGTTAACTTTTCCTTTTAATATTTTGTTGATAAGAAAGATAATGTTTTTTGTATATCGATTCCCATACTTGCCTCTCATTATCTTTCTTTGCACAAAATAATCTGTTGTGAATGCTTATCATCAATTTGTTTTATCATATGGTCTTATTTTGCCTTCCTAATTAAAGGTCTTATCACGCCATCTCTTGTCATTGCGACAAAATCGCAGGACGTCCTTGCATTTTCATACAAAAACCCATTGATCTTGTCTTAACCTTTTATTTTGTATTATGGTCTCTTTAGGAATGTTGCGACAATATGACAGACCTAAATATTCTTGCGAAAATAAAGACCCATGACATTGCCGTCTTGCGATGAAATCGCAGGACGTCTTCGCACTTTCATGCGAAAACCCATTGATCTCGTCTTATCTTTTTATTTTGTATTATTGCCTCTTCAGGATTGTTGCACAAATATGACAAGCCTTAATATCCTTGCGAATAAAAGCCTCATGACATTTGCGTCTTAAGACACTTATCAGCTCCCTAATGGAGGGTACCGCCCTTATCTCCCCCTGGTTGCCCCTTCAAGGAGGCGTACTTCTACCATACAAGGTTAGATCCTCCCATCCACTCTTAACAACAACAGCCTCTTATCCCTTTTGCCTATAGGGATTATGGTTACGAGACTGCACCCTAAGTGGGGTTTTCTTCAGGCCCAGTGCAGTATAATCCAAAACTTGTCAAGAATGGCAAGGACGCTTCAAACGCCCCCGACACCCTTGACTCAACCGTGTACCTCGGCGCCTTGATCAAATTCTGCACTCCTTGAGAGAGTCCTTATTACCTTAGTCGCCCAACCTAAGTCATATGCTTAAGTTGAGAATCCAAGGTGCCTCTCCCGGATGGGCTTTATTGACCCCAAATCTCCATGACTCAGGTTCCGGTGGCGGCGTAGCCTTTCCCTGAGCCATGTATCAGGTACCCCCTAATATGACGTACTTTAGGTCTTACATTTGCCTCTTGTGAAATTTTATTCGCGAACTAGGGTGTACGCCATAAAGGTTCGCCCCTTTCTTTTATATCATTGTTCTGTGGTTATCTCTGCGATAATTTCGCACGTCATGATCTTCTTTTGATATGAGTAATTCTGAAATTATTTTTCAGAATTCATAACTTCCCAAAGCTTCTTACTGATAATATATTTTCAAATACAACCTGTTCCATGGTCTGTCTAATCTATGACCAACATCTCTCCCTTCTGGATCCATTAATCTATAAGCTCCCGTTCCAACTATCTCCTTAATGATGTAAGGTCCATCCCATTTTTTCGCTAATTTTCCACCATTTTCTCGCCGATCTACTGGTGTTTCTCGCAGAACTAAATCTCCTGGTTGAAATTCACGTATTTTGACACGTTTATTATATTCTCGAGCTAATCTTCGCTGATAATTCTCCATATGTTGTAAAGCTTTTTCTCTTTTTTCTTCTAATTCATCTAGTTTGTTTAAAATTAAACCCGCACTAATATTTTTCTCCCAAGCTTCTCTTTTTGTTGTTGGAATAACAACTTCTGTTGGTAACACCGCTTCAACTCTGTATGTTAAACAAAAAGGTGACATTCCAGTAGCTTTTCTTCTAGTTGTATTATAAGCCCATACTACATTATGTACTTGTTCGCACCATGACCTGTGATGTCCTTCCAATTTCTTCTTTAATATATCTGCAATTGTTTTATTTGTTGCTTCTACTTTCCCATTAGCTTGTGGATATAAAGGAGTGGACTTTCCACATTTTATCTTGAATGCATTAAGTAACATTTCTATATTCTGCCCCTCAAACTGTTTCCCATTATCAGATACCAACTGTGCAGGAATTCCAAATCTGCAAATGATATTTTCGAATATGAATGTAAAGATATCTTTGTCGTGAATATGTTGTACTGCCTTTACTTCTGTCCATTTTGTGAAATATTCTGTTGTGACTATTAAGTATCTTCTTTGTCCAGTTCCTGGTAAAAATGGCCCCACAATGTCTAAGCCCCATTTTCCAAAAGGCCATACACTGGTTGAAGATGACAATGGTGTTCCTGGTGCGTGTATTTTCTTTCCATGTCGCTTACAATCTTCGCAGCGTCTTGATATTTGTTTTGCATCTTCATGCATGTATGGCCAATAATAACCTTGCACTTTTGCTCTATATGCCAAATATCTTCCTCCACTATGATTGCCAGCATCTCCACTATGTAACATTTTCAGCACCTTTTCTCCTTCCTCTCGTGTCAAACATCTGAGTGATGGTCCACTAAAGGATTTTCCCGCTGCGGATTCCACCATTTGAGGAATATCTGGTAACGGAAAACTATCTTTGGGTCAAGCTTTGTTTAAATCAGTGAAATCTATGCAAATCCTGATTCCTTTGTTTTTCTTTGGGACAATGACCATATTCGCCATCCATTCTGGGTATTTAGCTTCTCTTATGATTCCCGCATCAAGCATTTTCTGTAGTTCTTCTTCTATTTGGGAATGGTAAGTTGTTGCAATTTTTCTTATTCTCTGTTTAAATGGTCTCACATTTTTGTTAATCTCCAATTTGTGGCAAGCAATTGAGGGATCTATTTCTGGTATCTCATCCATGTTTCCTGCGAAAATATCCTTATATTCTCGCAACAAGTTAACAGTTATTTCTTCTTCTTCTACATCCATTTTGGTTCCAATTCTCAACATTAGAGGCTCCTCTACCGTCCCAACATTTATTTCTTTTGTTGGTTCTGCGGCAGTAACTGGATTTAGGTTCTCCCATTGGTGTTGGTTCTTTTATTGCTTTTATGGGTTCTTCCCCTTCTTCCGAAATTTCGCTGGGTATTCCTTTTCCTTCTTTTGCCCTTATCATATAAACTCTAAATTCTTATTCCTTCTTTGCTTCCTTTGCCAATTTTCTGCGAAATTGTTTCCTTTTTGCTTGTTCTTCATAATGCTTTACTTCAATTTGATGGCATAATTTCGCATTGTCAATATCTCCTCTAATTTCACCTATTCCATTTGGAGTGGGGAATTTAATACATTGATGCAACGTTGATACTACAACTTTTATCGCATGTATCCATGATCTTCCTAATAACATATTATATGGCGATTCCATATCCACCAAACACAATGTTGCATATGTTTCGATTTCTCCAAGTGGAATTCGCACCACTATTTCTCCTTTAGGTTTTGTTGTGGATTTTCCAAAGTCGTGAACAAAATATGCTGAACTGGACATTTCTTCATCTTTAAATCCCATTCCCCAGAATGCATGATAAAATATTATGTCAACAGAACTTCCTGTATCGATTAAAGTTCTGTTCAACATCCATCCTCCTGCGGATTTTATTGTTGTATCCTTCTCTTTTCGTGTAACAGGAACTGTGATAACCGACTGAGATGTATGATTTAAATTTTCTTTTGGTATTTCTTCCGCCATGAATGCAATTTTTTGCTTTTCCCACTCTTTCAAGGGTGATATTTTTTCTACCGCTATAATTTTCTTCCCTTCAAAATTTCGTTTATGTATTCTTCCTTTGACGTTTTCATGAAATTCATTGATCAAGCTTTTTGTTATCATATTACACTCCAATCTTTTGCCATTTTCATTAATTCTGCTCATCTTTCTTTTAACTGATTCACTGATTTATTTAATCACTTTCTTGATTTGAATATTTTCAACCAACAATCTTCAACTTTCCATCTTCAATTCACTGAGTCCCTGTTTCTAGCGCCATTATGTAGTTGCAGGAAATCCTACACTACACCCCTCATATGATTTCATTGTTGATCAACTCATTTTTAGGTTAACACTCTTAATTTTATTGATTAATTTTTGAATGTTCTTACAAGAAAGATAAAGAAATCAAGAATGAACTCTGCTCTGAACTTTCTCTCTCCTATTTATTTGTTTCTTACTTCAAAAAAGATCTCTCCCTCCATTTGCAACTCGAATGACTATTTATAAGGAAATACATAGTGGATGACAGCTAATCTGTTCTTTATTTTCGGATATGGTTTGCGACATTCTCGCAACCTTACAAATGTTCACTTTGCAAGCTCTCTAATTTTCGCAAGACTATCATATATTTCTCATGATCCTTGCTGACGTTGTTTCTGAAATTGTTCTGCGAAGCCATTGTGCAATACCATTGATAATTTCGCTGAGACATAGTTGTTGCGAGATTCTGATCCTACAATATCTGTGCTACAAGAACATTTTTTCCACTCCATTTGGTGAAGAGTGTCTTATCAGCACCACCTCTAGAGAATCCTTTTTGAAGTAAGAAGGATGTCAGCTTATCATACTGTTTATGGGTAAAAACTGATTCTGCTGGTTTTGGTAAATTTGGGTGTGCCGCCGAGAAACGAATCTAAACCCTAAACAAATGCACTGCACGTGAGTACTTTAGATTCGAGAGATCAATCTGTAAAATTCTGGCCTAAACCAAGAAATGTTTGTTCTAGACTTGCTTCGGTCACAAAGTAAAGGAGAAGGGTTGATCTTAGGGTTGAAAGTGAAGAAGGTGTTGAGATCAAAATGTTGAATTTCGAGGGTGTGGCTGTTTTGTGACTTGTATCGGAATTTGGAACTGGCTTGCAGAATGTAAGCTATCAGTTTTTAGTGTTTTTCTGGATACTTATGTTGTTAACCAAAACTCCGTCGTTTGGTCGAAATAGGCAGAAACCTATTTATACAAGTCATAATTGAACGCACCCTGATCTCATAGGAAGTGGGAGTGGTTGAGTGATGGAGAAGTGGGGTAACGTGTAAATGCTAGAAACCACGTCCCTACTATGAGCGGAAAAGGGTTAGCTTACACCCACTACTTCTCGCCGCCACTAACTGTCCACTTTCCTGACACTTTCTTATAATGGGCGTGTTGCACGCCGCACGCTGTAAACCGCCAGACAAATACCGTGATGAGCATCTCCCAGTTTTATGAGATGTTTGATGTCTCGAGTATTTTCGTGGAAAATGTGCAGCAGATTGCTGTGTGGGTCTTGTGTGCAAGACCTGGTTATTCTAATTAATCGTACGCCAGCTAGGTGGCGGATAATCATGTGTGGCAAGTCAAGTCATGAGACTTACTGCAGGAAAATGGCGTGTGGCGCTATTAGGTTATTCTTGGTTGGTCACCTAAGACTTATCATAGGACGGTTAATTCCGTGGCGAAGTTGGACGGCCAAGATTACAATTTATGAGAGAAGGTGGTCGTTGATTATGACCACATCCCGTTGGCACCTGGTAATGGCATAGTGGCGCGATTGGCACATGCCAGTGGTATAGTGGCACGATTGGCACCTGCCAGTGGCATAGTGACGTGAATAGCGTCTGGCGTAGCCGCGACCACTATATCTTGGCATAAATATGGCTCAACAATATTGGCTCTAGTTTCCGTATCAAACTTAATCCCCTGGGTGGCATTATTTGGCATGGTTAGCATAGTGGAAATATCCAAATTAGGGTTTGGCATGCCAAAAACCTAATTAGCACGTGTGGCATGTGGCCACGACACGGTGACGTTTTTGTGCGGATAGTGCCAGGGCCGCGTCAAAAAAACGACCATAGGCGCAAGGATAGCCATAGGTGGCCATAACATGGTGCCAGTTTTAGGGTTTTCTGGGTCCCACATGACTTGCGGAATTTTGTAGGGACGAAGCGGCATAATTTAGGCCACGACTAGGAATTAGTGTTTCGACTAATACCACTAGAACAAGAGTCGTATTCTGATTAGAATACCCTAATTGGAATTTGTTATGGCGTTGGTCATGAACGAAAAGTGGGTTAGCACGCAGCTGCGTTGTTATGGCACGTTGGCATGTTGCTGCCGCAGAATTGCATGTTAGCATGTTGCTGCCATGGAATGGCATGGCCTGCTGATTAACATGTTGGCGCGGTTTGGAGAATTGGTTAGTTAATTGGCATGGAAGACATTTGGTGTGGTTTGCCCTTTTTAATGCGTGTGGCGGGTTTAAAGCGACCTGATTGGACGATGGGAAAGGGGGCCGACAAGCCGTATGGGCCCGGCCATATTCCAAGTGCGCGTGACACATTTAGAGCGACCTGATTTGTCGATAGGAAAGAACGCCGACAAGCATGGGGCGCGACCACATCTCAAGTGCATGTGGCGGATTTGGAGCGACCTGATTGGTCGATACGAAAAGGGGTGGCCGACAAGCAGCATGGGGCGTGGCCATCTGTGGGTGGCACCTGAACTGGCCGGCCATGTGCCATGGCCACGCCTCTTCTTGCTGCTGCTCCTATTTTCCGCGACTCCTCTTTTATTTCCTTTTTTCTGATTTTTGGTAGGACTTTTCTCCTACTAGTCCATGACGGATTAATTCCCTAGCTTGCCTAGGCTTGGCCTCGACCAATAAGGTTTGAGATATTGCGTAGGGCGCGAAAGACCTAATTTTTTTGAAAATTAGTTAAAGCCAAAATTTGAATCTTGTGAATTATCACAAATTGATCGAATTCGATGAATTCTGCGTGTTGACACAAAGTTCTTTAAATTTATTACCAGAGAGAAGCATGCTTTCTGACTGAGTACTTTTATGCATACCTTAATCTTGATGCTTCGGGAAATTCATGCTACTCAGCTGCGAGTGAACATTAATTGTCATGTCGTATCAATATTAAGGGTTCAGCCGGGGAACATAACACATGAAAGTATTCAATGAGCCTTATATTAATGAATAATATAGGCAGGGTGTTGAAATTTACAGAATATTTGGGATTGTTGCCACATGCACCATTCTGAATAAATTTCATGTAAACATATTGAATTGCTCAATACATGTGTAAGTAAAGAGGTTGGGCACTCATCACTCCAAATGGCTTTGTCTATTTGCAGAATGACGACACATTGAATACAGGGTTTTACAATTTTAGCCCTGAACTAAAAACCACCATCAACATTAAGTCCCCTGCTTAGCACGTAATAGTGACATTGTTGCGGGGTAAGCACTAGATGGTGACAAACGAGGATAAAAATCGAAAAGGCAAGGCATGTAGAGGTTATCAGGAAAAGTTTGGTTGACCTTTGGTAAGAGGCGTGAGCGGTCTGCAATCTTTGTGCTGGCGCGCTTCTGGCTTGGCCACGGAGTAATGGTGTCATGGAGTGTTGGCGCCGCGGGCCCAAATGTCTTCCTTTGGCCGGTGATCCTCGTATTGTCGCGCTGCTATCCTGGCCGTGGGATTTGGCTCAACGGACCCGGTCCTTCTGTCCATGCATGAATCCAAAGTGGATTCCTTTTTTCCACCCGAACTCCCAAGATGCTGTGTATATAAAAGGGGGTCACTCTCCCTCTCTTTTTTTTCGTTGACTCCACTTCCGTGTCCTCGTTTTATCAGCAAGGGTGCATCGATCAAGAGATGACCAGCAGGAGGAACAACAACAATACAAGAAGTCGAGCATAATTCAGGTATGTAATCCAACGTTTCTTCTTTACCTCCGGAATTTTGTTCGTTCTTCCATGTTGGTGCGAAACCCTAGCCGTAGGTGTAGCTTCCATGAACTTGTAAACTTACTCCAATATGCTGGCAGTATCATAGTAGTATTAACAACGACATTAAGGGATCCAGTATTATTAGTGTTACTAGCAAGGCGAGCAAAAATCCATAGGCGGGTGGCCACCGTTTGCTCCTTCTTTTATAAAACTTAGCCTTAGGCTTCTGGACGTGAGCATAATTCCCGCGACAAGACACATATTTCGCTTGAGTGGTTATTAGTCCCCACTAATTTTGACCGCGGGTGCCATGTCCTGCGGCCAAAGAAAATTTTCCCGTAGAGAATTTGTTGTTGGCGTGTGAGTTCTCGATCATTAGTGATTATACTCAATTTTGGCAAAATCCACATGCATGGTTTTCTTAAAAGTAGTAACTCTTTTCCTATTTTGCTCCGTTGTAGTTACTCCAAAAGCAAAAAGTAGCATAAGGAATTCTTGTTAAGATGTCAGCTGGAGATGATTCTGCCACCGTGTCGAGAAATGTTAACAACTCCAAAGACAAGCCGAACATGGATGATGAGTTCTTCACAAGGTCTTGTGTAGCCATGAGGACCCATCCCAAACATGTGATAACCCTTCTGACTGATTCAGAGAATGAGAGAGACGTCTATTCGATTTCGCCACTGCGTGTGATACGGTTTTTCCTCCAGAGGAAATAATATCCAGCCTCTTCTATTGACTTTAAGATCTTCCATAGCCCACTGCGCTCTTATGAGGGATGAATGAGATTCATGATAAGCTGTGACCATGTCAAGGCCAATCTGGTTAAGGCGCAAATTATGAATGTTGTCATGGCGTCTGCGACACTTCATATTAGGAAGGATGTTGCAGGTTTGATTAATTTCATCTCTAGGTGGTGTATGGAGACTCATACCGCCATATGAAGATGGTGCGAAATGATTGTTACTTTGCAAAGTGTGGTTGTTCTGTTGAATCTTCCGGTTGTGGGAAATCTCGATTTTAGCTTGTCCTAGGAAGAAAAGAAGAAATGCACGCCACTCTAGTTAAGAAGTCAAAAAGATATATCCGGAAAGAACATGAGGAAAAGTGTTTTTATACTTGGTGGGTGTCTGAATGGTTCCCTGAAGAGCCGAAGCCGGATCAGGTGCTAGATAACACGCTCAATGTTCCCGCGTTTTTATCTTTGTGGTTGTCTAGAGATGTTTTTTATGATAGATCTGTCAAGAAATAAATAAGACAGAAGCTCGTCAAATTTACTACCAAACTGGAAAAACGTGTTGCTCTTCCCCTAGGAAGTTTGTTCCTTGGCTCTTTGTATACCCATCTGGATTGCCTAGCAGCAGACATGTATGCTTCTAACGGATATATGAAGGTAGAGTCATATGTCCATGTCACTTTTCTTCAAGCATGGTTGTGGGAGCATTTCAAGGATTATGCTCCTAATCTGGTAACTTCGTTTCCTGATACATATGGAGGTGCTAGAATAATTCGTTGGATAAAGAAGCGTCCAAGACCCGGCTCAAGGCTCATTGATTTCTTTGACGACATGCATGCAATCAAATTTCTTCCTTGGGATCCGATCCACACATCCATAGTACATCCGGATACTTTTGCTTCCGTCTCGAGTAGAATACTGCATTCTGATGGAGAGAATATGAAGATTGGAGAAATCGTGTTTATGCAAAGCTGTATACCTGGACATGTCCCATCTTTCTTCAAGGAGTGTTTCAAAGTAGTTTCTTATAATGTTGACAGGGCGGCTCGTCACATGGGCTTTGAACAGGGGGTTCCGTTCCACCGTTCATCGACGCCTTCAAAAGAACTTTTACCGTCTGTTTTTTATAGCAGCGCTTTTGCAACGAAGAAAAACCTCCCATTTTTGCTCCCAGAAAGAAAGTCAGTGGTAACCCCTAGGTATAAGGAATTCTGGCAGGAAGAGTTTCTGGCTCTTCATCAATTAGTGCAAGATGTCGTGACAGATCCGCGCGGCGAGCCTTCTTCTAAGACTTTAGAAAAACATAAATTGCTGAAGTCGCCTCCTTCGGGTAAGCGGAAATCTTCCGGACGAGGTGGGAACAGTCCCCGGGAAAAGGAGCGGTGGTCGAAAATTCATGCAGGCGGTATCTCATCGGCTTCAACGACCCTAGTGACTTTTAATTCTTCCAACATGCAGGTACGTATAATTTTCCTCCCGATTCGGTCGAATTGTGTAAACATTTCATATTATCTTCACTGATTATTCCTCTTCTAATGCAGGGTCTTGACAACAAGAACGCTTTTGCTAGACTCGCACGTGCCATAGCATGGTGCCTCTTGAAGGAAAATCTGGCGACACTGAGTCTCTTGAAAGTGAAGGATAGGAAAGCTCAAGATCCGGTGGTGACAAGAAAAAAACTTCTGAGTGTAGCAGCGAGTCTTCTTCCACTGGGCCCATGGGAAAGTCGTGTGTTCCTCACACGTTTTTCTTCTTGGGCTATTTATTTATATGAAATAAGTATTCAATTGGTGATATTATAGAAAGGAGCCGCTTCTAAAGATAACTCTGAGATGGAGATTCATCACAAAGAAAATATAGCTGCGATCATGGAAACCACACCCATTGATAATCCTGAGATGGAGATTGATCATCGTGAGGATGTTGTTGTGCCTCCAGTAGTGGAAACCGTTTCCGCGGCCACGGGCGCAATCATTTCCAAAGGATCTTCACTAGTTGCACATCCAGCTGCAGGTGCCATTTTCAATCCTCCATTTGAGGCTCCTTTTGAGGCTCCTTTTGAGGGTCATGTGTTGATCGAAGGATTCAGTGTGCTATCTAAGTACGCGGAATTATATACCAAAATATCGAAAAAGTATGGGCACATCGCAACAACTAAGAAAATCGGTAGTCGTTTTTCCTTGGTTAGACGCGTAGAAGAAGCCCTCTCTTTGATTCATTATATGTATAGTGTGACCGGACACACCGTCTCCAGAGAAGTAATCTCAAGCTGGGAATTCCATCGGGACATGTGCGGGAACTTCGAGTTTAACGCCTCCTGGTTCTGTGAGGGATTTTCCAAAATCCAAAAGCTACAAACTGAAATGGCTGGATTTCCTTCCGCGGATTTTATTAACCAGCAGGAGGTGGAGATCGAGAGGTTATCCAAGGAATTGAAGTTGAAGCAGGCCGATCTCCAAAACATGAAGGACGCTTTCTCCAAGAAGAGTGAGCCATTGTTGGACGATTTCCCTTGAATGATTTTATTTTTCTGAACTTCCTCTTCTTAGTTTTTTTTTGAAAGGAAAGAGACGCCTCTTTTATGGTTTGATTTTCTGGTTTTTTTTTTTGATTGGTTGAGGATTGCTTTATAAGGATCCTTTGAATTGATTTATTTTTGGAATGGCTTCATGAGTAGTCTTCTAGAGGGAATGGTGCTTGATTCAACTAGTAAGTTGGGATCCAAATTATGAATGGAAATAGCGCAACCATTTTTGGAGAAATTGTAAGTATCACATGAAAAAGGGAAATGTGGGAGCGATATGATATCCTAGAATAATTGGATTATTGTGTTCTGTTCTCAATACATAACTGACGTCTTTGTCAGGTCTCCAATGAATCCAAAAATGATGGGTTGTGTAAACATTGTTTGACGAAACTTACTCGTTTAGGAGTGATTAAAGTTTTTGAGAGTCGTTGTTGTAGTAAATAGGATTCTAACTCTCAGACTTGTGAAGATTAAATTTAAAGGTTTAATAAAATTATATACAAAAAAAATATATATATTAACAATGGTGAGAGGTACTGGGACTAAGAATTTCACCAAATTCCATTCATGTGATTCAAATAATAATTCCATGCAATTATAGCTCAAATATTAAAAATATGGACTCTTATTCTTTGCCAATATAAATTCTCAAAATATTAGTTATAAATCGTAAGCATGGAACATCAAACATTTAAGCAAGCATGACCCATCAAATAAAATTATAACGAATTAATTCGAACCATAAATCAATTAAAAACAAGTGCAAAAGTCATAAAAAGAGTTATTAAAATTACCACATGCGTGAAATAGGGCTCCATCCGTCGTCCCAGTGTTGGGATTTAGCTTCTCATATTAATCACTTGCTCAAAATACATGTTTGTTGCTCAAAAGTTTATTAAAATGATAAAAATGAGTAAAACAGTGAATGTACGACCCACAGAAAGCATCACAAAAAGAACGATAAGAGACAGGTGCTGCTGATGTTGAGACTGCACTGCGACCCTCCAGTGTGCGTCTTAGACAATGTTGATTAACGACTGTCTACGCTAGTCTGTTCTTCGTGTTCTTGGTGTTCTTCATCATCAGCAGCATCAGAAACAAAGTTTGATCAACTCGTGATTTCTTGCTCCTGAGCTATCCTCTCGACCTCCAACTCTCGAACCCCCTCTAGGACTCCCAGGGAACCTATTTAAACCAAAAACACGCGTTGAATCTCCTCCATTAACCCCAAATAATATTCTTTTACTCGGGATATTTTCTTTCCTTTTTCAAAGAAATACGGGATTTTCTTTCCTTTAATTCCTCTTCCGCGCTTCTGTTGATGTGGAACACACTCCAAACAAGTTTCTACAGCATCCCAACTCCATCCAAACACGTACAAACACGCTGAATCCCGTGAACAACTCTTCCCTGCACGTATTCCCCTTTTTCCAGCTCGTGGATTTCCTAGCCAATTCAAGCCAATTATGGTCGAACCAAACACCCATACCATCTTTATTATGATATATCACATCTTTCCACAAAGTTTCAGCGATTGAATCGCACAAAATCACGTCCAAATGCAATCGAGAAAATCTTCCAGTGAAGAGCAAATATTTTCCCGCCAAAATATTTTTTTGAATTTGTGAAGAAGGTCACCCCTTATCCAGTGGTCTCCCCCTTATCCGTTGCTGGAGTCCGAATAACACATGTCCCTTGGGGTTCCTTTAGTAATTTTTCTGGGTTCCTCCGGTGCATTTCTGGGGTGTCTTTAGTACTCTATCCTAGGGTGTAAAACACCACTTTTCGATCCAATTTCGCCGCAAGAGCTTATTTTTCCAAAAACATCTACAAAAACATAAAATAACACAATAAGTATTTAATCGAGTCTAACAACACAGAACATTGAGAACAAAATAGACACATAAATGCGTCTATCAAATACCCCCAAACTTATTATTTGCTAGTCCTCGAGCAAAACTAATAAAAAATAAATAAAACCGAGTTAATCTCGGGAGGGTTTACCAGAGGTGTGCCCACAAAACCATTACTCCAGACCCTAGCTATCAATGCAGAACCTTGAAAGGCACTAAAGAATCTCCTTGGTTGGCATACTTATTGACTACAGGAGGAAGTACCCTGATGCGAAATTCCAATTGTTGTACACGAGTTTGCACTCAAGCATACTAAAATTCATATAAAGTGACAGAGCTCTACTCAGATAGTTTCTGGACATCATAAACCGGAGTCAACCAATCACATGGATAGATTAAGAAGATGGATGTAGAGAAAAATGTGGATGATGTTGACTAAGGTGAACCTATCCTAATGGACTGAGATACTGGTCTGGACTAATATCAACACACTGGAAAATACAAGGGAACCAGTGGTCGATAATCCTAACTCTAGGTCAACTCAGCTGGCATATACAAGGGTACCAGTGGTCGACTTTATTGTATTTATTCCGGTTGGTCTGGTGGTCTGGTCTCAATTTTTTTTTCATCTCAGTCACTCTATTTCACCCTAGTAATGGTAAAAAAAAAAAGAAGTGATCAGGATTCTTTCGATGTTTCCATCACGAGGATATGGCGAAACTACCATGTTTTCTTTTTCTAACACCTGAGCTTTGTGCTTTTATGAATAGACTCTTTAGATGTTTCCATCTAATCAGATTGGTTCCTCAAATCCTACAACCAAAATGCTTCCATCCACTTAGATTAGTTAGTGCCAACCTTAATAAGCATAAATTTCTAGTCTCTGGAGCTTATTTATTGCAACTAAGAACTTTCTCCCATACCCCCAAACTTAAATCTAACATTGTCCTCAATGTTCTAAAGATGAAATTAAAAGCATGAACAAGGAGAAACTGTTACCAATGAAGCAAAAGAGATAAGGAAAGATATTACCGTGTCGCATGAATATTGGGTTACCTCCCAAGAAGTGCTAAGTTGAAAGTCTTCAGCCAGACTAAGCAAGGATTAGTCACCACGTAGAATCATATAGTAGTAGCCGGAATAACTGTCGGTCATATGGATCAAAAAGTGTTACCCACAAGAAGAGGAAACTGCAACAGACCAAGAAGGTACCGAACATACCCTTGCTTAAGACAACTACATATAGTTGTGGTTCAGGTTCAGGCTCTATAAAAGGGTCTAAATAAAAGGTTTTCATCGGTTGGATTTCCTCAAAGCTAAGATCCGGTTCAGGTATTAGAGTCTGGAAAAACTCAACTAAGAACTTAGAAGCACATAACAACAACCTAAATAATTGGGGATCCTCTAAGTCAATTAGATTTGACTCACAAAGTTGACCATAATGAGAGTAGTGGTCATTCTTAAGCAAATGTGTCGATTCTAATTTCCTAAAGCATTTAGGTTTAGTCTCACAACTTAATATTCGACACATTTGGAATATAAACGTTCCCACAGTTGGAAGAAAACTATTTGGTAGGAAAACAAAGTCAATCTGGGGATCATAGCCTGGGCAAACCACATCAACCAGAGGATGGGTTTCTAACGACTGAACTTCTTCCTGGACATCATTAGGTTCGGGAAAACGAGTATGAAGGTAATTTTGTAAAATTGTCGAGGCAGAGATATCAAGTCCAAAATGAAGGGACTTTCTGAGAGTTAAAGGTAAGGCACTAGGAAGGTGATAATCACCCCCAAACTTAGAGTTTTCAGTGTCTCTAGATAGACTAGTTACAATCTCCCTAATTTCTGGATCATTAGATTCTTGAAAATGGTCAATTGATTCTTCTAATTTATTATCAGGTAGTGCATCTTTACTCATCTCTACGGGTATATCTTCTTCATCTAATACTATTGTTTCTAAGTCACTAGACTCTAAAACAACATTTTCAGAATAAACCCGTTCCTCTAAACCACTATCGTCTTCGTAATCAAAAGGAAAAACTACATCATCTAAAATGGTGGTATCCCTAATCAAATCCTCGTTCTTTTGAATAGGTGAATAATCATAAAAATTATTTGGATTTTAACTAGAAATAATATAATCATTATAAAGCTCAATTGGATTAATAGATTCCTGATCACTATGCCTACATATTTCAGATTCTTCATTACTACTATCCTCCTCATCATAATAGTACAAAGATGATTGAACCTTATCTAAATAAGTAGTGTCTTTTATTGTAGCCTTGTCCTCTAAATTAGGCAAATATTCACTATTGATATCAAGGGTAGAATTAGAAACCCTATTTTGGAAATTTAGATTATTTCGAGCAGCATTAGCCAACTGTTCATTTTCTGCCTCTAGACGTGCCTGAATTTCACTGAGCATAACACTTATACGTTCAACACTCTCGTTTATCATCTCAGAATATCGTGTACACTCTTCTTTTGAACTATTCATTGCAACTAAACGTTATACGTCCTTTCAATCCGTTGTTGGGTCTCTTCTAGAGATGGAACAGGTTCAGAAATATCATAATCATGACTAGTTTCCAAAAACGAGTAACCAGTACTACAGTGTTCCTGATTTTCTTGCTCGTAAGATCAATTCACGTGTGGATAGTAATTGGGATCACCATGGTATGAACCATAACCTTGAAAAGGTTGGCGTTCCCAACTACTATTCCCACCATGGTCATAAAAATGATGATGTCCTTATTCAAATTCAGATCGATACTCATTGTATTGGCTTCTGTCATACCAGTTCGACATTCTTAATTACAAGGGAATTCTATACAATCACAAACAAGGATGACTCGACCAAATCAAACCTACTGATTTCTTGCAAACAAAAGCATGATGGCTCCACTTAGATTGTTTTCTAGACCAGCTTATATTCCTTCGAAAAGGAATTCGTTACAATTTGAGCACACCCCTCTGGAATCAATCCGAGCTAATGTAAGTTGAATCGAGGCGAGGGAAGCTCAGTGGAGCTTTGATACCCAAAGCCTCACCGGTATTACAAGGCGGCGCAGTCACGCATTCAACTTACAGAAACCATCAAGAACTTTGAAGTATGCTTAAAAGAGTAACCAATATTTTTCGAAAGATTTTCCTACCAAGCTCGTTACCCTATCGGTCTCGTTCTAATCAAATTATAAGCTTGGGTTCGCGTTAGGTTTCGTTTTCCTAAGGCGGGCAAGAAGGGAACGGTGATGAAATCCGAACCCTTATCTTATATGGACAGTTCTTGCTCTTTACTAGGAAATTAAAGCAGCCGGTTCAGTCCTCAACATATAATCACCTTAAGGCAGACAGTAAACCCGCTGACAGGAGATTCGCGGGTGTTTAGAAGTTTACCTCCCGTACCAGACGGGCGAAGAACCGCTGTAGTCGACTCGGTCCACTGACTCCGGTGTCAGTGTGCGAACCCGAGGGGCCGAGACGATATTGTAATCGTCGTCCTTCCCTTCAAACAGTTTATATATTTTTTTTATATAACCCTTCCGTAGGGTTTAAAATTAAAATAAATTTTCCAAAGTCCAGTCCAATGTAAAGAAATACAAAAAATAATAATAATAATTACAAAAAAATAAATAAAATGGAAAGTCTCTTAAAAAAATAAAAAAAAATAAATCTCTCTCTTTTTTTTTTCTCTCTCTTTTTTCTTTATTTTTTTGCTTTGTCTTTTTTCCTTCTCTTTTAGCTTTAAGCTTTGATTCCAAGGTCTTTAGTATCCAACTTCAAACCTGTAATACAAAGACACAACCAAAGACACGTAAAAAGAACAAATGGAATAATAAAAAATAATAAAAACCTAAAAATTCTACCAAAGCACAAATCCGCGTCGGCGGCGCCAAAATGATTAAAGTTTTTGAGAGTCGTTGTTGTAGTAAATAGGATTCGAACTCTCAGACTTGTGAAGATTAAATTTAAAGGTTTAATAAAATTATATACAAAAAAAATATATTAACAATGGTGAGAGGTACTAGGACTAAGAATTTCACCAAATTCTATTCATGTGATTCAAATAATAATTCCATGCAATTATAACTCAAATATTAAAAATATGGACTCTTATTCTTTACCAATATAGATTCTCAAAATATTAGTTATAAATCGTAAGCATGGAACATCAAACATTTAAGCAAGCATGACCCATCAAATAAAATGATAACTAATTAATTCGAACCATAAATCAATTAAAAACAAGTGCAAAAGTCATAAAAAGAATTATTAAAATTACCACATGCGTGAAATAGGGCTCCATCCGTCGTCCCAGTGTTGGGATTTAGCTTCTCATATTAATCACTTGCTCAAAATACATGTTTGTTGCTCAAAAGTTGATTAAAATGATAAAAATGAGTAAAACAGTGAATGTACGACCCACATAAGGCGTCACAAAAAGAACGATAAGAGACAGGTGCTGCTGATGTTGAGACTGCACTACGACCCTCCAGTGTGCGTCTTAGACAATGTTGATTAACGACTGTCTACGCTAGTCTGTTCTTCGTGTTCTTGGTGTTCTTCATCATCATCAGCAGCAGAAACAGAGTTTGATCAACTCGTGATTTCTTGCTCCTGAGCTATCCTCTCGACCTCCAACTCTCGACACCCCCTCTAGGACTCCCAGGGAACCTATTTAAACCAAAAACACGCGTTGAATCTCCTCCATTAATCCCAAATAATCTTCTTTTACTCGGGATATTTTCTTTCCTTTTTCAAAAAAATACGGGATTTTCTTTCCTTTAATTCCTCTTCCGCGCTTCTGTTGATGTGGAACACACTCCAAACAAGTTTTTACAGCATCCCAACTCCATCCAAACACGTACAAACACGCTGAATCCCGTGAACAACTCTTCCCTGCACGTATTCCCCTTTTTCCAGCTCGTGGATTGCCTAGCCAATTCACGCCAATTATGGTCGAACCAAACACCCATACCATCTTTATTATGATATATCACATCTTTCCACAAAGTTTCAGCGATTGAATCGCACAAAATCACGTCCAAATGCAATCGAGAAAATCTGCTAGTGAAGAGCAAATATTTTCCCGCCAAAATATTTTTTTGAATTTGTGAAGAAGGTCACCCCTTATCCATTGGTCACCCCCTTATCCGTTGCCGGAGTCCGAATAACACATGTCCCTTGGGGTGCCTTTAGTAATTTTTCTGGGTTCCTCCGGTGCATTTTTGGGGTGTCTTTAGTACTCTATCCTAGGGTGTAAAACACCACTTTTCGAGCCAATTTCGCCGCAAGAGATTATTTTTCCAAAAACATCTACAAAAACATAAAATAACACAATAAGTATTTAACCGAGTCTAACAATACAGAACATTGAGAACAAAATAGACACATAAATGCGTCTATCAAGGAGGTCTTCCAACAAAACTGAATTTTCCGGGTATAAATCCGAGTTCATTGTGCGACGCTGTCCTGGCCATGAGAAGTCCCCACTCATTTTTTTTAATTATCGTTGCAACATCTTTATGTCGATCCGCCATAAAGCGGAGGATCTCCAGTTCCCAGCCGCATCTCTCCTGAATTAATCTTTCCTTGGACAATGCGCTTCAGACCATTGCATTCACTGGTAGGATGATGGATGAATCTGTGATAGTGGCAATATCTTGAATCTAACATCTCCTGATCAGTTGGTGGACACCATACCTGGGGCAGCTGGACCACCCGTTCTCGTACCCAATCCTCTAGTAACTCCAGAATTCTTCACATAGGGAGCGGGAAGCGTGGGTATTTCGAGTCTGACTTCCCTCGTGGTAACGGATGTTTTTCGTGAAAATTCTTGTATGCCTTGATACGAATCTCTTTTCGAGGGCGGAGTTGATTCTTGGTGTTAGAGCATCGCTCGGTTGAACCCACCAAGCGTTGGTATGTCAAGTTTGATTTTCATATTTTAGTGAATCAAAACTCATTTAAAGAGGCGCTTGATTATGTACTAGAGTCAACTTCGTATAGGTTAGCTTGAAAGTATTAGGATATGAGACATTACAAGTATTGCAAAGACTTGAATAAGTAAGAAGCTACAACGACAACATCATCCTTCCACTTGAGGTTAGTGATATTTGACTTGAACTGTTTCATTCCCTAACGTATCTTTCAAGTCGCGCATATTGAAATCAAAACTGCGAAGCATGAACACTCTAGTTAGACATAGTATTAAGGAATACCGTACAAGGTTTATTGCTTAACCATTAAACTTTGTAGATAAGACATCGACATAATCGTTTAAATGCTATTGTGATTATGTATGGGTATGAGGTGAGGATTTAATCCTAGGAAACAATGTTTTACATGTGTTTTAAGGAAGTAAATTCATGAACTTGTTTTGTGAATCAAAAAGGAAATCACCAGGCGTTATTGGTATTGTTATTCATTGCATATCTTGTGAACAACCAATATATGTGATTAGTATAACCGCTCATGACTTGTTTATGTTCTTGGTAAAACTATTCACAAAGGCCTGACTTTTGTATTGGTATGACTTTTATTAGTGAAACCGATCTTAAGTAATCACCTGAGATGGTATGATCGAGTTTGTGATTTTGTGTATGACCGACTCGGGGTAAAGAGGAACCGATCCAAGTAAGAGGTGCAACACATCACAAAGGGGAATCGATCCTTGCATGAGGTGCATCAAGTTTTTAGAAGAAATGGGAACCGATCCTATGGACATGTGCAACACGTTTTTAGGCAAAGGGGAACCGATCCTATGGATATGTGCAACAAGTACAAGTTAGATACCATATATATATGGGGAACCGATCCTAGTACCTAGTCAACCGAATTTTCGGAAAGCTAGTGTGACTATGCACAATACTCACATGGAGGTAGAACCGAGACTTGTTTTGGTAGATCCGTGAAACCCATGATTTGTGATTGAGTGTTCTTGATCAATCACATAGTTCTTGAAAGTCAGATGAACCAATTCTAAACTTGTTTGGAAGTGTGGCAAATCGGTTTCAAGGTTTTAAGTATGATAGAGGACTTACAAAGTAAGGATGTCGACATACTTTGAACATGTGCATTAACGCTTATCTTTAATTGTTCAAAGTTATTCCTTAATAGCTAAAGGAACAAAATCCCAGGATCGAAACATAAATAAGTTAAGAATCTTTTATTTAAGGTTTTTAATTTTATTTTAGGAAAATGAGAATTAGTAATGTGCATTTACTAGTTGGAGATTTTCCAAAGAGATTTTCGGTCAATATTTTGGACAGAGCATTTCCAGGAATTATGGAAACCGAATTTGGAATATATTGCATATCTTGAGAATATTTTCGGTTTTGGAAATTCCTTGGTGTCCAAACTTCCTTGTCTATAAATATGAAAGTTTGCATTTCGAGCAAACTAATCCTTCGTGACAGCAAACTTCTTCGGTTGTGTTGTTACTGGTGAAGCCGCCTATTCGGAGAGGTAAGTAACCTAATTAGGCGAAATATCTTACGGCCGCTCAATTTAAATTTTTCTTTGGGATTGAGAAGCTCTATTAGTAATGTTGGCGGGAAACTAGATAATTGCATTTTATCTTTTGTTTTCGATTGATTTGATTGACTAACGGTGGTTGAACTTTGATTGCACCTAGTTTGTTTATGCTTGAGAATCTTCTCTCCTGATATAAGATTCACTAAAATTAGATCGAAGTTTCGACACGGATCTTTAGACTGTTTGTAGATCTAAAGACGTCTTGTGATAATCCATTGTTAACAGAGTTCGTTCTGTGCGTAATTGATCACAAGAGATTCAAGTTGTTGTGTGCAGGTGTTTATTGAAGATCTAAGAAGATTTTAAGACAAAGAAGATATTGAATATTTCTGATTTGGGGTTCATAATCTTTGGTGTGCACAATACTTGTTTCGGTATAGAGGATCCAACTATAATCGGTTTATCCTTGTGGTAGATTAGATTGATTAGTTGTGTAGATCGGCATCAATACAATTCTTTGCGATTAAAAGTATTGATTGCAAAATCTTAACAATTACTTCGGTAGTTGATAATAAGATAGATCTAAGAACCTGACGAAGTTTATTGAGATAAACAGAAGAGCCTTTGTCGAACTCACATCATTTGGTTGAAAAGAGTTCCTACCAAAAAAATTTGTTGTTCCGTTACTGTTTGGAATACGAACCAAAGGAATTGTTCCAAGTACGTGACTTATTCATAAGTTGGAGGCGTGGGATTACAGACGGAACTAGGTGAACTATAGGTTTAGTTACTTGGTCTCAACTATACGAAGTTGGTTTGATTTTGCATAGCGACTTAATCCTGAGAGTATTCAATTCTGAACAAGGTCCCTGGGTTTTTCTGCATTTGCGGTTTCCTCGTTAACAAAATCTTGTTGTCTCTTTTAATTTTCGATTTCCGCAATTATAATTGATTTTATTATAATTAGAAGTAAATTACACAAATGTAAATTCCTATTTACTTGATAAGTAATCCTACTGTGTTTGGTTAAGTCCGAACCTTTTATCAAGTAAACATACTTCGTTGTTGTATTGTCTCGATCTCGTATCCATAGACGATCACACGAAGTGTGAACCGATTAGTTGTATTGTCTCGACTCAGTCCATAGGCAATCACTTTCGGAGAAAGGACTTATAGGTAGGAAAAGTTTTAGCTTGAGGTATATTTGGGTACCCTCGCCTTTTCAATTGGTATCCGAGCAGGCAAACACGAAAAGATCTAACAATCTGTGTTTGGTGCTATCCAACCTATAATATATGAGTCAAAATAAGAAAAGAAAAGCTAAACTTATGAAGAACTCAGTTAACGTATGTCAAGATAATGAGAATAATATCTCAGAGAAGGTCAATGGAAATTGGTCTCGAAAGTCTTTTCGAAAATCAAATAAAAAGTCTATGACTAATGACTTGATTACGAGTCAGGTTACTAATCAGAAAAGAATGAGTCTGAAACTCAAGAAACATGTTTTGGATCCGACTCCAATTCCTAGTGAAAAATCGTCTGAAAAGAGATTCGATTCACTAGCCTGCCCAAGTTCTGAATTTCGAAAAGTGTTGGAAAGATTTTTCAAACATGTTGAAAAATATTCAGAAAAGGGAAAGACCATTGACAGTCTAGATGATGTCACAAAACTTATTGTTCAACTAAATGTAAGAATGTGTGAAGGAAAGAAAGAAACACTCAGTCTTCAAAATAATCTGGCAGATTATATGGAACAAAGACTGGCCTTGTGCAATGGAGTTCATCAACAGACTACAGAGTGTGAAATTCTTACTCAACGCTGGAACATTCACAGATAAGGAATAAGGTCCTTATTGAGAAACTTCTTATTATAACATGTCAAGAGGTATATCTAAATAGATGTTTAGAAAAACATTTCCAACAAGGAATGGATACCTTAACAGGACATATAGAATGTCTTGAACATGAGACATTATCAAATTGTCGACTGGCAGATCTAGATAACACGGGTTCAAGTTCAAAAAACATATCATCCCGGGCACAAGATGTAATCGAGGATATTGCATCTCGCAATTTTCATAAAAAAGAGGATGGGTTCAAAACCCACGAAGAGGAACATGATGATGTTCAAGAAGGGATAAGATCTCCTCAAGAGGTATTTGATGAGGAATATCTTTATCCCAGTGCTTAACCGCATTGGAATGTGCATCCTTACAATGCCCAATCTTCGGATGTAAGGGAGCACATGTATTCGGGCATTCTGTATCCTGTAAATAATCTCTTATTCAGTATAGAGAGCTTACACAACCTAGATGAAGATGCAATTTTCTGGCTGTATGTGTAGAAAAGTTGTATTGCAAACAACTTGTGTAAAACAGGATAAGTTTCCGAGCTAAATGTATCTCTTGATACAGATCTAGAAAGATAATTTCCTTTCGAAGAAATATGTGAAGTTGTAACACATTAGATGCGAAAAATCTTTTCAAATCTTGTCAGAATTATTCATTTAAGACTAATATCTATTTTTGGTATGTGTTAAAGGTATTTCAAGTATATGTACTCATTGTGCCTGAGAACGTATACTAAAGGATGAATTCTCAAACCAGATCTCAAGCAAAACTCCTGAAAGCCTTAAGTGGAATGACTTCTAAGGAAATTGTTCATTTTGATAATACCTTCAAGAAATCTGGTTGTGAATATGTCGAAAAGGAAAAAGAATATGTAACTCATCTCCTTGTCCAAAACAGTTTGGATACTAAGGTTGATATTATCAATCTACGACAAGTCCTCCTCAGTACTATCGAAACTCATAATAGACAGGCAGCATTACTAAGAATTGTTATCCGTAACCAAAGAAAGCTGATTAAACTTGGAATCAGTAATAGGGAGTATGCTCGAAATATTAATCGAAAGGTTAATGCTTTAGCCTGTGAACATAATCAAGGTACTGTGTGAAGAATCCGAGATATCAGTCATGTTGTTGATGAAGATCCTGAAAAATTTGAGGAAATTGAAGATGATCTTTAAGAATGCTTAATAGACAATAGTTATTAAGTCTATTATGAATAAAATTATTTGATTTATAATTTTTCTTGTGATAGTTTTTGATTTACATTGCCTGTGCTTGAATGCTTTATTATTGCTATGTATGTTTATGGGATGTTTATTTTCGGTTTTACTACCTTGATATTCGATCTCATAATGTTGTGAACCCTTATGGTTTGGGTGACTTTTTGATTTAGCAGGATTAAGTTCTAGCCCATGTTGGTAGGCTTTATCAAAGGATCATGAGGGGTTATGATAGAAACAATATGTGAAAAAGTCACAATATGTTGAATCGGTTTTGGTTTAGCATATGTGTTTCGAGGGTTTTCAACTTTTGCTTGCAATAGTTAAAAACCGGTTTTCAACCTTTCTCTGGTAAAGGTTAGTTGTTATTATTCTTTTGTTTTGCACAAGGATGACAACATAATGATATTTCGATATCAATTCTCCCTAGAAGAAGATGCAAACATATTGGAGAAGAGGATGCGAAATTTGAGGTAACGAGTTTGTTAGTTAATCGTTTTCCTGTTTAAGAAAAGCCTGATTTTATTTCATATATTTATTGCTTTTGCTTAACAAAATTTCGGTACAATTAATGTTTTATTCCATTGGTTGTGTATGGATGTGTGTGTCATTCAATTATTTCCGGTTAAGAAAAACTATTGTTATCTTGCTTTATTGTGTGGTACCAATTGTTTAGGCTTACAAAATTCCGGTGCAATTATGGTGCTTTAATGTCTATGTTGTTTCAATTGCTTCCTGTTGAGGTGAATAATTATGCAAGTTTATTTATTTTGGTTTGTATGAATTGTTTATGGCTTAACGAAAGAAAAGGTTTACGTGATGAATTGTTTAGTCCAATTCGATTCCGGATAAGAGAAACTAAGTTAATTATAATCTTAGTTAGACTTATCAAAGTGGAGTTTTCGGTTATTCAATTCTAATCGAATGCCTTAACAAGAAATCCTAGTTAACTAACCTAGTAGTTGTCTTGTTTAAAAGTTAAAGGTCTAAGTTATATGGATAATTAGAACCTGATGAGAAAAATAAAGTTATCTTTATTTTGGTCTTATCGAGCAAGCGATTGTATTTGTACAATCGGTTTAGCAAAGGAACTAAGGTGTTTAGTTGATTTTTGGTTTGATAAACTATTAAGGAAAATTTCTTCGGGAAATTGTTTCCTTGATAACATATCAAAACATAATTACTTTGTAGTTTCGGTTTTGATATTGGTTATCAAAAATGGTGTGTGGAACCCTCGTTCTTAACTCTATGGGTTGCAAGTCTATTTTGAGATTTGTAAGATTCTTTTCGGTTTGTCCTTTATTTTTTCGTTTCTTTGTCATTTTGTGACAAAAAGGGGGAGAAATATATGGAGTAAACAAGTGATACTGGTATTGATTTATATTGATTGGTATCACTAAGGGAAAGGACAATGGTGCTTAAACGTTTATCTAACGAAAGAGTAAAACCATAAACTAAGGGGGAGTAACATATTGTTAGAGCATTGCTCGGTTGAACCCACCAAGCGTTGGTATGTCAAGTTTGGTTGTCATATTTTAGTGAATCAAAACTCATGTTAAGAGTCGCTTTATTATGTACTAGAGTCAACTTCGTATAGGTTAGCTTGAAAGTATTAGGATATGAGACATTACAAGTATTGCGAAGTCTTGAAGATGTGAAGAAGCAAGGAGCTACAACGACAACAATCATCCTTCCACTTGAGGTTAGTGATATTTGACTTGAACTGTTTCATTCCCTAACGTATCTTTCAAGTCGTGCATATTGAAAACATAACTGCGAAGCATATTTGAACTCTAGATAGACATAGTATTAAGGAATACAATACGAGGTTTATCGCTTAACCATTAAACTTTGCAGATAAGACATCGCCATAATCATTTGAATGCTATAGTGATTATGTATGGGTATGAGGTGAGCCATTTCATCTTAGGGAACAATGTTTACATGTGTTCTAAGGAAGTAAGTTCATAAACTTGTTTGTGGTCCGAAAAGGAAATTTCCAGGTGTTATTGGTTTTGTTATTCATTGCATATATTATTAACAACCAATATGTGTGATACAGTATAACCGCTCACAACTTGTTGTGTTCCTGGTAGAACTATTCACAAAGGCCTGACATATCTATTGGTATAACTTTTATTAATAAAACCGATCTTAAGTAATCACCTGTGGTATGATCGGGTTTGTGTGTCTGACCAATTTTGGGAGAGGGGAACCGATCCTAGTAAGATGTGCAGTACGTCACAAGGGGAACCAATCCTTGTATGGGGTGCAACAAGGTTTATAACAGAAAGGGGAACCGATCCTATGGACATGCCAACACATTTTTAGGCAAAGGGGAACCGATCCTATGGACATGTGCAACACATATAAGTTAGATACCATATATATGTGGGGAATCGATCATAGTACCTAGTCAACCAAATTTTGGAAAGCTAGTGTGACTATGTACAATACTCACATGGAGGTAGAACCGAAACTTGTTTTGGTAGAGCCGTTAAACCCATGATTGTGATTGAATGTTGGTTTGATCAATCACATAGTTCTTGAAAGTCAGATGAACCAATTGTAAACTTGTTTGGAAGTGTGGAAAATCGGTTTCAACGTTGTAAGTGTGAAAGAGAACTTACAAAGTAAAGATGTCGACAAACTTTGAACACGTGATATGAATGTTGATTTCTTTAATTGTTCAAAGATATTCCTTAACGACTAAGGGAAGAGAATCCCAGGATCGAAAGATAAGTAAGTTAGGGATCTTTAAATTAAGATTATTAATTTCATTTTGTAGGGAAATTCCATAATTAGTAATGTGCATTTACTAATTAGATTTTCCGAGAGATTTCGATCGTTATTTTTGGACAGAGCATTTCTAAGAATTATGAAAACCGAATTTGCGTTTTAATGAATATCTTGAGAATATTTTCGATTTTGGAAATTCCTTGGTGTCCAAACTTCCTTGTCTATAAATACTTGAAGTTTGCTTTCTAGCAAACTAATCCTTCGTAACAACAAACTTCCTCTTTTGTTGTTATTACTGGTGTAGCCGCCTATTCGGAGAGGAGAGTAACCTAATTAGGCGAAATCTCTTACGACCGCTCAGTTTAAAGTCTTCTTTGGGATTGAGAAGCTCTAGCGTGTACCATTGCTGGGAAACTAGATAATTGCGGTTTATCTTTTGTTTTCGATTGATTTGATTGACTAACGGTGGTTGAAATATGATTGCACCTAGTTTGTTTATTCTTGAGAATCTTCTCTTCTGATATAAGGTTCACTCAAACTAGTTCAGAGTTTCGACAGGGATCTTTAGACTGTTGTTAGTTCTAAAGACGATCTTGTGATAATTCATTGTTAACAGACTCCGTTCTGTGCGTGATTGATCACAAGATATTCAAGTGATTGTGTGCAGGTTTTTATTAAAGATTTAAAAAGATTTGAAGACAAAGAAGATATTGAAGATCTGACTTGGGTTTTATAATCTTTGGTGTGCACAATACTTGTTTCGGTAAAAGAGGATCCAATTAATAATCGGTTTATCCTTGTGGTAGATTGGATTGATTAATTGAGTAGATCGGCATCAACACGATTATTCGGATTAAAGGTGTTGTTGGCTTAATATTAAACGATTACTCTGGTAATTGAATATAAGATAGATCTAAGGACCTGAAGAAGGAGTTTATGTTAAGATAAACGGAAGAGCCTTTGTCCGACTCACATCACTTGGTTGAATAGAGTTGATACCAAACAGATTTGTTGTTCCTTTACTGTTTGGAATACGAACCAAAGGAATTGTTCCAAGTACGTGACTTATTCATAAGTCGGAGGAGTGGGAATACAGACAAAACTAGGTGAACTATAGGTTTAGTTACTTGGTCTCAACTATACGAAGTTAGGTGTAATTTTGTGTAGCGGCTTAATCCTGAGAGTATTCAATTCTGGACAAGGTCCCTGGATTTTTCTGCATTTGCGGTTTCCTCGTTAACAAAACCTTGCTGTGTCATTTACTTTTATTTTCCGCATTATAATTGTCTTATTATAATTAAAGTAAATTACAAAAACGTTAATTCCTATTTACTTGATAAGCAATCCTATTGTGTTTGGTTAAGTCTGAACCTTTGTATCAAGTAAACATACTTCGTTGTTGTATTGTCTCGATCTCGTATCCATAGACGATCACACGAAGTGTGAACCGATTAGTTGTATTATCTCGACTCAGTCCATAGACAATCACTTTCAGAGAAAGGACTTATAGGTAGGAAAAGTTTTAGCTTGAGGTATATTTGAGTACCCTCGCCTTTTCACATATCATTACAAAGAGAATATCAAAGACGTGTGGATTGATAAAATCTGCCTATCTTACCTTTAGGGGGAGTAATATTCTTTGTTATTATAATGTCAACAACGACATTTAAGGATTGAATGTATACATGTTATTGTGCTGTTGAATTTGGGAATCAAGCGTATGTTTAATGAATTCTTGTAATTTGTTTATCCATATGATATAAGAGTTTTGTCACTAAAATTAACAAAGGGGGAGATTGTTAGAGCATATATTGGTTGAACCCACCAAGCATTGGTATGTCAAGTTTGGTTGTCATATTTTAGTGAATCAAAACTCATTTAAAGATTCGCTTGATTATGTAGTAGAGTCAACTTCGTATAGGTTAGCTTGAAAGTATTAGGATATGAGACATTACAAGTATTGCGAAGACTTGAAGAAGTGAAGAAGTAAGAACCTACAACGACAACATCATCCTTCCACTTGAGGTTAGTGATATTTGACTTGAACTGTTTCATTCCCTAACCTATCTTTCAAGTCGTGCATATTGAAAACAAAATGCAAAGCATGAACACTCTAGTTAGACATAGTATTAAGGAATACAATACGAGGTTTATTGCTTAACCATTAAAATTTGTAGATAAGACATCGACATAATTGTTTAATTGCTATTTGTGATTATGTATGGGTATGAGGTGAGGATTTCATCCTAGGAAACAATGTTTTAATGTTTTTTAAGGAAGTAAATTCATGAACTTGTTTTGTGAATCGAAAAGGAAATCGCCAGGCGTTATTGGTATTGTTATTCATTGCATATCTTGTGAACAACCAATATGTGTGATTAGTATAAATCGCTCATGACTTGTTTATGTTTTTGGTAAAAATATTCAAAAAGGCCTGACTTTTGTATTGGTATGACTTTTATTAGTGAAACCGATCTTAAGTAATCACCTGAGATGGTATGATCGAGTTTGTGATTTTGTGTATGACCGACTCTGGGTAAAGGGGAACCGATCCTAGTAAGAGGTGAAACACATCACAAATGGGAATCGATCCTTGTATGAGGTGCAACAAGTTTTTAGCAGAAAGGGGAACCGATCCTATGGACATGTGCAACACGTTTTTAGGCAAAGGGGAACCGATCCCATGGACATGTACAACAAGTACAAGTTAGATACCATATATATGTGGGGAACCGATCCTAGTAGTCAACCAAATTTTTGAAAAGCTAGTGTGACTATGCAAAATACTCACATGGAGGTAGAACCGAAACTTGTTTTGGTAGAACCGTGAAACCCATGATTTGTGATTGAGTATTCTTGATCAGTCACATAGTTCTTGAAAGTCAGATGAACCAATTCTAAACTTGTTTGGAAGTGTGGGTAATTCGGTTTCTAGGTTGTAAGTATGAAAGAGAACTTACAAAGTAATGATGTCGACATACTTTGAACATGTGCAGTAACGCTTATCTTTAATTGTTCAAAGTTATTCCTTAATAGCTAAAGGAAGAAAATCCCAGGATCGAAACATAAATAAGTTAAGAATCTTTTATTTAAGGTTTTTAATTTTATTTTAGGAAAATGAGAATTAGTAATGTGCATTTACTAGTTGGAGATTTTCCAAAGAGATTTTCGGTCAATATTTTGGACAGAGCATTTCCAGGAATTATGGAAACCGAATTTGGAATATATTGCATATCTTGAGAATATTTTCGGTTTTGGAAATTCCTTGGTGTACAAACTTCCTTGTCTATAAATATGAAAATTTGCATTTTGAGCAAACTAATCCTTCATGACAGCAAACTTCCTCGGTTGTATTGTTACTGGTGAAGCCGCCTATTCGGAGAGGAGAGTAACCTAATTAGGCGAAATCTCTTACGGCCGCTCAATTTAAAGTCTTCTTTGGGATTAAGAAGCTCTATTAGTACCGTTGGTGGGAAACTAGATAATTGCGGTTTATCTTTTGTTTTCGATTGATTTGATTGACTAACGGTGGTTGAACTTTGATTGAAACTAGTTTGTTTATGCTTGAGAATCTTCTCTTATGATATAAGATTCACTCAAACTAGATCTAAGTTTCGACAGGGATCTTTAGACTGTTCGTAGATCTAAAGACGTCTTGTGATAATCCATTGTTAACAGACTCCGTTCTGTGTGTGATCGATCACAAGATATTCAAGTTGTTATATGAAGGTGTTTATTGAAGATTAAAGAAGATTTGAAGACAAATAAGATATTGAAGATTTCTGATTTGGGGTTCATAATCTTTGGTGTGCACAATACTTGTTTCGGTATAGAGGATCCAACTATCATCGGTTTATCCTTGTGGTAGATTAGATTGATTAGTTGTGTATATCGGCATCAATACAATTCTTTTTGATTAAAAGTATTGATTGCAAAATCTTACAATTACTTCGGTAGTTGATAATAAGATAGATCTAAGAACCTGACGAAGGAGTTTATTGAGATAAACAGAAGAGCCTTTGTCGAACTCACAGCACTTGGTTGAAAAGAGTTGCTCCCAAACAAATTTGTTGTTCATTTACTGTTTGGAATACGAACCAAAGGAATTGTTTCAAGTACGTGACTTATTCATAAGTTGGAGGCGTGGGAATACAGACAGAACTAGGTGAACTATAGGTTTAGTTGCTTGGTCTCAACTATACGAAGTTGGTTTGATTTTGTATAGCGGCTTAATCCTGAGAGTATTCAATACTGGACAAGGTCCCGGGGTTTTTCTGCATTTGCGGTTTCCTCGTTAACAAAATATTGCTGTGTCTTTTACTTTTATATTTCCGCAATTATAATTGTTTTTATTATAATTAGAAGTAAAATACACAAACGTTAATTCATATTTACTTGATTGTAGATGGTGGATTTTCGATAAAGGCTAAAATCGTAAACTCATAATTATACGAAGCTCTGATTAAACAATCAGACGTGAGTATCGAGACACGGGTCTCTCATCGAATTCTCAACGGAGAGTACTTTCTCTCAGAGTACATGTAGATATGTAGTCTCACAACTGGACAACGGCATATCTCATGAATACTGAATACTTTCAGTGATTATTTCTATATAGTATCACGAGATGGACGGCTCCTAGACAGCTTGCTCTGCTAGTATAGAGCGATAACGTCTTCAGGAACAAACAACAAGTTTACCCTGACTATATAAAGGATATGACTTACGAAAAGCTCATATCGGGATAAATAATGCTCCTAGACAGCTTGCTCTGCTAGTATAGAGCCACAAAGTTAATTATTCCTAATTAAGATTAATTCTGCCGTGACATTCACTACTGAATTCCCAGAATAATCTATTATTGCTTTTATTCCATGGTCGAACCCACGACTGGTCCCATGGAATGACAATAACAATTGCTCCTATTCCATGGTCGAATCCACGACTGGTCCCATGGAATGGCAATAAACAATTGTTCTGATTCTATGATCGAATCCACAGCTTGATCTCATAGAATAGCAATAACTATATTATCTCATTACTCCGATTTCATGATCGAATCCACAACTGGTCTCATAAATGGTAATAGATAAATCTTAATTACTCCGATTCTATGGTCGAATCTACGATCCCATGGAATGGTAATGCTCACTTTATTATTCTGAATTCGTAGTCGAATCCTCAGCTGATCTTACGAATTAATAATAAACATCTTATTGCTCAGTTTTGTGAATTATTCTCCACCGAATTCCACAATTAGTAATAAATAATCAACAACCAGGCGTCTGAGCTACCTCTAAGTAAGCCCCTATTCAAATGGTGAAGGTGTATTCAACGACGATACACTAACAGTCACCGCACAAACGAGTATTTCAAAAATACAACGAAACGATGAACCTATACAAAATAGAGAAGAAAATAATAAATAATTAAAAATATTGACCAGGGTGCTGGGAGCACGGACACACGACCGACCGTGTCATGGTCAATCCCACACCAGTTTTATATGTTTAATGCATTTTTATTATTTTCCATGATTTGATGAAAATTCTCTCATTTTATCAAATCTCCTTCGTCTCGAGGAAACTCCTCGGTTTCATGGTACTTCCATAAATCCATAAAAAATAATATAAAATTAAGGAAAGGAGTGTGGGGCGTGACCATTGACCAGCCGGCCATGCCTTGGTCCCAAGCGGCCCCACACCCCACGATTCCTTATTATTATTATTATTATTATTATTTCTCTAATTTCATGAAAAAACTCCTTGATTTCATGGTATTTTTGCACAAATCATCATATAATAATAAATAAAATAAAATTATGAAAAACTTGTGGGACCGGGCCACTAGCCGGCCGGCCATGCCCTAGCCGGTCCCACACACCCTTTGCTTTATTATTTTATTATTATTTATCCTATTTTTCCTTGAATTAATCAAATTCCTTTATTTTATGGTATTTCTCTCAAATTAGGAAAAATTCCCTCAAATCATCAAAAATACCTAAAAATATTAAAAAATTATGAAAAACTCGTGGGACCGGTCCATGGCCAGCCGACCATGCCTCCATGGTCCCACACGCCCGTGTTTTTTTTATTATTTTAATATTTTGCTTCCATGAACTCATGAAAACTCCTTCAATTCATGGAAACTCCCTAAATTCATCAAATTTCTCAAAATTCATGAATTTTTCATAAAATCATCAAAATATTATAAAATTAAGGAAAGGGCACCACGAGACCGTGGTCATGACCGGACGACCATGCCTTGACCACGACGGTCCCACGCCACCTCATTCCTTATTTTTTAATTATTTTTCATCATCTCATGGTGTTTTTCTCAGTTTCGTCGAAACCCTAATTTTGGCATATTTTCTCAAATGGATGCTCAATTGCACGCCAGAAAATATCAAAATTCTTAGGACTAAGACGCGGACGCCTTAGGGACACGAGCATGCTATCTTGACCGACCAAGATTGGCTCTTTGGCTCACAGAAGCCGGTCCCATCAATTTTCACAGTTTCGACCTAATTTGCACAATTGCTCGTATTAGGTCCAAAACTCTTCCAAACACTTTGGATTTTCATGAAGCGATCGTCAGGCGGTCACGTGACAACCCAGGTCCGGTTTCATGACCTCATGGTAGGTCCCTCGCCTCGTCGTAATTAATTAGGTTTTCTCACCTAAGGCTCAGACGAGTATTTTGAATAAATGATTAAGCCAACATTTAATCATTCTTCCACCAAAAAATCGTCAACTCTTCAGGAGTTCTTTGTATTTGCTCACGTGAGCATATGGACACTACATGGTTGATCCACGGTCCCATGGAAGTCGCTCGCTCCTTCGTCCCATGGTTAAACTTCTGACGAACCATGAATTGATCATCAATTGATCAAATTAGGGTTTCTGAATCCAAGGATCATCATTCCAGATTCCAACCTTAATAATTTTACGACGACCTCATGGTCATTAATTTTATTAATTATGCTCGGTTCAACGACCAGTATTCTATTAATATTTTTGGTACCAGTAATCCATCAGATGAGCAACACATGCTCAGACGATCAAATATTCAACAATTCATCACATGAGCAACACTTGCTCAGATGATAAATATTTGCTCAAACCAAGGAATATTGGTTCAACAATCAATATTCAACGATCCATCGAATGAGCAATACTTGCTCACTTCATCGTAAGAACTATACCTCTGTCTCATGACATGTTCAATTCATGAGTTTCAGAACATCATGTTCAACTCAGCAACTACATGGACTCATCGTCCCATAAAACCACGAAGTCATCAATTGACTAACTTACCATGAGACGTCAATCGTGTCACTTGGGGGGATATCACTTAGGGTTTTGGTCTGGCGGTCTATAGCACGTGTGTTCAAACACACGATGGAATGTGAGAAAGTCGTGCAAGCAGTTGAAGGAATTCACGAGGTAGTGGGTGGAAAATCGACCAAGTATCCACACGTTGAGAAACTGGTTTCAAACACGATCTCCACTTCCCCACTCCTTGATTCCATCAACTGTCACACTTCATGGAATCATGGTGTCTAAAATTCCAGCAATATAAATAAGTCTCTGAATCATGATTGAATCATCGGCATCATCAGTATCATCAATCTCACGTCAAACTGACAACACAAGATCATCAATTCATCAATTGAGCAACTACTCTCAATTGAGCAATTTCAATCACTCAGAGCTTATCATATTCAGAATTCACACACCCACAATCTTTGATTACCATTGATTCCACACATTTCTCAGCTTCCCTTCTACATATCAACCCATCCTCTCTTGTGACCGAATTTATTCTGGAACGGTCATTGTCTTGATTTAGACCGGAGTACTACAGATTGATCTCTCGAATCTAAAGCACCCCCTTTGCAGCGGTGCATCTGTGTGAGGTTTAACATTTCTCTCGGTTCAAGGAGTCTCCTCCATACGGTCGTCTCCTCAATTCCTTAGAAACCAGCAAACCGTTTTTCCCCATCTACAGATTGGCGACCACAGTGGGAGATCATTCTCTCAGTTGCAATCTCAAAATCTCACAATATGGTTGATCTCAGGTCAGGTTCCGTTACGAATCCTAACACAAACCATGCTAGCACTAGCAACGACAACAATCAGAATATCCCGGAGACAATTCCGACCTCCAACACTGATGGTGGTGACATTACTCCTCCTCACGTTGAAGGTCATCCGCTGTCCGGACGACACCCTGAAGAAGTCAGAGGAGATCCACCACCTACCATTGCTGATCTTATCAAAGCGCAGGAGACTCTTGCAAAGAATCAGACTGACATGGCTGCTGCACAGAAGGAGCTGTGTAATTATTCAAAACTCTTACTGACAAGATGTCAGAGAAAACTCAAGAGAAGGGAAAGGAGAAGGAGAAATCCTCAGACGACGATCCTGAAGTAATTCCATTCCATACAGTAAAAGACGACGAAGTCCGCAAAACTTCTGCAGACAACTCATCAACGAGGGGATCATCGAACTTCATTATCCTGCTGCTACGCACAGGATTCCACTCCCCAAAGGTTACGTTTCTCCAACCTTCACCTTATATAATGGAACTGGCAATGCTAGGGAACATGTCTCTCGTTTTCTCGAATCCCTGGGAGAACATGAACATAATCATGTTGTTCGTCTCAAGGAATTCTCAAAATCTCTGAAAGGAAGAGCATACACCTGGTATAACAACATCGCACCAGGGACTATCAACAATTAGGGAGAAATGGTTAACGCATTCTACAGGAAATACTTCTTCGTGTCAGAACAAGTCACCCTCTCCGACCTTGGAAGGATGTTTCAGAGGGTCAGTGAAAATCCCAATGATTATGTGAAAAGGTTCAGAATCCAAGCCCTGGTTGTCATGACCCAAACGTCACGGAGCAACAACTGGTGGACTTGTGCATCAATGGCATGCTTCCGGTCTACAGGGCCTTGCTAGGAAACCTTCGATTTCAGACTTTCTCAGAGCTTCACGAAGCTGCGAAGAGGTCGGCAACCACTGCACCCGCTCTTTTGGAAAGAGCAAAGTCTACAAAGACTGAGGATTCAAAAGATACTCGAGGAAGCAGGCGTTAATCAACAAGCAGTACAACCTGCAACCTTCAACAAATGCTGTCGCAGAAGGGAGTAAGCGTAAAGCAGAACCACAGCACAAGCAGACTTCATCCACCCCTTCAAAGGCACACAAGAAGGAGAATTCGAAAATCCCTCCTCAGCATACGGAAGATCCATAAGCACCTGATTTTCCCTGTTCAATGGAAGAAGTTAATGAACTACTCGATGACTGGATCCAAGATGGTGCAATCAAATTTCCTTATGTCAAGAAGGATCCAACTGAATAGGCCATGGAAAATCCTCGGTATTGCCGCTTCCATAGATACGTCATCCATCCCACAAGTGATTGAAAAATCTTGAAGCGCATATTCAAAGAAAAGGTCGAATCAGTAGAGCTCAACCTGGGGACTGAGGGAGTGCACAAAAACCCCCTCCCAGTCAGAACTTTTACCATCTCTGAACCTCCTGTCAAGGAAGCGGTCCAATCTCTGATCGAACATGTCTGCGAATTGTTGTATCTTTCGAAAGCTCAAAGGAAAAACATGTTTGCTGCACTGAACCACATCGTGTCCAGAAAAAGTCTGTTGATCCAAGAAACCACCACCGAACCTTCAGCCACCGACAAAGAAATGTATGACTGGGGACTGCTCACCACAGTGCACACTAAAGCAAATGAGTTCAAAAGGGCGTTCGTCGATGTTGGTACCGCTGTCAACATCATCCCTTTGAAAACTCTCAGAGCTGCCGGTATTACTCGACAAGAAGCCACCCACGCTCCCATAGCAATTAGGGACCACGAAGGAATATCCAGAGACGCATACGACTTCATCACTCTCAAAATTACGGAAAGATTGATCTGCACTGAGGCCATGTTTTTCATAATCCGGGAAGACCCTGGATACGACATGGTACTTGGAAGAACTTGGATTCATGTCGGAAGGATAACGATGCCTTCAACACATCCTGTCATCGACAAGGATTCCGAGTCAGAAGACGAAGCAGAGGACGCACCACCGTTTGAGCATCTGGAAGAAGTAAAAACTCTGATGGGACTTACGCAGGAACTTGGAGAAAATACGCACACCTTTGTCAGAAGGTTTCGAGCTCAGGCAAGTCTTATTCCTCCTCATGCTCCAATATTACCAATGTTCAAATACGCTACTATAGTTCAGGGACTTCTCCCCATGAACAATTTAGCAGTCATCAAAAGATATGAGTGGGTAACTTCACCTCAACAATATTACACTCAATGATTGGGTTCAGAACTTCTTCAAATCGGTCACTCCATCGAGAGGTTTATTGCTGAAGACCTGGCTAAGCATGATCAACACTATGCTGGATACTCTCTTCCTCGCGAGTGTCCATATGTGCCACAATCGTGGAATTCCGTCAAACAGGAAATTCTGAATCAGTGGAAGATGTTCAAGGCACGATTGACCAAGCCTACAAGTTTCATGAAGGGGACCTGGTTCTCAAAGCAGTTCAGCGCGGTCTCCATTCTACAAGGAACTCCAATTGGGAAGGACCATTCATGGTCGCCAAGTCTGTGGCCGGAGGATACTACAAATTGATCAACACAGATGGGAGAACCCTACCAGTAATTCATGAAAATTGGCTCAAGGCGTTTATCTGAAATTATTGGACATTTAAGGTATTGGGGCGTTCGAAGCATTCATGGCGTTTGGATTTAACATTTAGGATTTTCTTTCATTTGTATTTCAATTCCTCCAAAACATTTGAAATACTCGCAATCAGTATTTGAATTCAACAATTTATCAAAATTCAGTTCAATTTCGTAAAAGAAAATCTTTATCAAATCTACAAGAAAAATCCTTAACCATCAGTCAATCCAAAACTATCTAAATATCAAAACCCAAGTATAAACCTCACATCTCTCAGAAGTTCAGAAGTTCAAGATATCAGCAAGAAAAGGCTTTCGCTCATCAGCATCCTTCAAGATTTGCAAAGCCGCCCTGTCCTTGTTCAACTCCTCGGTCAGCTTGGAAATCTTGTCCTCCTTCTCCTTCACAACATCATTGGGAAAGGGTATGTTCTTCTCACATGAATCCTTGATAACGTTTATTTGCTTACGAAGCCATTTCACGTTGATGCCAAGTCTTTCTGAATTCTCCAAGTTAAACTCCCAATCAAAGAGTATATATGGAGTCACGGTATTCCTGGGTCTTGTATGCATATCACTCACGACACACAAGATAACGCCTACTTGCATGGTTAAAGCATAAGCACGCCCAGAGTTCCTGTCAACGATCATGTGACCAAACTTCTTCCATATCGTCTCGTACAAGCGTGCATATCCAATGGGAACACTGAATACACCGACCAGTTCATGATACAGGAGTGAAGTGTTAAAGGGAGGATCGAAATCAACACCTGCAGTTGGATATTCATACACTATTATATGGTTCTCAGTCACTGGAGCAGCTTCCACGACCAAATCAACAGTTCCTTCGGTATTCTCCGCTGCTATCTCGGTTTCTTCTATCACTGAGGCAAAAACCATCTGGTTTTCCATAACATCAGCAGCGACCTTCTCATGACCTCTAAGTGCAGGGATGGCTGTCTCTTCATCAATAACTTCAGAAGGGTTAGAGTTGTCATCATTGGCTCCAATATCCTCAACTTCGGTATTTAGCACCTAATACGAAGATTACATGAGGTTAGAGTCACGAAGCCAAAGGAGATTATGAAACACAGTATACCCGCAAGGCAATATCATCAAAGTTCATCATACTACATTCAAGGCACGAGCAAATAACATGAAAGTCATGAAAACACATTTTACGATGAGTCCGTCTGAAGAAACTGAACTTCCCTGTACTAAGAGACGAACTGGGAGCAATACAAGGAATTAGGATGGGTCATATTCCATTCTCTTCGTATGGATGTCCTCTATGACATGTCAAAATTTCATGACAATCCGATGAACGAGCGAGTAGATGTGGCCAAAATATCAAGTGATGCGCAATCTGAAAAAGTTCTGGAAGTCTCCTGGAAGTTTACTATTTCGCCTTTTTCAGGCTCTGAACGTGCTCAAAACTTAAAAATTTAAAGCTTGGAAATTTTCCGGGCTTGAATTTGCACATGCAGATCATCAAAATCCGACTCCGGACGAAGATTCTACAGCGTTTCTACTAAAAAGCTGGGTTCTGAATTTTCTGACGACGAAATTCGACTAAGTTTTCATATATTCACATGGGTTCTCATTCATTCATTCACAAGTCAGCACTTTTACTTCTATGAAGAATATACAGGATATATACTTACTTGAGGAGTCTCCAAAGTGTCCAAGGGGTTGGAATTGTCCACATCAACGACAAGAGGAACATCACTTCCATCCGGCTCCGAATCTTGGGAATTACCTCCATTCCCATTCCCAGAGGATGATTGAGTTCCAGAATTCTCCATCTCCATGACGACATCCTCCTGTACACGTCCTTTACAATCAATATTTTCATCTATGAAGCACCACATTTGAACATGTGAAGAAATACTTACAGTTTCTTCGTCACTCAAATCAGCGATTGCTTGTTCAGTAGCAGAAAATTGAAGACCTTCAAGACTTGATGGAGTAAAATTCTGCAACAAAATTAACAACATTGGCTTCATGATTCTAATGTTAATAGCAATGAAAGTCACGGTGAGAAATATTGGGAACTCACCAAAGAACGAACTGGGGACTTCACGGTATTAGGTAACAGCTTATAACTTTTGTTCCTTCCTTCTCCGCCGTGAACAACTTCTCCAATATCTGAAAAATCTGCATGGATTCGAGGTCTTACGCTACGACCGTCCTGTAAAGAATTCAATAACATGATCAGAATACAGTTACCATGGTTTCATAAAAGACATGTGGAGAATCTTACTTGAGAACATCCTGGAGATAATTTTCGTTTATCACCAGAAAGGTACTTCAGTCTTGGTCGACCAGAGATCATCTCAGAGAGGAGGAATCTTCACTGGAGGCTGACTAACTGTCACGAATTCATGCAACCTCTCAAATTGTTGATGCCAGAATTCTATATAACCTGGGGTTACATATGCAAATCTATCAGAACCAGGAAACCAGTAACTACTCCCTTCCACGTGAGTGTGATCTAAACGAGACGCAAGCTGATCAACTGATGGTTTCCTTCTCCGGTAGTTGGAACACATTGATCCATACCCATTTGTCGAGCCGCCCTATCAATGTTGTATTCTTCTACGGCCCACTCTCCATGCATAACGGATAACAAGTGACCAGGAGTACAGCTCAACATGAAGGATCTCTCACCATCATTCGGGTTCACACCGATTTCAGAGTCGTGCTCTCTCCAGTATTGAAAGTCGTTGGTTGAGAAACATAATCAGGAACCGACACCCACGGACGAAAGTCGAACTCCGATTCTTCATCCAACACATCAATGAGGCGTGCTTTAGACCGAGGCTGCTTTGTAGACCAACGCATGATTCGGGCATTATCTTTCTCGGCGAAGATGTGACGGGCATCAGTATTTGGTCCTTGCAGGATATTACGTGGGATAGGCGCATAATTCTTGAAGTTTCCCACATCAAAGCTTGAAGAAACATCGTGTTAACATAACACTCAATCTTCATGAAGCCATTCGACACGCTGGAATCTAACACCAAGGAGTCTAAGTTAGAATACAAGGAACCCAGGAATAAGCTACCTATTGGGAGTTGCTCACCTTGAGCCATCTTAATAGCAAAAGGGATTACGAAAGGCTTCAACAAATGTCCACTGTCTTCGAATATGTCTCTGGATAACCATAAGCATAAGAAAGCGGCAATAGGTAACATACCGGTGATGGGACTATCAGAAACTTCATCTCTTGGCCACCAACGTGTCAACCAATGGGCATAACAACCTTTACTACCAGACGCCTTGTTCACTTCTTCCATCGCAGCTGTCAGAGTGTCAAAAACCACTTTTTCCTCATCCGAAAGACCTCCAGAGAAATTACCTGTAATCGGGAGATGCATCAAAGCAGCCACATCTTCTAAGGTAACAGTAAATTCTCCCCATCTACATATGAAGGTGTGAGTGGGAACACACCAACGAGCCAGCAAAGCCACGATACTTTTCACATCATGATTAATAGACAAGTCTCCAGAAGCTTGAATAGCTCTCGTCAGTGCCTGGTTGAGCATAGCCCTGACATGAGGGAAACCCAACATATGCCTCGCCCATCCAGAAATTTTTTCCAAAGGGCGTCGAGAAAGCTTAAACTCTATGGTCGATGCAAGGAAAAGCCCTCGTTCGAGACAAAGCCGTATTACCATCTTCGGGGTCACCAATTTCTTCTGAGTCACAGTCCTAGGGTTGATCAGAAGACGATATACTGGGGATTTGAGATATGCTTCAGCTCCTTTTGGATCCTCCTCAAAGAATGCGTCGTCTATATTAGGAATGTTCTTCACGCCAGTGGCATCCTCCTCTTCTCACCAATGGAGGTCTCGTCCATGCATGCATCATCCCTGGAGATGTCATCATCAGTATGCGATTCGTCCCTTGAAGTATCGTTGGCTGAGGAATTGGTCATTTTGCTAAAACAACTGCAAAGTCCACATTACATTCTACTTCAGTATGCTGTCCAGACATGAATCAAGGAAATACGGCAAAAATGGTAACTCTTAACTCTTACCTTTTGTACTTCCACTAACAATAGTGATAGTAACGGTAGAGTTAACACCTCAAAATCGTTCGTCTCTTTGAAAACTGCAAAAATGAACGAAACTTTATTAATTTCGAAACTAATTTTTCATAAAATCACGGACACAATTTTCATAATGTGAACATTCACACAACTGACCTATGAAGTTCATAACAATACAATATTCTATCATAAATATATTGTCTATCTTTGAAGAATCCTCAAAACCCACGTTTTGATTTTTCGAAAAACAACAACAATGCAACTTGCATACATAAATTCTCAAGGATTTTATCTAACGAAAAAAAACTCATGCAAATAAAATATATCATCATATTTTGCACAATATATGTCACGGGTGCATATATATATATATATAAAACTATTTTTCCTTCGTATCGTCATTATTTGTCTTTAAAACGAAGGTTTATTTCAAAAAATATTGTGAAAGCTCACATCTCATACATATGATAAAGTTTTGTATTTACATAAAATCTCATAAGCAAAATTTTATCACTGGACACAAGTTCATCATACATATTTTCCTTCGTGTCATCGTTATTTGTCTTTAAAATGAAGGATTATTCCGATTTCATGAAAATTCACTTCTTTTATGATAAAACCTTAGTACACATGAAAACTCATAAACTAAGTTTTATCACTGGACCTAGGTCCATATAAAAAAAAATCTCTCCTAAATCAGGGATTATAGTTAGTTTTCAAAACTAACGATTGAATGAACATACGTTTTCAAAAAACGAGGGTTTTTTCATAAGACTCACACTAATATACACACATGTATATAACTTCATCATGATCAAAGCATGAACAACTCATGAGGATCATAAACATCAGCAAAAAAAAATAAAAATTACCTAACGTGCGGCGGCCAGAATTTGGCAGGACGACGGTCAGACGCGCCGACGATCGGTGGCGGCTGGCGGCTCCGGAGGAAAAACCATTCTTCCCTGGCGTGAAGGTGATGAAGGTGCTGGTCGTGTGCGAGGAAAATAATAATAAAAAAAAAGGATTAATCCTTTTTATATCAATTTTATTTCCAAAACCTAATTTTCTAAGGATTTCCTTATTGGGCCCGACCCGCGAATCCTAACCGACCACGGACTTGTCGTCCAAACCAGCGGTTCAACACCAATTTATGCTCATCAAACGACACTCCAATCATGACATTGAAGCCTTCATCAAGTCATGGTTTTCTCATGCTCTCTAAATCCGGTAACGTCTCAACTTACGACTAAGTTCAATTACTGGTATTATTATTTATGGTCGGAAAATTACCATTTAATGCTGACTGAGGAACACGGATTTCTTCAGTAAGCATGGGACTTAATGTAGATGGTGGATTTTCGACAAAGTATAAAATCGTAAACTCATAATTATACGAAGCTATGATTCAGCAATCAGACGTGAGTATCGAGACACGGGTCTCTCATCGAATTCTCAACGGAGAGTACTTTCTATCAGATTACATGTAGATATGTAGTCTCACAACTGGACAACGACATATCTCATGAATACTGAATAGTTTCGGTAATTATTTCTATATAGTATCACGAGGAGGATGGCTCCTAGACAGCTTGCTCTGCTAGTATAGAGCGATAACGTCTTCAGAAACAAACAACAAGTTTACCCTGACTATATAAAGGATATGACTTACGAAAAGTACATATCGGGATAATTAATGCTCCTAGACAGCTTGCTCTGCTAGTATGGAGCCACAAAGTTAATTATTCCTAATTAAGATTAATTCTGCCGTGACATTCACTACTGAATTCCCAGAATAATCTATTATTGCTCCTATTCCATGGTCGAATCCACGACTGGTCCCATGGAATGGCAATAACAATTTCTCCTATTCAATGGTCGAATCCACGACTGGTCCTATGGAATGACAATAAAAAATTGTTCTGATTCTATGATCGAATCCACAACTTGATCTCATAGAATAACAATAACTATATTATCTCATTACTCTGATTTCATGATCGAATCCACAACTGGTCTCATAAATGGTAATAGATAAATATTAATTACTCCGATTCTATGGTCGAATCTATGATCCCATGGAATGGTAATGCTCACTTTATTATTCTGAATTCGTAGTCGAATCCTCAGCTGATCTTACGAATTAATAATAAACATCTTATTACTCAGTTTTTTGAGTTATTCTCCACCGAATTCCACAATTAGTAATAAATAATCAACAACCAGGCGTCTGAGCTACCTCTAAGTAAGCCCCGATTCAAATGGTGAAGGTGTATCCAACGACGATACACTAACAGTCACCGCACAAACGAGTATTTCAAAAATACAACGAAACGATGAACCTATACAAAATAGAGAAGAAAATAATAAATAATTAAAAATATTGACCAGGGTGTTGGGAGCATGGACACACGACCGACCGACCGTGTCCTGGTCAATCCCACGCCAGTTTTATATTTTAATGCATTTTTATTATTTTCCATGATTTGATGAAAATTCTCCCATTTTATCAAATCTCCTTCGTCTCGAGGAAACTCCTCGGTTTCATGGTACTTCCATAAATCCATAAAAAATAATATAAAATTAAGGAAAGGAGTGTGGGGCGTGACCATTGACCAACCGGCCATGCCTTGGTCCCAACCGACCCCACACCCCACGGTTCCTTATTATTTTATTATTATTATTATTTCTCTAATTTCATGAAAAAACTCCTTGATTTTTTGCACAAATCATCATATAATAATAAATAAAATAAAATTATGAAAAACGTGTGGGACCGGGCCACTAGCCGGCCGGCCATGCCCTAGCCGGTCCCACACACCCTTTGCTTTATTATTTTATTATTATTTATCATATTTTTCCTTGAATTGATCAAATTCCTTGATTTTATGGTATTTCTCTCAAATTAGGAAAAATTCCCTCAAATCATCAAAAATACCTAAAAATATTAAAAAATTATGAAAAACTCGTGGGACCGGTCCATAGCCGTACGGCCATGCCTCCATGGTCCCACACACCCGTGTTTTTTTATTATTTTAATATTTTGCTTATGTGAACTCATGAAAACTCGTTCAATTCATGGAAACTCCCTAAATTCATCAAATTCTCAAAATTCATGAATTTTTCATAAAATCATCAAAATATTATAAAATTAAGGAAAAGGCACCACGGGACCGTGGTCACGACCGGCCGACCATGCCTTGACCACGGCGGTCCCACGCCTCCTCATTCCTTATTTTCTAATTATTTTTCATCATCTCATGGTGTTTTTCTCAGTTTCGTCGAAACCCTAATTTTGGCATATGCATGCTCAATTGCACGCCAGAAAATATCAAAATTCTCAGGACTGAGACGCGGACGCCTTAGGGACACGAGCACGCTATCTTGACCGACCAAGATTGGCTCTTTGTCTCACGGAAGCCGGTCCCATAAATTTTTACAGTTTCTACCTAATTTGCACAATTGCTCGTATTAGGTCCAAAACTCTTCCAAACGCTTTGGATTTTCATGAAGCGATCGTCAGGCGGTCACGTGACAACCCATGGCCGGTTTCATGACCCCATGGTAGGTTCCTCGCCTCGTCGTAATTAATTAGGTTTTCTCACCTAAGGCTCAGACGAGTATTTTGAATAAATGATTAAGCCAACATTTAATCATTCTTCCACCAACAAATCGTCAACTCTTCAGGAGTTCCTTGTATTTGCTCACGTGAGCATATGGAAACTACATGGTTGATCCATGGTCCCATGTAGTCTCTCCCTCCTTCGTCCCATGGTTAAACTTCTGATGAACCATGAATTGATCATCAATTGATCAAATTAGGGTTTCTGAATCCAACGATAATCATTCCAGATTCCAACCTTAATAATTTTACGACGACCTCATGGTCATTAATTTTATTAATTATGCTCGGTTCAACGACCAGTATTCTAATTAATATTTTTGGAACCAATAATCCATCAGATGAGCAACACATGCTCAGACGATCAAATATTCAACAATTCATCACATGAGCAACACTTGCTAAGATGATAAATATTTTCTCAAACCAAGGAATATTGGTTCAACAATCAATATTCAACGATCCATCGAATGAGCAATACTTGCTCACTTCATCGTAAGAACTATACCTCTGTCTCATGACATGTTCAATTCATGAGTTTCAGAACATCATGTTCAACTCAACAACTACATGGACTCATCGTCCCATCAAACCACGAAGTCATCAATTGACTAACATACCACGAGACGTCAATCGTGTCACTTGGGGGATATCGCTTAGGATTTTGGTCTGAAGGTCTACGACACGTGTGTTCAAACACACGATGGAATGTGAGCAAGTCGTGCAATCAGTTGAAGGAATTCAAGAGGTAGTAGGTGGAAAATCGACCAAGTCTCCACACGTTGAGCAACTGGTTTCAAACACGATCTCCACTTTCCCACTCCTTGATTCCATCAACTGTCACACTTCATGGAATCATGGTGTCTAAAATTCCAGCAATATAAATAAGTCTCTGAATCATGATTGAATCATCGGCATCATCAATCTCACGTCAAACTGACAACACGAGATCATCAATTCATCAATTGAGCAACTACTCTCAATTGAGCAATTTCAATCACTCAGAGCTTATCATATTCAGAATTCACACACCCATAATCTTTGATGACCATTGATTCCACACATTTCTCATCTTCCCTCCTACATATAAACCCATCCTCTCTTGTGACCGAATTTACTCTGGAACGGTCATTGTCTTGATTTAGGCCGGAGTACTACAGATTGATCTCTCGAATATAAAGAACCCCCTTTGGAGCGGTGCATCTGTGTGAGGTTTAACATTTCGCTCGGTTCGAGGAGTCTTCTCCGTACGGTCGTCTCCTCAATTCCTTAGAAACCAGCAAATCGTTTTTCCCCATCTACATTGATAAGTAATCCTATTGTTTTCGTTTAAGTCCGAACCTTTTACCAAATAAACATACTTTGTTGTTGTATTGTCTCGATCTCGTATCCATTGACAATCACACGAAGTGTGAACCGATTAGTTGTATTGTTTTAACTCAGTCCATAGACAATCACTTTTGTAGAAAGGACTTATAGGTAGGAAAATTTTTAGCTTGAGGTATATTTGGGTACCCTCGCCTTTTCGCTTGGGAAAGTGTTGACTCAGGAATGAATCGTTTAGTTCTGTCATTCTGTCGAAGCGTAAATTCTCTTGAGGGTCCTGCGTCAGTGACGGTGATGTGAAGTGGCTGGGCTGAGTATCGTTCATTGGCGTAGTATTCGTTCCCATAGATGCCTTGGAAGATTTCCCTTCTTCTGGCGCTTCTCTTTTCAGTAAAGCGGTTGTGGCTGCAGACTGTTGGACAACTCTCTGAACTTCTGCGAGAGTTTGGATATAAAGGTTTTCCAACAATGCTTCATAGGTCGGCTCTTTACTTTTGTCTTGTAGATGTTGTTTTAGTTCTTTGTCGTTGACAGAGTTCAATTGGTCGTTTCCCTTCCGCTCTTGTATGATACGGCTACATGCTCCATCAGCCTCGTCATTGGTAGGGGGACAGACCCACGACCGACTTATCATACTCCTTAAAATACGAAGCATTTCATTTTGCCATTTGATAATACCAGCTTGGACCATGGTAATATCCTATAGCATTTTTGTTATGCCCTCCATGGTGATTGGATTCCGAGCATTTGTGGCTTTGGATGACCAGGGTATATCGCGAAATGGAAGGTTGAAATTGGCGATTGAAATGAATTTTGGTTAATGACTGAATTAGGTCTGAGATACAACCTCTTGAAATTGATAAAATTGGAATGAAAGAGAATGTTTTTTAACTGATTTTGCAGCCGAGAGATTAATCTCCCACTGTGGTCGCCAGTTGTTTATGGGTAAAAACTGATTCTGCTGGTTTTGGTAAATTTGGGTGTGCCGCCGAGAAACGAATCTAAACCCTAAACAAATGCACTGCACGGGAGTAGTTTAGATTCGAGAGATCAATCTGTACAGTTCTGGCCTAAATCAAGAAATGGCCGTTCCAGTCTTGCTTCGGTCACAAAGTGAAGGAGAAGGGTTGATCTTAGGGAGGGAAAAGAAGAAGCTATTGAGATCAAAATGTTGAATTTCGAGGGTGTAGATATTTTATGACTTGTATCAGAATTTGGAACTGGTTTGCAGAATGTAAGCTATCAGTTTTTGGTGTTTTTCTGGATACTTATGTTGTTAACCAAAACTCTGTCGTTTGGTCGAAATAGGCAGAAACCTATTTATACAAGTCATAATTGAACGCACCCTGATCTCGTAGGAAGTGGAAGTGGTTGAGTGATGGAGAAGTGGGGTAATGTGTAAATGATAGAAACCACATCCCTACTATGAGAGGAAACGGGTTAGTTTACACCCACTACTTCTTGCTACCACTAACTGTCCACTTTCCGGATACTTTCTTATAATGGCCGTGTTGCACGCCGCATGTTGTAAACCGCCAGACCAATACCCTGATGAGCATCCCCCAGTTTGTGACATGTTTGATGTCTCGAGTATTTTCGTGGAAAATATGCAACAGATTGCTGAGTGGGTCTTGTGTGCAAGACCTGGTTATTCTGATTAATCGTACACCATCTAGGTGACGGATAATCATGTGTGGCAAGTCAAGTCACGGGACTTGCTGCATGAAAATGTTGTGTGACGCTATTAGGTTAGTCTCGGTTGGTCACCTAAGACTTATCATAGGCCGGTTAATTCCGTGGCGAAGCTGGACGACCAAGATTGCAATTCATGAGAGAAGGTGTCTGTTGATTATGGCCACATCCCGTTGGCACCTGGTAATGGCATAGTGGCGCGATTGGCACATGCCAGTGGTATAGTGGCACGATTGGCGCCTTCCAGTGGCATAGTGGCGCGAATAGCGTCTGGCGTAGCCGCGGCCACTATATCTTGGCATATTGGTGTTAGGTCCAAATATGGATCAACAATATTGGCTCTAGTTGCCATATCAAAGTCAATGCCCTGGATGGCATTATTTGGCATGGTTAGTGTAGTGGCCCTATCCAAATTAGGGTTTGGCATGCAAAAAACCTAATTAGCACGTCTGGCATGTGGCCGCGGCACGGTGACGTTTTTGTGCGGATAGTGCCATGGCCGTGTTAAAGGAATTATGGCAGGGCCATAATGTGGGAACGACCATAGGCGCAAGGATAGCCATGGGTGGCCATAGCATGGCGCCATTTTTAGGGTTTTCTGGGTCCCACATGGCTTGTGGCATGTTGTAGGGCCGAAGCGACATAGTTTAGGCCACGGCTAGGAATTAGGGTTTCAACTAATGCCACTAGAACAAGAGTCGTATTCTGATCAGAATACCCTAATTGGAATTTGTATGGCGTTGGCCATGAACGAAAAGTGGGTTAGCACGCAGCTGCGCTGTTATGGCACGTTGGCATGTTGCTGCCGCGGAATAGCATGTTGGCATGTTGCTACCGTGGAATGGCATGGCCTGCCGATTAATATGTTGGCACGGTTTGGAGAATTGGTTAGTTAATTGGCATAGCGGCCAATTGGTGCGGTTTGCCCTTTTTAATGCGTGTGGCGGGTTTAGAGCGACCTGATTGGTCGATGGTAAAGGAGGTCGGCAAGCAGTATGGGCCCGACTATATTCCAAGCGCGCGTGGCACAATTAGAGCGACCTGATTGGTCGATAGGAAAGAGGGCCGGCAAGCATGGGGCGCGACCACATCTCAAGTGAAAAAGCGGGGGTCTAACAACACCACCCAATATTTCGCTTAGCAATCTGTATGGACAAACTCCAATATACTTTTTATGAGAATCAACTAGACAGTTAGACTCAATCAATAAAAAGATATATCAAAGAGTTTATATATCAATCTCTCGATTTGATCTTTACTCAAGCAAATGGAAATCTGCGAGTCTTTATCAAAGAGAGATAACTTGGACGGTACCAAAAACCAATGTCCAAGGATCAATCAATATCAATCAACAACCTAAGGTTGGATTTCCAATCGATGATCTTTAACGCACAACCTGTATTATTTCAATTATATAAAAAAATATAATGCGGAAAAGAAATAACACAGACACCATAAGTTTTGTTAACGAGGAAACCGCAAATGCAGAAAAACCCCGGGACCTAGTCCAGATTGAATACACACTGTATTAAGCCGCTACAGACACTAGCCTACTCCAAGCTAACTTCGGACTGGACTATAGTTGAACCCCAATCAGTCTCCCACTAATTCAAGGTAAAGTTGTATTCCTACGCCTCTGATCCCAGCAGGACACTGCGCACTTGATTCCCTTAGATGATCTCACCCACAACTAAGAGTTGCTGTAACCCAAAATCGCAGACTTGATAATAAACAAATCTGTATCACACAGAAAAGTCTATCAAAGGATAAATATGCCTCCCACAGAAAAACCCTAGGTTTTGTTCCGTCTTAAGATATAAAATCAAGGTGAACAGGAACCAATTGATAATCCGGTCTTATATTCCCGAAGAACAACCTAGATTAATCAATCACCTCTCAACAATCCTTCTTGACTACACAAGAGGTTTGTCGAGGAATCACAAACAGTGAGACGAAGATGTTTGTGACTTCTTTATCTTGCCTATCGGAGAACTCTCACGATCTCAAGCCAATCAATAGATTGTACTCGTACGATAGAAGATGCAAGATCATGTCACACAACTACGATAAAAGTAGTATCGGTCTGGCTTCACAATCCTAATGAATTCTTTAAGTCGTTAACCTGGTTTTAGAGAATAAAACGAAAGGTTAAATGAGAATCGACTCTAGCGAGCGCACTAGTATCACACAGACGTGTGGGGATAAGTTTTGCCCAATGTTAGATGTCTCCTATATATAGCCTTCAAATCAGGGTTTTTCCTTAGTTACAAAGCAATCCATATTCACCGTTAGATGAAAAACTGATTTAGATTCAAGTTAATATTTCTCAACCGTTAGATCGAAAACTTAGCTTGTCACACACACTAGGGTAGACGTTTACTGGGTATGTGAAAACCATGCCCAAACGTGTACGTGTATGTTGGTTCAACATAGTAACCCAAAAGGTTAACCATATGAGCATTTCATATTAACCTAGTTCTTCTTCACCATAACTAGTTCAATTGACTCAAATGAACTAGTTAGAGAGTTGTTCAATTGCTATGAGATCTTATGTAACTACACAAGACACAATTGAAACAAAGATGATTCAATTCGATGAATCGGCTCATGAATTTTATAGCCACGTTTTGCATAAAGCATTCCTTAGTAATTTAAGTTTCATGTTCAGAGCACATCTTTAGATCATAACCACTTAAGATCACAAACAAGTTCGCGGACTTAAGGCAACCGGCAGAGTTTTCCAAACTCAACAGAAAATCTCGGCAAAGAGACTTCCGCCAGTTCGCGGACTAGGTTCGTGGACTGAGTTCGCAGACTAAACACGCAAACGAGTTTTCGGAAAATCCCAGCAGAAATTCTCGGTAAGAGAACTTCCGACAGTTCGCGGACTTGGCAAAGCCAATTCCTCCGGTTTCTCTCAATCAACAAAGTTCGAAAACTTCGGAATAAGGAATACATGGTTATGTAATCTAAACTCTCATTCCAATCATTGAGACATTCTCAGAGGACGTTATATAGACGTTATTCACAGACCGTTTCACGTCAAAGCAATTCTCAAAGTAATTGAAACTTTTCATGACTTTCGTCACTAGGTGAAGATAAACTTGATCAAAGCGAAATGCTTTACCAACACACGATTTCGAGAAAAAGATAAGTAGTGAATACTCAGCTCGAAATGTCAAATGTGTATGATCCAGTCTATATAGCATACGACTTTTTGTCTCATAAGAAGTAGGATATAGAATAGATATACTTTTGAGTGATAGATAAGTTCAAGTCTCCACATACCTTTTTGTTGATGAAGTTCCACGGTTCCTTGAGTAGATCTTCGTCGTTGTATGATGAATCGCCATGAAGTCCTTGAGCTCAACTACACTTTTCTATCCAAGTACAAGACTTAGCTATAATAGACTAGAAATCAAGACTCATAGTTTTGATCACTAACATTGACAAACATGCTTGATATAGAAACGCATGCGATGTCGACCGAGCTATGCTCTAACAATCTCCCCCTTTGTCAATTTTAGTGACAAAACTATTTGTACATATGGAATACAAAAAAGATAAACTTTAGTGGCTCCTATTCCATAGTCTAATCTTCAACGTTCCTTGAAATCTTCGTCCTTCCAAGTACTCCAATGATCCCAAAGGTTGTAAGTTTAGCACCACCGTTGTTGAAGATCCGTAGCTATAACTATGAGAGAAATCGGGATTCTCGATCATTATTATACAGTGTCATAGTATCATTATGTAACATCAAAGTACAATTGCATCACGAATTTAACAACAATACTATGGTGATATATATCACCCCCCCTTAGTCAATACTCCATCCCGATCATGGAAACCACTCCCCCTTACACAATGATCCGAAAACCATATGTATTTGTAGTGTGAACTACATTATTTCTCCCCCTTTTTGTCAATAAAATTGGCAAAGGTAAAAGAACGGGATCATAATGAAATTTCCACAAGAGACATTTCATAGACTAAAAGAAAAATACATACCAACTTAATTTAGATGCAATCATAAATCCGAAGCTAAATGCATTCATCAAGGAGTTTTAAGATACAAGATAACCCCTATAAAATTCCACATCCTTACACCCCGCAAGATATTACGATTAAGCACAAGTTCAAAATAACTCTCCCCATTTGATGTCATTCCCGAAAGAACAACAAGAGCGACCTTAATTTCGAAAGAAAAGAAGGATTTTTTAATTGGACACCAAAAACCATGGAAATGATTTTCTATATCCAAAACTCAATCAAATTAATCACAAGTAAACCCATGATTAATTTAATTGGAATACACAACTAAATCAAACCACAAAAGCGATCAATTTAATTGATTGTGCTCAACATAAGAAAACTCACGAAGCTACGACTAAGATAACCACATGGAGATGACTACCTTAATCGTTCAAATACTCAACATAAGAAAAACCTTACGGAATATACGACTACATCAACCAATAGAACATGATTAGTATAGCCGTTCATATATTCAACACAAGAACTTGTGGAATATATGAAAAAATCAACTAGATTAATTACAAGAGAACCTATAACTAATCTAATTGGAATACATAACCAAACTAATCACCGAAGCGATCAATTTAATTGTCAAATGATTTTGCTCGAAAAAAGAAAACTTTCGGAGCAAATAACTAAATAACCAATCAAGATGATTAATTTAGTTCAAGAATGCTCCACATATAGCATCTCATGGAACAACCAACAAGGCAAATATTAATCTACATAGTTGTAAGGTTCTCAATATAAGATACACAATGGAGTCTTCACGGTAAAACATAACAAAATGGATCAATAAAGATCAATACCGTGGATAACATACAAGGATCTATTCTATTTTCCATCACTATTTTCATAACGACATAATAGACTTTATCCTTGTCAAACAAAAGATTTCATCCTATTTTCCATCAAATAAATGACTGCATAGGCATAACTTTTGTAATTGTCAAAAGTCCATTCGTCCTTTCATCAATACGAACATCAATTTATGAACGACTTTACTTCTGACACAATATGGGACCTTCAAGTTCACGGACGCAAACAATACATATCCCATAAAAATATTGCAATACTTCAAAACAGATTAATACTACAATAATATCATCCTCCAAATATTGTTAGAATTTAAAAACCAATAAACCTAAAAAATAAACATAAGAAGATGAAAGGAAAAATAGCTATGTGTAGTCACAATCTTCGCTATTCAAAGCACTAGTTATTCTTCCAATTAATCCAAAAAGAAGACATACTAGGAAAAAATTCCTTTGAGAAATTCTTTATCATTCCTGAACTCCTTGTTATCGACAACCATCGGGACATAAGGTTCACAGAGATAAGTGTCAATACCCACGAACTGTCTTGGCTGAAGAGGTCGAATTAGAGTCCTCTGAATTTCCAAATATTTAGACACGAACGTCTTTATTTCATAAATCTCCCTTCTTATTTCCTTTAACTCATCAAGAACATCGGAAAACTTCTGAGAGTTAGAAGGAACATCCCTTGGTTTTCTTGTATTCCTTATTTTTCTTTTCAGGGAATTAGAAACAGGATATTTCTCTTTTTCCTTGATTGAAGACTTAACAATCATGTTGACATCCTTTCCATCTGATGAGATAGTGCTTTAAGAACAGCTATGAACAACTGGATTTGTGTGATGGAATCACTTAACTCAACAAGCAGTCTTATAAAGGATGTCAAAAGGAAAAAGGAATGTAGGGTTCGAAACCTATTGACAGGTTCGTATACGCCCAACTCTATGTAGATGGGGAAAAACGATTTGATGGTTTTTAAGGAATTGAGGAGACGACCATACGGAGGAGACTCCTCGAACTGAGAGAAATGTTAAACCTCACAAAGATGCAGCGTTGCAAAGGGGGTGCTTTAGATTCGAGAGATCAATCTGTAGTACTCCGCCTAAATCAAGACAATGACCGTTCCAGAGTAAATTCGGTCACAAGAGAGGATGGGTTTATCTGTAGGAGGGAGGCTGAGAAATGTGTGGAATCGATGGTAATCAAAGATTGTGGGTGTGTGAATTCCGAATACGATAAGCTCTTAGTGATTGAAATTTCTCAATTGAGATTAGTTGCTCAATTGATGAGTTGATGATCTCGTGTTGTCGATGAGACGTGAGATTGATGATATTGTTGATGCCCATTCAATCATGATTCAAAGACTTATTTATATTGTTGGAATTGTAGACACCATGATTCCATGAAGTGTGACAGTTGATGGAATCAAGGAGTGGCGAAGTGGAGATCGTGTTTGAAACCAGTTGCTCAACGTGTGGAGACTTGGTCGATTTTCCACCCACTACCTCGTGAATTCCTTCAACTGATTGCACGACTTGCTCACATTCCATCGTGTGTTTGAACACACGTGTCGTAGAACTTCAGACCAAAACCCTAAGTGATATCCCCCAAAGTGACACGATTGACGTCTCGTGGTTTGTTAGTCAATTGATGACTTCGTGGTTTGATGGGACGATGAGTCCATGTAGTTGCTGAGTTGAACATGATGTTCTGAAACTCATGAGTTGAACATGTCATGAGACAGAGGTATAGTTCTTACGATGAAGTGAGCAAGTATTGATCATTCGATGGATCGTTGAATATTGATTGTTGAACCAATATTCCTTGGTTTGAGCAAATATTTATCATCTGAGCAAGTGTTGCTCATGTGATGAATTGTTGAATATTTGATCGTCTGAGCATGTGTTGCTCATCTGATGAATTATTGGCAGTGTACCAAAAATATTAATTAGAATACTGGTTGTTGAACCGAGCATAATTAATAAAATTAATGACCATGAGGTCGTCATAAAATTATTAAGGTTAGAATCTGGAATTATGATCTTTGGATTCATAAACCTTAATTTGATCAAATTGATGATCAATTCATGGTTCGTCAGAATTTAAACCATGGGACGAAGGAGGGAGCGACTACATGGGACCGTGGATCAACCATGTAGTGTCCATATGCTCACGTGAGCAAATACGAAGAACTCCTGAAGAGTTGACGATTTGTTGGTGAAAGAATGATTAAATGCTGGCTTAATCATTTATTCAAAAATACTCGCCTGAGCCTTAGGTGAGAAAACCTAATTAATTATGACGAGGCGAGGGACCGACCATGGAGTCATGGAACCGGCCCTGGGTTGTCACGTGATCGCCTGACGATCACTTCATGAAAATCCATAGTGTTCGGAAGAGTTTTTGACCTAATATGAGCAATTGTGCAAATTAGGTCAAAACTGTGAAAATTGATGGGACCGGCTTCCGTGAGCCAAAGAGCCAATCTTGGTCGGTCAAGATAGTGTGTTTGTGTCCCCAAGGCGTCCGCATCTCAGTCCTCGTGCAATTGAGCATCCATTCGAGAAAATATGCCAAAATTAGGGTTTCGACGAAACTGAGGAAAATACCATGAGATGATGAAAAGTAATTATAAAATAAGGAATGAGGAGGCGTGGGAACGCCGTGGTCAAGGCATGGTCGGACGGTCGTGACCACGGTCCCGTGGTGCCTTTTCCTTAATTTTATAATATTTTGATGATTTTATGAAAAATTCATGAATTTTGAGAAATTTGATGAATTTTAGGAGTTTCCATGAATTGAAGGAGTTTTCATGAGTTCAAGGAAGCAAAAAATATTAAAATAATAAAACAAGGGCGCGTGAGACCGTGGAAGGCATGGCCGGATGGCTAGGGCCCGGTCCCACAAGTTTCCCTAATTTTATAATGATTTTATGAAAAATTCATGAATTTTGAGAAATTTGATGAATTTAGGGAGTTTCCATGAACTCAAGGAGTTTTCATGAGTTCAGGGAAGCAAATAATATTAAAATAATAAAAACAAGGGCGTGTGGGACCGTGGAGGCATGGCCGTCCGGCTTGGGCCCGGTCCCATAAGTTTTCATAATTTTTTAATAGTTTTTAAGGTATTTTGATGATTTGAGGGAATTTTTCCTAATTTGAGAGAAATACCATGAAATCAAGGAATTTGATGAATTCAAGGAAAACTAATAATAAAATAATAAACAAAGGGGCGTGTGGGACCGGCTAGGGCATGGCCGTCCGGCTAAGGTCCGGTCCCACAAGTTTTCATAATTTATAATATTTTATTATTATTTGATGATTTGTGCAAAAATACCATGAAATCAAGGAGTTTTTTCATGAAATTAGAGAAATAATAATAATAATAATAAAATAATAAGGAACCGTGGGTGTGGGGCCGGTTGGGACCAAGGCATGGCCGGTTGGCCAATGGTGATGCCCCACACTCCTTTCCTTAATTTTATATTATTTTTTATGGATTTATGGAAGTACCATGAAACCGAGGAGTTTCCTCGAGACGAAGAAGATTTGATAAAATGAGAGGATTTTCATCAAATCATGGAAAATAACAAAAATGCATTAAAAATATAAAACTGGCGTGGGATTGACCACGACACGGTCGATCGGTCGTGTGTCCGTGCTCCCAGCACCCTGGTCAATATTTTTAATTATTTATTGTTTTCTTCTCTATTTTGCATAGGTTCATCGTTTTGTTGTATTTTTGAAATACTCGTTCGTGCGGTGACTGTTAGTGTATCATCGTTGAATACACCTTCACCAATCGAATCGGGGTTTACTTAGTGGTAGCTCAGACGCCCGGTTGTTGATTATTTATTACTAATTGTGGAATTCAATGGAGAATAATTCACAAAACTGAGTAATAAGATGTTTATTATTAATTCATAAGATCAGCTGAGGATTCGACTACGAATTCAGAATAATAATAAAGTGAGCATTACCATTCCATGGGATCGTAGATTCGACCGTAGAATGCGGAGTAATTAAGGTTTATCTATTACCATTTATGAGACCAGTTGTGGATTCGATCATGAAATCGGAGTAATGAGATAATATAGTTATTACTATTCTATGAGATCAAGCTGTGGATTCGATCATAGAATCAGAATAATTGTTACTGCCATTCCATGGGACCAGTTGTGGATTCGACCATGGAATAGGAGCAATAATAGATTATTCCGGGAATTCAGTAATGAATGTCACGGCAGAATTAATCTTAATTACGAATAATTAACTTTGTGGCTCTATACTAGCAAGTCAAGTTGTCTAGGAGCATTAATTATCCCGATATGAGCTTGTCGGTAAGTCATATCCTTTATATAGTCAGGGTAAACACGTTGTTTGTTCCTGAAAATGTTATCGATCTATACTAGCAGAGCAAGCTGTCTAAAAGCTTTCCATCTCGTGATGCTATATAGAAATAATCACTGAAATTATTCAGTATTCATTAGATATGCCGTTGTCCAGTCGTGAGACTACATATCTACATGTATTCTGAGAGAAAGTACTCTCCGTTGAGAATTCGATGAGAGACTCGTGTCTCGATACTCATGTCTGATTGCTGAATCGGAGTTTCGTATAATTATGAGTTTACGAATTTCGCCTTTGTCGAAAATCCACCATCTACACTCTAAAACCCTATAAAGAGTAGAATTGTCGATAATAACCCTTTCTTTTACTTGATATACAAAAAATAACAAATCTAAGAAAAGAAGGAAAAACTTTTCTGAAGCCTGGATCAGCACTCAATCTTGTCTCTTTTCGAACAGGCACATGAGACAAGATTTTCCCAACAACACAATCAAGTTGTGTTGCGATGAACAACGATTTGTCCATCTTTTTCCTCATGGGAGGAATCCTCTGATCTCTGTCTATCAAAACGATTTGACCATATTTTCTTTTCAAATGGTCTTATTCTATCCTTGGAACCCAACTTCTTAGACGAAGATAAGATCCTACATACCTCGGCGGTCTTCTGAGCAAGTTTCAGCGTCTTTGCTAATCGATCTGCTCTTCGTTGAAGTTTGCTGGCGTGCCTTATTTGGTGCTTGTATTTGTAACACCTTGATAGTTTGTGTCCCTTCATCGAACAAAACGAGCACGTCAATCTTGGATAGTATTCAGGCATCTGAGAGCAGCTAGACATACTGTTGATCCTGAAACATCACTGATAGGGTTTACTGTTATCGGATTCAGTGAATCTGCCAGCTTGATTGGGTTTCCCTATTCTCCGAACCCATTGAGGTTGATATATCTATTGCTACAAGTATCAAAATCGATGTTTTCACAAAGAATCCCTACCTTGATTTCCTATCTTCATCGGAATCATAGGCTTCAGACATTTTATCAAATGCTACAGCTAGACCTTTATTCCCAGTGTATTTTCTACGATTTAGGCTTTCGTTAGCAAAATGGCCAAAACCCTTACACTTAAAGCACTGAGGCATGTCCTCGTCAGCATCCCTGTTTTTAGGAGGTACGCGACCGTGAGGTTTGTTTGATGACTTAGGTTTGTCTCTTGAAAACCGTTTACTTCTCTTCAACAGAAGATCCCTAAACTGTCTTGTGATCAAGGAGACTGATTTGTCAATATCTTCATTCGAAAAATCATCCTCAGAGACATGAACACTCTTACTTTTGACAAGCAATTTAGTGTTCTTTTGTGCTTTAACAACAACATCCTTACCGACTTTGGATGTATGCTCATGGTCAAAAATCTTAAGCTTTCCAACCAAGGTGTTTCTGGAAAGATTATCGAGGTTATTCCCCTCAACGATGGCATGCTTCTTAGACTCGTATCTAGATGGTAGCGATCTGAGAATTTTCATTACAATGTCCTTTTCAGGAATAGTCTTACCCAATGCAAAAGATGCATTAACAATTTCAGATACTTTGTGATTAAACTCATCAAATGTTTCTTCATCGGCCATACGAAGGTTCTCCCAATCAGAATTAAGGTTTTGAAGCCTAACATATTTTTCACTAGAGTTGCCTTCAAACACGGTTTCTAAGATATCCCATGCATCTTTAGATCTAGTGCAGTTTGTCACATGATGCTGAATATTTGGGGTAATGGCATGTATGATAGCATTCAAACCGTCGGAATTTTTCTTTGTAGCAGTTATCTCAACAACGGTGTATTCACCCATAGGTTTGGGAACGTTTACATCACCAACTTCCACAACGGGAGCATCATAGCCATTAACCACATATACCCATGATTGAAAATCACGCGATTGAAGAAAAGCTCGCATAAAAATTTTCCACTATAAGTAATTGGATCCATCGAAGACTGGTGGTATGTTAATAGAGATTACACCTTTGTCCATGGAGTCAGATCTCTACAAACACGGACTTGTTAGGTCTTAAACGTGTTTGCCTGCTCTGATACCAATTGAAAAAGCGGGGGTCTAACAACACCACCCAATATTTCTCTTAGCAATCTGTATGGACAAACTCCAATATACTTTTTATGAGAATCAACTAGACAATTAGACTCAATCAATAAAAATATATATCAAAGAGTTTATATCTCAATCTATCGATTTTATCTTTACTCAAGCAAATGGAAATCTGCGAGTCTTTATCAAAGAGAGATAACTTGGACGGTACCAAAGACCAATGTCCAAGGATCAATCAATATCAATCAACAACCAAAGGTTGGATTTCCAATCGATGATCTTTAACGCACAACCTGCATTATTTCAATTATATAAAAAAATATAATGCGGAAAAGAAATAACACAGACACCAGAAGTTTTGTTAACGAGGAAACCGCAAATGCAGAAAAACCCCGGGACCTAGTCCAGATTGGATACACACTGTATTAAGCCGCTACAGACACTAGCCTACTCCAAGCTAACTTCAGACTGGACTATAGTTGAACCCCAATCAGTCTCCCACTAATTCAAGGTACAATTGTAATCCTACGCCTCTGATCCCAGCATGGCACTGCGCACTTGATTCCCTTAGCTGATCTCACCCACACTTAAGAGTTGCTGCAACCCAAAATCGTAGACTTGATAATATACAAATCTGTCTCACACAGAAAAGTCTATCAAAGGATAAATATGTTTCCCACAGAAAAACCCTAGGTTTTGTTCCGTCTTAAGATATAAAATCAAGGTGAACAGGAACCAATTGATGATCCGGTCTTATATTCCCGAAGAACAGTCTAGATTAATCAATCACCTCTCAACAATCCTTCTTGACTACACAAGCGGTTTGTCGAGGAATCACAAATAGTGAGACGAAGATGTTTGTGACTTCTTTATCTTGCCTATCGGAGAACTCTCACGATCTCAAGCCAATCAATAGATTTTACTTGTACGATAGAAGATGCAAGATCAGATCACACAACTACGATAAAAGTAGTATAGGTCTGGCTTCACAATCCCAATGAAGTCTTTAAGTCATTAACCTGGTTTTAGAGAAGAAAACCAAAGGTTAAAGGAGAATCGACTCTAGCGAGCGCACTAGTATCACACAGACGTGTGGGGATTAGTTTTGCCCAATGCTAGATGTCTCCTATATATAGCCTTCAAATCAGGGTTTTTCCTTAGTTACAAAGCAATCCATATTCACCGTTAGATGAAAACCTGATTTAGATTCAAGCTAATATTTCTCAACCGTTAGATCGAAAACTTAGCTTGTCACACCCACTTGGGTAGACGTTAACTGGGTTTGTGAAAACCATTCCCAAACGTGTACGTGTATGTTGGTTCAATTGACTCAAATGAACTAGTTAGAGAGTTGTTCAATTGCTATGAGATCTTATGTAACTACACAAGAAACAATTGAAACAAAGATGATTCGATTCGATGAATCGGCTCATGAACTTTATAGCCACGGTTTGCATAAAGCATTTCTTAGTAATTTAAGTTTCATGTTCAGAGCACATCTTTTGATCATAACCACTGAAGCTCAAAAACAATTTCGCTGACTTAAGGCAACCGGAAGAGTTTTCCAAACTCAGCAGAAAATCTCGGCAAAGAGACTTCCGTCAGTTTATGGACTAGGTTCGCGGACTGAGTTCGCGGAGTAAATACGAAAATGAGTTTTTGGAAAATCCCAGCAGAAATTCTCGGTAAGAGAACTTCCGTCAGTTCGCGAACTGAGTTCGTGGACTGGGTTCGCGGACTTGGTAAAGCCAATTCCTCCGGTTTCTCTCAATTAACAAAGTTCGAAAACTTCGGATTAAGGAATACATGGTTATGTAATTTAAACTCTCATTCCAATCATTGAGACATTCTCAGATGACGTTATATGGTCGTTATTCACAGACCGTTTCACGTCGGAGCAATTCTCAAAGTAATTGAACTTTTCATGACTTTCGTTACTAGGTGAAGATAAACTTGATCAAAGCGAAACGCTTTACCAACACACGATTTCGAGAAAAAGATAAGTAGTGAATACTCAGCTCGAAATGTCAAATGTGTATGATCCAGTCTATATAACATACGACTTTTTGTCTCATAAGAAGTAGGAGATAGAATAGATAGACTTTTGAGTGATAGATAAGTTCAAGTCTCCACATACCTTTTTGTTGATGAAGTTACACGGTTCCTTGAGTAGATCTTCGTCGTTGTATGATGAATCTCCATGAAGTCCTTGAGCTCAACTACACTTTTTTATCCTAGTCCGAGACTTTGCTATAATAGACTAGAATTCAATACTCATAGTTTTGATCACTAACATTGACAAACATGCCTGATATAGCAACGCATGCGAGGTCGACCGAGCTATGCTTTAACATTAAGTGCATGTGGCGGATTTGGAGCGACCTGATTGGTCGATATGAAAAGGGGTGGCCGGCAAGCAGCATGAGGCTTGGCCATCTGTGGGTGGCGCCTGAACTGGCCATCCATGTGACATGGCCACGCCTCTTCTTGATGCTATTCATATTTTTCGCGGCTCCTCTTTTATTTCTTGTTTTCTGATTTTTGTTAGGACTTTGCTCCTAAGAGTCCATGGCGGATCAATTCTTTAGCTTGCCTAGGATTGGCCTCGACCAATAAGGTTTGAGATATTGCGCAGGGCGCGAAAGACCTAATGTTTTTGCAAATTAGTTAAATCCAAAATTTGAATCTTGTGAATTATCACAAATTGATCGAATTCGATGAATTCTGCGTGTTGACACAGAGTTCTTTAAATTTTTTTCCAGAGAGCAGCATGCTTTCTGACTGAGTACTTTTATGCAGACCTTAATCTTGATACTTCGGGAAATTCATGGTACTCAACTGTGAGTGAACATTAATTGTCATGTCGTATCAATATTAAGGGTTCAGCCGGGGAACATAGCACATGAAAGTATTCAATGAGCCTACATGAATGGATAATATAGGCAGGGTGTTGAAATTTACAGAATATTTGGGATTGTTTCCACATGCACCATTCTGGATAAATTTCATGTAAACATATTGAATTGCTCAATACATGTGTAAGTAAAGAGGTTGGGCAATCATCACGTCTCTTTGCAGAATGACGACACATTGAATACAGGGTTTTAAAATTTTAGACCTGAACTAAAAACCACCATCAACACATACCAAGCTCTTGGAGCTTGTTTTACACCATAAAAGGACTTTTTGAGTTTAAAGACATGACCTGGGAATAATGGATCTTCAAATCCTTTGGGTTGAGCAACAAATACCTCTTCTTTTAAATCCCCATTTAGAAATGCTGATTTAATATCCATTTTAAAAAAAGTTTTATCTTAAGATAGCAGGCATAAGCAAGTAAAAGTCTTATTGATTCTAAACGAGCAACATGAGCAAAAGTTTCATCAAAGTCAATACCTTCAATTTGAGAATATCCTTGAGCAACGAGCCTAGCTTTGTTTCTGAAAATTTTTCTGTATTCTTCTGATTTGTTCTTGTAGATCCACTTTGTTCCAACGATGTTTACTCATGTCGGCTTAGGAACAAGTTCCCACACTTCTTGTCTTTTAAACTGATTAAGGTCCTCATGCATTGAGTTTACCTAAGCAGGTTCACTAAGTGCTTCCTCAATATTTTTCGGTTCTATTGAAGAGAGAAAACATGAATAGTGACAGGCATTCTGAAGTTCTCTTCGAGTCATAACTCTAGCATTGACATCTCCAATGATGTCTTCAGAAGAGTGTCTTTGATGTACCCACTTAGCAGGTTTTTGGACAATATTTTCAGTATCAATGGGTTGTTCAACAATATTTTCATTATCATCTTTATCATTTGTGTCACTAATTAAAGGAACAACTGATGGTTCTTCTTCAGTCTGTATATATTTAATAACAGTTTTAGAGGGAGGAAGCTCTGCTGCAGTGTGATTGTCTTGACAAAAATCGTTAATGTCATCAATAACCACGTTAATTGATACCATCATTCCTTTGGTTATGAGATTGTATACCCTGAAGGCATGACTGTCAGAAGCATAGCCAAGAAAAATTCCTTCATCACTTTTGGGATCAAATTTTCCTCTATGTTCTATGTCTTTGAGAATATAGAATTTGCTTCCGAAAACCCTTAAATAGCTTAGATTGGGTTTTCTTCCATACCATAATTCATATGGGGTATTTAGAGTTTTGGATCTTCAATAGACTCTGTTTATAAAATAACAAGCTGTAAATATAGCTTCCCCCAGAAGGTTAATGGTAGGTTTTTATTGTGAAGTATTACTCTTGCCATTTCTTGAATATTTCTATTCTTTCTCTTAGATACACCATTTTCCTGAGGTATAATTGGAGCAAAGAATTGATGAGTAATTCCAAGACTATTGCAGTATTCATATACTTTTGTATCCTTGAATTCTGTACCACGATCGCTTCTTATCTTCTTAAGCTTGCGACCTTGTTCTTTTTGAATTCTATTCACAATAATTTTGAACTCCTCAAGAGTGTCATTCTTATGCTTCAAAAAATCAACCCATGTGAAACGTGTGTAGTCATCTACCATTACTAAAGCATACTTATTTCCTCCAACAGTTGCTTGTTGGATTGGACCAAATTGATCCATATGAATTAGATCGAGAGGAGCACGAGTGGCTATGTCTCGAGAAAGTTTGTGTGGAATTTTTCCTTTGCTTACCCTTTTGGCATGTACCACAAAAACCTTCTACTTTAGTATTTATTTTTGGAACGCTTTTGACAAGTTCACGATTAATGAACTTTCCTAGTATTCGGTAATTAATATGACCAAAGCGTTCATGCCACAAATGAGTTGACTCAACCTTAGTCAAGTTACAATATAAATTGGATTGTATATCAAGAATATAACAATTATTCATACTTCTATGTCCTCGAAAATTTATTTTTCCGGACTTATCTTCAATATCACAACCTCTCATATTGAAGATAACTTTGTGACCTTTATCACAAATTTGACTAATTGACAGAAGATTTGCTTTCATTCCTTTAACATAAGCAACATCATGGATTTCGGGAATACCTGGAAGTTTGATAGTACCCTTTTTGCTAATAAGATAGTTGCTTCCATCTCCGAAGGTTACTGATCCTCCTTTGTAGTCTTCTGTTTTTGTGAACCAAGAAAGATCACCTGTCATATGCCTACTATACCCACTATCTAGGAACCATTGGAATGGTGAAGTTTTTTTAAGTGCAAATGCTCCAAGACATTGTTCACCAGATTTAGGATGATTTATTAAGTTCTTATAAAGTTTCTTAACACGATTAATCAGACGTTTTGTAAAACAAATCTTCTGAATTTAATAATTCCATCCTTTTTGAAAACTGTTCCTGGGCTGTTTCTTATTAGACTGCTCAAGATGTCTGAATGAAAAAATTGAACATCGTTGAGAATCTCCCGTTTTAGGATCTTTTATGTTTTTTACCAGTTCTCTATCAATCATGATGTTACTGATCTCGTCAGTATGTGACTGGTTTTGTTCAATCTCTTCTTCTAACCTCTTAACAAGAGAAGAGAAATATTCTTCAGAGTCTTCTTTAAGACCATCTAAAATCTTTAAAACGTTAATCGAATCGCTCATCTGATTCAATTCTTATAGGATGGATCACACCAAACACAGATTGTTATATCTTTTCGTGTTTGCCTACTCTGATACCAATTGAAAAGACGAGGGTACCCAAACATATCTCAATCTAAAACTTTTCCACCTATAAGTCCTTTCTCCGAAAGTGATTGTCTATGGACTGTGTCGAGACAGTACAACTAATCGGTTCACACTTCGTGTGATCGTCTATGGATACGAGATCGATAAAATACGACGACGAACTATGTTTACTTGATAATAGGTTCGTACTTAACCAAACACAATAGGATTGCTATCAAGTAAATAAAAATTAACGTTTGTGTAATTTACTTTAAATTATAATAACAACACTTATAATTGCGGAAAATAAAAGTAAATGACACAGTAAGATTTTGTTAACGAGGAAACCGCAAATGCAGAAAAACCTCGGGATCTTGTCCAGAATTGAATACTCTCAGGATTAAGCCGCTATACAAAATCAAACCAACTTCGTATAGTTGATACCAAGCAACTAAACCTATAGTTCACCTAGTTCCGTCTGTATCCTTGCGCCTCCAACTTGCAATAAGGAATGCACTTGGAACAATTCCTTTGGTTCGTTCCAAACAGTAAAGGAACAACAAATCTGTTAGGTAACAACTCTTTTCAAGCAAGTGATATGAGTTTGACAAAATGCTCTTCCATTTATCCCAATAAACTCCTTTGTCAGGTTCTTAGATCTATCCAATAACAATTACCAAAGTAATTGTCAAGACTTTGCAATCAATACTTTGAATCACAAAGAATTGTATTGATGCCGATCTACACAACTAATCAATCCAATCTATCAGAAAGATAAACCGATTATAGTTGGATCCCTTTCCAGCCGAAACAAGTTTTGTGCACACCAAAGATTATGAACCCAAATATCTTCTTTGTCTTCAAATCTTTTTTGATCCTCAATAAACACCTGCACAAAATCAACTTGAATCTCTTGTGATCAATCACACACAGAACGGAGTCTGTTAACAACGGATTATCACAAGACGTCTTTAGATATACAAACAGTCTAAAGATCCTCGTCGACACTTCGATCTAGTTTGAGTGAATCTTATATCAGAAGAGAAGATTCTCAAGCATAAACAAACTAGGTGCAATCAAAGTTCAACAACTATTAGTCAATCAAATCAATTGAAAACTAATAATAAACTGCAATTATCTAGTTTCCCACCAACGGTACTCGTAGAGCTTCCCAATCCCAAAGAAATCTTTAAAATGAGCGGTCATAAGAGATTTCGCCTAATTAGGGTACTTTCCTCTCCGAATAGACGACTCCACCAGTAACAACACAACTAGGTAGTTCTGCTGGATCCGAGGATTAGTTTGCTTGAAATGCAAACTTCAGTATTTATAGACAAGAAAGTTTGGGCACCAAGGAATTTCCAAAACCGAATATTCTCAAAGATATGCAATAAGGGAAAAAACAGTTTTCATAATTCCTGGAAATGCTTTGTCCAAATATTGACCGAAATCTCAGTAAAAAATCTCCAAATAGTAAATGCACATTACTAATTTTTATTTTCTAAAGATATGAATTTTAATTGCTGGAAATTAAAAGCATATAAAACTAAAAACCTTAATTAAAAGATTCTCAATTTATTTCGATCCAGGATTCTCCCTTAGCTATTAAGGAATATCTTTGAACAATAAAAGATAAGAGTTACTGCACATGTTCAAAGTATGTCGACATCTTTACTTTGTAAATCCTTTTTCATATTTACAATCTTGGAACCGATTTGCCACACTTCCAAAGAAGTTTAGAATTGGTTCATCTTACTTCCAATAACTATGTGATTGATTATCCTATCAAATCACCATTAATGGGTTTCACAGTTCTACCTCAACATAAAGTTTCGATTCTACCTCTAAGTGGGTACTAGGATCCGTTACACTAGTTACCATAAAATGGCTAACTAAGTACTAGGATCGGTTACCACTTCTTATTGTAAAACTTGTGATTGGTTGACCAAGTTATAGGATTGGTTGCACAAACTTACTAAAACTCGTTAAACCTCTTACAAGGATCGCTTACACTCTCTTGTGATCGGTCACACCTCTTACTAGGATCAGTTACCCAATGGCTAGTATTTAGTCACACCAATTTCAGGTGATTACTTAAAATCGGTTTCACTAATAAAATTCATACCAATACAAAATTCAGGCCTTGTGAATAGTTTTACCAAGATACATAAACAAGTTATGAGAGGTTATATTAAACACACATTGTTTTGGGGTAAAAACTGATTCTGCTGGTTTTGGTAAATTTGGGTGTGTTGATGAGAAACAAATTCAAACCCTAAACAAATGCACTGCACGGGAGTACTTTAGATTCGAGATATCAATCTGAACAATCCTGGCCTAAACCAAGAAATGGTCGTTCCAGTTTTGCTTCGGTCACAAAATGAAGGAGAAGGGTTGATCTTAGGGAGGGAAGTGAAGAAGGTGTTTGAGATCAGAATGTGGAATTATGAAGGTATGGTTGTTTTATGACTTGTATCGGAATATGGAACTGGCTTGCAGAATGTAAGCTATCAGTTCTTGGTGTTTTCTGGATACTTGTGTTGATAACACTTGTGTTGTTTTTTGAAATAGGTTGAAATCCTATTTATACAAGTCATGTTCGACCACACCCTGATCTCGTAGGAAGTGGAGGTGATTAAGCAGTGGATAAGTGGGGTTGTGTAAAAAGTAATGATCACCACGTTTCCATTACGAGGGAAATCTGGTCACACTTTCACCCACTACTCTCATTGTTGTTAACCGTCCGTCCTTTCGTGACACTTTCTCGTAATGGGGGCGTTGCACGACGCATGTTGTAAACCGCCAGACCAATATCCCAGTGAGCATCCCCCAGTTTGTGACATTTTTGATGTCTCGAGTAAATAGGTCAAGTCGTGAGACTCGCCGCTAAAAGCAGCACATAGTGCTTTTAGGTCAAATAATAAAATTATTTGTGAAATCAATATTTATAAAACATCGCTTATAATCGATGTATATAAAGCATCGCTTCTTTTAGATCTCATTCAAATTAGTCGTGAATTGAACGTCTCAAAAAGTAGCATAACCAGCCACCTTTGGGTGATCGTTTGAGAACCCTATGGGTAAGCTACCACTTGGTCGATCGCTCCATGTGGAGGAGGGGTGGTCGATGATCACAGTGCTACCCTTTTGGCCTCCTGAAAAATAAATCTAAACCATCCGACAAGGGTAGCGAAGTTGGATGGACGAGATGATTTGCGGCAGTTTCCTACTGCCGTTGATTTAAATTAGGGTTTAAAAATCGTGTGACCAACCCCATTTTAGTTGGTCGATTGAAAGCGCTGGACGCTAGTTTGAGCTGGCCGATCGGCCTTATGCAAAGACGGGTTGCCAGTGAGCATGCTGACATCTTTTGGGTCGCCTGAAATTGAATCTAAGCCACTCACTTTGGCCGGAGAAGATGGACGTTTGTGATTGATTTGTGACAGTATCTTGTTGCCGCAAATGCAATTTAGGGTTTCTAAAGCAGCGTGTTCACCCTACTTTGGGCAAGCGATTCTATACACTCTTGGCTTTCCGTGGGAAAGTCGATCGACCATGGGTGTAGCTGGGTCACCGGTGAACACGCCAACATTTCTTTGATCGTCGGAAGGATAATCAAAACCCTCCAACTAGGCTAGCTAAGTTGGCGGATGTGATGAATTTTGAGACCGTTATAATCGGTCTTAGCTCGTTTGAGCTCTTTTTCAATAGCGCGATCACCCTGGTTCTGGCTAACGGTCAGGGGTGTTGCGGATGAGCTAAAGGGGTTCCGATCGGCTGGGATGCTAGTGGGCCCGCCGATGGACATTATGGAGGTTTCCTAGTTCCTCTAGGAAAAGTCTAAGCTTGTTGAATTTCCTTCCCAAATCGTGCGGCCAAGATTGCTCTTTAAGACTGACATGGACAGTCTAGGTTTTCCTTGGGGAATTTAAGCGCGTCGATTGTGCTAACTTTCAATTAAAAGCGCATTGACACAAAAATCTCTTTATCAGAGAGTAGTGTAGCCTACGTGAGTGTTTTCATGCAAGTCTCAATACTGACACTTCGGGAGATTCGTGCTACTCCGCTGCGTGTGAACATTAACCGTCATGTCATGCCAATATTGAGAGTTCGGCTGGGAACATAGCATAGGAAAATACTAGGCAGGTCATGCATTAATGAATAATGCCAGTGGAGAATAAAATTCATAGAATATTTGGGATCATTGCTATATGCACCATTCTGAGTGAATTTTATGTATCCAAATATATTGAATTGCTCAATACATCCGTGAGAGAAGGGATTCTTGCACTCATCACTTTCAGATGGCTTTTGTTCCTTTGCAGGATGCCAGCGTATTAAATACATGGTTTTACAATTTTGACCCAAAACTGAAAACTACCATCAACATTAAGTCCCCTGCCTAGCACGTAACAGTGACATTAATGCGCGGTAGGCACTAGATGGTGACAATCAAGGAAATTCATGAGAAAAGTTCGGCGTACATTATCAGGATAAAGGTTAGCTCGCTCTTTGAGCAAAATACGTTTTCTTTTAGTATACTCCAGTTGTCTTCAGGTAGATAATTATCTATTCGATCATTATGCCGCATCTGAAGCCTTTATACACGGTAAGTAGAGACTCCTTTTTTTCCTGGGACCTTGCTGATTTGTGGAATATAAAGAGAAGCGTTTGAGCCTTCCTCCCCACACCGATCATCATAAAATTATATTCTTCTTCGTTCCAGGTACTGCTCCATATGTCTCATGTAATTTGATTTTGATTTTTTTTTTACGTCGATTGTTGATATAATCACGATGCCTCTTTGCAGTATATGATGGGAACTGCTGGTGATGATTATTCTTCAACTTCTCCAGAGAAAATCTTTGAAGTCGACAAACCCATGGCTAATGCATTCGAGGAGGTGATGGACAAAATAGATTCTCCGTTTCGCGAAGCTGGTCGTGCTATACAGGGTATGTCCCTTTTGCACTTACGCATCATCCGAGAGCGTGTTCAAGATTTTCTGGCTTCAGTTAGTATGGAGGAGAAGTGAAGACGTGATGAAGCGTCTCAGCCACCGAGTGCCAGGGCTGAAAGATTCATGGATCGATTGAAACGGCGTAGGATTGAGCATAAGAAATCTCCAAGTGTGACTAAGTATGATTACCTATTCATAACGGGATCATAATTCTCGATTCTGATGTGGACAAACAAGAGCATCCTCAAAAGGCTGTTGGGGCAGTTTTTGAAAAGGACGTCGGTGCGGCTTCTCAGGAAAAGGTCGAAGTAGCTTCTGTAGAGAATATTGAAGCGACTGATGGAGGTAACGCTGAAGTGGCTGCTGAAGAGAACATGGAAGCGGCATCTGTAGAAGATGTTGAAGCGGACTCCGAAGTGGATGTTGGCGCAGCTTCCAAGGAAGATGTTGGAGCGTCTCATGGGGGAATATTGAAACTGAGAGAGGTGTTGAATCTGCGTTCAAAAGGGAAGTCGAGGCGGCTTCTGGAGTAGATGTGGGGGCGCCTTGTGAAAAAGATGTTGAAGCAACTTCCGATGAGGACTTCGGTGAAGGCACCATTGATACCTGTGTTAACACCAATAGCTAGATTTCCCACTTTGGTATTTATTTTTAGCATCTTTTCGTAGCTTGTAGACATTTTTGGTATTCAGTGGTTTTCTATTTATGTGACTGAAGCCTGAACCTTGTCAAATAATAGTTATTTTATTCATGTTATCTTGATACTCAAGTTGTAGCGCTCTCCAGTAAGGTTTCGATATTGAAAAAGTGGGGGTACAACAACCTCACCCAATATTTTGATTAGCAATCTATATGAACAAACTCCAATATACTTTCAAGAGAATCAACTAGACTCAATCTTAATAAAGTATATCAAAGAGTTAATATCTCTCTTTCTCGATTCAATTCTTACTCAACCAAATAGTAATTTGCGAGTCTAATTGTATACAAGATAAATCACTTGAACGGTACCAAAGACCAATATTCAAGTATCAATCAATTTCAATCAACAACCAAAGGTCGGATTTCCAATTGATTGATTCTAACGCACAACCTGTGATATTTCAATTATATAACAAAATATAATGCGAAATATAAATAACAAAAACACCAAAATTTTGTAAACGAGGAAACCGCAAATGCAGAAAAACCCCGGGACCTAGTCTAGATTGAACACACACTGTATTAAGCCGCTACAGACACTATCCTACTACAAACTAACTTCGGTCTGGACCGTAGTTGAACCCCAATCAATCTCAAACTGATCCAAGGTACAGTTGTGATCCTTACGTCTCTGATCCCAGCAGGATACTACGCACTTGATTCCCTTATCTGATCTCACCCACAACTAAGAGTTTCTACGACCCAAAGTCGAAGACTTTAATAAACAAATCTGTATCACACAGAAAAGTCTACAGGATTAGATAGATCTGTCTCCCACAGAAATACCTACAAGTTTTTGTTCCGTCTTTTGATAAATCAAGGTGAACAGGAACCAATTGATAAACCAGACTTATATTCCCGAAGAACAACCTAGTATTATCAATCGCCTCACAATAATCTTAATCGACGCGGCGAAAGAAGATATTGTGGAATCATAAACGATGAGACGAAGATGTTTGTGATTACTTTTATATCTTGCCTATCGGAGATATAAATCTCAAGCCAATCGTTATGATTGTACTAAAAACGATAGAAGATGCAAGATCAGATCACACAACTACGAGAAAGTAGTATCGGTCTGGCTTCACAATCCCAATGAAGTCTTTAAGTCGTTAACCTGGTTTACAAGAAGAAACCTAAGGTTAAAGGAGAATCGACTCTAGCTAATATAACTAGTATCACACAGGAGGTGTGGGGATTAGGTTTCCCAGTTGCTAGAGTTCTCCCTTATATATTCTTTCAAATCAGGGTTTGCAATCAATGTTAGCTTGGTAACAAAGCATTCAATATTCACCGTTAGATGAAAACCTGATTAGTTTCAAGCTAATATCTTTCAACCGTTAGTTCGAAAACTTATCCTTTTACACACAAATGAAATGTACTATTTTGGGTTTATGTAATCGTACCCAAACATGAACATTTGTTGGTTCAACAATAGTTAACCAATGGTTAGCCATATGAGCACTTTCATATCAACCGTGTTCTTCTTCACCATAATTAGTTCAAATGACTCAAATGAGCTAGTTAGAGAGTTGTTCAATTGCAAGGAAATCTTATGTAACTACATAAAACACAATCGAAGCAAAAACGATTTGATTCACTCGAATTGGTTCATGAACTATATACTCACGGTCTGCATTTAGCATTCCTTAGTTAATATGAATAAGTTAATAAACAATCGTTTTTAGATATAATCAACTCAAGTTCGCAAAATTAGTTCGTGGACTTAAGTTCCCGGAAGGAGTTCACAAACTCCAGCAGATATTCTCGGGTCGAGAAATTCCGCCAGTTCGCGGACTGGGTTCGCGGACTTAGCTCACGCCAGTATCACGGTTCACTTGATCAAAAAAGTTCGCAAACTTCGGTTCAAGGAAAAAGGACTTATACATATATGTGTTACCACACAATGTTTATATCCATCATTGGTTATATAATCCAAACTCTCATTTCAATCATTGAAATATTTTCAGAGGACGTTATATAGTTGTTATTCACAAACCATTTTTCGTCAGAGCAATTTTCAAAGTGATTGAAACATAACATGACTTTCGTCACTAGGTAAAGATGAACTTGGCCAAAGCAAAAGCTTACCAACACATATTTCGAGAAATAGATAGGCGAGATAAACTCGGATCGAAATAGCAAATGTGTGTAATCAAAGTCTATATAACAAAACGACTTTTGTCTCAAAATAGGAGATAGAGTAGATAGACTTTTGAGTGACAGATAAGTTCAAGTCTCCACATACCTTTTAGTCGATGAAGATCCACCAGTTCCTTGAGTATTCCTTCATCTTGTATGATGATCGCCATGGAGTTCTTGAGCTCAACTACACTTTCTATCCTAGTCCAAGACTTAGCTATAGTAGAATAGAAATCAAGACTTATAGTTTTGATCACTAACATTGACAAACATGCTTGAGATAGAAACGCATGCGAGTTCGACCGAGTAATGCTCTAACAATCTCCCCCTTTGTCAATTTTAGTGACAAAACTATCAATACATATAGAATACAAAAATAAATGAAATAAGTTTTGTAACTCCTATTCCACATGCCTAATCTTCAACATTTCTCGAAATCTTCGTCACTTCCAAGTACTCCAATAATCCCAAAGGTTGTACGTTCAGCATCATCGTTGTTGAAAATCCGTAGCTATAACAACGAGAAAACAAGAGTTCTCAATCATTGTTATACAGTGTCATAGTATCATTATATAGTATCAAAGTTCAATTGCATCACAACTTCGACAATAATACTATGGTGATATGTATCACTCCCCCTTAGTCAATACTCCATCTCACATGGAAACCACTCCCCCTTACATCATGATCCGAAAACCATATGTATTTGTAGTGTGAACTACATATTAATTCTCCTCCTTTTTGTCAATAAAATTGGCAAAGGTACGAAAACGAGATCCTAATGAAATTTCCGAAAGAGACACTTCATGGTCAAAAGAAAGCACATATCATCTTATTTAGATGCAATCATATAGCCGAAGCTAAATGCATTCATCAACGAGTTTATGAAGATACAAGATAACCCCTATAATATTCCACAGCCGCACTCCCCACAAAGATTCAGCAATTAAGCACAAGTTCAATTAAGAACTCCCCCCCATAATATGTCATTCCCGAAAGAACAACAAGAGAGACCTTAATTTCAAAAGAAAAGAATGATTTCTTTGGACATAACAAATCACATACAAGTATGAATTTGAATCCAAAAATACTCAACTAAATTAACCACAAGAGAACCCATAATTTATTTAATCGAAAATGCTCAACATAAGTGAACTTATGGAGACTCAAAAAATATTCAATTAGATTAATCACAAGAGAACCCATAAGTAATCTAATAGGAATACACAGCCAAATTAACCACAAAAAGTAATCAATTTAATTGGTCATGCTCGACATAAGAAAACTTACGGAGAAACAACTAAATAACCAAAATAGGATGATTAATTTAGTTGGACATGCTCGACATAAAATACCTCACGGAGCAACAACTAAGCTAAGAATAACTCAGTCGATTGTGCTCAACATAAGACACTTTATGGAACAACACAGTATATACACAAATTGTGGATCGGAGGTCGGCCTAATACCGTGGAATAATCACGGATTCATTCTATTTTCCATCACCATTTGCACAATGACATACAATAGACATAATCCTTGTAAACACAAGATTTTAACCTATCTTCCATCAATAATGGACATAATAGGCTTAACTTTTGTATTTGTCAAAAGTTCATTCCTTCTTTTATCAATACATGCATATCGACATATAAAGGACTTAACTTTTGACAAAGTATGGGACAATCACAGGTTCACGGACGTAAACAACTTATCCCATAACAATTTGCAATATATAAAACCATAAAGATTAATACTGCAAAAATAATATTTGCCCTTTGAAGGTATAATTAATCATTTTCGCATGGATTTATACCAAGAGTGGTTACCAAAGACGTATAAAAGATTTTCTTAACCAAGAATAACATACAAAGTCATTAAAGACCATGCATCATAGTTCACATAAGATGATTGTGAACATTCAAGAATCCCATAGCAATGCGTACTACTGCCTATTCTTGAACTTCCTTCTTTCTGATTCACCAATATTATTCTTTTAAAAGCTACAAATTATCTTATAAGATAATTACTCCAAGAATCCAAGTGCCCAAGTCCAACAGAAGTAAAACAAGTGCGACGAAACGGAGCAAATTACTCAAAAACAAGATACGGGACAAAGACCAACCTCGACTCATTCAAATTTAGGATTTATCATCATCATTTTTAAGAGAATTCAAAGATCAATAGAATTCAAAAATAATGAGGTCATTCCGATTTCGGACGAAGAATTTACGGCCAAAACAAGTTTACCGAATATCGACGTCAAGTATGCATACGGGTTTGCATACGAATTTCCGTATCCTGGAGCAATATGCAGACGGGTATGCGTACTTAAACCCCTGGATTTTGATTTTAAATGATGTTATGCATACCTGGTATGTGTACCATGTAGTCCAAACATCCCGAACTATTATTTTCAAACCTGAACATTTAAGAACCTTAAACGCAGATCAAGTTAGGTAGAAATGAACCATAAGAAAGGTACGTGGATCATTATAAGTTCTATAAGAAAATAAAAACACAAATCTTGCTCAAGTTTATAGACATACCTTTTTAGAAGAATCCAGTTGAATTCTACAGCCTTACCGAACATAATCTGTGCGCCCCAATTTTCGTGTTTCTCTCACCGTATACATAACATGGCATTCCTTGGTGAGGATGCACTTACAACACAATCAAGTTGCGTTGGGGTGAACAATGTCTTGCTCACTGATCGCTATCGTATGCGACAAAAATAAATTACTTTCTCACTACTCAAAATATAAAATATAGCAAGGGTAAGAAAGGATCGTTCCCACAGAGAGGATCTAGGTTGTCAAGTTGTTTCGGTTTCTTAAATAAATAAGGGGGGATTTCTGATTTTTATGTAAAGGAAAATAAACTAAAAGCAAATAATTAAATAAACAAGCAAATCAATAAGATGAAGATATTGGTCAAGGATTAGTTTTCATTCACAAACATGAATTTGTAACAATAACTAGAATTGATATTTAATCTCAACTTTTATCAAAAGTCCTTGGATACCTTGATCGCAAGAATATCCCGCTAATTTCCTCTTGTCATCAACAAACACATTAAAAGATGCGAAAGTGAATTCTTCCTAGAAAGCAACCTAAAGTGTAAAAGCACAATTAAGTTTAACTCCCTAAGAGCACTAAGTTCTATGAAATAAGACTAATCAATGCAAACGAACGTGTAAAAGCACTAATCCGTTTTAACAAAGGTTATGATCCACATGTGACTACTAGGATGTATCACTACAAGCAATAATCACAATTATGCTACGTGTATTCAAGGTGTATCACGTTTACGTATAATAAACCCTAAACTAGCAATAGGTATGATTACGAGTTCTACCAATTTGCAACTTGACAAAACTAACAATCAATCATACATGGCGATATTTCTAGCGAATCATAATCGATAATTGTGAGACAAAACTAATTTATTGAATGAAAACCCATATTTGGAAAGAAAAATTTGCTGTTTGGTCCTAAGCCCATTAAGTTAGTTATAGTAGGGTCCAACCGGGTTTTAGACTTATCATTAGGTCCATAGTTATTTGAAACAAGCAAAATGACCGGTTTACCCTAGAACTAAACACGTGTGAAATCAACCACCTTCTTGCGGTTTTTCTTTCCCGTACAACCACCTTCTTGGGGTTTTTAGACATCACATTCAGATATTTTCAAAGAGAAAAATTTTTCTCTTCACACAGAGAATAGAAACCCAAAATTCATTTAGAGAATAGTTTCCCTACAAGAAAATTCATTCAGAGAATAGTTTGCAAACAACGATTCTGATTCACAAGAATAGAGAAAAACCCTAAAACCTATATTCTCTTCCGATAATGGTTAAAACAAGAAAAATCACAAGAACAATCCAAGAAGAAGAAACAATAATGGATGATAGCACTGCTCCTAGAACATCAGAAGACGATTCAAGAATTTCAAGACGAAAATCAAAGAGGAAAAAGAGTAAAAAGCTTGAAACACCGAAATCGAAGAAAAAAACTTCAAAAAGTTCATCGGACGATGAATATATAGATGTACTAAAAAGAAAACGAACAAAACCGAGTACCAACGCACCAATTCAGAAAAAAGGTACTATTTCTAACACTTTCAGTATATTTTTTGTTTCTGGGACATAGATCCACAAGTACATATTAGAAGTACTGATTAAAAATTTATGAAAACCTATCAGAGTTTACATGCAACTTCTACTTTGTGTTTCTAGCACTTAGAATTGGCAGTACATAACTATAAAACTGTAGAATAAGAATCAAAAGTGATATGCAATGTGTTTCATTTTATTTCTGATACATAGAGCCAGCAGTACATATATCAAATACTGAGGTTTTTTCTTAATTAGGTTGTTTTTTGGCAGTACATAAGTCCAGTAGTGAATGGGTAACATTGTTTATGTGTCTATTTACCACTGTTTGTGTTTCTGACACATAATTGGTAGTACATAACTAAAAAAGTGAGACATTGTAGTGTTTATGTACTCTAAATTCATCAGTTTCTTTGTTTATGTGATAATGAGCTTTGGATATGAAGTACATAAGTCCAATAGTGATTGATTGTGTTTCTGAGATGATGAATGTGTAGTCCATAAATGTTGTACTGAAATAAAACCAATTAAATTTTGCAGGTAAGGTTGTGCCAAAATCTGTTAGGAAGTTGTATATGTCTGGTTTCACAGCATTACATATCCTGGTTTCCAGAATGAAGGCGAGTAAATATACTTTGAGTGAAGCCACATTGGAAAAGATAGCTGAATCTTCTTATGGACAGATATTTTTGATGTTCTGGCACACTAAGTACTCAGAAAGTCATTGGGAAAAGTTGGAAGGTGCAGTGAAAAAGTACTTGAAGTGTTACAAAAGGGGTCGAGTCAAGAATGAGCTCACATTTGAGTTTGTTAGAAGAGGTGAAACACACATTATCACGTCGACACCAGAAAAAATGGGTGTAATGTTTGGAATGCCAATAATGGCAGGAAGAAGAACTGATGACAACTTTTTATGGGAGGTGGTGGATGGAGGCAGAAACCATTCTACATTAGACACTTTGGTGATAGCAACACGGTTACAAGACCAATGCTACAAGATGCCATCTTGAAACTGCTCAAGCGTACTGGAATCAAGAATTGTAAATCTGAAGGTGGCGAAGACAGTGATGATGACAATGATGAACAAGTACCCGATAGTGAAGATGATGAAGATATGGAGTACAAGATACCAAGAGTAGAAACTGAACAAACAATTGAAGATATGGTTAAGCTATTATGCCTGTTTATGTGTATTACTTTGTTTTTTACAACAAAAGATGCTCATAAACTCAAAGAAAAGTACTTTGGTTTAGTTGATGATCTTGAGAAGTCAAAGAATGTATCTTGGCCTGACCTGATACATAGTTTCTTAGAGAAGAAAATCAATCAGAACTACAACACTCCCGAGGACATCACTGGTTGTGTCGTCTATTTGTTGGTATCGATCATCTAGTACAAGCTTTTTTTTTCCAAGTACATATTTACTCTACTGTCATTTAAGTTTCTGTATTTGATTCTATTGATGTTATTTTTGTCATAGTTGTTGTATGCGGAGCATACTCACTTGGTGAAACTAGTGACGCTACCAGATGATCGATACCTTCCAAGAGCGGCAAGGTGGAACATCAAAGAAATATCTGTTGAGTTTCTAAAGGATATGGAGGCTTCACAATACACAGTAAGTCCCTAAGAAAAACAATATATATTACTAGGATAGGTTTTATTTCATTATGCTTCTTGTAGTTTTGGTTTAGGAAACAATGATGCACCAGTACATATCTAAAAAACTGATTAAAGTTGATGAATTTAAGTATAATTATTTATGTTTTCATAAATAATTATACTTAAATGATTTGTTTTAGGTAGGACACTATCAGAAAAGCAGTTTTCTGATTGACCAAAATGATTGTGTGTGTGTCATATGCACCATTTATTTGAGTACATATATGTTATACTGATACAAAAACTGGTTATATGTGTGCGTTTTATGTACTTTTCCATTTCTCTAAAGAATTTAAGGATGAATATACTATGTATGAAAAAGAAATGTTGAATGAAATTGCTCAAAGGCTTCCAGTTGAAGACGTGCCATTGACAGTAGATTGGCAATAAAAATTCGAGGATTTGGAAGTAAAGAATGAAGATTTGAGGCTGACAATTGCAGAAAAATGGTGTGAGTTACAGAGCAGGAAAGAGGACGGCCTCCCCATTGATGTGAGTATCCTAGAAGAGCTTTTGAATGATATATATCACAGAGCTTACCCACCTCCACAACCAAACTCGGGAGAAGAAGAATCTAGCAGTAGCTCTGAAGAAGGGCATGATGATTTGGATGACACCATTCCATCAGCAACTACTCCCTTGGTAACAGAGGTTGAACAAGAAATTCCAGATGATACCCAAGAAAAGTCGAATGAACAGGGAAATGCTACTCCAATAATGCCTGTTATGGGGGGCTCTGAAGAAAATATCACACAGTTCGATATTGAAGTTTCACAGTTTAAAATTTGGGCTAGATCTGATTTAGAGCGAAAGGTGAAAGAGCTGCAAGAGGAAAAGAGCATGCCAGAACCATCACAGGTAAGTTATATTCTTTCTAGTATTAGTTTAGTTTGTAAAAAACTAAAACTTGTCAGTACATATCTACTATACTTAAAAAACATACAAGTACATATCTGCAATACTGATTAAAAACATATTACCTTATGTTGAATAACAGACTGAAAAGGCTGAACTCCAACAAACAGCAACGACACAAGTTCTGGGTAATATTGAAGTGGAAATTGGTTCTCTTAGAGATAGACAGGTGAGCGAATTGAACGTTACACTAGTTAGTTCAATTTTATACTTTGTCATCCTATAAAATAATACGGTTTGGCATTGCATTTATGTAGGGTGCATCACTTGAAGAAATGTTGCCGAATATGCAGTTTATGCCTTTGGTTTGTGAGTTGCAGAGTCTCAAAGAACTGCATACCGTGCCTATGGAGAAATTGATTGACCTGTCCATCCATGGGAAGGGTATTTATACCGATGAGTACTCAAAATATCTACAAGCTGAAATTATGGGAGATCCTTATCCATCCTTAGGAATTCTTAGTCTGGAGTACCCATCGACTGGTAGTTTACCAAGCTTGGAAAAAATGGAATCTTCTCAAATCTTCGACAAATTTTATGCTAAAGATCTGGATCCTCCATCACAAGTTTCAAGATCTACTTTTGACTTGGGTTTAGGACCAAGTGATCAAAATGGAGAAGAGGTGCAGCAGCCTGCAATTTATCTAGGTGCACCTGATCCACCTCAAATCCATCTTGCAGTTGCGCCTGCGCATAATGAAGCTCCAGTTGCTAGAGGAGCATCAGATCAAGATCAAACGGATCCCTCGGATGAGCAAGCTCAAATCTATACTGCACCTACACTTAATGAAGCCTCTGCAATTGTTTTAGCTGCAGCTGAACAAGCTCGTTTGAAATCTGATCTTCAGCAACCTGAACAAGAAGTATGAACATGTTATAAACCTAGTACATATATCCTTCTGATACATATAACCAGCAGTACGTATATCAATTTTTGGTCAAATAGTTCGTAGTCTGATTTGTTTCAAATGCAGGGAACAAAGAAACCTTGGGATCCCATTCCATTCAATGAAGTAGAAAGGAAGAAGAAAATGAAGAATGACAGAAAGCAACAACCTACTAAACAATTAGAGAGTCTTGTAAGTACCTAAATCTACTTCTGTTTAATGAATTTATGTTTTGTTTTTAATGATGCTTTTAGCATATGTACTAATGCTGCCGATTCTCAAACAGAAGTATCCAGTTTTAGATGCTGAAAAGGCAGAGGAAGCTCGACTGAAGAAGAATATGAGCGCCGAAAAAGCTAATGCATATGCTGAGACTCTCCAACTTCTTTCTGAGCTACAGAAGGTAATTATAATTACCAAAAAAGTGAAAAGTAACAACTTTATCAATACTTAATGGACCACTTATGTTACATATGTTCAGTAACATGGGAAAACCCAACAGTACATATGTTATGTACTCAGTGAAACTAAAAGTACATAACTTCTGTACTGAAAAGAATCCGACAATACATATGTTCTATTTGTTCATTTTTTTTTTGCTTTTTTAGTCTCTCATTTGTTTTTTTTGTTTATGGTATATTGAAGGATAACGAACTTGGAGTTAGTCAAACATCAGAGGAAGATGACGTAACACTTGCCAAGAGACTCGAAGATAGGCTGGCTACAAAGAGTAATGAAGTCAAACCAATAGCGAAGTCGACTACATCAGTCATGGACAAGGAGAAGAAAAAGCCGACTATCTCAGCCAAGGAGAAGAAACTTACTCCAAAAATCACATACACCCCTCAGAAGCCAGTAACTCGGAGCCACCCGCAGAAAAGAGTTGATCCTGAGTTTGCTAGTGGCAAAGGACTGTCGGGACCTAAAATGCGAAAAACAAAGTCCAGAACTGAAAACCCAGTTGAAAAAGATTGCCCAACAGAGAAAGTTCAGAAAAAGGATGGCGAGAATGTGAGAAAGAGAAAAGCTAAAGGTGATCCAAATCTGCAAGAACTTACTAAAAAAGTGAAGAATGCACGCAAGTTGTTGAGCCTAAGAAAATCTCCATTCTATAAGGATTTGAGTTCACAACAAAGAGCGCTTCTCTCTCCTTTTTTTGACAAAGCTACCTCAATGTGAGTCTCTCTTGGATAGGTCCCTTTCATTTTAACAAAACTTTATGTACATCGTTTAGAATCAAACTTATAATTGATTTGGATTATTTGAATTTGCAGCAATAGTGCTTGGAAAGCTCCTGCTGTGATTGGTCATCACATATTATCTGCAGAGACATTTGAAGATCTGCTACATAACAGGGCTTTAGAGGGAGATCTTATAAATTACTGGCAATACCAACTGAAAAAAGCATACCATAATGAGCAACCGGTGAATGGACAGAGAAAGTACATTCCAGTACTCCACATTGATCCAACAGGCTGGGTATGTTTTCCAATTTATCTCGATAAACAACATGCATCATGTCTTTGTAAAGTGCAGTGCATATCTCTGATACTGTTTTACATTGAATCCGAATTCATGCTTATTTGTTTTATATATTGAGAATTTGAATAGCATATCTGCGAAACTAAAACGAAACAATTTTTTTTGATGTTGTAACAAATATTATGCTTTCATATATGTGTTTTATACTATAATTTTCAGTACATATTTACTACACTGATAAATTTAATTCTCTTTCAGTTTTATTTAAGTGACCCAGTACATCAAGTAGCAGAAAACACTGCGGTCTTCTTACCCATCAGGAATATGGAGGAAGGAACCAGGAAGATTATTATTCCAATGTCACACCAAAACGTGCATTGGACGCTTCTTGTGTATGAATGCGAGAAAGGCGAATTCTTCCACTACAACACTTGGGAAGCTGTATCCAAAAATGAGTGTCTCGATAATGCTAATCTTATGGCAGAATACTGCTTGTTAGCAATTAATGAACGCTTGTCGAGCCTGCGCCTTCCACTTGTAAACAGAGTAAAGATGATTAGTTACCCAACACCTCAACAAGGAGACTATCCAGATTGTGCAATATATATCATGCACATCATGAAGAAAGTTGTAAAGGAGGAAGTAATTGATGGAGTGCGAATGAGCTTAGGATACCCAGAAGAACTAAAGGACAAAATACATAAGAAGAGGATCTCTTTAGCATGCGACATACTCTCAGCAACATCTCCTCCTGAGGAGAGATGGAATATTCATGCTCCAAAAGGTTTTTAAGACAGTGCTTATATGAATTAGGACTGCATAGTAGAAGTTATCATAGAGAACATATTCATAGTTTGCTAGTTTGTTTTAGACAATATCAAAGTTTAGTAATTATTCTTATTTATTTTGATAACAATTGTTCTCGAAACTATGGTGTTTGTGTTTAATCTATGTACAGTTGTTTGCCTTTATAAAAATGTTGACATGTTGGATGGTAAAAGTCCATAGTATGAAGTGTTTTGGTGTGTCTTATGTAACATAGACCAGCTATTAGATTCAATTGAAGAATATGACTCTCTAAATTTGTTAATCATGATGGGGAGAACATGAATCTCAGAGCTGGTCTCTTTGTTTGGTTTGTCTTAATTGAACACACAGTACATAATAGTTGTGCTCAGAAAGTCTTGAACAACCATCCATAATGGCCTAGAAAAACTTAGGGTACATAATAGATGTACTCCAAAAATCCTGAACAACCACAATGACCTGGAAGAAACACATAGTACATACTCACTGTAATATTTATATAGTACATAGGTGTGACATATTGTAACATTTTTCAGAGTGCACCTTGAAAAAAATTTCATCCAGATAGTTGTTCATTACAAAGTAGATAACAAATCACTATTAAAACAAACTTGGAAATCAACCTGAAAAACCAATAATATTGAAAGTGGATAATGCAGTACAAAGTACCATTAAAAGAGTCTTAAATGAGCACAAAGTACATTGTCCCAGAAAGATATCAAACAGTACATAATTTCAGCACTCTAAAAAAAACGAACAAAAGTGTTTAAAATGATGCGCAAAACAGAATCTGCATTGTGACCAATAGAACTAATAAGGGAGAACTGAAAATCTAAAACTCATGGGTATGAAGGAATGACAGTGCACGTTGCCTTGTTGTGGTGAGTTTTCTTCTTGCAGTTGGAACAACAGACGGACTTCCTAGCTTTCTCCCATGCATTCTTGATACGATTTCCCTTTGGCCTACCTGGTGGAACTCGTGGATGGGGTGGAAAAATAGTATCCTCTGGCAGATACTGCTCTGGCCTGTTGTAGTTGGGGATTGGTCTGATAGCAATTGAATACAGCTGCTGAAAATTTGTAACTTTGAAGTAGTCTTCGATATAATCTACGTATCTATCACCCTTGGCAGAAATAGCTGCTGCAGCATGAGAGCATGGAAAACCATAAACACGCCATCTTTGGCAGGTGCAAGTCTTGTTCAGCAGATCAACAGTGTGAGACCTGCAGATGCGTAAAAAGCTTTTCAGCACAAATAACTTAAAATCAGTACATATATACAGCACTGCAAACAAATACAAAAAAACAAAACCTATGATTCACTCCTACATGTATGCTATAGTACAATAAAAGTTGTTTTATGGGATAAAGCTAACCTAGGTGAATGAATCTCATACTTATAGCAGATGACTGAGTAACATTCCAAACTCGACCAATTTGAATATGTTCTTTAAGTAACGCCTCGTAGGTAGGAGTGAGCTTCTCTGGGTCCATCAAAAGACTCATTTCGTGACGTTCATTCATCAACTCCATAACGCGTAACCTATGAATGGAACAAAAAGAACACCTGTAATAAATTTTGAACAAAAAAAAATGAACCAAAAACAAAGAAAACACCAACAAAAAAACACACACATAAACCTGATCATGTCAACGAGGGCGCAGGCAGGCAACCTCTTGTCTTTCCGAATCCAATTATTGAAGGACTCAGCAACGCTTTATGTAGTCTGACCAAATCTACAGCCAGTGAAGAACGCGCTGGACCAATGTTCCCTAGGCATATTGCGGCAATACTCAGCAACCCCAGGCCTTCCCATTAACTCCATTTCCATTAGTGCTTCTTCATATCTTGCTGGTGTGAGAGCATAAGTTGCTTTTTTGAAACAAGCCATAACTTCTTTGTACTTCTCGTCCGATTTCCTGATTGGTAAGTTTCCTTGCAAGTGGTAGTAACAATAGCCATGATGGGAAGTAGGAAAGTGTTTAGGAATAGCCCTCAACAATCCTTCATGACGATCAAACATAAAGGTGATAGGACGGTCATCAACAATGTTGCTAAGATTGCACATAAACCAATCCCAATTGTCAACATCCTCTCCTGGAACCAATACAAAGGCTAGCCGATAAAAACCTGCAAAAAACAAACAGTACATATATTATATACTGTCACTAAATATGTTGCTATATTAATAGATGTAACATATATTATGTACTGGAAAATAGACTAAGAATTTCCAGTACATAATAGACATATTGTACTCAAAAAAAGGTCTTATGCTTACATATATGAATTAGTGTGTGTTAGACACAATACCTTTTCAGTACATAAATGGTATACTCAAAAAGTTCCAACGATTAAAAGTAGTGAATAACTTGTAAACAATAACAATTAAAACGTAACAAAGAGCACTTGCCTTGATTCCCATTCAGACAAGTAGCATCCATAAGGGTACCTATAAATCTCCCGGTCAGAAAAGTTGCATCAACAAAAATCATTGGTCGACAAAGTCTATAACCTTCAATACAAGCGCCTATTGCAATGAATAACCTTTTAAATGTCCGAGTTGCATGGTTAAACTGAAAAACCACATAAGAGCCAGGATTTGTTTCTTTCAATGAATTCACCCACCAAACCAGATCAGAGTAAGACTTTACATCATTCCCAAAAATTTCATGGTGTGACCGTTCCAAACCATGATATGCATGGTGATATTTGATATTAACACCAGCACCAACTTTTATATAATCTTCAATTTCGCGAGGCTTGATAAGTGGGTTGTGCATCACACGATCATGAATAAGGTTGTGTCCCAGCTTCTTCGATACTTTAGGACTTCTCAACTTCACACCAGCTCCATAAGTGTGCCTCCCAACATACTTTTTTATCCTAAAAATATCGCAAGTAGAATCAATAGCAACTGCATGGATCATCCAAGTGCATGGGACTTTACTGCATTTCATTGTGAACCTTTCGCGATCATTCTTCACCTTTGTTACGCGATACCCAGTCTTTAAACAATACTTTTGACAGGCCAAACGAACAACATCAACACCACCACGAAAAAGCTTGTTCGGATCATCAAAAACATTCTCCCACCCATCGGACAGAAGAGGTTTAACAATTTCTTTTCCATCAGTTTCATAACTATCTCTATCTGCTGTAATCAGTTCTGAATTGTTGTCGACGTCACTGAATGTAGAGGAACTACATCCACCAGCAGAAAGAAAATCCACATGCAGCTCAAAGAACGCCGATTTCTTTGAAAAATGCAAGGCAGCGAGACCATGAAGTTGAAAGTCAGCAATCACATGCACTTTGACACCATTCTCAACATAAGTGATGATAATCTCAGAAGGGTTCAAGGTTCTCCAGTTTTCATAAATAAGAAATTTCAGGTCATCAATACTAGACTTAAAAGTAACCAGGTGACAAAATGATGATGATTATAATAAATGTATGCATAAAAGTAGGTATTTGGATTGGAACACTCTGCATCAGACATGTTTTGAACCTGCAAATGTGACAAAGATGTAACAGTATTAAAATACAGTATTTCACATACGTACCGATGGGTCAAACTAAAAAAAGTGAGAGATCTATGCAAGAAACAGATTCTAAGAGCAGTTTCTATGAGTATGCCATATATGTACTGCAGATTCATGAACTACAAAATCAACTGCATGACAAAGAATAATTAAGAATCTAGGAGAAACAGCAGAATCGAAGCACGTAATACGGTATTTCACATACGTACTGATGGGTCAAACTAAAAAAAAAGTGAGAGATCTATGCAAGAAACAGAATCCAAGAGCATAAACAATGAGTGTGTCATATATGTACTGTTGGATAATACGATCTGAAAGTGAAAACAAACCTGATTTTGAAAAGAAAACAAAAATATAATCAAATCGAAAGCTAAAATAAGCTAAAAACTTAACAATCTAACCAAATAACTGAATAAATACGAACAAGATTCATAAAAAACAAACAGAACACAACCGATCTCCATGATCCAAAATTCAAATCTTAAACATGATTCAAAAACTGTAGCAGAAACAATGAGTATGTCATATATGTACTGCTGGATAATACGATCTGAAAGTGAAAACAAACATGATTTTGAAAAGAAAACAGAAATATAATCAAATCGAAATCTAAAATAAGCTAAAAACTTAACAATCTAACCAAATAACTGAATAAATACGAACAAGATTCATAAAAAACAAACAGAACACAACCGATCTCCATGATCCAAAATTCAAATCTTAAACATGATTCAAAAACTATAGCAGAAACAATGAGTATGTCATATATGTACTGCTGGATAATACGATCTGAAAGTGAAAACAAACATGATTTTGAAAAGAAAACAGAAAGATAATCAAATCGAAAGCTAAAATAAGCTAAAAACTTAACAATCTAACCAAATAACTGAATAAATACAAACAAGATTCATAAAAAACAAAAAGAACACAACCGATCTCCATGAAACTGTAGCAGAAAGAAGAAAATAGAAAAGATTAAGCAACATACCTGTTAAAATCACTAAAGAAATCTTCAGAAACCCTAGTCCAAACGCGAGAAGAAGAAAGAGAGCAGAAACCCGGATGTGAATTCGCTGGTATCTTTTTTTAGAAACTTTGAAATAGGCTGCTTAAATATGGGATTGGAAGGGTAGTTTAGGTATTTGAAAATTTCACATGATTTGTCCCGCACATGTACATGACCTGGGATTAAAAAATTGGGTCCATTTTTATGTTTTCTTTTTATTATGGACCTCTAGTTACTGGGCTTTAGTGGGTGGACCTGCCACTAATTAGTATCACTATAATAGTACCTATTGGTAATTCCTAGATTTGGAAATCCAACTTATTCCTTAACCAATAATAAAATTAAATACTCATGGCATAGGCGTTCATAACAAGGAGAAAAAGAAAACTCATGTTTCTAACCCTAGGCAAAAAGTAGAAGAGAAGATCCTCCCCAAAATTTCTAGGCTTCCCTATATATAGAGTTTTGTAACCTCTTCTTTAAAAAACTAGAAAACCTAGCAAAAATAGGAAAGTGCACCTCCTAAAAATTGTGTCCCGTGCATCAAACCCCATGCAAAGTAGATCGCCAAACTCTGGCCAAAATCACACGTCCAAGGCTGTTCGTGTAAAGAAGTAGCCTAACCGCTAATTGAGCTCATGCAGCAACTGTAGAAGCCCAGTCCACGTCTTCATTGGCCTGTCCATTCCACTGTCAGTTCCATGGAACTGACAACACTTTATTCTTTTCTTGCACACTCTCGACTCGGCTAAACCCATCTCCGGCTTCACCAGCAACAACAATCAAGTTCCGGCAGTCTTCATCATCAACATCACCCACAGCTCGACTCCGCCATTCACTGTTTCTCTTACTCTCAGCTGCAGACTCCAAATTCGAGCTTCTTCGTCGGTCTTCTCAGCATAACTCCATCTCGTCAGCCAACCATCACTGTCATGCAGTCCCGTAAACTCAATTTGAACTCATTATACTCTCAACCGTTAGACTTATCTTGAGATCCATATGGCTGCAGTCAACCTCCAACCATCGTCGATGACAGAAACACCAACGTAATACCCTGTTCAGCTCAATTCTATCTCAGCAACAAATAACTCGAGTTTCTCCATTGTCTCTACCAGCATGCATTACAGTGCCATCAATTCATGAACAACATCCTGTTTTCCTATCTCATTCATCGACTGCCAATAATGACAGCAACTCTGTCGTTGATATTCCACATTCCACCAAACTTTCCAAACTTGAGCAATATCATCATCATTGTCTACATCTGATTTCCGAGAGCTGCTACTATCGTTGTTGATGTAACGAACTCAACAGAATGAACTCGAGCCAACCAACAAACTAGCCATTGCCACCACCGGTTGTTCAACCATCGAGACAACCACCACTGTGTACGGCTTCCATAAACATATCCTTGATTTTCTGTCCCTCTAAGTTCACTTATTTCCTTCTACAGCCAGCTCCACCAACGGAACTTAGGTTTGCTACCAATCTATCACTGCCATCGAACCTTCTCAATTGAACAGCAGCAACCAGTTCGACTGCAGCTTCATTTTTTTCACAACAACAGCACCACGACTGCAACCATCTCTGCCTGTGCTCCATTTTACGTCCAACCACAGCACCTTTCTTTCCTCAACTGTCTCAACTTGCTTCCTTGTTAACTGGTCCGTCTTCATCATCACAACAAATTCTGACAAGCCAAAACACATAACTTGACCAACCAATCCTTTCTTAGTCGAGTACTGTGGTCGAAAGCACCATAGATCGTACCCCCAGCAAACAGCTGCTAATGGAGCTCTCAACCCTTCATAATTCTCGATTATATCCAGTCTCAAATAGTTTGTAACTCTCAATCTCGATGTACCACACTCCATAGATCACCACAGCCTCCAGCTTCTAACAAACGCAAGCAGCAACACAGCCTTCTTCATCTGAGTTTATCTCCATCAACTGACAGCTAACACTCACTCCTTCCTTGCCATTAACCGATTGCAGCAAAATATTTATCGATCATCACCACCCACTTTCACTGGCAGAACTTCCTTCATGCCTTGTCTCAAATACAGCCACCACGACAATCATTTCCCATCGAGAAAACTCGACCCACCATCACCCAGCCTTCTGCATCACTAATAGTCGACAGCGAATCACAACAGTAACTCAACTCCATTTCAGTCCGTACCACCATCATTACTTCCCACTCTTGCAATTCATTACTGCCAAAGACTATCGAGCTTCCATCATTTCCTATCGGCAGCAGCAACACTGCCTTCGTGCCATCGTTCAGGCGTTTAGCCTAGCACTTTGTGTGAAGTTTTTTTGGTGGTGAAGAAGATGACTTCTCTGCTGACTCGAACCCTTTTATCCATCTTCTTCCCTGCAATTGGGACGAACCCATAGTTCTAAACCTCATTGCACTTCTGAAATCCCACTCCTTCTTTATCTCCGAATTCAAATGGCAACAATCACCATCAAAACCTGTTTTCTCATAAAACAAGAGAACTACAACCTGTTGTTGTTCTGTGCTTGTCTTACCTGGCCTGAAGTCTCCTGCGGGTATTATACCACATCGATGGACCCATGAGATTCATGGCATTTGACTTGGTTCGGCTGCCAAGGCAAAGAACTTGCCTGAAACTGGTCGCAGCAACATAGATTTGGAATTCTAGATCGCAGAAATATGGACTACTTCATCCGTTAAGACCTATATAGAGGGAGGTGCCCTGAGTAAACTGAGCGGGTGTCTATAACAGTTCTGTAGGTTCTCAAGTTTTCGACAACTTCAGCTTGCTTCATATGCTTTCAGATTCTTCATACGACGTCGGATTGACTCCATTCTTTCGCCATTGGCTTCGTATTTTCGTGCTCTTCGAGATGATATCAAGAAATTCTGGATTTGGGCTAGTTCCACTTCTTTTTGCTCTAATGACTCCATTGCACCTGATAAACTCAAAAGCAATCATAAGATACATAATTTACAAGAAAACTCGCAAAGAAAGTATAAACAATAGATAAATTTCAAGGCGTTTACCACACCTATCACTCACCACAAGTGACCTTTGGATTATCATGAAGGAGATCGCTTTTAGAACATTTCACATCCAATTCCATTTTTCCAAAAAACTTGTTAAGTTCCAACATCATGGATACTGCCTTCTCCATGGTCATGGAACTTTCTGGAAGATCATTCTTTTTCACACTCAAAGCATCATTGGATTTCTTTGGTACCCACTTCTGAGTGAGTTTAGGAAAAACCAGAACCTTCTTCCCATTACTCTCTTCAAGATTTCTCGGAAGAGAATTGGATTGACTATTATTTTGCAAGTTAGTCTTTCTCCAATTGGGAGCATCGGATCTTGTATTAGTCTTTATGAAGTTATCCTTTTGATAACAATTACGATTGTGAAAAGGATTCGTATGGCGTTTATAGGCAAATCTAGATTTATCACAACACTGATTCCCTTGCCTAAAGGTTGAACAGTTACAACCTGTAGCGTTAAGGGGATTAGTCTTAACATATGATCTTGGTTTCACAACTTCTAGTGATTCCCAAACAAGAACATCATGAAGTTTCTCATTCCTTATACGGAAACGACATCTCCTATCCAGGTGACCTTTATTTCCGCAATATTAACAAACATAAGGAATGTTCTTACCTCGATCCGTGTGTGATGACTTTGGAGGTTGATATACTTTGGTCTTTCGAACCTTAACTGCCGGTGAAGGTATTTTAATTTTGCCATCAGTGGAAACCTTTTGTTGATAAGCATCACTAGCCTTGACAAATTTTACCTCTTTGCTAGTTCTTGGAGCATCTATTCCCTTATAGCACAATCCTCGTGTATCACGATGATTTTTACTTGCTCCTAGCATAGTGGTTAATTTGTTTGAACTAGAATTGAAATTTTTCAAGTCATCTTCCAACATCTTGATTTTATCAAGAGCAGCAGTTAAATCAGCCTCAAGGCGTTTTTCTCGAGTGAGATAAGCGCTTTCTTTGTCGTCAAAACTTGTTTGCTGGGAGTTAATCCTTGCTTCAGATTCTGCAAATTTCTCTTCCAACAAAAAATACTTTTGATGGAGATTATCACATTCAAGTGACTTCATACATAGGTTTTCCTCAGAATCCGTGAGGATCGATTCGTTAGAACGATTCGAAACATAAACACCTGCGCAACATCTTCTCAATTTCTTATTTTCTCGACAGAGAGGAGTCAGAAGAGGAGTGACATGAGAAGTTGTCATCTTCTTCTTTTCTAACGAATTCAAAACCTTCATATACTCAGAGACTTCCTCATCAACATCTCTATCAATAATCTGAATCACCTTCATCAGAAAGTTCATCCAACTGTTCTTTTAGGCGTGTTTCCCAGAATTCAACAGGTTTTACATTAAGAGAATGTTTAGATACTAACCTAGATATGACAGTCCTCTTCGGTGAATCCAAGCTTTGAAAATCATCTGGTAATTTATAAACATGTACGTTATTAGAGATATACTCGTCCATAATCAGATAGCTACAAACACAGACTTATGAGGTCTTCAACGTGTTTGCCTTCTCTTATACAATTGAAAAGCGGGCGTACAACAACCTCACCCAATATTTCGATTAACAATCTGTATGGATAAACTCCAATATACTTTCAAGAGAATCATCTGGACTCAATCTTAATAAAGTATATCAAAGAGTTAATCTCTCTCTTTCTCGATTCAATTCTTACTCAAGCAAATAGTAATCTGCGAGTCTAATTGAATACAAAAGAAATCACTTGAACGGTACCAAAGACCAATGTTCAAGTATCAATCAATTTCAATCAACAACCAAAGGTCGGATTTCCAATTGATTGATTCTAACGCACAACCTGTGATATTTCAATTATATAACAAAATATAATGCGGAATAAAAATAACACAGACACCATAATTTTTTTAACGAAGAAACCGCAAATGAAGAAAAACCCCGGGACCTAGTCCAGATTGAACACACACTGTATTAAGACGCTACAGACACTAGCCTACTACAAACTAACTTCGGTCTGGACTGTAGTTGAACCCCAATCAATCTCACACTGATCCAAGGTACAGTTGTGTTCTTTACGTCTCTGATCCCAGCAGGATACTACACACTTGATTCCCTTAGCTGATCTCACCCACAACTAAGAGTTGCTACGACCCAAAGTCGAAGAATTTAATAAACAAATCTGTATCACACAGAAAAGTCTACAGGAATACATAGATCTGTCTCCCACAGAAATACCTACAAGTTTTTGTTCCGTCTTTTGATAAATCAAGGTGAACAGGAACCAATTGATAAACCAGACTTATATTCCCGAAGAACAACCTAGTATTATCAATCACCTCACAATAATCTTAATCGACGCGGCGAAAGAAGATATTGTGGAATCACAAACGATAAGACGAATATGTTTGTGATTACTTTTATATCTTGCCTATCGGTGATATAAATCTCAAGCCAATCGTTACGATTGTACTCAAAACGATAGAATATGCAAGATCATATCACACAACTACGAGAAAGTAGTATCGGTCTGGCTTCACAATCCCAATGAAGTCTTTAAGTCGTTAACCTGGTTTACAAGAAGAAACCTAAGGTTAAAGGAGAACCGACTCTAGCTAATACAACTAGTATCAAACATGAGGTGTGGGGATTAGGTTTCCCAGTTGTTAGAGTTCTCCCTTATATAGTCTTTCAAATCAGGGTTTGCAATCAATGTTAGCTTGGTAAAAAAGCATTCAATATTCATCATTAGATGAAAACCTGATTAGATTCAAGCTAATATCTTTCAACCTTTAGATTGAAAACTTAGCTTGTTACACACAAATGAAATGTACTTTTTTGGGTTTATATAATCGTACCCAAACATGAACATTCGTTGGTTCAACAATAGTTAACCAATGGTTAGCCATATGAGCACTTTCATATCAACCATGTTCTTCTTCACCATAACTAGTTCAAATGACTCAAATGAGCTAGTTAGAGAGTTGTTCAATTGCAAGGAAATATTATGTAACTACACAAGACACAATCGAAGCAAAAACGATTTGATTCACTCGAATCAGTTCATGAACTATATAGCCACGGTTTGCATTTAGCATCCCTTAGTTAATATGAATAAGTTCACAAATAATCGTTTTTAGATATAACCAACTCAAGTTCGCAAACTTAGTTCGCGGACTTAAGTTCCCGGAAGGAGTTCACAAACTCCAGCAGATATTCTCGGGTCGAGAACTTCCGCCAGTTCGCGGACTGAGTTCGCGGACTTGGCTCACGCCATTATTCCGATTCACTTGATCAACAAAGTTCACAAACTTCGGTTCAAGGAAAAAGGAATTATACATATATGTGTTACCACACAATGCTTATATCCATCATTGTTTATATAATCTAAACTCTCATTTCAATCATTGAAACATTTTCATAGGACGTTATATAGTTGTTATTCACAAACCATTTTTCGTCAGAGCAATTTTCAAAGTGATTGAAACATAACATGACTTTCGTCACTAGGTAAGATGAACTTGGCCAAAGCAAAAGCTTACCAACACATATTTCGAGAAATAGATAGGCGAGATAAAATCGGCTCGAAATAGCAAATGTGTATAATCAAAGTCTATATAGCAAAACGACTTTTGTCTCAAAATAGGAGATAGAGTAGATATACTTTTGAGTGACAGATAAGTTCAAGTCTCCACATACCTTTTATTCGATGAAGATCCACCAGTTCCTTGAGTAGTCCTTCGTCTTATATGATGATCACCATGGAGTTCTTGATCTCAATTACACTTTCTATCCTAGTAAAATACTTAGCTATAATATACTACAAATCAAGACTTATAGTTTTGATCACTAACATTGACAAACATTCTTGAGATAGCAACACATGCAAGCTCGACCGAGCAATGCTCTAACAGATAGAATCTCCCCATTCCACTGAGGTGCGTCCGATGGGAATGCGACACACATAAGTGGTGATGTGTTCTCCTTTTATGTGACCGAATACCGCCTCCATGATAATCATATGCAACCCTAATAATAATAGCTTGAAGTAGTGGATGCAACGATGAAAATTAAGGATTGGCCACGAACCTGTAACTTCCATTTGGTATTACCCTTGTATATCACATGTGTTGTACTTCCATGAACAAGAAATCCAAGAATCGTATTTATTAGGTGTGGAGGCTCTTTCTCCAATTAATAGCTCGTGTGACGTGATTGGACACGTATGAAGAAGTAGTTGCAACCCAAGAGTACCACGCGCTAGCTTGTTGCTTCCTGATTCCATGAAGGGATTTCCAAAATCCGAAGAATTGCTGGTGGTTAAACTTCTTTCCTGGATCTAAGCACACGATGATTGAGAGACTGTTTCTTTGTTGAAGCAGGCTGCACTTCAGGACGCTTGCCCAAAATCGTGTACTGGCTGCTTGATGATTTCCTTTGGTCGCCTTTCCCTTTCTTTATCTTTATGTATTCCCTTATTCGGTGTTGTTGATGGTGGATTTTAGTTCAGGGCTAAAATTATAAAAGCCAAAATTATGCGCTGATATCCTGCAAAGGATAAAGCCACTGATAAAATGATGAATACTTCTTTACTTTGCAAATTTACTTATAATGGAGCATGTAGCAATGATCCCATGTACCCTATGAATTTATGGCATCATGACCATCCTTGTATTTCCTGTGTTGTTCCCACTGAACTCTCATTATTGGTGCGGCATGACGAATGAGTGTTACTCTCAGCAGAGTAACACGAATCTCCAAGTGTCACTAATGAGGCATGCACATGTACAGGCTTGTTTATGGGTGAAAACTATTTCTGCCGGTTTTGGTAATTTGGGGTGTGTGGATAAGAAATGAATCTAAACCCTAAACAAATGCATTGCACGGGAGTGCTTGTGATTCGAGAAATCAATCTGTATAATTCTGGCCTAAACTAAGAAATGGCCGTTCCAGACTTGCTTCGGTCACAAAGTGAAGGAGATGGGGTTGATCTTAGGGAGGGAAACGAAGAAGGTGTTGAGATTGTGAAGATGTTGGATGTTTTATGACTTGTATCAGAAAGATGAACTGGCTTGCAGGATGTAAGCTATCAGTTCTGGTGTTTGAATATGATTGTATCAACACTTGGTTTATGTCTTCTCTGTTTTTAGGAAATAGGGAGGAGAACCTATTTATACAAGTCATTGAGCCTAACCCACGTCTCTCTGGAAAGTGGAGGAAGTGGAGTGATGGAGTAGTGGAGTTGTGTGTTAGTGTCACACGACCAGTCTTGCCCACTTCTCCCATCATCACTAACCGTCCATGTCTTCCTGACACGTTTTTGTGATGGCGCGTTTCACGCTGCACGCTGTAACCGCCAAACCAATACCCCAGTATGTATCCCCCAGTTTGTGACATGCTTGATGTCTCGAATGTGCGGATGTGGGACCCACATAAAGTAGCATGTGATACTAGATTAAATAACTAAGTTATTTGGGAAGTCGATATTTATGAAATATTGTGTGTATTCTATGCAGGTAATGCATCGAATATATATTCAACATATATGAATCATCGCTGTTTTAAGGCTTAACGGAGTAATTCACGAATTTAAGCGTCTTAAAATAGCATCACGTCCAGCCGTCTTTGAGTGATCGTTTGGAGGCTATATAGACAAGCCCTGATTTGGCCGATCACCCCATGTGGAAGAGTGGTGTACGGTGATCGTGGTGATGCCTCACTGGTTGCCTAACTCCTAACTTAGGATGTCTGTCCAAGCTGGCGAAGTTGGACGGACAAGATGACTTGCGACCCACATTTGTGACCGTCAGATTAGGGTTTAGGAGGTGCGCAAGTACCTTCTTTCAGCTTGGTAGAATCCATACATGGGGATGTTTTTGGCAAGACCGACCGGGCATGCGTGTAGACGGCTTGCTGGTGTACACGTCCGTACCTCACTGTCCCATGGAGATGTGATCTAAGCCACTCGATTTGTCCGGCAAAGTTGAGTGGTCGAGATCGATTTGCAGTTGGAACCGCGCGACCATGCCTAGTTTGGGCGCGCGAATCGAGGCATCTAGCCATGGTCGGCCTTGGACGATTGGTCACGCATGTATACGGGCCCACAACGATTGTGTTGACATGCTTGGGACCCTTTGAGTCTACATCTACACCCTTCATCTATGCCTACGAAGATGGATGGTCGCGACTGATTTGCGACACATGATATGCCACAAACCCTAATTAGGGTTTCATGTCCACACTACTTTGGCTGGACGAATTGGCAAGTATGTGGGGCCCACATTGGGCCGGTGGTGAACATGACAATACCTTCCTGAAGGCTATGGGGTTGATCTAAGCCATCCAAACATGCTGTTGAGGTTGGATGGTCGTGATCAATTTAAGACCTTTAGTGGAATTTCCTGGGACCTTTAAAGCATCACGCCGACCGAACTTTGGGAGAGCGTTTGCTTCTTCCTGGCTAGGTCGTGAGGTGGTCGATTATGCAGGCGTGAAGGGGGCCCGCCGGTGTGCAGTACAATGCTTGTCCAACCGGCCATGGGACGATCTATGTCGTCCAACCATGTCGGTAAAGTTGGACGGCCGCGATGAGATTGACATTGACAGTCTTGTGCGTACATGTTTTCCAAGCTGCTCCATACCAGCCCAACCATCCTACTGTAGGCTGGTGTTCGGTGGTTGTTTGGGAGGCGTGGTATGTATTCGACCGACCAGGGCATAAACGGGCCCGCTGGTGGTCATTAAGATGGTAGCCTGCTCCTGCTGAGGATCGTCTAGGATGGTTAAATCATGCGGCCAACTTGCGTGGTCGTGATTGTTTCTGAGACTGTCAGTCCAGATTCAAATATGCTCAGTCGGGCTAGTATAACACACCGAGAGATGTATGCTCAATCGGGCTAGTATAACACACCGAGAGAGGTGGGCTCAATCGGGCTAGTATAACACACCGAGAGATGTGCCATGTACGGGTATTTCGTACATGCCTCACTATTAACACTTGGAGATTCGTGTTACTCTGCTGAGAGCAACACTCAGTCGTCATGCCGCACTAATAATAAGAGTTCTGCGGGAACAACACAGGAAATACAAGGCTAGTCATGCATTAATTAATAATGCTGTAAATTCACAGGGTATATGGGATTGTTGCTACATGTTCCAACCTGGATGAATTTTGTGTATTTAATTCACAGAATACTGGGATTGTTGCCACATGCTCCATTCTAGGTGAATTATTAAAGTGAAGAAGTATTCATCACTTATCAGTGACTTTATCCTTTGTAGGATGTCAGCGTATAAATTTGGTTTTACAATTTTATCCCTGAACTAAAATCCACCATCAACATTAAGTCCCCTGCCTAGCATATAATGGTTGCATCATTGTGGGGTAGGCATGAGATGGTGACGAATATAATTGTATAAAGACAAGATAAAGGAAGTTTACCTGGAGGGAATCTGGCCGACCATGTTGGAAATCATCCGCGTGAGTACACCATGCGTGACCACGGACCTTGGTGGGACCAGCTTTCTCCTTCGGGTACTTGAGCCAAGAAGGGAATCCTTCTTATACCAGAGTTCTCCAATTACTTGTGTATAAAAGAGGACCGACCCTTTTTTTTCCTCTCTCTTTTTTTTTGTTTGAACAGCTTCTCCCGTTCGTGGCTTTGGCTCGCCGAGCATTAGTGCCGCTGCCACCGCTGCGGACACCGCCAGATCTTGATGCCGTTGCTATTGTTCGTCCGTAGAAAACTGTATCACGCCGCATGCATGAGAGAATATGGGCCCCACCTCTGCATGCTCCGACCAAATGTGGGATTTGTTGTGCCTGCCTTGCTCGAACGTGGAACCCGCCGCGTTCCTGGTTTGATTGAGGCCGGCTTTGCCTGCTTCGACCAATCTGGGGCTAGCTGTGCCTGATCAACTTGGGACCCGCCGCGTGCCTGCTTTGGTTGGGGCCGACTGTGCCTGCTTCGACCAATCTGGGGCTAGCTGTGCCTAATCAACGTGGGACCCGCCGCGTACCTGCTTTTCCTTGGCCGGTTGTGCCTGCTTCGACCATACACCAAACCTGTTGCCTTACCCAACACCAGACTTGCCCCTTGACCAACACCGGACTTTCCTTGACGAACACCGGCCTTGCTGATTTGATGAACCCCGACCTTGCTGACGTACATCGCTGCCTCGACCGACACCGGCCTTGCTGCCTTGTTTCATTCGAACATCGGCTTTTCTCGTACACCAGATTTATTACTTTTACAAACACCGGCCTTGCTGTTGTGACCAACACCGGTCTATCTGACTAACACCGGTCTTGCTAACCAATATCGGTCTTCCCTTTGCTCGAACGTGGGACCCAGGCGTGCTTGTTTTGCCCAAACGTGAACCTTGTATATTCGAACATGGTGTTGGTCCCGCTGTGTTCATGTCCTCATACGGCCAAGGGATCATGCTTCACTGATAATAATGCCGATGCCAAGTCAGGAGGTGTTGACAGCTTCAAAGACATGCCAAACATAAATGCTGAGTTGTTCACCACGCCCTTTCAACTACCTGAAAACATCCGTCCCAAAAGATAACCCTTCTCCTATCGACTTCAAGGTTTTTCATGCTCCGCTGGGCCCTTATGAATGATGGATGAGACACATGTTGAGAAATGAGTACATCACAGTTAACTTGACCAAAGCGCAGATTATTGATGTAGCTTGCGTGTTGAAACGGCTCGAGAGGATGTTAAAGTGGCTTCTGGTGCGAACGTTGAGGTGGATCCTGGAGAGAGCGTTGAGAGCGCTGAAGTGGATCCTTCTGGAGCGAAGTGGCTTCTCCTGGACAGGCGTCGGAGCGTCTTCCTCTGAAGAGAGCATTGAATAGGCTTCTTATTTAGTTTGATTCTCCCTCGTGAATTGCATGCTTCTTGATTGACCATCTCTCTCGTATTGAAGAAATCCCTTACTCTGTCCGTAGTGGTTGTTTCTATGATGAAGCTCGGGCACTGGTATCGACAAACGAAGAACGGTCCTTAGCATCAGCTGTGATCAGAGGAGACTGGAAGGAAGAGGCGTGATAGCTTCCTTGATATTGCCTTACGGAATGAAAAATAGGGAGACAGTCCCCTGCACACGAGCATCCACTGAGCCTTCGACTTGATAGGCGTTGTCACGCTGGGTTCATGAGGCCATCTTTTCGTATGCGTTGCATTTCATAGACATCCAGGAATATCGCTGGTCTTTGAAAATACGTCTGCTCTCTTGAGTATATCCTCGTCCTTGTACATCTTGGAATATAGCGTGCTTGCGTCTCTCAGCATCTTTGAGATGGGTAGTGCTAAGCAGTCCCCAGTCACACTCCTTGGGAGACGAAATTCTGAACGCGTCTCTCATCGATGTGGTTGCTGTCGAGCCAGATATGGAATATCTTGGATGTTGTTTCATCATTGTGGGAGTCGTGCATGTGGTACTGGAGTTGGAGTTGGCAGACGCGCAGGATATTGTATCTTGGTGGTTTTCCTCTTGCTGCTTCAGGGAAACTGCTTACAGAAGGCTGAAGTTTGTATCGCCTGTTGGTGAGATATATGCTCCCACGAACTTTATGAGGCTTTTCATTACCGGCAGGCCTGGTTCTTTCTATCAGGGCAGATGTTGTTGTAGATGAGCGTTCAACAGCTTCACGAAGTCTTCCAACATGGAACGATAGACAAGAGTGATTCGCCCGGATTCTTTCTCGTGCCCGGACGTCGTTATCTTCCTGAGGCTGCTCCCTTAAGGTGTCGGCTCCAGTAGAAGATTGCCGTCATAGCTCATTGATACATTATACCGACATTCTTTAAACCAAGTGGCATTACAACATAATAAAATTTCCGAGAGGAGTTCGAAAGGCAGTCTTACTTGCATCATGCTCGTACATCCTTATCTGATTGTATCCGCTGTATCCATCCATAAAAGAGAACATGCCGTGTCCGCTGGTGGCACCCACTAATATGTCGATGTTAGGTAAAGGAAAGTCATCATTGGGGCAGCATCTATTCAAGTCTCTAAAATCCACGCAGCACCTGATATGTACATTCTTCTTCTTTACCGGCACCACATTAGCCAGCCAGGTTGGATGATGGATGGGTTTGATGAAGCCAGCAGCCGGAAACTTCTGAATCTCAGTCTTGATTTGTTCTTCTACCTCATGCCTGAATTGCCTCGGGGATTGCTTGATCGGCCCGGATCCGGGTATGACATGTAGATGGTGGGTGACTAGTTTTTCATCTAGGACAGGCATTTCTTCATATGTCCAGGAAAATATGTCCTGGTATTCCTTGAGAAGTTTCACAAGTATCGTGTGTTCCTCCGCAGACAAGGTCGAACTGATGGAGATAGGCATGGGATATTCCTCATCCCCGATGTTTACCACTTCGATCTCATCAGTTGTGGAATTGGTATCGTCCTGCAGCTGTTGTGGAGCACCTTGTACTTCCTCTCGTGGCTCGTCGCTGTTGTAGCATTCCATTGGGCGGAGATACTGGGGTACAGTCTCCCCTGCTAATTGCTAACAGTGGCGTTGGTACACGTTTATCCTTTTTGATCACAGCTCGCCACAAAAGTCCGCTCCCTCTTCGTGTGAACGTGGGTCGCGACTTCATAGGATGGAGAAGAATGCTTTGTCATCAAAGATGCATCGTGGGTTTTAGCCCTCAATGATGCAAGTCGGTCTTACTCCTGAATTGACGCCCACGTGGGGAGTGGGATGTAACGAACTTTATCTAATTCTTTCCACGGAGCTTCCGTACGTGTTGGTTTGGTTTCCCTCGAAGTCCGTCATTGTAGTAGGATTCTGTAGGACCATTCCTGGGCGAACCTTGTATATCCTAAGAGTCTTGAGAGTAATCACATTCGAAGACGCTCCTGTGTCGATAAAACCCTCTTGAACTCTGAATCCTTAATGCGTGCGGTAACATGTAGGGCACGGTTGTGACCTTCCTCTGGTTGATTGCAGCAAAACGTCTCCGCCCGCTGATTCTTCGAGATGTGTAAAAGTTCACATAAACTTTCCACTAGAGAAACCGCTTCTTGATCCGCCGGCCTCTGGTTCATAGTGAAACTATTGACTTGAGGAGGATTGTTGTGAGGATCAGTCCTCAGTGTATGAGTCTCCATGACAGGACCGCTCATATCTGATGTCGCTTCTTTGATCAGGTCCGTGTAGGCCCGCGCCGCTGAAGTACCTTCTCCGAGTGCGTTGAATGCGTTCCTTGTTGGCTCCAGGGGCTGTCGTGGCTCTTGTGGCAATCGATAAGTTAATGTCTTGAGAAAAGTGAGTACCTCTTTCTGAGTTGTATCCATGTACGTTTGTTCCATTGCGAGAACTTCTTGTCTCTCCATCAAATCCACCATGGTAATAGGGGGTTGTCCTCCTCTGGCTCCTCCAGCTCCTCGTCCCGATGGAGGAGTGGAAGTTTCTCTGGTGACGGCTGGAGGCGTTACACTTGAAGAGATGCTAGGGTTTGCGGCTGCTCTAGCTCTGGTGATAGGAGGTGTCACGCCCAATGGAATATCTCCTCTTACTCCGCTGGTGCTGGTAGTAGAGGAAGTAATTCCACGAGATACATTGATGGTATTGATTGGATGCACGGTGACACCTGGGATATCAACACCGAGAGTGTTGTCAGCGCTAGTCACGTCAGGATTGGTTGCTGATCCAGACCTAAGATCCACCATTTTCGAAATCAATAAAATTGAATTGGTATTGAAGAAATTGATTTCACAACCGAGAGACTAATCTCCCACTATGGTCGTCAATTGTTTATGGGTGAAAACTATTTTTGTCGGTTTTAGTAATTTGGGGTGTGTGGATGAGAAATGAATCTAAACCCTAAACAAATGCACTGCACGGGAGTGCTTGTGATTCGAGAAATCAATTTGTACAATTCTGGCCTAAACCAAGAAATGGTCGTTCCAGACTTGCTTCGGTCACAAAGTGAAGGAGATGGGGTTGATCTTAGGGAGGGAAGCGAAGAAGGTGTTGAGATTGTGAAGGTGTTGGCTGTTTGATGACTTGTATCAGAAAGCTGAACTGGCTTGCAGGATGTAAGCTATCAGTTCTGGTGTTTGAATACAATTGTATCAACACTCGGTTTCTGTCTTGTCTGTTTTATGGAAATAGGGAGAAGAACCTATTTATATAAGTCATTGAGCCTAACCCACGTCTCTCATGGGAAGTGGAGGAAGTGGAGTAGTGGAGTTGTGTGTTAGTGTCACACGACCAGTCTTGCCCACGTCTCCCATTATCACTACCCATCCATGTCTTCCTGACACGTTCTTGTGATGGCGCGTTTCACGCTGCATGCTGTAAACCGCCAAACCAATACCCCAGTATGTATCCCCCAGTTTGTGACATGCTTGATGTCTCGAATGTGTGGATGTGGGACCCACAGAAAGTAGCATGTGATGCTAGATTAAATTACTAAGTTATTTGGGAAGTCGATATTTATGAAATATCGTGTGTATTCTATGCAGGTAATGCGTCGAATATATTCAGCATGTATGAAACCTCGCTTTAAGGCTTAACGGAGTAAGTCACGAAATTAAGCGTCTTAAAATAGCATCACGTCCAGCCATCTTCGAGTGATCATTTGGATGCTATACAGGCAAGCCCTGATTTGGCCGATCACCCCATGTGGAAAAGTGGTGGACGGTGATCGTGGTGATGCCTCACTGGTTTCTTAACTCCTGTCTTAGGCTGTCCGTCCAAGCTGGCGAAGTTGGACGGACGAGATGACTTGCGACCCACATCTGCGACCGTCATATTAGGGTTTAGGAGGTGCGCAAGTACCTTGTTTCAGCTTGGTAGAATCCATGCATGGGGATGTTTTTGGCAAGACCGACCGGGCATGCTTGTAGACGGCTTGCTGGTGTACACGTCCGTACCTCACTGTCCCATGGAGATGTGATCTAAGCCACTCGATTTGTCCGGCAAAGTTGAGTGGTCGAGATCGATTTGCAATTGGAACCGCGCGACCACGCCTAGTTTGGGCGCACGAATCGAGGCATCTAGCCATGGTCGGCCTTGGCCGATTGGTCACGCATGTAGACAGGCCCACAACGATTGTGTTGACATGCTTGGGACCCTTTGAGTCTACATCTACACCCTCCATCTATGCCTGCGAAGATGGATGGTCGCGACTGATTTGCGACACATGTGATATGCCGCAAACCCTAATTAGGGTTTCATGTCCACGCTATTTTGGCTGGACGAATTGGCAAGCTGCGGTCTTCTTTTGGGGAGGCCGACCATGTGGGGCCCACATTGGGCCGGTGGTGAACATGACAATACCTTCCTGAAGGCTATGGGGTTGATCTAAGCCATCCAAACATGCTGTTGAGGTTGGATGGTCGTGATCAATTTAAGACCTTTAGTGGAATTTCCTGGGACCTTTAAAGCATCACGACGGCCGAACTTTGGGCGAGCATTTACTTCTCCCTGGCTAGGTCGTGAGGTGGTCGATTATGCAGGCGTGAAGGGGGGCCGCCGGTGTGCAGGACAACGCTTGTCCAACCGTCCATGGGACGATCTATGCCGTCCAACCATGCCGGTGAAGTTGGAAGGCCGCGATGAGACCAACATTGGCAGTCTTGTGCGTACATGTTTTCCAAGCTGCTCCATACCAGCCCAACCATCCTACTCTAGGCTGGTGTTCGGTGGTTGTTTTGGAGGCGTGGTATGTATTCGACCGACCAGGGCATAAACGGGCCTGCTGTTGGTCATTAAGATGGTATACTGCTCCTTCCGAGGATCGTATAGGATGGTTAAATCATGCAACCAACTTGCGTGGTCGTGATTGTTTCTGAGACTGTCAGTCCAGATTCAAATATGCTCAATCGGGCTAATATAACACACCGAGTGATGTATGCTCAATCAGGCTAGTATAACACACCGAGAGAGGTGGGCTCAATCGGGCTAGTATAACACACTGAGAGATGTGGCCTGTACGGATATTTCGTGCATGCCTCGCTATTAACACTTGGAGATTCGTGTTACTCTGCTGAGAGCAACACTCAGTCGTCATGCCGCACTAATAATGAGAGTTCTGTGGGAACAACACAGGAAATACAAGGCTAGTCATGCATTAATTAATAATGCTGTAAATTAACAGGGTATATGGGATTGTTGCAACATATTCCAACCTGGATGAATTTTGTGTATTTAATTCATAGAATACTGGGATTGTTGCCACATGCTCTATTCTAGGTGAATTATTAAAGTGAAGAAGTATTCATCACTTATCAGTGACTTTATCCTTTGCAGGATGTCAGCGTATAAATTTGGTTTTACAATTTTAGCCCTGAACTAAAATCCACCATCAACAAGGCTACAACTCTCGGTGTGTTATAATAGCCCGATTAAGCATATTTGAATCTGGACTGTCCATATCAGTCTCAGAAATAATCACGACCACGCAAGTTGGCCGCATGATTTAGCCAGCCTAGACGATCCTCAGCTGGAGCAGGCTACCACCTTAATGACCACCAGTGGGCCTTCTTATCCCCTGGTTGGTCGAATACCTACCATGCCTCCCAAACTACCACCGAACACCAGCCTGAAGTTGGACGTCCAGGCTGGTATGGAGCAGCTTGGAGGAGTCGTACGAACAAAGGTCGCCTGCGGCAGTCTCAAATTCATCACGTTCGTCCAACTTCACAGGCATAGTTGGACGACGTAGATCGTCCCATGGACGGTTGGACAAGCGTTGTCCTGCACACCGGCGGGCCCCCTTCATTCCTGCATAATCGATCCTCCCCTGACCTAGGCTTAAGACCATGTACGGTCTCCCGAAGTTGGGCCGGCGTTGTAGGATCAGAATCTCGCAACAATAATGCCTCAGCGAAATTATCAACAACACAACATAACAACGTCGCAGAACAATTTCAGAAATGACATAATAAACGACGTCAGCAAAAATCATGAGAAAAATGTGATGGTTCTGCGAAAATAAGAGAGTTTGCGAGATTAACATTTGTAAGGTTGCGAGAATGTCGCAAGCCATATCCGAAAATAAAGGACGGATTAGCTGTCATCCACTATGTACTTCCCTATAAATAGTCGTTCAGTTGTAAAGGAAGAGGAGAGATCTTTTTCGGAGTGAGAAGCAAGTAAATAGGAGAGAAAATCTAGAGCAGTGGTTATTCTTGATTCCTTTATCTTTTCTTGTAAGATTGTTCAAAGATTCATCAATAAAATTAAGATTGTTAATAAAAAATGAGTTGAATGTTAATGAAATCATATAAGGGGTGTAGTGTAGGATTTCCTGCAACTACATAATGGCGCTAGAAACAGGGAAACATTGAAGATTATTCTACAAAAAATTGAAGATTAATATTGAGGTTTGTGAATATTTGGAGTGATTGATTAAGAATTTTACATAATTTCTTGCAATTCGTTAACATTGAAGAAATGGCTAGAAAAAGAAATACATCAGAACAACCAACTACTATTAGAAGAAGCAAGAGAATTGCTGGAAGAGAAAGAAGTGAAATGGGAGAATCTACTAGAATGAGAAATAATGGAGAAAATCAAATTCAACCACTAGTTCAACAAACACTAGTACAAGGAAGGAATATAGATTATGATAGGGTGAGTATACACACTTGGCAATCAAATTCCGCGGAAGAAGTAGAAGAAGAGCAGCAAACCAGAAACCATAGACAAGTAGAGAGAAATCAGGAGGCAGATGAAGGAATAATTCATGGAGATGAGGAAATTGGAGCGTTAGAAACATTGAGACGAAGAATACATGAAGAAAGAAGAGCTGAGGCAGAAGAACGTGCAAATTTAACAAGGCAAAATCACGAATTGAGGATGGAAAATATGAGACTACAGAGTAAAAGATCGAGAAGTATTACAAAATCATATTCAAGATCGACTAGAAGAGAGATGAGGCGAAACTCACCCACAACTAATGCTGGAAACAATATTCAAGAAGAAATATCAAATCCTAATGAAGAATATCGCGAAAATAGAGAAAGAACTGATGATCGTTACGTTCCACAAAATGAAACTTTTGATGATAGGAAAAATGGTAGAAATCAAGAGAATGGACAACGTCAGGGACGAAATGATCAAGATGGCGAAGGGAATCGAGAGGAAGGAAGGAGAATTTTACATGAGAGAGAAACTCAAAGAAATCAACAAACAATTGAAGAAGAAATTGAAAGACATTATGCTGAACAAGCACGTTTAATTTTCGAACGTAAAAGATTGAGAGCACAAATGGAAGAACAAGAGCTTCAGGAGACAATTCGCCAGAATAATCACGACAATCGAGAAAGAAGGCGTACACAAAACCGGAATAACGGTAATATCAATGAAGAGTACGATAGAGTACAGAGGATGGCTGAAAGAAAGCGAATAGAATTAATAAGAAATGAACAAAATCATGAAGGAAAAAATGAGAGACATCATCATATGCGAATTCAAGATAGAGATGAATAAGAGACTCGCAGAAGAAGACGAGATGAGGATAATGAAGAAGAAATGCAAAAATTTCGCGAGAGAAGAAAGACATGAACACAGAAGAAGGGAGGCGAAATTAAAAAGACCAATGGATCAAAATTCAGGTGTAAATAAACAAATCTTGAAAGAATTAGAAGAAATGAGAGGAATGCTAAATAATAGAGGAGAAGTAGGCAGAAGACAATTGGATGAAGCTATAGAAGAAGCTGCGAAAACTCCATTTACAAGGGAAGTACAACTAGGAGGAATACCTCCGAAATGCAATTTTCCCGCATTAACCAGCATTTTTGACGGAACAACTTGTGCAATTCAACACATTAAAGCCTATGTGAGATGTATGTTGCAATGGGAAAATCATGATGCCGTATTATGCAAATATTTTGCATCCAGCTTAACAGGGGAAGCGTTAAAATGGTTCGAAGGTCTACCAAAGAATACAATAACATCCTTCAATCATTTGTAGACTACATTCCTGGGGGCATATATAAGTAATAATTCTTCGCGACCTTGTATTGAAGAAGTGTTTGGATTAAAACAAAGGATTGGCGAAAGTTTGAAGCACCTAACTAAAATACGGGGGACTATGTGTAGCGAAACGGCTGGCCGTGTGGATGAGAGATATCTTATCTTATCATTTATCAATGCTATGTTTGCAACCAACCTATTGTATATCCCAATTTTCAGAGTCAAGAATACGATCACAATGACTGAATTGTGAGAACTTCAAGAAGAATATATTTCTCTAGAGGAAAGGAAAAATTAAATGGAATCATACCCAGTTGCGAACACCAGTTCACAAACAGCGAATGCAAGCTTATTACCCAAACTAATAAACATAGTGGCGAACACTTCACAAGTACAACAAGAGAAGGTGACGGGTAACAATCAACAGAAACTGGTAGCTATGGGAAGCCGAGATCAAGAGGAGTATGAAAGAGAAAGAAATTTCTACAATCGTGGTGGAAATAACAAAATTCAAAGACTCAATCAGCCACAAGAAACTTATGGAGGTCAAAGACAAAACTATAATAGAGGACAAGGAGGTCACAAGGTAGTATGAGAAGAAATCAAGATGCCAGCTCTAAATGCAAGTGTGGAGAAAATATGGGAAGCTATAATTTTGATGGAGAATATACCAACACCATGGAACATGGGAACGGAACCACCTCCAAATCACAGAAGTCATGAGTTTTGTTCTTATCATCATTTTCGTGGATATACCACAAATGATTGCAGAAATGTAAAAATAATTATTCTGAGAATGATAGATCAAGGAAAACTAAACCACTTTTTGGTAGGGAACCCACAATCTCAACCATTGCCACCACCACCAGAGCATCACAAAGTAAACACGATGAAAAAGAAGGAAACATTCTTCATAGAAGTTGGTGCAAAAGCAAAGAATCTATTCTGTCACTCTATCATACATTCATACAAGACAATTGAAGATTTTCATGACAATGTTTTAAGTAGAGTGTTCGCAAGAGATAATGATGGAAGAGAAATTATGAATATTGCGAAAATCTCGCCACTAGAGGAATGACAGAAACATATTATTTCTTTTACCGCAGAAGAAATCCCCGAAGGTGAAGAGGTACATGATAATCCATTGGTAGTAAAATTAGAAACTAATCCAAAACTGAAAGAAGATGAGGATGATGAAGCTGAAGATTCATGGGCAATTAATAGGATTCTGATCGATAATGGAAGCTCTGTGAACATCTTATTTTATCATAGTTATAAAACTATGGGAGGAAGAGATGATGATCTTATACCATCAACATATAAGATATATGGTTTTAATGGTACTGCCAACAAGCCTAAAGGGGAGATTACTATGCGAATTCCATTAAAGGGAATATCTTCTGAAATCCTATCCTGTCTCGTTGATGTAGAATCACCCTACAATGCATTAATTGGCCGACCTTGGCTACATGGGATTCTAGGTGTAGCTTCAACTTTCCACCAGTGCATCAAATTTCCTCACCCCAGCGGTGTAGGAATCATAAAGCGAGATTGGGTTGAAGGAAAGAGGTGTTACGAAACTGAGGTGGAATCCTGCGAAGGAAGAGCAAATAACAAAGGCAAGTTGGCGACAAAAAATCAAAGAGACACAAAGAAGTGAGAAATTGATGGTGGATGCAATCGAACGAAAAAAAAGATATGTTGTGAAACTAATGCTAGATCAGAATAAAAAATGATGAACATACCACTACCAAGGAAGCAGTAGCAGAAAATAACAAAGAAGCAGAGGATGGCAAAGGTAATAAAAATTAGAAATGAATGAATGATTAATTTGTTGCGACACTCTCGCAATAAGTAAAATTCTCAAAAATACATTTTATTGAATGACAAAATTGAGATTGCGAAATGCAAATACGATATGATGATGTACGAGAATCTCGCAGAGATAATAAATTTTACAGAAGATAATCAGAGAACAATGTCAAAAGAGAAAGGGGCAAACCTTTATGGCGTACACCCTAGTTCGCGAATACAATTTCGCAAGAGGCAAATATAAGACCTATAGTACGTCATATAAGGGGGTACCTGTTGCATGGCTCAGGGAAAGGCTACACCGCCACCGGAACCTGAGTCATGGAGATTTGGGGTCAATAAAGTCCATCCGGGAGAGGCACCTTGGATTCTCAGCTTAAGCATATGACTTAGGTTGGGCGACTAAGGTAATAAGGACTCTCCCAAGGAGTGCAGAATCTGATCAAGGCGCCGAGGTACACGGTTGAGTCAAGAGTTCCAGGGGAGTTTGAAGCTTACCTTGCCATTCATGACAAGTCTTGGTTTATACTGCCCCCGGACCTAAGAAAACCCCACTCAGGGTGCAGTCTCGTAACCATAAACCCTATAGGTAAAAGGGATAAGAGGCTGCGAAAACAACTGGTTGTTGTTAAAACCGGATGGGAGGAGCCAACCTTGTATGGTAGAGGTACGCCTCCTTGAAGGGGAAACCAGGGGGAAGATAAGGGCGGCACCCTCTATTAGGGAGCTGATAAGTGTCTTAAGACGCAAATGTCATGAGGCTTTTTACTCGCAAGGGTATTAAGGCTTGTCATATTTGTGCGACAATCCTGAAGAGGAAATAATACAAAAAAAAAGATAAGACGAGATCAATGGGTTTTCGCATGAAAGTGCGAAGACGTCCTGTGATTTCGTCGCAAGACGGCAATGTCATGGGGATTTATTTTCGCAAGAATATTTAGGCCTGTCATATTGTCGCAACATTCCTGAAGAGGCCATAATACAAAAAAAAAAGTTAAGGCAAGATCAATGGGTTTTTGCATGAAAGTGCAAGAACGTCCTGCGATTTTGTCGCAATGACAAGAGGTGGCATAATAAGACCTTTAATTAAGAAGGCAAAATAAGACCAAACAGGAATGAGATTTTGAAAAGAATCAAAATTCACTTCGCATAAGATTGCGAAATTATACATAAATAACTGCGAAGTTGAGGGAAAAAATAAGAAAAATATGCAAAATCTCTCATGTGGATACAAATAACAGAGGCAAGTATGGGAATGAATGAAATTAGAAAATGTTATTTGTCTCCATATGATAGATTTACACAAAAATTCAAAAATTAATGATTATATTGATTAATTGTATTGCAAGGAAGAATTGTTTTAATGAATGCAGGTCAAAATGAAAGAAACTCATATATTAAGGAATATGGGGAACCAAAAGAATTCGCAAATATACAGAAAGAAGGAATAAATGTACAAGTATTACAGAAGATCAAAGAAAGAAACAAAGACTACTTCTTAGTTGATCCTTCATCATCTTCATCAGACTTGTTCCCTTCTTCGTCTGCATCAGAACTTTCATCTCCATCAAACCTTCATCACCATCAGATTCTTCATCATCAGCTTCGCTATCAGAAATAATCAGACTGGGAATGTTCTTTGGGATCTCCTCCAAGAGACAAGGATAATGAGGAATACTATGGTCATCACAAACCATTTGAATAGTTTGATTGCGAAAATGCATAGCATCATTCTTAAAGTTCGCAACAGTGATCTTGATTTGATTCTTTAATCTAGAATACTTGTCGTTGCGAGAAGAAAGATTCTTTGCGAGTTCCTTTTTTCAGCTTCAAGTTCCTCAATCTTTCACGATATCTACTTTCAGAATCTGCGAGCAAAAGGCAATCAATTAATAACTTGATGAAAATTCATAAGAAACAAAAGATTAGTAAGAAGAACAGTTAATAACCTTCTCTGTCAGAAATCATATCTCTAATCAAGGCTGTATGCTCAACTTGGAGACTAACATTTACACCTAAATCTTTTCTGGCATCGTCTAAGATTTTCGCAGCCCAAGAATTCATCCTCATTACTTATAAGAAGACGAGAACGAATTTGGTTTTCTCTTTCGCAGAGCTCGATTTCTTGCGGTTAGCTTCATCTCGTTCAAGTTGAACTTCAAGAAGGGTCTCTTGGAATTTCGCCAAAGCCTTAGCACCTTGATCAGAGATGCGATCCTTATCATCTATGAGACCGCTAATTTTGGTTCTTAACTCATTGATTTTCTCTTTAGAATTAAGAAGAGACGCTTAAATCGGTTGGCTAAGCCTAAACTAGATCTATGGTCAATTTCTAAGAGGCGAAATTTGGATCTAGTTCATTCAGAGAAAGAGATGAAATTTATCATTTGAGAAACTATTTAAAGATTTATTAAGACGCTCAAGAAGGGTATCATTATCCAAGGCATTAGGAAATGAACGAAGAATGGTAGCTTCATCAGAAAGACCATAAATGTCTGCAAAAAGGATCAATTAAATAAGATAAAACAACAGGATGAATGAATGAAGGGAAAGGAGAAAAGTAACATACCATAGAGTGATTATTAGCTTGCTGAAGACTAGAGATTTTGTTCTTATACGAAGAAGAATCAATTTCTAGTTGTTTGTTTTCGCGAAGACATTTGACTTCAGCTTCCAGTTCCTCATTCTTTGTACGAAATTGAAGATTCTTCTTTTCAAGAATTTCGCGTCTCCTCTAGATCTGAGGCAACACGAAAGAAGCTTTTCCAGCCTGCGAGAAAATATAAAAAGTATTAAAATAGAAAGAGATTTGAGTTACAATAATGAAGAAGTAAAAGGATGAAAGCATACCAGACTATTAAGAGAATGCAGGAAATTGGGAGTCACTGATCTAGAAACTCCACGAAGAGAATTATCACCATCCAATAAAGGAACATCGCAAATTGTAGCGAGAGCTTTGCAGGTATTAGCGAATTGACTATCTCCCATTCCTTGCAAAGAATCAGAAAAGAGGCCAGAGAGCTTAGCCATAGAAGATTCAGATGGAGAATCTTCATTTGCAGCAAGGTCATCATTATCCTCATCATCCTCATCACTCTCGGAGTTTTCATGAGAAGGAATATTTGAAGGAGAGGAAGAACGGATTTTTCTCTTCTTTGAAGGAGGAGCAGTTGGTTTTTCCCTGCGAAGAGCACCTTTGCCTTTATCACCAGTCTTCGCAACATTGGCAGGTCTTCTATTTCAGCAATAATCTTCACACACAGATAGAAATAAGAAATAGAGGCAACAGTATACTGTTTAAAATCATAAGAGAATATTTCTTACCTCATCTGTGTATGAGCGAAGAGCTAACAAGGTACTAGCCTTCCCAGTCCTGTTATACTATCTTTCAGTTTTGGATCTGTAGAATGTCGCAAGATCAGCGAACAAAAGAATAAAGACAAATAAAGAAATGTAAAGTGAGCGAAACTGGAAGAAACATACCTCTTTCTCCTTCTCGGGCCAAGAGAATACCCAAGGTTGATAGGTAGCGAGATTCTCAGGAAGAACATTTGACCCAGCAATGTAAGGTCCTTTAGCATCAAGGGAAAAACACACCATTTATCATCTTTGGATTGGCGAGGAGTTGTGTTCTTACCAGAATGCCAATCAATGTCTTGCATGAGTATTTTAGCTTCATCAATGTTATCTTTCCTTTTCAAACGAATACCCCAGCGAGTATTCTCTTTCTTCATGGAGATCAATTCATAATTTTCAAAGAAACTCGCTACTGTGTATTTCAGCAATTATCTCCAAGTCTGCGAATTTAGGATCCCTAAGTTCTTTGGAGTAAAGATCCTTTACCAGCACCACGGTTAGCGAACTCTAGCATCAGACGGATGCAATCCCCACTCAATTGGAAGATAGCTCGCGAAAATCCCGAGTGAGCGAGAATTTCATAGAACAGAGGAATATCTGGGTCATAAAGAGGAATGGGGAGACCTGCGAGAATTTGACCTAGCGAAATTATGATTGATTGATCATCACAATATTGATCAGAGAAAAGTTTGATAGAAAGAATTGACTTGGCACTTTCACCAGGAATGGTAGAAAGTGTGAAACCTTTCTCGCAAGATCTTTTTGGACGTCTTTTAAGTTTTTCTCATGTTTGGCCACTTGGAGGCATATTGAATATAGAGTATGGGAATGAATAAAAGTAAGAAGATTGAAGAGGGAAGAATTACAGTAGCAGAACTTACGGAAGAACAATAGAGTTGCAGAGATGAGAAAGTAAAAAGAGAAGAGAAAGTAAAAAGAAAATGGAAAGAAGAGTAAGAAGAATATATAAAGAAGATTTTTTTTTACTCGAAGAAATAAACACCATTAATGCGAAAAGACGTGAGCGGTTGAAAAGCAGCGGTTACAGAAGACGTGTCAAGAAATAAATGGAAGAAAGGATACGGTGACAGTTGCGGCATTTCTCACATCATTCTCTACTTCGCAGAGAAGATATGAGAAAAGGCAAGATGTAGGAGAATCTCGCAACAATAATGCCTCAACAAAATTATCAACAACACAACATAACAGCGTCGCATAACAATTTCACAAATGAGATAATAAACGACGTCAACTAAAATCATGAGAAAAATGTGATGGTTCTGCGAAAATAAGAGAGTTTGCGAGATTAACATTTGTAAGGTTGCGAGAATGTCGCAAGCCCATATCCGAAAATAAAGGAAAAATTAGCTGTCATCCACTATGTACTTCCCTATAAATAGTCGTTCAGTTGTAAAGGAAAAGGAGAGATCTTTTTCGGAGTGAGAAGCAAGTAAATAGGAGAGAGAAAATATAGAGCAGTGGTTATTCTTGATTCCTTTATCTTTTCTTGTAAGGTTGTTCAAAGATTCATCAATAAAATTAAGATTGTTAATCTAAAATGAGCTGAATGTTAATGAAATCATACAAGGGGTGTAGTGTAGGATTTCCTGCAACTACAGGCGTGAAAACTTAAAGGGTCGCAGGAAATTCTACTAAAGGTCCCAAATTGATCACGACCATCCAATTTCACTGGCATGATTGGATGGCTTAGATCGGACTCATAGCCACCAGGCAGGTATTAGTGCGTTCACCACCGGCCCAACGTGAGCCCCACATGGTCGGCCTCCCCAAAGGAGAAGCGTGGCTTGACAATTCGTCCAGCCAAAACAGCGTGGACGTGAAACCCTAATTAGGGTTTGCGGCACATCACATGTGTAGCAAATCAGTCTCAACCATCCATCTTCGCATGTATAGACGGAGGGTGTAGATGTAGATTCAAATGGCCCAGAGCATGTCAACACAATCGTCGTGGGCCCGCCTACATACATGACTAATCGGTCAAGACCAACTATGGTTGGTTATCTCGATTCGTGCGCCCAAACTAGGCATGGCCGCGCGTTTTCAATAGCAAATCGATCTCGACAACTCAACTTTGCCGGACAAATTGAGTGGCTTAGATCACATCTTCAAGGGACAGTGAGGTACTGACGTGTACACTGGCCTGCTGAATGCACGCCTGACTGATCGGCCAAGACCGACCATGGTTGGTCGCTTCGAAATGCGCGCCCAAAGTAGGCATGACGTGCGGTCTTCAATTCCTTTGCGGCATGGGATTTCTGTCGCAAATAGATCTCAGCCGCTCCTCTTTTCCAGACAAATTGAGTGGCTTAGATCGCATCTCCATGGGACAATGAGGTGCAGACACCTACACCGGCATGTCGTCTACACGCATGCCCAATCAACCCTGCCAAAAATGTGTCCCATGCTTGGATTCGACCAAGCTAAAGGTTGGTGTTTGAGCACCTCCTAAACCCTAATCCGACGGTCGCAGATGTGGGTCGCAAGCCATCTCGTCCGTCCAACTTCACCATCCTGGACGGACATCCTAAGACAGGAGTTAGGCGACCCGTGAGGTATCACCATGATTACCGTACACCACTCTTCCACAAAGAGTGATCGGCCAAGTCAGGGCTTACCTGTACAGCCTCCAAAAGATCACTCGAAGATGGTTGGACGTGATGCTATGCTTAATCTGCGACTTACTCCGTTAAGCCTTAAAAAAGCGATGCTTCATACACGCTGAATATATTCGATGCGTTACATGCATAGAAATGCATACGATATTTCATAAATATTGACTTCCTAAATAACTTAGTTATTTAACCTAGCATCACATGCTTTATGTGGGTCCCACGATCCAAACACTCGAGACATTAATCATGTCACAAACTGGGGGATACATACTGGGGTATTGGTCTGGAGGTTTACAGCGTGCAGCGCACGACGCACCATCACAAGAACGTGTTAGGAAGACATTGACGTTTAGTGATAATGGGAAAAGTGGGCAAGATAGATCGTGTGACACTAACACACGCAACTCCACTACTCCATCACTCCACTTCCTCCACTTCCCGCGAGAGACGTGGGTAAGGCACAATGACTTGTATAAATAGGTTCTCCTCCCTATTTCCATAATAAGACAACAGAAACCAAGTGTTGATACAATCGTATCCAAACACCAGAACTGATAGCTTACATTCTGCAATCCAGTTCAGCTTTCTGATACGAGTCATACACAACCATCACCTCCACAATCTCAACACCTTCTTCATTTACCTCCCTAAGATCAACCCCATCTCCTTCACTTTGTGACCGAAGCAAGTCTGGAACGGCCATTTCTTGGTTTAGGACAGAATTGTACAGATTGATTTCTCGAATCACAAGCACTCCCGTGCAGTGCATTTGTTTAGGATATAGATTGATTTCTCATTGACACACCCCAAATTAAGAAAACCGGCAGAAATAGTTTTCACCCATAAACAATTGGCGACCACAGTGGGAGGTTAATCTCTCGGTCGTAAAGTCAATTTCTTCAAAATCCGATTCAACTTTATCCATTTCAAAAAGGGTAGATCTTAGGACCAATTCAAACCATCAATCCATTTCAAGATGGTAGAACTTAGGTCTGGATCAACAATCAATTCTGATGGAGCTAGTGTGGATAATGCTCTCGGCATTGATGTACCTGTCAGTGGAGCTACTGTGGTCAATACATCTCTTGGAGCCGTCACTTCTACGACCAACGCCAGCGGAGCAGGAAATGTTCCATTAAGTGTAACGCCTCCCATCACCAGAGCCAGAGAAGCCGCGAATCCCGATATCTCCTCAAGTATAACACCTCCGGTGGTCACCAGAGAAACAGATGCCACTCCTTCGTCAGGAGGGATGAGAGGAGGACCATCTACCATTACCATCGCAGACTTGATGGAGAGGCAGGAAGTTCTTGATAAGACTCAAACGGATATGGCTACAACTCAAAAGAGGTACTCACTTTTCTTAAAACATTAACTAATCGATTGCCACAAGAGCCACGACAGCCCTTGGAGCCAACAAGGAACGCATTCAACGCACCCGGAGAAGGTACTTCAGCAGCGCGGGCCTACACGGACCTGATCAAAGAAGAACATCAGATATGAGAGGTCCTGTCATGGAGACTCCTACATCGGGGACTGATCCTCACAACGATCCTCCTCAAGTCAATAGTTTCACTATGAACCAGAGGCCGGATCAGGAAGCAGTTTCTCTAGGAAAGTTTATGCGAACTTTTACACCTCTCGAAGAATCAGCGGGCGGAGATGTTTTGCTGCAATCAACCAGAGGAAGGTCACGACCGTTCCCTACATGTCACCGCACGCATCAAGGATTCAGAGTTCAAGAGGGACCTTATCGACACAGGAGCGTCTTTGAATGTGATTACTCTCAAGACTCTCAGGACATCCATGGTTCGCCAAGGAAAGGTCGTACGGAAGCCTACTACAACGACGAGCCACGAGAGGAAGTACTGGATGCTCCACGCCAGCTGCAGGACGGTACCAATTACATAACTGATGAGCTCGAAATGGTCAACATCGGGGATGAGGAATATCCTAGGCCTATCTCCATCAGTTCGACCTTGCCTGCGGAGGAACACACGATACTTGTACAACTTCTCAAGGAATACCAGGACATATCTTCCTGGACGTACGAAGAAATGCCATATTTAGATTGGTCACCCATCATCTACATGTCATACCCGGATCCAAGCCGGTTGCAGTTCAGACACGAGGAAAATGGACAGATCAGGTGTTGCATGGATTTCAGAGACTTGAACAGATGTCGCCCCAAAAACGATTCTCCTCTACCTAACATCGACATGTTAGCAGATGCAACCAGCGGACACGGCATGTTCTCCTCCATGGATGGATGTAACGTATACAACCAGATAAGGATATACGAGCATGACGAAAGTAAGATATCTTTTCGAACTCCTCTCGGAAATTTTTATTATACTGTACTGCCATTTGGTTTAAATAATGTCGGTGCAACGTATCAACGCTCTATGACGGCAATCTTCCACTAGAGCCGATACCTCAAGAGAGCCGCCTCAAGAAGATAACGATGTCCACGCGTCATGTTGAGCAAAATCCGGGCGAGTCACTCTATCAGACGATGTTGCATGTCTATCGTGCTATGTTGGAGAATCCGCGCTTTAGGTCATCCTCTGGACTTCGTGAAGCTGTTGAACGCTCATCTACAACAGCATCTGCCCTGCTAGAGAGAACCAGTTTCCCTGAAGCAGCAAGAGGAAAGCCACCGAGATACAACATCCTGCGCGTCCAAAATTGCCAACTTCAACTCTAGTACCACATGCACGACTGCCGCAATAATGACACAATGTCCAAGATATTCCATATCTGGATCGACGATAACTACATCAATGAGAGACGCTTTCAGAATTTGTCTCCCGTGGAAAAAGTAGTTCTGTTACCAAAGGATATTGCATCTGGGACTTAAGAGGGTGCCAAGTTCGTACAAGTTTCACCATGCCTCTCCCTGACAGTCTCTTCTGATCACAGCTGCTGCCAAGAACTGTTGTTACTTGTCGATTTATACCATACATAGCTTCACCATATCAATGACCATTACGTACAAAAGACCCATCAGGCATACAAGATAGAACCATGCAAACCACGCTTGGGGACTGAGGCTCAGCACGAAGTTCCTTCACCGTCAGTCAAGGACTTCTTCAACACGAGAGAGATGGTCAATCAAGAAGCATGGAATTCACAAAAGTAAATCAAACTGAAGAGGAAGCCACTTCAACGCTCCCTCCAGCAGAATATTCTTCAATGGTCTATTCAAGAGCCGCCTCAACGCTCTCTCCGGGACCCACGTTCGCTTCAGAATCCTGATTCAATGCTCTCTCCAGGAGCCACCTCCACATTTTCTTCAGAAGCTGCTTCAATGGTCTATTCAAGAACCGCCTCAACGCTTTCTCCATGACCCACATTCGCTTCAGAATCCTGCCTCAGCACTCTCTCCAGGTGCCGGTTCAACGTTCACACCAGAAGCCACTTTAACATCCTCTCGAGTCGTTTCAACACGCAAGCTACATCAATAATCTTCGCTTTGGTCAAGTTATCTTTGATGTACTCATTGCTCAACATACGTCTCATCCATCCTTCATAAGGGCCCAGCGGTATGACAAACCTTGAAGTCGATAGGAGAAGGGTTATCTTGTGGAACGGATATTTTCAGATATTTGAAAGGGCGCGGTGAACAACTCATCATCTATGTTCGGCATATATTTGAAGCTGTCAACACTCCCTGACTTGGCATCAGCATTATCCCCAGAAGACATCTTAGCAAGACCCCTTTTGTTCATCCTACAATAAAATAAAAGCGGGGGAGTCAGTACTTGTATGAAAATGCATGGGATGTGTAGTCACGCACGAAAGGACATACATTCACGTTAAAATACACCAGGCTGGGCAAAGCAAACATGGATGGTATTGGGCCACGTCAGCAAACGAGGCTGGTGTTAGTCAAGTCCGCAAAGTCGGTGTTGGTCGAGATCGCAAGGCTAATATACCGTCACGCAAGCAAGACTGATATCACGTCACGCAAGTAGGACGGTATTGGGTCACATCACGACGGTATTGGTCAAGGCCGATCAAGGTCACAAGGCTGGTACTGGTTCACGTCAGCAAACAAGGCTGGTATTTATCCACGTTAGCAAACAAATCCGGTCAAGTCCACGAAGCCGGTGTTGATCAAGGTCACAAGGACGAACGAAACAAGACAGCAAGGTCGGTGTCGATCGAAGCAGCGATGTCCGTCAGCAAGGTCGGGGTTCGTCAAATCAGCAAGGCCGGTGTTGGTCAAGGGGCAAGTCTGGTGTTGGGGTGAGGCAACAAGTATGGTGTTGGGTCGAAGCAGGCACAACAGTCCCTAAGCAAAGCAGGCACGCGGCAGGTCCCACGTTCGAGCAAGGCAAGCATAACAATCCCACGTTCGAGCAAGCAGGCGCATGATGAGTCCCACGATCGAGCGAAGTAGGCACAACGGTCCGTTGAGGAGGCACATCAGCGCCACGCTCGAGCGGAGCAATCACGAAGCAGTCTCTCGACCGAAGTAGGCATAACAAGGTCGGTCGAAGCAGGCAAGACCGACATCATGCTAGGAGAACGCTCGCCTGGACGCCTCTTGAACGTGACATGCTCCAAGGACAGGACGACTCGTCTCTCCTGGTAACATCTAACTTTGTCTCATAAGTTTTATCTGTATATGTCACCATCTAATGCCTACCCCACAATAGTGTAACTATTATGTGCTAGGAAGGGGAATTAATGTTGATGGTGGATTTCAGTTCAGGGTTAATATTGTAAAAGCCAAAATTATGCGCTGATATCCTGCAAAGGATAAAGCCACTGATAAAATGATGAATACTTCTTCACTTCGCTAATTTACTTAGAATTGAGCATGTAGCAACAATCCCATGTACCCTATAAATTTATGGCATCCTGACCAGCCTTGTATTTCCTGTGTTGTTCCCACTGAACTCTCATTATTGGTGCCGCATGACGAATGAGTGTTACTCTCAGCAGAGTAACACGAATCTCCAAGTTTCACTAATGAGGCATGCACGAAATACCTGTACATGCTACAACCCTCGGGGTGTTATACTAGCCCGATTAAGCATATTTGAATTTGGATTGTCCATCTCAGTCTCAGAAATAATCACGACCACGCAAGTTGGCCGCATGATTTAACCAGCCTAGACGATCCTCAGCAGGAGCAGGCTACCACCTTAATGACCACCAGTGGGCCTGCTTATGCTCTGGTTGGTCGAATACATACCATGCCTCCCAAACTACCACCGAGCACCAGCCTGAAGTTGGGCGTCCAGGATGGTATGGAGCGGCTTGGAGGAGTCGTATGAACAAAGGCCGCCTACGGCAGTCTCAAATTCATCACGTCCGTCCAACTTCACCGGCATAGTTGGACGGCGTAGATCGTCCCATGGACGGTTGGACAAGCGTTGTCCTGCACATCGGCGGGCCCCCTTCACGCCTGCATAATCGATCCTCCCCTGACCTAGCCACAGAACCATGTACGATTGCCCGAAGTTGGGGCGGCGTGAAAGGTTAAAGGGTCACAGGAAATTCAACTAAAGGCCCCAAATTGATCACGACCATTCAATTTCACCGGCATGATTGGATGGCTTAGATCAGACCCATAGCCACCAGGCAGGTATTGACGCGTTCACTACCGGCCCAACGTGGGCCCTACATGGTCGGCCTCCCCAAAGGAGAAGCATGGCTTGACAATTCGTCCAGCCAAAACAGCGTGGACGTGAAACCCTAATTAGGGTTTGCGGCACATCACATGTGTAGCAAATCAGTCTCAACCATCCATCTTCGCATGTATAGACGGAGGGTGTAGATGTAGATTCAAAGGGCCCAGAGCATGTCAACATAATCACCGTGGGCCCGCCTATATACATGACTAATCGTTCAAGACCAACTATGGTTGGTCGTCTCGATTCGTGCGCCCAAAGTAGGCATGGCCTCGCGTTTTCAGTGGCTAATCGATCCCGACCACTCAACTTTGCCGGACAAATTGAGTGGCTTAGATCACATCTTCACGGGACAGTGAGGTACGAACGTGTACACTGGCCCGCCGACTGCACGCCTGACTGATCGGCCAAGACCGACCATGGTTGGTCGTCTCGAAATGCGCGCCCAAAGTAGGGATTTATGTCTCAAATCGATCTCAGCCGCTCCTCTTTGCCAGAAAAATTTAGTGGCTTAGATCGCATCTCCAAGGGACAGTGAGGTACAGACACCTACACCAGCATGCCGTCTACACGCATGCCCAATCGTCCATGCCAAAAACGTGTCCCATGCTTGGGTTCGATCAAGCTAAAGGTTGGTGTTCGAGCACCTCCTAAACCCTAATCCGACGGTCGCATATGTGGGTCGCAAGCCATCTCGTCCGTCCAACTTCACCAGCCTGGACGGACAACCTAAGACAGGAGTTAGGCGACCCGTGAGGTATCACCACGATCACCGTCCACCACTCTTCCACACAGAGTGATCGGCCAAGTCAGGGCTTACCTGTACAACCTCCAAACGATCACTCGAAGATGGTTGGACGTGATTCTATGCTTAATCCGCGACTTACTCCGTTAAGCCTTAAAACAATGATGCTTCATACACGCTGAATATATTCGATGCGTTACATGCATAGAAATGTACACGATATTTCATAAATATCGACTTCCTAAATAACTTCGTTATTTAACCTAGCATCACATGCTTTCTGCGGGTCCCACCATACACACACTCGAGACATTAATCATTTCACAAACTAGGGGATACATACTGGGGTATTGTTCTGGCGGTTTACAGCGTGCAGCGCACGACGCGCTATCACAAGAACGTGTTAAGAAGACATGGACAGTTAGTGATGATGGGAAAAGTGGGCAAGACTGATCATGTGATACTAACACATGGAACTCCACTACTCCATCACTCCACTTCCTCCACTTCCCACGAGAGACGTGGGTAAGGCACAATGACTTGTAAAAATAGGTTCTCCTCCCTATTTTCAGAACAAGACAACAAAAACCAAGTGTTGATACAATCGTATCCAAACACCAGAACTGATAGCTTACATTCTGCAAGCCAGTTCAACTTTCTGATACGAGTCATACACAGCCAACACCTCCACAATCTCAACACCTTCTTCGCTTCCCTCCCTAAGATCAACCCCATCTCCTTCACTTTGTGACCGAAGCAAGTCTGGAACGACCATTTCTTGGTTTAGGCCAGAATTGTACAGATTGATTTCTCGAATCACAAGCACTCGCGTGCAGTGCATTTGTTTAGGGTTTAGATTCATTTCTCATTCACACACCCCAAATTACCAAAACCGACAGAAATAGTTTTCACCCATAAACAGGTGTTTTTAAAAGATACGAGGTGCCTCTTTCGTGGTCTTTTTTTTTTTTTTTTTGAATCAATGGGTAATGATTTTATGAGGGTTTGGGTTTACTTGAAACTTTGCCTTGAGATGATTCAGGAGTAAGAATTTTATAAGAAATGATGCTTTGATTAACTGATAAATTGAAACCCTAATTATGAATGCAAGCAGTGCAATCATTTTGGAGGAATTACAAATATTGCATGAAAAGGAAAATTGCTAAAGGAAATACTAAAGGGAATTTTGGAGGAGAGAGCGGCGCGACATCTAGGTATTGAAGGATTTGAGCCATCGGGCGTGTATTACTACGCCTTCTAGCTTGTCAGTATTGATGAGATTGCAGTAACCTCCCAAAATAATTTCCGCCACTAGGTACGGCTCGTCTTTCCCTTCTGTGGAATCAGACGGAGCAGGCTGAGCAGCAATTCTGGTTACCATATCTCCAACTTGAAATAGGTTTGGGTGTTGGGCCATTACTTTCCTAGATTCCTCATCTTTAACTGTGACAACTTCTAGAATCTTGATAAAATATTTGAAAGGACCAGCATCACATTCGCATCTCCTAGTGACGGATGGGTTGATAATTGGATCGAGTCCCCAAGCTTTGGGGGAAAGAGGAGTGACTGGTTGCAAAAAGGGTTGTTCAACAAGACTTACTTGTGTCCGGAATCTGCGAATGAATGCTGATACACTCTCCCCAGGAAGTTGTGTCACATTCGCGATTTGTTGATACGACAACAAATAGTCTTTAGGATTAGACGGCTTGTTGGAGACCCTTTCATTTATAGACACTGGCAAAGGACATACCCATAACTTTGTCTTGTTATCGTGTATCCATGAGCGCCTCAGGACCATATCATAATTTGGGTACTCTTTAACCACATGAAATTTGGCGTGTGTTAAGGCATCTCCCACCTTAATTTCAAGATTGATGTACCCGTAAGTGTCTCTAGACTCTCCTTCTGAATTTTTGGTTATGATTGGACAGTAAAAAACTTCCTTCTTTGAATCTTTGCAGCTCTCAGAGTTTTGAAGGTGACAATATTGAAATCAGAGGCCGCGTCAATCAGTGTGTTGTCAAACTCGACGTCCTTAAAGTGAGTGGTGGTTAGGAGTCCCCAGTTGCATCTATCAGTCGCGCTTTTCAGGGAAGATTGGGGTTTGGGAGCGACTTCCTTGACTGGAAACAGACGCTTGCCTGATACAATATGGTTGAGGGCTGCAAATATTTCTTGACGTTGCGACCTGGAGAAATACAGGATTTCACATAAATGCTCCATCATAGACTGTACGGTTTTGTGGACGCAGTCCCCAGAAATCATGCAGCTCCTGACATGAAGGGGATCTATGTGAACACCTTCATTTTCTAATTGGTGTTCTCCTGCATCCACTTTTTCTTTGAAAATACGCTTTAACTTGTTGCAGTCACTGGTTGGGTGATTGACGAACCTATGGTAACGACAATATTTAGGATTTGCCATTTCTTCCTCGGTTGGTGGACGTCTGAGAGGAGGTAACTTGATGGCGTCATCTTGAATCCATGCTTCCAGGAGTTCAATGACTTCATCCATTGGAAATGGTAAGTCTAGAGCAGCATCTCCAGTTTCTTGTTGTTGCATAGGGGTCTTAGCCGCGGCTTTCCGGGATGGAGTTGTATATGCTGGTGCTGCACGCTTGGGTTGTTTTTCTGCTACTGGAGCTTTCCTTTTCCCTCCTTCACCTACTACGCTTACAGAAGGGACGATGTTATATTGCTTGTTGATGAGGCGTCTTTTTCTTCGAGTTTCTCATGCATCTTCACCCCTGGACGACCTGGTTCTTTCTAACAACGCTGGTGCGGTTGTAGCCGACCGCTTAGCAGCTTCATGAAGTTCAGAGATCGTCTGGAAACACAGGTTTTCCAATAAAGCACGGTAGATGGGAACCATACCGTTAATGCATGATTAGACCAACTGTTGTTCGGTCACATTTGGATCGTGACAATCCAATGCTTGAATTCTGAATTTCTTAACATAATCGTTTGGATGCTCGTTGTTTCGTTGACACATTCTTCCTAAGTCTGAGAAAGTGATTTGCTCAGACACGAAGAAATATTTCTTGTAGAAGGCGATGACCATCTCACACCAGTTGGATATGTTGTTTGGTGCAATGTTGTTGTACCAGGTATACACTCTTCCAGTAAGCGACTTTGAAAATTCTTTCAGACGAAGGACATGATTGTATTCGTGTTCCCTAAAGGATTCCAGAAAACGAGAGATGTGTTCACGAGCGTTACTAGTACCATCATTGAGGGAAAACTGAGGAGAGGAGTATCCTCTCGAGAGAGGAACTCTTTGAACATCAGGAGGATACGGAGGTTGGTGTTGGTGCATGTCCAACGGGTTTTCCTTGCCTCGATTTTGGAGGAGACGCTCCAGATCCTCACGTGTGATGAAGTTGGACGACTGATTCATTTCCCTTGAGCGCTCAGGAGCAACACGAACTTCCTCATCTATGAAGGCACGCCCTGTTGAAGTGTTTGCGCCAGGAGTGTTGAAAGTGTTCCTTATCGTCTCAATGGGCTGACGCGGCTCTTGTGATAGTCGTTCCGTTAGCGTCTTAAGGAAAGTGAGTACCTCTTTCTGAGTCGTAGCCATGTTTGTCTGAGACTTAGAGAGAACTTCTTGTCTTTCCATCAAATCAACAATGGTAATGGGGGGTTGGCTTCATCTGGCTCCTCCAGTCTCTCGTCCCGCTAAAGAAATGGTTGCATCCCTGGTGACGATTGGAGGTGTCATGCTCGAAAAACTATTAGGAGTAGCAGCGGCTCTAGATCTGGTAATATGAGGCTTCATGCCAGAGGGGATGCTTCCGTCGTTACTGGTTGTAGGATCAGAATCTCGCAAAAATTATGTCTCAGCGAAATTATCAATGGTATTGCACAATAGCGTCGCAGAACAATTTCAGAAACGACGTCAGTAAGGATCATGAGAAAGATGTGATAGTCTTGCGAAAATTAGAGAGCGTGCGAAGTTAACATTTGTAAGGTTGCGAGAATGTCGCAAACCATATCCGAAAATAAAGGACATATTAGCTGTCATCCACTATGTATTTCCTTACAAATAGTCATTCGAGTTGTAAAAAGAGGGAGAGATCTTTTTTGAGTAAGAAACAAGTAAATAGGAGAGAGAAAGTTCAGAGCAGAGTTCATTCTTGATTTCTTTATTTTACTTGTAAGAACATTCAAACATTAATCAATAAAATTAAAAGTGTAAACCTAAAAATGAGTTTATCAACAATGAAATCATATGAGGGGTGTAGTGTAGGATTTCCTGCAACTACATAATGGCGCTAGAAACAGGGAATTGAAGATCGAAAGTTGAAGATTGTTGGTTGAGAATATTCAAATCAAGAAAGTGATTAAATAAATCAGTGAATCAGTTAAAAGAGAGATGAGCAGAATTAATGAAAATGGCAAAAGATTGGAGTGTAATATGATAACAAAAAGCTTGATCAATGAATTTCATGAAAACGTCAAAGGAAAAATACATAAACGAAATTTTGAAGGAAAGAAAATTATAGCGGTAGAAAAAATATCACCCTTGAAAGAGTGGGAAAAGCAAAAAATTGCATTCATCGCGGAAGAAGTACCAAAAGAAAATTTAAATCATGCATCTCCGTTGGTCATCACAGTGCCTGTTACACGAAAAGAGAAGGATATGGCAATAAAATCTGCAGGAGAATAGATGTTGAACAGAACTTTAATCGATACAGGAAGTTATTAAAGTTCAGTTGATATAATATTTTATCATGCATTCCGGGGAATGGGATTTAAAGATGAAGAAATGTCCAGTTCAGCATATTTTGTTCACGGCTTTGAAAAATCCACAACAAAACCTAAAGGAGAAATAGTGGTGCGAATTCCACTTTGAGAAATCGAAACATATGTAACATTGTGTGTGGTGGATATGGAATCGCCATATAATATTTTATTAGGAATATCATGGATACATGCGATAAAAGTTGTGGTATCAACGTTGCATCAATGTATTAAATTCCCCACTCCAAAAGGAATAGGTGAAATTAGAGGAGATGTTGACAATGCGAAATTATGTCATCAAATTGAAGTAAAGCATTATGAAGAACAAGCAAAAAGGAAATAATTTCGCAGAAAATTGGCAAAGAAAGCAAAGAAGGAAGAAGAATTTAGAGTTTATATGATAAGGGAAAAAGAAGGAAAAGGAATACCCAGCGAAATTTCGGAAGAAGGGGAAGAACCCATAAAAGCAATAAAAGAACCAACACCAATGGGAGCACCCAAATCCAGTTACACTGTCGCAGAACCAACAAAAGAAATAAATGTTGGGACTGTAGAGGAGCCTCTAATGTTGAGAATTGGAACCAAAATGGATGTAGAAGAAGAAGAAAAAACTGTCAACTTGTTGCGAGAATATAAAGATATTTTCGCAGGAAACATGGATGAGATACCAGGAATAGATCCATCAATTGCTTGCCACAAATTGGAGATTAAAAAAAATGTGAGACCATTTAAACAGAGAATAAGAAAAATTGCAACAACTTACCATTCCCAAATAGAAGAAGAATTACAGAAAATGCTTGAGGCAGGAATTATTAGAGAAGCTAAATACCCAGAATGGATAGCGAATATGGTTATTGTCCCAAAGAAAAACAAGGGAATCAGGATTTGCATAGATTTCACTGATTTGAACAAAGCTTTCCCCAAAGATAGTTTTTCGTTACCCGATATTCCTCAAATGGTGGAATCTGCAGCGGGAAATGATAGGGTACCATCTTTAGATGGGTACAAAGGGTATAACCAAATTCCTCTCGCTGAAGAAGATCAAGAACATACTGCTTTCTTTGCCCCTAGAGTTTTATATTGTTACACGAAAATGCCATTTGGTTTGCGAAATGCGGGAGCGACATATCAAAGAATGGTAGAGAAGGTGTTCGCAAAATGGATACATAAAATATTGGAAGTATACGTGGACGACATGTTAGTAAAGAGTAAAGAAGCTAAATACCATGTACAAGACTTGAGGGAGATTTTTGAACAAATGCGGCAGTATAACATTAAATTGAATCCTGAGAAGTGTACTATTGGAGTTGCATCGGGAAATTTTTTAGGCTACATTGTATCAAAGGAAGGAATACAGGTTGATCCAGAAAAAGTCGTGACATGCCAACACCAGCAACAATAAAAGATGTACAGAAGTTGAATGGGCTTCTAGCTTCGCTGGGGAGATTCATTTCGCGATCATCAGACAAATGTAAATATTTTTTCGATATACTCAAGAAGGGTGCGAAATTTAAATGGAGTGATGAATGTGAAAAGGCTTTTCAAGGAATCAAAGAACATCTTATGAATACAACTATTTTACAAAAGGCAGAACTAGGAGAAGAATTATTGATTTACCTTGCGACAACGTCACATGCATTAATTGTTGTGTTATTGCGAGTAGACGCAGGAGTTGAGAAACCCATTTATTACATTAGCAAAACTTTAAATACTGCTGAGAATAATTACTCAAAGATTGAAAAATTAATCTTAGCATTAGTCTATGCATCATTTAAGCTCCGCATATATTTTCAAGCACACAAGATAAAGGTATTAACAAAAGTTCCAATTGAATCAGTGATGAAGAATTCTAAAAGATCGGGAAGGGTAGAGAGATGGAATGCACAAGTAGGCCACTTTGATATTAAATATGAAATTTTGTCTTCACCAAAATCACAAGTTGTTGCGGATTTCTTGGCAGAATTTCCTTTAGAATAAGATGAAGCAGTAGAAGAGATGATGGATGTAGAAGAAGAACATGGAGATCCAAAAGATTTATTAACAGAACCAAATAGATGGGAAATATTGGTAGATGGATCATCAAATGGAGAAGGAAATGGAGTTGGAATTGTCTTAATTTATCCAGAAGGGATAAAGATGGCTTTTTCATTCAGATTGGAATTTGCATCCACTAACAATGAAACAGAATATGAAGTTGTGATACATGCTTTAAGATTCGCAATAGAGATGAAACTAGAAAATTCCAGGATCACTAGTGATTCGCAGCTAGTTATTCGCCAAATAAAAGGAGAGTATACTACAAATGAACCATCCTTGAAGAAATACAAGAAGCTGGTTGAAGAATTATCAGCGAAAATCCCAAAGATAAAATGGAGGCACATTTCAAGAAAGGATAATAGACTCGCAGACGCTTTTGCTTTCATCTCAAGCATGATGACAGATCCAACTGCGAGATGCATAAAAATACAAACACTTCTGTCACCATCAATAAATAAAGAAGAGGAAGATGTGGATGTATGGTGATAGATAATGAAAAAAGAACAAATGACAATGTCGCAGACTGGAGAATGGAACTTCAAGCATATTTGGCGAAAGGAAGAAACACCAAGAAATAGATTGGAAACACACAAGTTAAAAGCCGAGCAACGAATTATGAATTAAGAGATGGGTTGCTATACCGAAAATCCTTTAGTGGACCATCACTCAGATGTTTGACACGAGAGGAAGGAGAAAATGCTGAAAATGTTACATAGTGGAGATGCTGGCAATCATAGTGGAGGATCTTTGGCACATAGAGCAAAAAGCAAGGTTATTATTGGCCATACATGCATGAAGATGCAAAACAAATATCAAGACGTTGCGAAGATTGTCAGCGACATGGAAAGAAAATACATGCACCAGGAGCACCATTGTCATCTTCAACCAGTGTATGGCCCTTTGGAAAATGGGGCTTAGACATTGTGGGGCCATTTTTACCAGGAACTGGACAAAGAAGATACTTAATAGTCGCAACAGATTATTTCACAAAATGGACAGAAGTGAAGGCAGTACAACATATTCGCGACAAAGATATCTTTACATTCATATTCGAAATATCATTTGCAGATTTGGAATTCCTACACAGTTGGTATCTGATAATGGGAAACAGTTTGAGGGGAGAATATAGAAATGTTACTTAATGCATTCAAGATAAAATGTGGAAAGTCCACTCCTTTGTATCCACAAGCTAATGGGCAAGTAGAAGCAACAAATAAAACAATTGCAGATATATTAAAGAAGAAATTGGAAGGACATCACAGATCATGGTGCGAACAAGTACATAATGCAGTATGGGCTTATAATACAACTAGAAGAGAAGCTACTGGAATGTCACCTTTTTGTTTAACATACGGAGTTGAAGCGGTGTTACCAACAGAAGTTGTTATTCCGACAACAAAAGAGAAGCTTGGGAGAAAAATCTTAGTGCGGGTTTAATTTTAAACAAACTTGATGAATTAGAAGAAAAAGAGAAAAAGCTTTACAACATATGGAGAATTATCAGCGAAGATTAGCTCGAGAATATAATAAACGTGTCAAATACGTGAATTTCAACCAGAGATTTAGTTCTGCGAGAAACACCAGTATATCAGCGAGAAAATGGTGGAAAATTAGCGAAAAAATGGATGGACCTTACATCATTAAGGAGATAGTTGGAACAGAGCTTATAGATTAATGGATCCAGAAGGGAGAGATGTTGGTCATAGATTAGACAGACCATGGAACAGGTTGTATTTGAAAAGATATTATCAGTAAGAAGCTTTGAGAAGTTATGAATTCTGAAAAAATAATTGCAGAATTACTCATATCAAAAGAAGATCATGATGTGCGAAATTGTCAGAGATAACCACAGAACAATGACATAAAAGAAAGGGGCGAACCTTTATGGCGTACACCCTAGTTCGCGAATAAAATTTCGCAAGAGGCAAATGTAAGACCTAAAGTACGTCATATTAGGGGGTACCTGTTACATGGCTCAGGGAAAGGCTACACCGCCACCGGAACCTGAGTCATGGAGATTTGGGGTCAATAAAGCCCATCCGGGAGAGGCACCTTGGATTCTCAACTTAAGCATATGACTTAGGTTGGGTGACTAAGGTAATAAGGACTCTCCAAGGAGTGCAGAATCTGATCAAGGCGCCGAGGTACACGGTTGAGTCAAGGGTGCCGGGGCGTTTGAAGCGTCCTTGCCATTCTTGACAAGTCTTGGCTTATACTGCACTCGGCCTGAAGAAAACCCCACTTAGGGTAGTCTCGTAACCATAAGCCCTATAGGAAAAGGGATAAGAGGCTGCGAAAACAACTGGTTGTTGTTAAGACTGGATGGGAGGATCTAACCTTGTATGGTAGAAGTACGCCTCCTTGAAGGGGCAACCAGGGGGGAGATAAGGGCGGCACCCTCCATTAGGGAGCTGATAAGTGTCTTAAGACGCAAATGTCATGAGGCTTTTTATTCGCAAGGATATTAAGGCTTGTCATATTTGTGCAACAATCCTGAAGAGGCAATAATACAAAAAGATAAGACGAGATCAATGGGTTTTCGCATGAAAGTGCGAAGACGTCCTGCGATTTCGTCGCAAGACGCAATGTCATGGGGCTTTATTTTCGCAAGAATATTTAGGCCTGTCATATTGTCGCAACATTCCTGAAGAGGCCATAATACAAAAGAAAAGGTTAAGACAAGATCAATGGGTTTTTGTATGAAAATGCAAGGACGTCCTGCGATTTTGTCGCAATGACAAGAGATGGCATAATAAGACCTTTAATTAGGAAGGCAAAATAAGACCATATGATAAAACAAATTGATGATAAGCATTCACAATTATTTTGTGCAAGAAAGATAATGAGAGGCAAGTATGGGAATCGATATACAAGAAGCATTATCTTTCTTATCAACAAAATATTAAAAGGAAAAGTTGACTTCAAAGTTATTGAAAAATGTAGCTCTCAAAAGTGATAAAAATAAGACAGCTCAAGAAAACAAAGCTAGAAAAGAAGCTCAAGCTTCAATATTAATATCAGTAGCAGGAGATGACAGAAATTCTTCGCCAACATTCTCGCAAGCTTCTCCTTCATTTCGACTTTGATCTTCGCCATGACTAGCATTTTGATTATCTCCAGCAATTACTTCTTCAGGAGAAATTTCTTTCTCATTCTGATTAATACCAGCAGATACTTCTTTAGAAGGAACCTCTTCTTCATCTTCCCGGAAATTATCCTCTGCACCGCTTTCGTAATCATAATCACTATCAGCAGGACGAGGAATTTCATCATCATCTACTTCTAGAGGATCAATTGATGTAAGAGGAAGAGAGTTGGACAGTAAGATGTCATTTACAAGGACTTCAGCCCGGAGATGAACTTGGCGAAGAAGTGCTCTTTGATGATTCCTATCTTGAATATCTTTAAAATAAGCAAGGTAATCAAGTCTTCTTTCTGCTCGATCGCGAGAACCAGTGAGGGTAGAGACGAGCAAAGCATTCTCTTTGCGAATTTTGGCATATTTAGCCTCCAAGTCAGAAATAGAGGAATGAAGGTTCTTCTCAGACTCTGCGAAAAATAGAATACAAAATTTTGTTAAAATAAGGAATTCAGAGAGATATGACAAAGAAAATATAATTAAGGCAGTCAAACTATTATGACTACCTTCCTTTTGCGAAATAAGGTGTTGAATCAAGGATAGACAACTATTCTCCCAATGGTCCATTGCATCATCAAATTTATCTCCAACTAAACCTTTAAGTCGAGACTGAAGATTTTTCTCTTTAGAAACAAGGAAGGCATTTTTCTTCGCAAGAGAAGAATAAGATTCTTCTAATTTGGAATATTGTTCTTTAAGCTGATTTGCCTTCACACTTAAAGTTATTCTACCTTGAATGAGTGTATCTCTTTCAGCGACAGATGATTTTGTTACTTCTTTAAGTTTATTTCTTAAAGAGCGAAGAGATTTCTCTTGGTCAGCACATACTTTTTGGAGAATATTAAGTTGTTGCGAAGATATCGCCATCTTATTTAAATAAACTCGCTTCTCTTGAGATAAGGTTTTATTCTCATCTGATAAAGTTCCCATCCCTAAATTAGCTTTGGTTAAAGAATAAGAAAGACGAGATACTTCATTACTTAATAAATCTTGTCTTTGAACTAATTGGGTATTTTCATTGGTAAGATTATTTATTTGGTCAAGGGAATATGAATAGAGGTTATCTAATTGGTTATATTGATCCATTAAAACTTCTTTATCAACACGGGCTTCTTCAACAGCAGATTCAAATTGATATCTCTTCATTACTCGTTTCTGATTTAATGCTTAACATGCGAAAGAGGGATTTAAAGGATAATTAAACATGGGAAGGATAAAACCATCGAAAAGGCAAATTAAAGACATAGATGAGAAAATCATACCTCTTAATTCATCATTCTTCTTGCGAAGATCGTCATGATCCAGCAAAAAATTCTGAAGTTTCTGATTTTCAAGACGAAGAGCATTACATTCTTTTTCTAAAGTTGTCTGCGAAGCAGCTTTGTCAGAACCCAAATGCTTGCTCAAAATTTCACAAACATTAGACTTAATGGGATCAGTAGAAGACTTCTTGCCATCATCCAGAATCTCAGATAAAACCTTGAAAGCAATATCTATCCCTTCCACGGTTTCTTTCGACAGAGGAAGAGACTTGGGTAGAGAACTAGTAGGAATAGAAGGTTGAGAAACATTCTCAATGGGAAGAGAAGAGGTTTAATTCGTATGAGGATCCATAAGGGGAATTTCAATCATAGAAAGATCAACTGGAGAAATGAAATCATATGCAGCATTTTCGCGAGTTGGAGATAAAGGTTTATCTTGCGAAGAGGTCGCATGAGATTTGGAAGAAATGAAATCAGAGGCAGCATCTTCACGAACTGGAGAAAAGGTTTATCTTGCGAAGATGTCGCAGGAGATTTGGAAGAAATGAGTAGGTGGAAGGGAACAGAAGTTGGAACAGTCTTGAGGTGGCGAGATTTCTTGTGAGGTTTATGAAGATTTTTATCGCCATGCGAATTACAATCTAGATAAGAAACAGAGGCAACAATATTGTTATTAGATAAACATAGTGTTTCTTACTACCTTCTCATTCGCAGACTTTCTTTTGTGTGCGACAACTTTATGCTGTGGTTTGGGATTGTTAGGGTTCTGAAATGTAAATTTAGTGTTGGAGCCGCTTTTGCTGAAATAACAAGAGTATGGGAATCACATAAATAACATCACATAAGGCAATAAACAAGATTAATTTCAAATATATCAATTTCAGCAAAACTTATAAGGAAGAAAATAGAAGACTAACCTTGATGAATCCATGAAAAATGATACCAAGGAGATTGTCTTGAAGAAGATCACGAACTATGAAGATCTAGTTTGAAGATGAAGAAGAACTTAAAAAGATTGAAGAGGAAAGAAGAAAAATTGCAATAACGGAATTTGCAGAAGAACGATGAAGTTGCAGAGAGAATAAAAGGAAAGAAGAAGAGAATGAAAAGAAATATATATAGAGGGAATTTTTCCTCGAGAAAATAAACACGGTTAATACGGAAAGATTTAAGCGATTAAAAAGTAACGGTTACAAAAGACGTGTCGAGAAATAAATGGAAGAAAGAATACGTGTGATAAATGTGGAATATGAGAAGATAAGCAGTTGCGGCATTTCTCACATCATTCTCTACTTTGCAGAGAAGATATGAGAAGAGGAAAGATGTAGGATCAGAATCTCGCAACAATTATGTCTCAGCGAAATTATCAATGGTATTGCACAATAGCGTCGCAGAACAATTTCAGAAACGACGTTAGTAAGGATCATGAGAAAGATGTGATAGTCTTGTGAAAATTAGAGAGCTTGCGAAGTTAACATTTGTAAGGTTGCGAGAATGTCGCAAACCATATCCGAAAATAAAGGACAGATTAGCTGTCATCCAATATGTATTTCCTTATAAATAGTCGTTCGAGTTGTAAAAAGAGGAAGAGATCTTTTTTGAGTAAGAAACAAGTAAATAGGAGAGAGAAAGGTCAAAGCAGAGTTCACTCTTGATTTCTTTATTTTACTTGTAAGAACATTCAAACATTAATCAATAAAATTAAGAGTGTAAACCTAAAAATGAGTTGATCAACAATGAAATCATATGAGGGGTGTAGTGTAGGATTTCCTGCAACTACACTGGTGTTGGTGCTAGAGGATGTAACACCATGCGATGTGTTGACTATGCTGGCAGGCGGTACATTGGTGTTAACAGCAATGATATTGGCACCAAGAGTGTTATCAGTACCTGTAGCATCAGGATTGGTAACTGACCAAGACCTAAGATCTAGCATCTTGAATTTGAGAAATTGAAATGAAATTTAAAATTGATCTTGTAACCGAGAGATTAACCTCCCACTGTGGTCGCCAGTTGTTTTTGGGTAAAAACTGATTCTGCTGGTTTTGGTAAATTCGGGTGTGTTGATGAGAAACGAATTCAAAACCTAAACAAATGCATTGCACGGGAGTACTTTAGATTCGAAAGATCAATCTGTACAATCCTGGCCTAAACCAAGAAATGGTCGTTCCAGTCTTGCTTCGGTCACAAAATGAAGGAGAAAGGGTGATCTTAGGTAGGGAAGCGAAGAAGGTGTTTGAGATCAGAATGTGGAATTATGAAGGTATGGCTGTTTTATGACTTGTATCAGAATATGGAACTGTCTTGCAGAATGCAAGCTATCAGTGAACTGGCTTGCAGAATGTAAGCTATCAGTTCATGGTGTTTTCTGGATACTTGTGTTGATAACACTTGTGTTGTTTTTTTAAATAGGTTGAAATCCTATTTATACAAGTCATGTTCGAGCACACCTTGATCTCGTAGGAGGTGGAGGTGACTAAGCAGTGGAGAAGTGGGGTTGTGTAAAAAGTGGTGATCACCATGTTTCCATTACGAGGGGAAACTGGTCACACTTTCACCCACTAATCTCATTGTTGTTAACCGTCCGTCCTTTCCTGACACTTTCTCGTAATGGACGCGTTGCACGCTGCATGTTGTTGTTGATGGTGGATTTTAGTTGAGGGCTAAAATTGTAAAACCAGTGTTTAATGCGCTGACATCCTCCAAAGGGTAAAGCCGTTTGATAAGTGATGAGTACCTCTTCGCTTTATTTATTCGAAGCAATTTAATAAATACACAAAATTCACCCAGAATGGTGCATGCAGCAACAATCCCAATTATTCTGTGAATTTTAACATTATTAATTAATGCATTATTTGCCTAGTATTTCCTGTATTGTTCCTCGCCGAACTCTCATTATTAGCATGACATGACGACTGAGTGTTCACTCTCAGAAGAGTAACATGAATCTCCAAGTGCCAATTTTGATACATGCACGAAATACACGTACAGACTACATCACTCTCTGACAAAGAGAATTTTGAATCGATGTGCTTTCAGCTCGATCGAACGTATTTAATTTCCTTAAGGAAAGTCTGGACTGTCCATATCAGTCTCAGAAACGATCGCGGACACACAAGTTGGCGCGCAATTTAACAAGCCTAACCAAACCCTGGTAAGAATAGGCGATTGACGTGATGACCACCGGAGGTCCCACTTGTGCCCTAGCCGGTCGAACATCACACGAACACCTCTCAGCACCAACAAACGCAAACCATATGTAGGGTGGCTGTGCTGTTTTGTAGAGGTTCGATCGAATGTAGACTGTCCAGGGAAGTCTTAAAACCATCGCAACCGTCCAACTTCGCAAGCCTGGTTGGATGGATTAGATCATCCCATGAATGATCAGATAAGCGTTAACGCACACGTTGGTGGGCCCACTTCTCCCTCACCCGATCGGTTTCTCATGTCAAGGCTATGGATCAATGAAACGATTGCTCAAACCATGGCATGCGTGATGCTCTTAAGTGTCTCGAAAATTCCACTAATTTCTTAAATCGATCACAACCATCCAACTTAGCCAGCCTACTTAGATGGCTTAGATCGCATTTAGGATCGTCAGAAAGGTTCACATACGTTCACCTTCAGCCCAACATGGGTCACACGTGATCGGTCTCTCCAAAGGAGGATCACGGCGTGCCAAACCATTTGGACAAAGTCACGCGTGCGTGACTGATTCAAAACCCTAATTAGGGTTTGCGGCGATGCATATCTGTCGTAGTTCGATCGCGTCCATCCATCTTCGCCAGTCCAAATGGAGGGTGTAGATATAGACTCAAGAGGTCCCAAGGATGTCGACGTTATCACCGTGGGCCCATCTGTGCGTGTGACCGGTCGGCCTAGGCGAACCATGGACGAGCGCCTCGAAACGCACGCCCGAAGGTGGCATGTCACGCGGCTGCCAAATCATTTGAGGCAATGGATTTTTATCGCAAATCGATCACGACCACTCATCTTTTCCAGTCAATTTGAGTGGCCTAGATCAAGCCTTCGTGGGACTGAGAGGTATAGACGTGCACAACAACAAACCACCTCCATGCGTGACCGATCAGTCCCACCAAAAGTAACGCCCATGCTTGAATTCGATCAAGACAAAGAGGGATGCTTGCGCACCTCTTAAAAAACCCTAAAATTCCATCAACGTTCGTATATATATGCCGTAAACCATCTCGTCCGTCCAACTTTGCCAGCTTGGACGGACAACCTAGGTTAAAAGCTAGACGACCAATGAAGCACCTCAGTGATCATCGTACACCACTCTTCCACAGGGAGTGATCGACCAGGGGATGTCCCTCCCATGCGGCCTCCAAACGATCACTCGAAGATGGTTGGACGTGATGCTATTTTAAGACGCTTAATCCGCGACTTATTCGGTTAAGCTTTAAAACATCGATGCTTCATACATATTGATTGTTTTCGATGCATTACATGCATCGAGCATACACGATATTTGAAGAATACCAACTCCTTAAATAACTTAGCATCGTATGTTATTTCCTGCGTGGGTCCCACGATCCGCTCATTCGAGACATCAAGCATGTCACAAACTGGGGGATACTTACTGGGGTATTGGTCTGGCGGTTTACAGCGTGCAACGCGCCATTACAAGGACGTGTCAGGAAAAGGTGGACGGTTAACAGTGATGAGGGAAGTGGGCAAAGGTGTGATCGTGTGACAATCACCACTTCTACACGACCCCACTACTCCATCACTTCACCTCCTCCACTTCATACGAGATGAGGGTTGCGCTCAATGACTTGCATAAATAGGTCCTTCACCTATTTCCAACACGGACACAGAGAAACCAAGTGTTGTCATCAGTATCCATAAAACACCCAGAACTGATAGCTTACATTATGGCAAGCCAATTTGATATTCTGATACAAGTCATAAACAACCAACACCTTCACAGTCTCAACACCTTCTTCGCTTCCCCTCCTTAAGATCAACCCTATCTCCTTCACTTTGTGACCGAAGCAATTCTGGAACAGCCATTTCTTGGTTTAGGCCAGAATTGTATAGATTGATCTCTCAAATCAAAAGCACTCCCGTGCAGTGCATTTGTTTAGGGTTTAGATTCGTTTCTCATACACACACACCCAAAATTACCAAAACCAGTAGAAACAGTTTTCACCCATAAACAATTGGCGACCACAGTGGGAGATTAATCTCTCGGTTGTGAAGTCAATCTCTTCAATACCCAATCCCATTTGGCTGATTTTAAAGATGGTTGGTCTTAGGACTCCCCCAACAATTTCAAATCCTGGTTGAAGTTCCTCCAATGAAGATACCCCCCTTCTCAATGGTGTATCTGATGGTGTAACTGAAAGAATCCCAACATTGATCGAGTTAGCGCGAGTGCAAGAGATTCACACGAAGAACATGGACCTGATCAAAGAAACGATAAATGGCATACTCGATCTCCTCATCAAGATGACATCAGATATGAGTGGTTCTCCTGTCACGAAGATTTCTACACTGGGGACTGATCCTCGCAACGATCCTCCTCAAGTCAATAGTTTCACTATGAACCAGAGGCCGGTGGATCAGGAAGCGGCTTCTCTAGTGGAAAGTTTATGTGAACTTTTACACCTCTCGAAGAATAAGCGGGCGGAGACGTTTGCTGCAATCAACCAGATAACCCTGAACGTGCATTTGACTCCTTTCCGTCCAGAAGACTCGAAAGCACAAGAGATATCTTTGAATAAAGTCACATTTACAGAAGAAGACATGATGGCGGAAGAAGGTCACAACCAGGCCTTACATGTTACTGCACGCATCAAGGATTAAGAGTTCAAGAGGGCCCTCATCGACACGGGAGCGTCTTCGAATGTGATTACTCCCAAGACACTCGGGACAGCCAAGGTTCTCCCAAGAAAGATCGTGCGGCGTCCTACTACGATGACAGACTTTGAAGGGAACCAAACCAACACATACGCGTATGTCTATCTGAATTTATCTGTAGGGCCCGTCCAGTCAAAGGTGAAATTCGAAGTCATAGAAAGGTAGCCGAAATACCGTATACTACTGGGGAGGCCATGGCTTCATGAAAATAGGATTGTCCCGTCGACGTATCATCAGTGCCTGAAGACTATGCTGAACAAAGAAGTCGTTCGTATTCCTACATCATTGTCTCCTTACGCGCCGATATGTGGAGTGGAATTGTTTGAACCAGGGGAAGCTCTGCGGGAAGAATCAAACAAAGTTCATTGCATCTCACTCGCCACGTGGGCGTCAATCCAGGAAGAGGACCGACTTGCATCATTGAGGGATAAGCCCCACGATGCATCTTTGCTGACAAGGTGTTCTTCTTCATCCGGTGAAGCCACGACCCATGTTCACACTAAGAGGGAGTGAACTTTTGTGGAGAGCCGTGATCATAAAGGGAAAACCGTGTACCGAAGCCGCTGTTAGAAGTTAGCAGGGGAGACTGTTACCCAGTCCTCCGCCCGATGGAATTCTACAACAACGACGAGCCACAAGAAGAAGTGTTAGATGCTCCACGACAGCTACAAGATGACACCAACTCCACAACTGATGAGCTCGAAATCGTTAACATCGGGAATGAGGAATCTCCTAGGCCTATCTCCATCATCTCAACCTTATGTATGGATAAACGCACGAAGCTCGTGGAACTTCTCAAAGAGTACCAGGACATATTCGCTTGGACGTATGAAGAAATGCCCGGTTTAGATGAAAAATTGGTCACCCATCATCTACATGTCATACCTGGATCGAAGACGGTTAAACAGTCTCCGAGGAGGTTCAGACACGAGGTAGAAGAGCAAATCAAGACTGAGATTCAGAAGTTGCTAGATGCTGGCTTCATCAAACCTATTCATCATCCATCCTGGGTGTCTAATGTGGTTCCCGTAAAAAAGAAAAATGAACAGATCAGGTGCTGCGTGGATTTCAGAGACTTGAATAGATGCAGCCCCAAAGATGATTTTACTCTACCTAACATCGACATGTTAGTGGATGCCACCAGCGGACACGGCGTGTTCTCCTTCATGGATGGATATAGCGGCTACAATCAGATAAGGATGTATGAGCATGACGCGAGTAAGACAACTTTTCGAACTCCCGTCGGGAATTTTTATTATACTGTAATGCCATTTGGTTAATCCCGATGCGACGTATCAACGCGCTATGAGGGCATTCTTCCATGACATGATGCATAAGCAAGTTGAAGACTACATGGATGATATAGTAGTCAAACCAAAAGCTCGGGAGGCCCACACAGGAGTCTTACGACAAGTGTTCGAAAGGTGATTGTTGAGGGAATCAAAATGAATCCACTCAAGACCCAAGCTATCCTCACGATGCTTCCTCCGCGAACTGTGAAGGAACTCCAAAGCTTCATGGGCTGGTTTAGCCCATCTTGTTGCTTCATTCACCCCCTTACTGAAGAAAGGAGAAAGTTTCGTCTGGACCGCACTACGACATGAAGATTCAACGAATATTTTCATCTCCAAATCATCATAAAGGGTTCGCCTATTATGTCAGCCCGGACGAGAGCGAGCCCGGGACGTCTTCAGATCTACTGGAGCCGACACCTCAAGGAAGCAGCCTCAAGAAGATAGAGATGTTTGCATCATCATGTCGAGAAAGAATCTGCATCTTTGGCAAATCACTCTGTCAGAATTAAGAGGAATGCTTCAGCGAAAGAGCGAACATCCAAATGATTATGTCAAGAGGTCCCGAATTTAGGCAATGGAGGGTCACGATCCAAATGTGACTGAACAATAAGTGGTGTAATTGTGCATCAATAGGATGATACCTGTCTATCGTGCTTTGCTGAAGAACCTGCGCTTTCAGACATCCTCTGCACTCCGTGAAGCTGCTAAACTCTCAGTTGCGACATCACCTTACCTGCTATAAAGAACAAGCCTGCCAGTAATGAAGAGCCTCATGATGTTCGTGGAAGCACACATATCACCAACAGGCAATACAACCTTCATCCATCTGTAAGCAGTTTCGCTGAAGCAGCAAGAGGAAAACCACCGAGATACAACATCTTGCGCGTCCAAAATCGCCAACTCCAACTCCAGTACCACACGCACGACTGCCACAATGATGAAATAACGTCCAAGATATTCCATATCTGTATCGACGGAAGAAACATCAATGAGAGACGCTTTCAGAATGTCTCCCGTAGAAGAAGTAGTTGCGTTACCAAAGGATATTAACTTCCATACTCCTCAAAAAAACGATCCAAAGAGGATAATGACAAAGGAGTGTGACTGGGACTGCTTAGCACTGCCCATCTCAAAGATGGTGAATTTAGAGAGATGCAAGCACGCTATCATTATGATTCCAAGATGCCCAAAAATGAGGATATACTCAAGAGAGCAGACGTATTGTCAAAGACCAGCGATATTCCTGAATGTCTATGAAACGCAACGCAGGGTAAAGACGGTCTCATGAACCCAGCGTGACAACATCTATCAAGTCGAAGGCTCAGTGGATACTCGTGGGCAGGGGACTGTCTCCCTCTTTTTCATTCCATGAGGCAACATCAAGAAGATATCGGTTCCATCATTAGATTCTCCCTCTAATAACGAGACAATCTCTACCACTATATGAAGACCTCCAAGTTCGTGCCCGTAGTTGTCACGCCTCTTCCTGCCAGTCTCTTTTGATTACAGCTGCAGCTAAGAACCGTTGTTCATTTGTTGATACCAGTGCCCGAGCGTCACCATAGAAACAACCACTACGGACAGAGGTAATACGAACTTCTGCATATTTTATTTTCCCACGAAGAAGTAATAGAGTCACGGAGGAGAGATGGTGATGTCTTTACTATGGTAAACCCACCGACCATACAAGATAGACCATATAAATCACGCTTGGGGACTGAGGCTCAGCATGAAAATCCTTCGCCGTCAGTCAAGGACTTCTTCAGCACAATAGAGATGGTCAATCAAGGAGCATGTAATTCACAAGGGAAAATTGAACTTAAGAAGATGCCGCTTCAACGTTCGCCAGGAGAAGCCTCTTCAATGCTCTCTTCAGAGGAAGCCGCTTCAACGCTCTCTACAGGGTCCGCCTCGACGTTCGCTTCAAAAGCTTCTTAAACAATCTCTCTCCAGGATCCAGTTCGATATTCGCTCCAGAATCCGCTTCAACCCTCTCTCCAGAAGCCACTTCAACACGCCTTCCGGAAGCTACATCAACGTTCTCTTTGGGAGATGCTTCAACATCTTTTCAGAAATTACATCAGCATCCTTTTAAGGATATTCCTCATGATAGGGCTCGTCCTCATCAGAGTCGGGGATTACGACATCGTCATGAATAGTTTGAGAATCCTACCAACAATATGCCTAAGCTACCAGGGGCCAACCGACGTCATGCTAGGGTAACGCTCACCTGGACGCCTCTTGAACGTGACATGCTCCAAGGACAGGACGACCCATCTCTCCTGGTAACATCTAACTTTGTCTCATAAATTTTATCTTTATTTGTCACCATCTAATGCCTACCCCACAATAGTGCAACCATTGCGTGCTAAGCAGGGGACTTAATGTTGATGGTGGATTTTACTTCAGGGCTAAAATTGTAAAACCAGTATTTAATGCGCTGACATCCTGCAAAGGGTAAAGCCATTTGATAAGTGATGAGTACCTCTTCGCTTTATTTATTTGAAGCAATTCAATAAATACACAAAATTCACCCAGAATGGTGCATGCAGCAACAATCTAAGTTATTCTGTGAATTTTAGCATTATTAATTAATGCATGATTTGCCTAGTATTTCCTGTACTGTTCCTCGTCGAACTCTCATTATTAGCATGACATGACGACTGAGTGTCCACTCTCAGCAGAGTAACATGAATCTCCAAGTGCCAATTTTGAGACATGCACGAAATACCCGTACAGGCTACATCACTCTCTGACAAAGAGAATTTCGAATCGATGCGCTTTCAGCTCAATCAAACGTATTTAATTTCCTTAAGAAAAGTCTGGACTGTCCATATCAGTCTCAGAAACGATCGCGGAGACACAAGTTGGCTCGCAATTTAACAAGCCTAGCCAAACCCTGGCAAGAATAGGCGATTGACGTGATGACCACCGGCGGGTCCACTTGTGCCCTAGCCGGTTGAACATCACACGAACACCTCCCAGCACCGACAAACGCCAACCCTAAGTAGGGTGGACGTGCTTCTTTGTAGAGGTTCGATCGAACGTAGACTGTCCAGGGAAGTCTTAAAACACCATCGCAACCGTCTAACTTCGCAAGCCTGGTTGGACGGATTATATCATCCCATGAATGATCAGAGAAGCGTTAACGCGCACGTTGGTGGGCCCACTTCTCCCTCACCTGATCGGTTTTCTCACGGCAAGGCTATGGAGCAATGAAACGATTGCTCAAACCATGGCAGGCGTGATGCTCCTAAGGGTCCGGAAATTCCATTAATGTCTTAAATCGATCACAACCATCCAACTTAGCCAGCCTACTTGGATGGCTTAGATCGCATTTAGGACCTTCAATAAGGTTCACATACGTTCACCTTTAGCCCAACATGGTCCCCACGTGATCGGTCTCTCCAAAGGAGGATCACGGTGTGCCAAAATGTTTGGCCAAAGTCACGCGTGCGTGACTGATTCAAAACCCTAATTAGGGTTTGCGGCGATGTATATCTGTCGTAGTTCGATCGCGTCCATCTATCTTTGCCAGCCCAAATGGAGGGTGTAGATATAGACTCAAGAGGTCCCAAGGATGTCGACGTGATCACCGTGGGCCCATATGTGCGTGTGACCGGCCGGCCTAGTGGTGGGCGTCGTTTACTCAACAAAATAATAAGATGTTTCCCACTAATTAACAAGTAATAAAAGCGGTAATAAGGATCGTTCCCACGAAGAGTAATGCAATTGATATGTTATCTAAATCAGCGAAAATATAAAATAAGGATAAAAAGGATAATAAGAAAAAGATAATGAAGAAATCCTTCGTCGTTACAAACCGTTAACTCAACATTGTACCAGTTTATCTCTTGTTAGAATCAATTGTCACCAACCGTAGAATAGCAGGTACGCTTAGCTATCCCCAAAACTCCTTGTATCACCGGATACGGAAGCGCTCGACTACCGGATTCTGTTCAAAAGAACCACCTTGAGGTTCGCTTACAAGATGTAATTCCCCGAACGCATTAAAATTTATGAATTTAGGTTTGATCCCAGCAGTTAAACTCGGTACGCTCGGTCCACTTACTGGTGTTGTCTTTACTCGCAATTGCTCCACAGAATCCCTCCGCAAGGTCTTGCGATTTCTACTTGTGTAGGAGATAAGCGACAATTACGGATCGACTCAACTCTCTACTAGCATTAGAATAATTAATAGACTAATATTGTTGGCCACTCAAACCAATATAAGAATCAATCATAAACCTTCGATATAGTAAAAACAATCCACAATGATTAACTTTAAAACTTGAAACAAACTTGTAAATAATTGAGCTTCATAATTAGAACTTTGAATTCATCCTCAACAATAAAAGAACATAGAAAAGAGATAATTCTCCCCCTTAAGGCGGAGAAAATCGGTGAGTAGAAGATTTTTTAAACTGTATCTAAGCTTCCTTATATATAGAGTTTTGTAACCTCTTCTTGAAGAAACTAGGAAACCAAGCTAAGAAGAAAGTGCACCTCCTTAAGAATTGTGTCCGAGCATCACACCCCGTGCAAAGTAGCTTGCCAAACTCTGGCCAAATTTCCAAAGTCATAGCCAAGTCTGGCTATGAAAAGGAATCGCATAGACACGACCTCAAGGTCTCGTGAAGTAGCTGTAGAAGCCCAGCCGATCTTACGTTCTTGGCTTGTCAGTTTTCCAAAACTGACAGCCTAACTCTCATTTTCTTTAGACTTTCCTTCGTATGCTCTGGATCGTGAATTTCTCTCCAAACAACTCTCAGCACCATCGATCAACGAATCTCTCTATCACCAGCCAACAATGTCGCTGCAAAACCCAAACTCCATTATCCCCTGAACCATCGAGTCGATAACCTCTTCAAATTAAGTTAATCACCATCACCACTTCATCGTCGACTGCCAATAATGGCAGAAACTCCATTCTATCATCGATACAGTGTTCCATTCCCGTTACTGCCATGCTCAGGTTCTCTTCGATCACTGCCCCTATACCTTGAACCCACGAACTCAGCCATACTCCTCCATCGTCATTTACTGGAGCTCCATCAATACCTTAATCCCTGTATGATCCGAGTTCTTCTCAATCGACAACAAACATCGACCTCCATTAGTTTATCATCAGCTCCTTACTAGAACCATATTTCAAACCTCCATTTCCCTGATAAGCTTCCTAGACGAGATAATCTTGTTTCTTCTCCCTGACTTCTTCATGCTCGATCTCGTCATCACAGCTGTATTCATCTTGTGGTCATCAATGGAATCAACATCTTTCTCTGTTTCTTAACCCGAGCTCCATCGCAGCAAACATCGAGCTCTCCATCATCTGTTCCTCCACGAGCTCTTCTCAAACCATCACCATCAACTGTAATTTAACGCCGAGAGACACTAAACTCCATCTTCATCATCGAGAAGCAATGACAGCAGCAGCATAATCGTCTCTCAACATTCATCACCAAGCTCGGGTTCTTCTCTTCAGTCTGGACACGATTAATCTCGTTGTTTATGGGTGAAAACTATTTCTGCTGGTTTTGTTAATTTGGTGTGTGTGGATGAGAAATGAATCTAAACCCTAAACAAATGCACTGCACGGGAGTGCTTTTGATTCGAGAGATCAATCTGTACAATTCTGGCCTAAACCAAGAAATGGTCGTTCCAGACTTGCTTCGGTCACAAAGTGAAGGAGATGGGGTTGATTTTAGGGAGAGAAGCGAAGAAGGTGTTGGCTTTTTATGACTTGTATCATAATACCGAACTGGCTTGCAAGATGTAAGCAATCAGCTCTGGGTGTTTGAATACGTTGTATCAACACTTGGTTTCTGTCTTGTCTGTGTTGGAAATAGGGAGGAGAACCTATTTATACAAGTCATGGAGCCTAACCCACGTCTCTCGTGGGAAGTGGAGGAGGTGGAGTGATGGAGTAGTGGAGTCGTGTTAGTGATTGTCACACGATCAAGTATAAGCCCACTTCTCCCATCATCACTAACCGTCCATGTCTTCCTGACACGTTCTTGTGCTGGCACGCTGCACGCTATAAACCGCCAGACCAATACCCCATTATGTATCCCCCAGTTTGTGACATGCTTGATGTCTCGATTGTGTGGATCGTGGGACCCACAGAAGGTAGCATACGGTGCTAGGTTAAATAACTAAGTTATTTAGGAAGTCGATACTCATGAAATATCGTGTGTACTCTATACATGTAATGCATCGAATATAATCAATGTGTATGAAGCATCGTTGTCTTAAGGCTTAACAGAGTAAGTCGCGAATTAAGCGTCTTAGAACAGATGCATGCTTAGCTATCTTCGAATGATAGTTTGGAGGTTTCACAGGCAAGCCCTCCCTTGGACGATCACATGATGTGGTAGAGTGACGGATGGTAATCACCACGACACCTTATTGGCCATTTAACTCCTAGCCTGGGCTGCCTAACCAAGCTGGTAGAGTTGGACGGATGAGATGATATATGACGCTCATCTGCGACCGTTGATGAAGTTTTGGGGTTTTGAAGAGGTGCAAGCATCACTCTTCAGCTTGTTCGAAACCAAACATGGGAGGTGTTTTTGACAGGACCGAACGGGCAGGCGTGTAGACGGCTTGCCGGTGTGCATGTCCATACCTCACTGTCCCATGAAGATGCGATCAGGCCACTCAAGTTTACCGGTAAAGAGGAGTGGCTGAGATCGATTTGCGGCAGGAATACTGTGCCGCAAAGGATTTCAAAAGGGGCGCGGAATGCCACCTTCAGGGCGCACGAATCGAGGCGTCTGGTCCTGCCTTGCTCTGGTCGGTCGGACATAGAGGTATACGGGCCCACGGTGATCATGTAGATACTCTATGGACCTCCTTAGTCTATTCCTGCACCCTTCATCCAGGCTGTCGAAGATGGACGCTCGTGATCGATTTACGACACATGTAATATGCTGCAAACCCTAATTAGGGTTTTATGTTGGTCGCCCGCATGCTACTTTGGATGGACGAATTTACATGCTATGCTCTTCGTTTGGATTGGACGACCACGTGGGACCCACATTGGTCCGGTGGTGAACATGGTTATACCTGACTGATAGTCATAGGCCTGATCTAAGCCATCCAAACATGCTGGTGAAGTTGGATGGTCGTGATCAATTTGGATTTCCACGGTTTCCTAAAGCATCACTTCAGCCATGTTTGGGCAATCGTTTATTGCTCCATAGCTTGGTTGTGGGAGAACCGATCAGGTAAGTGGAAAGTGGGCCCGCCAATGGGCGTGCCAACACTTCACCAATTGATCGCGGGACAATCCAAGTCGTCCAACCGTGCCTACGAAGTTGGACGGTCGCGACTTATTTTGAGACCATTTTTTGACAGTCTTGTGCATGCTAGCCACTCCATGCCTTCTCGACCATCCTCTTCAGGGCTGGCGTTTGGCGGCTATTTGGGGGTAAGGCATGCGTTCGACCAGCCAGGTCATAACCGGGCCCGCTGGTGGTCATTGTGGTGATAGCCTGCTCCTACTGAGGATCGTCTAGGCTATCGAATCATGTGTCCAACCTGCGTGGTCATGATTATTTCTGAGACTAGTACGGGCAGTCCAGATTATACTCAATCGGGCCAGTATAACACACCGAGAGGAATGCTCAATCGGGCTAGTATAACACACTGAGAGACTTTACTCAATCGGGCTAGTATAACACACAGAGAGATAGCATGTACGGGCATTTCGTGCATGCCTCACTATTGACACTCGGAGATTCGTGTTACTCTGTTAGGAGAAACACTCAGTCCTCATGCCGCATCAACAGTGAGGGTTCCCGGGAACAACACAGGAAATACAAGGCTAATAAAGCTTTAATTAATAATGCTATAAATCCACAGAAAATCGGGATTGTTGCTACACGCTCCGTTCTGGGTGTATTTAATTCACAGGGATTGTTGCCACATGCTCCATTCTAGGTGAATTAATAAAGTGAAGAAGTATTCATCACTCAAATGGCCTTATTCTTTACAGGATGTCAGCCTATTAAATTCGGCTTTTACAATTTTAGCCTTGAACAAAAATCCACCATCAACATTAAGTTCCCTGCCTAGCACACAATGGTTACATCATTGTGGGGTAGGCATGAGATGGTGACAGTATTCACGTAAGAAGACAAGATAAAGGAAGTTTACCTGGAGGGACTCTGGTCGGCCATGTTGGCAATCATCCGTGTGAGTATGACAGGTGTGACCACGACCTTGGTGGGACCGGTTTCCTCCTTAGGGTATTTGATCCAAGAAGGGAATAGAACTTGTATGCTCCTCTTCCCATATAAAACCGTGCATGTAACCCTGGACGAATATGGACCCCACCATGTGTATGCTTCGACCAAACGTCACTCTGTTGCACCTGTTTGATAGGCATGTGGGCCTGCCTACTTCGCTCAACCGTGGGACTCATCATGCGCCTGCTTGATCGAACGTGGGCTTGCTGTGTCTGCTTCGGTTAAACGTGGGTCCACTGCGTGCCTGCTTTGGTCGAACGTGGGACCTGATGTGAGCATGCTTGCTTCAAACATGGGCAGTTGTGCATGCTTCGATCAAACACGGGTCCACCGTGTACATGTTTCAAACGTCAGCCTTGTCCTGTGCCTGCTTTGCCCGTACGGTTGATGTGCTTGCTCGAGTGTCATCCTTGCTACTTCGACCAAGCACTGATCCTGCTATCTTGACCAAACACCGGTCTTGCCTTGCTTCGCTCGAACGTGGGACCCACCGCGTGCTTGCTTTTCTCAAAAATGAACCTTGTGTGCTCAAATGTGAATGTGGGTCCTGCAGAGAGCGTTGAAGCAGCTTCTGGAGCGAGCAGGTCCCGGAGAGCGTTGAAGCAGCTTCTGGAGCGAGCAGGTCCCGGAGAGCGTTGAAGCAGCTTCTGGAGCGAGGGAACGTTGAAGCGGCTTCTGCTGGAGAGAGTGTCGAAGCGGCCTCTTCTTCAGTTTGGTTTCCCCTTGCGAATTACATGCTTCTTGATTGACCATCTCTCTTGTGTTGAAGAAGTTCTTGACTAACGGCGAAGGAATTTCATGCCGAGCCTCAGTCCCCAAGCGTGGTCTACGTGGCTCCATCTTGTATGCCCGATGGGTCTTTTGTACGTAGTGGTCGTTGATATGTTGAATCTCTTGACATGGAGGATCTGTATGTACCTCATAAGTCCCAGGTGCAATCTCCTTTGTTAACGCAACTACTTCTTCCACGGGAGACAAATTCTGAAAGCGTCTCTCATTGGTGTAGTTATCGTCGATCCAGATATGGAATATCTTGGACGTTGTTTCACCATTGTGGCAGTCGTGCATGTTGTATTAGAGTTGAAGTTGGAAATTTTGGACGCGAAGGATGTTGTATCTCGGTGGCTTTCCTTTTGCTGGTTCTTTCTAGCAGGGCAGATGTTGTTGTAGATGAGCATTCAACAGCTTCACGAAGTCCAGAGGATGACAAAAAGCGCAGATTCTCCAATATAGCACGATAGACATGCACCATTGTCTGATAGAGTAAATTCGCCCGTATCTTTCTCGACATGACGCGTGGACATCGTTATCTTCTTGAGGCTGCTTCCCTTGAGGTATCGGGCTCCAGTGGAAGATTTTCGTCATAGAGCATTGATACGTGCACCGGCATTCTTTAAACCAAATGGCATTATAATATAATAAAAATTTCCGAGAGGAGTTTGAAAAGCTGTCTTACTTGCGTCATGCTCGTACATCCTTATCTGATTGTACCCGCTATATCCATCCATGAAGAAGAACATGTCGTGTCCGCTGAGGGAGTCTACTAACATGCCAATGTTAGGTAGAGGAAAATCGTCTTTGGGGAAGCATTTGTTCAAGTCTCTGAAATCCAAGCAGAACCCGATCTGTCAGTTTTTCTTTTCTGGTCACGACTTTCCACAAAAGTTCGTTCCCTCTTAGCGTGAGCGTGGGTTGCGGCTTCACCGGATGAAGAAGAACACCTTGTCAGCAAAGATGCATCGTGGGGCTTAGCCCTCAATGATGCGAGTCGGCCCTCCTCCTGAATTGACGCCCACGTGGGGAGTGGGATGCAATGAACTTTATCTGATCCTTCCTGCGGAGCTTCTCTTGGTTCAAACAATTCCACTCCACATATCAGTGCATAGGGAGACAGCAATGCAGGGATACGAATGATTTCTTTATTCAGCATAGTCTTCAGGCACTGGTGATATGTCAAAGGGACAATCCTACTGTCATGAAGCCACGGTCTCCCCAATATCATGCGGTAGTCTGGCTCTTTTTCTGTGACTTCGAATTTCACCTTTGAATGGACGGGCCCTACAGATAAATTCAGGTTGACATACCCTACGTGTTGGTTTGGTTTCCCTCGAAGTCTGTCATTGTAGTAGGCTTCCGTACGATCTTGCCCGAGCGAACCTTGGATGTCCTGAGAGTATTGAGAGTAATCACATTCGAAGATGCTCCCGTGTTGATAAGGGCCCTCTTGAACTCTGAATCCTTGATGTGTGGGGTAACATGTAGGACACGATTGTGACCTTCCTCTGGTTGATTGCAGCATACGCCTCCCCATGCTGATTCTTCGAGAGGTGTAAAAGTTCGCATAAACTTTCTACTGCAGCCGCTTCCTGATACACCGGCCTCTGGTTCATAGTAAAACTATTGAATTGAGGAGGATCGTTGTGAGGATCAGTCCCCAGTGTAGGAGTCTCCATGACAGGACCGCTCATATCTGATGTCATCTTGATGAGGAGATCGAGTATGTCGTTTATCGCTTCTTTGATCAGGTCCATGTAGGCCCGCGCCGCTGAATTACCTTCTCCGAGTGCATTGAATGCGTTCCTTGTTGGCTCCAGGGGCTGTCGCGTCTCTTGTGGAAATCGATCAGTTAATGTCTCAAGAAAAGTGAGTACCTCTTTCTGAGTTGTAGCCATGTCCGTTTGGGCCCTAGCGAGAACTTCTTTTCTCTCCATCAAATCCACCATGGTAATAGGAAGTTGTCCTCTTCTGGCTCCTCCAGCTCCTCGTCCCGATGGAGGAGTGGAAGTTCCTATAGTGACGGCTGGAGGCGTTACACTTTAAGAGATGCCAGGGTTTGCGGCTGCTCTGGCTCTGGTGATAGGAGGTATCACGCCCAATGAAATATCTCCTCCTGCTCCGCTAGTGCTGGTAGTAGAGGAAGTAATTCCACGAGATACATTGATGGTATTGACTGGATGCACGGTGACACCACTAATTGGGATATCAACACCGAGAGTGTTGTCAGCGCTAGTCCCGTCAGGATTGGTTGCTGATTCAGACCTAAGATCCACCATTTTCGAAATCAGTAAAATTGAATTGGTATTGAAGAAATTGACTTCATAACCGAGAGATTAATCTCCCACTGTGGTCGCCAATTTTTTATGGGTGAAAACTATTTCTGCTGGTTTTGGTAATTTGGGGTGTGTGGATGAGAAATGAATCCAAACCCTAAACAAATGCACTGCACGGGAGTGATTTTGATTCGAGAGATCAATCTGTACAATTCTGGCCTAAACCAAGAAATGGTTGTTCCAGACTTGCTTCGGTCACAAAGTGAAGGAGATGGGGTTGATCTTAGGAAGGGAAGCGAAGAAGGTGTTGAGATTGTGGAGGTGTTGGCGGTTTATAACTTGTATCAGAATACCGAACTGGCTTGCAAGATGTAAGCAATCAGCTCTGGGTATTTGAATACGTTGTATCAACACTTGGTTTCTGTCTTGTCTATGTTGGAAATAGGGAGGAGAACATATTTATACAAGTCATTGAGCCTAACCCACGTCCCTCGTGGGAAGTGGAGGTGGAGAGATGGAGTAGTGGAGTCGTGTTAGTGATTGTCACACGATCAGGTATAAGCCCACTTCTCCCATCATCACTAACCGTTCATGTCTTCCTGACACGTTCTTGTGATGGCGCATTGCACGCTGCACGCTGTAAACCTCCAGACCAATACCCCAGTATGTATCCCCCAGTTTGTGACATGCTTGATGTCTCGATTGTGTGGATCGTGGGACCCACAGAAGGTAGCATACGGTGCTAGGTTAAATAACTAAGTTATTTAGGAAGTCGATACTCATGAAATATCGTGTGTACTCTATACATGTAATGCATCGAATATAATCAATGTGTATGAAGCATCGTTGTCTTAAGGCTTAACGGAGTAAGTCGCGGATTAAGCGTCTTAGAACAGATGCATGCTTAGCTATCTTCGAATGATAGTTTTGAGGTTGCACAGGCAAGCCCTCCCTTGGACGATCACATGATGTGGTAGAGTGACGGATGGTAATCACCACGACACCTTATTGGCCATTTAACTCCTATCCTGGGCTTCCTAACCAAGCTGGTAGAGTTGGACGGATGAGATGATATATGACGCTCATCTGCGACCGTTGATGAAGTTTTAGGGTTTTGAAGAGGTGCAAGCATCACTCTTCAGCTTGGTCGAAACCAAGAATGGGAGGTGTTTTTGACAGGACCGACCGGGCAGGCGTGTAGACGGCTTGCCGGTGTGCATGTCCATACCTCACTGCCCCATGAAGATGCGATCAGGCCACTCAAGTTTACCGGTAAAGAGGAGTGGCTGAGATCGATTTTCGGCAGGAATACTGTGCCGCAAAGGATTTCAAAAGGGGCGCGGCATGCCACCTTCAGGGCGCACGAATCGAGGCGTCTGGTCCTTCCTTGCTCTGGTCGGTCGGACATAGAGGTAGACTGGCCCACGGTGATCATGTAGATACTCTATGGACCTCCTTAGTCTATTCCTGCACCCTTCATCCAGGCTGTCGAAGATGGACGCTCGTGATCGATTTACGACACATGTAATATGCTGCAAACCCTAATTAGGGTTTTATGTTGGTCGCGCGCATGCTACTTTGGATGGACGAATTTACATGCTATGCTCTTCGTTTGGATTGGACGACCACGTGGGACCCACATTGGTCCGGTGGTGAACATGGTTATACCTGACTGATAGTCATAGGCCTGATCTAAGCCATCCAAACATGCTGGTGAAGTTGGATGGTCGTGATCAATTTGGATTTCCACGGTTTCCTAAAGCATCACTTCAGCCATGTTTGGGCAATCGTTTATTGCTCCATAGCTTGGTTGTGGGAGAACCGATCAGGTAAGTGGAAAGTGGGCCCGCCAATGGGCGTGCCAACACTTCACCAATTGATCGCGGGACAATCCAAGCCGTTCAACCGTGCCTGCGAAGTTGGACGGTCGTGACTTATTTTGAGACCATTTTTTGACAGTCTTGTGCATGCTAGCCACTCCATGCCTTCTCGACCATCCTCTTCAGGGCTGGCGTTTGGCGGCTATTTGGGGGTAAGGCATGCGTTCGACCATCCAGGTCATAACCGGGCCCGCTGGTGGTCATTGTGGTGATAGCCTGCTCCTACTAAGGATCGTCTAGGCAATCGAATCATGTGTCCAACCTGCGTGGTCATGATTATTTCTGAGACTAGCACGGGCAGTCCAGATTATACTCAATCGGGCCAGCATAACACACCGAGAGGAATGCTCAATCGGGCTAGTATAACACACTGAGAGACTTTACTCAATCGGGCTAGTATAACACACAGAGAGATAGCATGTACGGGCATTTCGTGCATGCCTCACTATTGACACTCGGAAATTCGTGTTACTCTGTTAGGAGAAACACTCAGTCCTCATGCCGCATCAACAGTGAGGGTTCCCGGGAACATCACAGGAAAACAAGGCTAATAAAGCTTTAATTAATAATGCTATAAATCCACAGAAAATCGGGATTGTTGCTACATGCTCCGTTCTGGGTGTATTTAATTCACAGGGATTGTTGCCACATGCTCCATTCTAGGTGAATTAATAAAGTGAAGAAGTATTCATCACTCAAATGGCCTTATCCTTTGCATGATGTCAGCCTATTAAATTCGGCTTTTACAATTTTAGCCTTGAACAAAATTTCACCATCAACACTCGTCATCTCTGCCAACAGCTCCATCAATCGCTGGTGATGATAGCAGCAACCATATTTCACTGCCAAGCTCTAGTTTCATCACGCATCTCCATCGTAACCATCAGAGTCAATCACAGCTTCATCCAAACACTCGAGTCTCAACTGCCATAATACTGCCATGATTACTCGCGGTCATAATCCTCTCCATCTCCGAGTATCACAGCGTCACTGAAATATTTATTCTTCCTCCTTCGAGCATTAAGCTTGGAAGCAACATATCTTCCTATGACTGCAGTTCAACTCATACCACCAGCACTTCTCTGCATCTTCCTTCATCGCACCTCGGACTCGAGCTCTCAGTCCATATCTCATCGGCAAATGGTAGCACCAATGCCTCAAGCCATCTCCTTCTCGGCTAAACAGACCCTTATACACTCCTCCATCTCCGTTCATCATTCGCAGTGGATTGATGACCAAGAATGAACCTGATGTTTCTTCCCTCTGCTTGTGAATTCGGGATTCTATGGAAACCTAATTTTTCTCTTTTCTTCAACAACACATGTGCGTGACCCTTGAGGTGAAGTCCACCAGCTTACTCCTGTGGTTGTGACATATTGCGAGCCCATCCATAAGCCTATAACTAAATCTTCATACATTAAAGCTCAAAAATCACCTAGTTTGTGGTTATACTGCCCTGAACTCTGGATTCGTAATTGCTTCTTAACGCCCACACAACTACCATAAGTGGTTTCCCATGCAATGATAATATATTCTGCCTCTTTCATGGTCAATTGGACGATTTCTTGTTCTTTTGGGGAATAAGTTCCAAAATTCCCATAAAATATAAAACAAAGCTAATAATACAATTTCACAAGAAAACTAGGTAAGAAAGCATAATCAATCGATACTTAGAGAGGTGTTTTTAGGAGAACCATGGCCGAGTGCCTCGAAACGCACGCCCGAAGATGGCATGTCACGCGGCTTCCAAATCCTTTGCGACAATGGATTTCTGTCGCAAATTGATCACGACCACTCATCTTTTCCAGTCAATTTGAGTGGCCTATATCAAGCCTTCGTGGGACTGAGAGGTATAGACTTGCACAACAACGGACCGCCTCCATGCGTGACAGGTCGGTCTCACCAAAAGTAACGTCCATGCTTGAATTCGATCAAGCCAAAGAGGGATGCTTGCGCAACTCTTAAAAACCCTAAAATTCCATCAACGGTCGTAGATATATGTCGTAAACCATCTCGTCCTTCCAGCTTTTCCAGCTTGGACGGACAGCCTAGGTTAAAAGCTAGACGACCAATGAAGCACCTCGGTGATCACCGTCCACCACTCTTCCACAGGGAGTGATCGATCAGGGGATGGCCTGCCCATGCGGCCTCCAAACGATCACTCGAAGATGGTTGGACGTGATGCTATTTTAAGACGCTTAATCCGCGACTTTTTCGGTTAAGCTTTAAAACAGCGATGCTTCATACATATTGATTGTTTTCGATGCATTACATGCATCGAGCATACACGATATTTCACCAATACCAACTCCTTAAATAACTTAGCACCGTATGCTATTTCCTGCGTGGGTCCCACGATCCGCTCATTCGAGACATCAAGCATGTCACAAACTGGGGGATACTTAATGAGGTATTGTTCTGGCGGTTTACAGCGTGCAGCGTGCAACGCGCCATTACAAGGACGTGTCAGGAAAAGGTGGACGGTCAACAATGATGAGTGAAGTGGGCAAATGTGTGATCGTGTGACAATCACCACTCCTACACGACCCCACTACTCCATCACTTCACCTCCTCCACTTCCTACGAGATGAGGGTTGCGCTCAATGACTTGTATAAATAGGTCCTTCACCTATTTCCAACACGGACACAGAGAAACCAAGTGTTGTCATCAGTATCCAGAAAACACCCAGAACTGATAGCTTACATTATTGCAATCCAGTTGAATATTCTGATACAAGTCATAAACAACCAACACCTTCACAATCTCAACACCTTCTTCGCTTCCCTCCTTAAGATCAACCCCATCTCCTTCACTTTGTGACCTAAGCAAGTCTGGAACGGCCATTTCTTGGTTTAGGCCAGAATTGTATAGATTAATCTCTCGAATCAAAAGCACTCCCGTACAGTGCATTTGTTTAGGGTTTAGATTCGTTTCTCATCCACACACACCCAAAATTACCAAAACCAGTAGAAACAATTTTCACCCATAAACAACTGTAAACCGCCAGACCAATACCCCAGTGAGCATCCCCCAGTTTGTGACATGTTTGATGTCTCAAGTAAATAGGTAAAGTCGTGAGACTCGCTGCTAAAAGCAGCACATAGTGCTTTTAGGTCAAATAATAAAATTATTTGTGAAATCAATATTTATAAAACATCGCTTATAATCGATGTATATAAAGCATCTCGTTCAAATTAGTCGTGAATTGAACGTCTCAAAAAGTAGCATGACCGGACACCTTTGGGCGATCGTTTGAGAACCCTATGGGTGAGCTACCACTTGGTTGATCGCTCCCTGTGGAGGAGGGGTGGCCGATGATCACAGTGTTACCATGTTGGCCTCCTGAAAATAAATCTAAACCATCCGACTAGGCTAGCGAAGTTGGATGGACGAGATGATTTGCAGCAGTTGCCTGCTGCCGTTGATTTAAATAAGGGTTTAGAAATCGTGTGACCAACCCCATTTTGGCTGATCGATTGAAAGCGTTGGGCGCTAGTTTGGGCAGGCCGATCGGCCTTATGCAAATACAGGTTGCTAGTGAGCGTGCTGACATCTTTTGGTCCGCCTGAAATAGAATCTAAGCCACTCGCTTTAGCCGGCGAAGATGGACGGTTGTGATCGATTTGCGATAGTAACTCGTTGTCGCAAACGCAATTTAGGGTTTCTAAAGCAGCGTGTTCACCCTACTTTGGGTAAGCGATTCTATACACTCTTGGCTTGTCGTGGGCAAGTCGATCGACCATGGGTGTAGCTGGGTCGACGGTGAACACGCCACCACTTATTTGATAGTTCGAAGGAAAATCCAAACCGTCCAACTAGGCTGGCTAAGTTGCGGATGTGATGAATTTTGAGACCGTTATAATCGGTCTTAGCTCGTTTGAGCTCTTTTTCAATAGCGCGATCACCCTGGTTCTGGCTAGCGGTCATGGGTGTTGTGGATGAGCTAAAGGGGTTCTGATCCGCTGGGATGCTAGTGGTCCCGCCGGTGGACACTATGGAGGTTGCCTAGTTCCGCTAGGAAAAGGATAAGCTTGTTGAATTTCCTGGCCAAATCGTGCGGCCAAGATTGCTCTTTAAGACTGACATGGACAATTTAGGTTTTCCTTGGGGAATTTAAGCGCGCCGATTGTGCTAATTTTCAATTAAAAGTGCATTGACACGAAAATCTCTTTATCAGAGAGTGGTGTATCCTACGTGAGTGTTTTCATGCAAGTCTCAATACTGACACTTCAGGAGATTCGTGTTACTCCGTTGCGAGTGAACATTAACCGTCATGTCATGCCAATATTGAGAGTTCGGCTGGGAACATAGCATAGGAAAATACTAGGCAGGTCATGCATTAGTGAATAATGTCGGTGGATAATAAAATTCATAGAATATTTGGGATCATTGCTATATGCACCATTCTGAGTGAATTTTATATATCCAAGTATATTGAATTTCTCAATACATCCATGAGTGAAGGGATTTTTGCACTTATCACTTTCAGATGGCTTTTGTTCCTTTGCAGGATGCAAGCGTATTAAATACATGGTTTTACAATTTTAACCCTGAACTGAAAACCACCATCAACACACATATTGGTAATTCAAAAGATTTGCAATGAATAACAATACCAATAAGCCTAGCGATTTCCCTTTCGATTCACAAAACAAGTTTACGAATTTACTTCCTTTAAACGAATGTAAAATATTGTTTCCTAGGACGAAATCTTCACCCATACCCATACATAATCACAATAACATTCATACGATTAGGTCGATGTCTTATATACGAAGTTCAAAAGATAGACGTTATATTTCGTATTGTAATTTCTTAATACTATGTCTAACTAGAGTATAATATTCACAGCTTCGCAGTTATGTTTTCAATATGCACGACTTGAAAGATACTTTAGGAAAGAAATAGTTGAAGTCAAATATTACTAACCTCAAGAGGAAGGATGTTGTCGTCGTTGTAGCTCTTTACTTCTTCACATTCTTCAAGTCTTCACGTAATACTTGTAAGTCTCATATCCTAGTAACTTTCTAACCTATACGAAGTTGACTCTAGCATATAATCAAGCGACTTTTTAAATGAGTTTTGGTTCACTAAAATATGACAACCAAACTTGACATACCAACGCTTGGTGGGCTCAACCGAGCTATGCTCTAACATTTTGTAGTCAAAAGTTCATTCTATCTTTTATCAATACTTTCATACTGACATATAATAGAGTTAACTTTTGAACAAATATGGGACAGTCAAGGTTCACGGACGTAAACAACATATCCCATAACAATTTGCAATATATAAAATCATAAAAATTAATAGTGCAAAAATCATCTTCCAAATCAACTTTAGGATTTAAATAAATAAATATAAAAACATTGCAAGATGAAAACATTGACAGTAGCTACGTGTACTCACAATAATGGCTATTCCAAACCCTAGTTATCCTTCTTAAAAACACAAGAATAAATTCTCATAAGAAGTTTCCTAGACATAGAGACAAAACTACTCTAAAAGCAAAACAACTGAACACATGTTAAAATCAGAGTTTGTGTTCAGTATCTTCACGGGTTTCAAGACCTCAAGCTTGTGACTGACAGCATTGACTGCTTCTTCAAAGAAGATATCCTCTTTGAGAAGATCCTTAACATGTGATTTCATGAGAACAAGGTCAGAGTTAACCTTTTTCAACTCAGTTTGTAACATATCAACATCCTTCATAGAGTTTCCAAGCTTCAGTTTTGCTTTCCTGATATCATTGAGAAAACCATGAACCACTTCAGCAGAAACCATTTCAGCATTTTCTCTATCTTGATGAGAATATGCATAAAAGCATGATGCACCAGGATGAAGGTTGTCAGCTTTAACAATGGTTTCTTCTTTACTTCGAATTCAAAGTAAATAGCTTTATCAACAAAATTTTCCGGAAAATCCCAAGAACAAGGTGGAGAAGCCATCCTCTAATCAAAAACAAAACCTAAAATATGCGTGCTTAAATAAAAGGTTTTGATATTTAAACGGATTCTTGGGGAGACAAATTTCAGGGTTTCTAGAATTAGTATGTGACAAGTAACTTGGGTAAACACAAACTTGACCCATAGCCGGAAAATACCCAAATAGTCTAAGACATGAAATAAGAAGGCTGTTTGAACAACAATGTTTTGATACAAGAAAAATTGCGCACATTTTTTAGCTTAATCAATTTTACGTTCTCATCAGAGAAAAAATTTAGAGCATAAGTATAGCATTTTGACAAACTAGAATTACAAGAAGATTTTTTTCTTTTTGAAAGTAAGGTAGATATATTAAGAGAAAAGAGAATCCTAACCATTTGATTCAATCTCGTTTAAGGCTAACTTTGTTTGAGTATGCCCAACAATGGCTGAATCTGACAGATTAGTAGTTCCTGGTAGAACATGATCAACATAATTTAAATTGTTTGCATCATAAGCTTTTACATAATCAAAAGTAAATCTGGGAATGATATAAAGAGGTGCCGATTCTTCCCAAGTTTGATTGATTGTTGAAATTCTTTCTTTTTTTGCCAAAATATCAGCTGCTCCATTTGCTTTCCTGTCCACAGCTTTGAAACCCAAAAAAGACACTAACCGATTTACCGAATTCTTTACTTCATCTAGAATTGCAATACACTGCCACTGGATTGAGTTGATTTTTTCTTGAACGTACATAATTGTTGCTAGGTTGTCCCCTTTAATAACCAAATTTTCAATCTTCTTTGTGATGGCTCATTGGACAGTATGAAGCAGAGTTACTGCTTCTGCTTCTTCTGCTGATGAAGCTTTGAAGCTTCCAATTCCTACTGCCTTGAAATTTCCTGTAAAATTTCGCATGATAAAACCCAAACCTGCATTAGTCTATGTTGATATCCAAGAGGCATCACAATTAATTTTATAAGTATCTTTAGGAGGAAATGGCCGCAAGATGTTTTTCATAAGATTGGAAGTATTAGGTGATCTGTTTGAGAGTATTGTATCAGGATGCCAATAAGCATAATGTTTTATGATTGACATAGCTAATTGAGCTGAGGAACAAGATTTATTTTCAAAAATTCTAGAGAATCTCTCCTTTCAGATGAACCAACATTTGGTATAAGCTAAGGCCATGGAGATGGAGTCTCCATTCCCTGTTCTCCACTCATTGTAAGCATCTAAGAAGGAAGGAGAAGAGGCAGAGTTAGAAATTACTCCCTGAATAGCACAAGGTGCTAGACTCCATACATCCTTTGCCTAAGCACAATCAAAAAATAGATGTTGAGTTGTTTCAACTGCCTGCTGACAAAAAAATACATCCAGGTTGAATAGATCCTAGATTGTGTTTTTTTGGTAGTGTATCGTGGATGCATTTCCAGATGAACAATTTTATCCTTTGATAGGTATCCATGATCCATAGGGATCTCCAAACCTTCTTTAATTCTGCAATAACAGAGTTAGTAAGATCTTGAAATTTTGCATATAAAAATTTAACCGAAAACTCTCCATTCCTAGTAAGAGTTCATCGTAACTTATCTTTTTTTTAAAACCCATTCTCTATGGGGTAAAGTTTGATATTCAGAATTTCATTCACTATTGTGTTGTTAAAAGTAGCATTTAGAGTATCCATATTCCACTTCCTAGTGTCGGAACACAAGTGTTAGATTATTGTTGTTTAGAGTACATGTTTCAGATAAGATGATAACCCTTCCTGGTATCCACTTATCTTCCCAGATATTAATTGACATGCCATCCCCCACTTACCATACACTATATTTCTTTATGTGTGTTATACCTTGTAGTATACACTTCCAAATCCAGGAAGAGCTATTTTTTTCTTTGAAAGAAGAGCACCAGTTTTTTTAAAATATTTTCCTTTGAGAATTTGTTTCCATAGATCATCTGGACTACTACCAGTCTTCAGGCAATTCTGCTTATCATAGCTTGGTTAACCTTGTTAGCATCTTTAAAACCCAGACCTCCCTGGTTAATTGGTTTACACATAAATTCAAAAGATTTTATATAAATACCTTTGGAGTTAGATTTTTTACCCCACCAAAAATCACGCTGAATAGCAATAATTCTAGCCATAATTTTCTTAAGTAATACAAAGCAACCTATATTGTAAATAGGCATTCCTGATAGAACTGATTTATTAAGGACCATTCTACTAGGTTGAGGTATAGTATTTCCTAACCAAGTTTTCACTCTCTGTTCCAGTTTTTCTATAATACTGTCAAAATTTTTTAGTTTTGATATGTCTATAAAAAGAGGAACCCCCAGGTGAGTGTCTTTTATGTCCATCTTTTTTATTTTCATCAATCTTGACATGATCTCTTGATGTTTTTTGTGCACCTTTTTACTAAAAAATATGCCCAATTTTTCAAAATTTACAACTTGCCCTGAAGCTAGACTGAACATATTAATGGCATCCATAAGATTTTTACAACTATCCAAATTAGCTTTAGTGAACAAAAGAAGATCATCAGCGAAGAATAAATGAGAAATATTTGGTGCAGTTTTTGTTAGTCGAATGCCCTGAACTTTATTTTTTGATTCTAAGTGCAAAAGGAGTCTAGAGAAGACTTCCATGCTCAAAATGAAAAGATAAGGGGATAGAGATACATTTTCACAAGGATGTCCATTAAGTAAAACAGTTATAGAGGGAGTAGAGATACATTGGAAAATCAAATCGCACCAATGATCACTAAAACCAAAAGATTTTAGAGTTATAATTATGAACTGCCAGTTGACCCTGTCAAAAGCTTTCGACATATCAACTTTGGCACCTATATTTTCGATTTTTACTCACTTCTTTTCATAGAATGGACAATCTCATGAGCAACAATAATATCGTCTGAGATTTGTCTAGAAGACAAGAATGCAGATTGCAGAGGAGAGATTACATTTTCTAGAGTTTTCTTGAATCTATTATCCAAAAGCTTGGAAATTATTTTATAAGGGAGTATTGGTCAGACCAATTGGTCTGTAATCAGCAGGGGTTTTTGGATTTTTGCCTTTAGGAATTAGGAAAAGAAAAGTCTTATTAAGATCCTTATTAAGAACCTTATTTTTGAAAGAAATCCTGGATAACCTGGACCATCTGAGGACCAACTACATCCTAATTGTTTTTAAAGAAACTTACCAGGAAACCATCTGGTCTCGGCGCTTTATTTGGCTTTAAATGCTTCACCACATCCCAAATTTCTTTATTAGAAGGGATAAGGGTTAGTGAATCATTTTGTTGTTGTGAAATTTTGTGAGGTTTAAGGGGAAAAATTCCATTATTTTCGACCGTAGGAGGCTGAGTAAAAAGCTCTTTAAAATAGACTGTTAGAACTTCCTCTGAATGGTTTCTGTTTTTTACTGTGTTATTGTTATTGTCTTGAAGACAGTCCATGTTATTTCTTTTTTTCCTTTTTAGAATTGTTACATGAAAGAATTTAGTATTTCTTTCTCCAAGAGATATTGTGTTATTTCTAGATTATTGTTTAGCTATGGATTCTTGAGCATCATAAATTTTTTTTAATTCTAGCACTTTAGAGTTTAACAAGTTCATCTTTCTATCAGTAGTTGGTTTTGCTTCGAGTAATTCAATCTGTTTCAAAGTAGTTCTTATTATTTTTACTGGTTTTCCAAAGACATTTTTCTTCCAAGAGTCTAAATTTTCACCTAGATTCTGTAAAAATTTTAAGAGAGAAATGACTGGAGATACCCCTTCCTCATTCCAAGTTTTTCCGATCACCTCAAGACAGGAGGGCTACTTGAGCCAAGTATCATAATACTTAAAGAGAGGGGTGAGATGCACAAAAGATTGGTTTAAAGAAAGATATATTGGGTTGTGATCAGACCCTATTGCCACCATGTCTTTAAGAATGGCATTCCTAAATTCCATGTTCCAATCAACATTAGCAATTGCTCTATATAACCTCCGTCTAAAATTAGTTGTTCCTTCCCTTTTGTTGTACCAGGTAAATATGTTTCATGTGAAACCTAAATCATCCAAACTTGTTCTATGAATAAGGTTAAGAATAGGTTCTATTTCTTTTTTATTAAAAGGGAGTCCTCCTTCTTTTTCTTCACTATTGAAAATCACATTTAAATCACCTAGAACAAGCCAAGGAATTGAGTTTCTATTCACCCTAACGGCAATATCTTCCAATTGGCTCATAACTTGAAGTTTAAGTTCTTTTTTAGGCGAGCCGTAGAAACAAGTGAGAAGCCATTCCTTTGAATGGTAGTTGTTTTTAACAATTACATTAATCATGTTCAGATTCCACTGAACAACCTCAAAATGGAAACTATCAATCCATCATATAGCCAAACCCCCAGCAGATCTGGGTCTACAATATGAATATTCTGGAATGGTTTTAACAGGTTTCTGACTAAACCTTTTTGAGACTTGGTTTCAGATAAGAATAAAACATCTGTTTCTCAGAGAGAATCAGATTATTAAGATGTTGTTTAGTTTTCTTTTGGCCACACCCTTGTGTGCTCCAAGCCAAGATTTTCATAATTATACTAACAAAAGAAGATAATTTTGATTTTTTTTCTGAGTCCGTCTATACTCAGCTTTTTGGAAATCTTACCAAGGCTAATGCCTTGTTTACTATTTCCTTTTGTTAAAGATTCACACACCAATTTTATTAAAATACAGGTTAATGAGAAATACAGCAAGTGATTAAGAGTAAAACCAGGCAATAAGCTATCAATAGAAAAGATTTTAGAAGACAGAAAGGAAGTACTAGCATTAGAGAAATGAAAGAGATCAGAAGCCCAAAGAGAGAGAATTTCAGAGATTGTGTACCTGGATTCCCTTGGTTATTTTCAGTCGCAGTAGTGGATACAGAGCAGATTGATCTTTATGGACTGGAGTAAAGCCATTAGAACCAGCAATCTCAGGGAGATTGAGGAAAGAACCGAAAAATCCCAATAATTGAACTCGCTAAATTATCGATCTAACAACATAATGGTATAAAAGCACACGAAAAGGATCTTCGATCTTGAAATCTAATATTTAATCATGAGCCAACACCACTAAGAACCTAATTTCATACTCAATTGCAAAAGACGAACCCTAATTTTTAAGTGATTAAATTTAAGCTAAAGGGTCGACACCCTAAAAGAGAAAAAATAAAAATATTAATTGAATCACCTTCGGAGAAATTAAAAAGGAAAGTAAATGGAAGAGGTGGATCAAGCAAATTTTATACAGAAATTGGAAATCTAGAGGAACTCGAAAAGGTACCTAGGCCAAAAAGATGACAAATGAACTTAAACAGTCTTACCCAAAATCCAAAGAAACTGATAAACCAACCAACCACGTGTCCCACAAAATTAGTAGCTGTCAGACCACAAAGAAAGTGTTTAAATATCTCAATGACGAAAGACCATTTTAGCCTCGTCCTTCACAAGATGTTGCAAATTTACCATAGTCCGAAAACCGATATACCCGACACCCGATCCGAGCGTTTTATATTTACTTCCGAATCTATAAACTTTCCTTTTTCTTGATGTACTATAAACTTTCCTAAGAATTGGTAAGGATAATCCTATAATGAAAACAACCACGTTGGTGATGGAATTTCAGCTGAGACACAAAGAGCCGACTCCTTTTGAAAGCACTACCAACAAACTCCGTAGCCAATATTATCATAAAAATACGAGGTCATCACCCACTAACCCCTATAGTTTAACCACATTGATTAAAACCAAGAACACAAGAACTCTAGAAAACGTTTTGGTGGCTGGAAATGGATTTTTTTTTTTAATTAACAACATCCAAGAAACACAACCCTTACTGCCTTTTTCCTATCGATAACTACACTTATTTTTATTTTTTTGGAAAAAATTGCCTTAAAACGACTGATTCTTCATATTCACAATCAGCGTGATACACTACACTTCCCTATTCAAATGACCCAAACTAAACCTGACTTTTTTCCTTTTCGATTGCAACCAGCAACGATGCCTTTGGGATAGAAAGTTCACCTAAAAAAATTGTCATTTTAACAAGCACTTGATGTGCATCGTATCAGTTACAGAAACCATCCAAACTTCTCTTTTTTTCTTTTTATCGAAAGTCCAACCTGAAAATGCGGGGGTCTAACAACCACACCCAACAATTCGTTTGGAAATATAAGAGGACTTACTCCGATACACTTTCTAGAGAATCAACTAGACAGTCAGACTCAATCTAGAATAAAGTATATCAAAGAGTTTAATATCTCTAACTCTTAATTCAATCCGAATCAGCAAATAGATTTCTGCGAGCCTGATTGAATATAGGAGGAGTTACTTGAACGGTACCAAAGACCAATGTTCAAGTGTCAATCAATGTAAATCAACAACCAAGGTTGGATATTCTAATTGATTGATCTTAACGCACAACCTGTGATATTTCAATTATATAAAAAAATATAATGCGGAAAAGAAATAACACAGACACCATAATTTTGTTAATGAGGAAACCGAAAATGCAGAAAAACCCCGGGACCTAGTCCAGATTGGACACCACACTGTATTAAGTCGCTACGGACACTAGCCTACTACCAATTAACTTCGGACTGAACTGTAGTTGAACCCTAATCAATATCACATTGATTCAAGGTACAGTTGCGCTCCTTGGGTCTCTGATCCCAGCAGGATACTACGCACTTGATTCCCTTAACTGATCTCACCCACAACTAAGAGTTGTTACGACCCAAAGTCGAAGACTTGATAGACAAATCTGTCTCACACAGAAAATTTTATAGGATTGAATAAATCTGTCTCCCATAGAAATACCCAAGAGTTTTTGTTCCTTCTTTTGATAAATCAAGGTGAACAAGAACCAATTGATAAACCGGTCTTGTATTCCCGAAGAACAGCCTAGTATTATCAATCACCTCACAATAAACTTAATCGACTAGCAAAACAAGTTATTGTGGAATCACAAACGATGAGACGAAGTTTGTTTGTGATTACTTTTTTATCTTGCCTATCGGAGATATAAAATCTCGAGCCAATTATTTCAATTGCACTCAATACGATAGAAACAGCAAGATCAGATTACGCAACTACAAAGATAATACTTGGGTCTGGCTTCACAATCCCAATGAAGTCTTCAAGTCGTTAACCTACATGGTCTCGAGAAGAAACCTAAGGTTAAAGGAGAATCGACTCTAGTTATGCAACTAGTAACACACATGAGGTGTGGGGATTAGTTTTCCCAGTTGGTAAAGTTTTCCTTTATATAGTTTTCAAATCAGGGTTTGCAATCCAAGTTACCTTAGTAACAAAGCATTCAATAATCACCGTTATATGAAAAACCTGATTCAACCAAGTTAATATCTCTCAACCGTTAGATCGAACTTAGCTTGTTACACACAAATGAAATGTACCCTCATTTAGGTTTATGTAACCGTACCTAAACGTGTACACCAGATTGGTTCAAAAATAGTTAACCGAGGTTAGCCATATGATTACTCTCATATCAACCTGATTCATCTTAACCATAACTAGTTCAAATGACTCAAATGAAACTAGTTAAAGAGTTGTTCAATTTTATAAAAAACACAATTGAAACCAAATCGGTTTGATTCACTTGAATCAATCATGGACATTATAGCCACGGTTTGCAAAGATTGCATTCCTTATGATTTAAATGTTTAAGTCCATGAACTGACCGATTTAACAACGTAACCAGCTTAAGTTTGTGTACGGGTATGCTTACTTAAGCAACCGGATTTTGAGTTTTTTAAGTTTCCTAACTCAACAGAAATTTTCGGTTCTAAAACTTCCGCCAGTATGTGTACGGGTACGCATACTTAAGGTGACTAGTTTAGGAGTTTGTAATTCCCAAACTCAACAGATATTTTCGGTTCTAAAACTTCCGCCAGTATGCGTACGGGTACACATACTTATCTTGTCTCCTTCACCAATTCGTATACACACATATGCATACTCTTGGCTTCCGGTTTATGGATTTATACACTAATATCCGAACACACTATATATGCTTATATCCAAAGATGGTTACATCATCAACTCTTTATTTCAATCATTGAAACATTCTTCTATAATGACAATAGTCGTTTTCACACACTATTAGCATCAAAACAATTTTCAAGATATTGAAATAATCATTATCGAAACATTCCAAGCCTAAATCAAATGATTGTATCACACAAACCATGTAAGATGTTACTCGGCAATTTTCTCATGATATAAGATGAACTTGGTCGAAGCAAAAGCTTACCAGCACATGTTTCGAGAAATATGTAAGCGAGATATACTCAGCTCGAAATCTCAAATGTGTATAGAGAAAACTATATCGTAACACGACTTATGTCACAATATAGGAGATAATAGAAATAGATTTTCCAAGTGATAGATGAGTTCAAGTCTCCACATACCTTTTGTCGAAGAAGTTCCACAAGCTCCCTTTAGTAATTCTTCGTCTTCAAGAGATGAACGTCGAGATATCTAAGATCAACTACACTATCTATGTCCTAGTCCGAGACATCTTTAAATAGGCTAGAAATCAAGACTTATAGTTTTGATCACTAACATTGACAAACATGCTTGAGATAGCAACGCATGCGAGTTCGACCGAGCAATGCTCTAACAATCTCCCCCTTTGTAAAATTTAGTGACAAAACTATCAATACATATGGATTACAAAAAAGATAAAAAAAAATTTAGCTTCTCATCCACATGCTTGATCTCCTTGGCATCTTCAACGCGACTCGAAATATTTGTCACTTCCAAGTACTCCATGATCCTAAAGGTTGTAAGTTCAGCACCACAGTTGTTGAAGATTCGTAGCTATAACAGTGAGAAAACAAAATGCTCTCAATCATTGTTATACAGTGTCGTAGTATTATTACACAGTATCAAAGTTCAATTGTATCACAACTTTGAGAACAATACTATGGTGATATGTATCACTCCCCCTTAGTCAATACATATCTCAACATGAAAACTACTCCCCCTTACATAATGATCCGTAAACCATATGTATTTGTAGTGTGAACTACACATTAATTCTCCCCCTTTTTGTCAAAAAAATTGGCAAAGGTACGAAAATTAGTCGGATCCTAATGAAATTTCCACTGAGATACTTCATGACCAAAAGGTGTATTAACATACCCAACAAATTTAGATGCAATCATAAAGCGGAAGATAAATGCATTCATCAGGGAGTTAATAAAGATACAAGATAACCCCTAAATATTCCACAGCCGCACTCCCCATAAATATTTGGCAATTAAGCATAAGTTCAAAATGAACTCTCCCCCATATAATGTCATTCCAGAAGGAACAACAAAGGCGACCTTACTCTCATAAGAAAAAAAGGATTTCTTTTGGACAAACAAATCACATGAAAAACATGAATTTGAATCCAAAAATATTCAATTGAAATAACCACAAGAGAACCCATGGTTAGTTCAATCGAAAAAATACAACCAAATCAATCACAAGAGATCCCATGATTAATTAAATTGAAATACACAACCAAATTAACCACAAAGTGATCAATTCAATTGGTCATGCTCGACATAAGAGAACTTACGGAACAACACATTATATGCACAAAAATGTAGAAGGATTCATCCTATTTTCCATCACTATTTGCACAATGACATACAATAGGCTTCATCCTTGTAAACAAAAGTTTTATCCTTTCTTCCATCAAAATATGACATAAAAGGCTTTAACTTTTGTAATGCCAAAAATTCATTCTATCTTCCATCAATATATTCATATCGACATAATAGAGATAACTTTTGAACAAGTATGGGACAGTCACAGGTTCACGGACGTAAACAACATATCCCATAACAATTTGCAATATATAAAATCATAAAGATTAAAATTGCAAAAATCATCTTCCAAAAAAACTTAGAATTTAAATAAATAAATCTAAAAACATGAAGATGAAAAATCGTTGGACATAGCTATGTGTACTCAATAATGGCTATTCCAAACCCTAGTTATTCTTCTAAAAACATAACAAAGAAGATTTACTAGACACTGTAGAAACATCTCTCAAGGGGAGATTAGTCAACATCTTCATCATCCGAAACCATAAGTGTGGCTTGAATCCTATCCATGTCATCCTTGATATCCGGAAACTTGGTAGCAATTACAAGTAGTTACTCTTGAACACACCTTACTTTGGCATTGATCTTACAAACATCTTTGTGAATTTGATGAAGAAGATTCATGGAAGAGGAGTCACATGAGCCATCAAGTGTGTTGAAACTTTGTATCTTTCAAGCATTCTCCTCCATGTGATTGAAGGTACAAGGTCGGACGAGATTGGGAGAACCAATGGAGTTCCCAATTGGATCTATATCGAAAGTGCGACAAATTCGCTCAATCAATAATCCTAGATTCTTGTTGGAGGATGTCATTGACACCATTTGAAAAATGATGAAGCCACAAATGTCGAGACTTGAAATTCCAACACAAGAAAAATAGACCAATTCCGCAAACTCACGACTCCAACGAGAATTCTCAATCGTGGAGGGACAAAGATTAGATATTCCAAGTTTAGCAAAAGACGTCAAGGCAAGACCAAGATCATTGGTAGGAAATTTACCTTCATTCCAAGCTACACTCTTACCACATAGACCAATAGAGATGGTTTCATAAGATGGACGTTCATGACAAGGTTTTGGAAGGCGATAATTCCCAAGAGGAATATTAGTAATCTTTGAAATTAACTCTCTAATTACATGAAATTCCTACGTGGGTAATAATTTTCCTGTAACCCTACGCGTTCAGCATGATTGCTGCTTTACTTCGACAAGGTATCTCTCTTTATGGGATATATTGCTTATTATTTGACTTTCAGTGGGATTCATTTTCCCTTAGGATCCGAGATTGACATATGCGCAGCTATGTCGTGCCTTGCTTCATCGTCAATTCTGACGGAGGGTGTCTTTTCTAACCCAATTTGTATTTAATCAACATGCACTCTTTCTTAGCAAAAAGTTTCTTTCATTGATTAATTTGGTTTGTAATACCTTTGATCAGGGATAGAACATGGAGGGATATTTCCCCTTCTATTCTTCTCCTGAGTGATAACCATTCTCTTACGGGTAATACTTCTTTAGGTACATTGCATTCCAAGGGTGTTGCAATACTTCCCCTTTGAGATTTCTTAAGTAGTATGAACCCTTTCCCTCAATATCGTGTATAATGTAGGGTTCGTCCCATGTCGGAGATAGCTTCCCCCACTCTTTCTTCCTTTGATATGGTCGTATTTGACGTAGTACATATTCTTCGACCACAAAGTTTCTAGGAATTACCCGTTTGTTGTATTCACGAGCCAGCCTTCGTTGGTAGTTTACCATCCTTTGCAGAGATACTTCCCTCCTTTCTTCAAGGTCATCAAGCTTTTCCAGCATAAGATCTGTTGTCAGATTATTTTCCCATGCCTCTGTCTTCGATGTTGGCAGTATTATCTCTGTTGGGATGACTGCTTCGGCTCCGTAGGTTATTAAGAACGGAGTTTCTCCCATGGCTTCCCTTCTAGTAGTACAGTAGACCCAAAGGACATTATGCAGCTGCTCGCACCATCTTTTCTTGTATGCCCCCAGCTTCTTTTTTAAGTTCATTGTTATCGTCTTATTAGTGGCCTCCGCTTGTCCATTGCTCTTAGGATATATCGGGGTAGACTTGTTTTTCTGAATATTGAAGGTGTTGAAGAACATGTCTATGTTCTTTCCTTCCAGCAGTTTTCCATTGTCCGAGACTGTGGCGGCTGGTATCCCGCAAATGATTTGCTCGAACAAGAATTTAAAGACATATGTGTCCCTAATCCTTGCCAAAGTCCTTGCTTCCACCCATTTGGTGAAATAATCCGTAGCTACGATAAGGTATCTTCTTTTTGATGTCCCCTCTATCAAGGGTCCAACCATGTCAACTCCCCATTTGGCGGATGGCCACGGGCTGATGACCGAGTTAAGATCCGTCGCTGGCGCTTTAATCTCCCTACCATAGCGTTGGCATCTTTCACAACGCCTTGCTACATTCTTCGCATCTTCGTCCATGCTTAGCCAATAGTATCCTTGCATTTTGGCTTTGATTGCCAAAGACCTTCTTCCGCTATGATTGTCAGCTTCTCCACTGTGTATATCATGCAGTATCCTTTTACCTTCGGTTTGTGAGAGACATCACATCAAAGGTCCAAGAAATGACCTTAAATACGGTATCCCGTCTCGTAGGTTGTACGTTGCTGCCTTTGATTCGAGTTTTCGAGCTTCTTTGACGTCTGCGGGTAAGGTACCTTTATCAAGGTACTGGTGAATTGGGATTCTCTAATCGTTCTCAGCTTCGTCTTCGTTTCTTTCATCTGACGTGGGTAGATCTTTATCAGACTCACCAGCTTCGTTATCTGGCTCTCCTATCGCTTCATCTTCTTTTTCTTTTTATGCTTCACTCATGGCCCTTGTTTGGGCGGCTAAGGTTTCTTCAGTGTCGGAGGTTAGTCCTTCTATCGAAGGTTCATAAATTCTCCCAATTTGGACTGAGGTAGTGTTTCTGTCTCTCAGCATTGATGATATAAATGCCAAGGCATCTGCGTGTCTGTTATCTTTTTGGAAGACATGTCTGAATGTGACCTTGTTGATCTTTGACGCATGCTCCTGTGCTATCTTTAGATACGAAGATAGTATCGGATCCAGAGTTTGGTATTTGAGCTCTATTTGTCTAATGACCAATTGCGAATCACTAGTCAAACAGACATCTGATAAGCCCAGCTCATATGCTAAGCGTAGGTCGTGTATGACTGCCTCATACTTTGTGATGTTGTTAGTGTATTGTTCGAATTCTAACCTGAATGCATAGATGAGTCGGTCTCCAGTAGGGGTTGTTATCACGATCTCTATACCTGCGCCTTCTCCGTACTGTCGAGGATTTGACTTATTTGAGCGTTCGTGAAAACTCGGATGGTGTGTGCATCGAAATATATTCTTAGATTTTGTGTTGCCACTACTAAGGCATATATGCGTTGTTCCACCTTGGTGTAGTTACGCTCCGCTGCACTGAGTGTCTTGCTGATGTAGTATACGGGCTTTTCTCCTTGCCCTTGGTCTCGTATCAACACTGCGCTAACAACGTAGCTTGTTGCTGCTAGCTATAGTGTGAGTATCTCGCCTGGCTCCGGTTTCTGCAAGATGGGTACTGATACTAAGTACTCTTTGATCTTGCGAAAAGCTTGTTCGCACTCTTCGGTCCATGTGAGCCTGCTTCCTTTCCTTAGTGTGTCAAAAAATGCTTTGCATTTATCTGATGATATTTATATGAATCTTCCTATGGAAGCTAAAATTCCATTTAGCTTTTGCATTCCTTTTAGGGTTTGCGGAGATGACATCTCCATTATTGCTCTGACTCTTTCAGGGTCTACTTCGATTCCTCGCTTGGTGACCAAGTAACCCAAGAATTTTCCTGAGGTAACTCCGAACGTACATTTATCCGGGTTCACCTTCATGTGGTAGCTCCTCATGGCTTCAAATATCTCCCTTAGGTCTGAGAGATGGTTTTTTGCTTCTTTGATCTTGACGAGCATGTCGTCTACGTAGACCTCTAGTATTTTGCCTATCCATGGATTGAAGATTTTTTCTATTAATCGTTGGTATGTTGCCCCCATGTTTTTTAGTACAAAAGGCATCCTTGTATAGCAATACATGCCTCGTGGGGTAAAGAACGCAGTATGCTCCTGATCTTCTTCCGCAAGGGCTATCTGGTTATAGCCTGAGTATCCATCCATGAAGGATAGCCTTTCGTGGCCTTCGGTTGCATTGACCAGCTGGTCAATATTTGGTAGTGGGTAGATGTCCTTGGGGCACGCCTTGTTGAGATTGCTAAAGTCGATGCAAATGCGTACACCTCCGTTCTTCTTAGGAACAATGACCATGTTTGATATCCAAGTGGGATATTTGACTTCTCTTATGAATCCAGCTGCAAGTAACTTTTGCAACTCTTTTTCCACCCCTTCGTGGTAGATGTCTGCCACTTTACGTATGCGTTGTTTGAACGGTGGTATCTCCGGTCTGAGTCGAAGGTGGTGTGAGACCAAATTCGGATCGATCCCCGGAATGTCTTCCATTGACCATACGAAGACATCTTCGTATTCTTTTAGTAGCCTTTGTAGTTGCATCTCCTCTTCTTCATCAAGCAAAGTTCCGATGTTGAGCATCTTTGGTTCTGCCTCCGTCTGATGTTGATTTTCTTTGTTGGTTCTACCGGTGAGCAGATTTGAGGAGTGCTTTTCTGTAATTGTCATTTGGCGGAGACATCTGCGCCTGGAGTGGCGGAGGTGCTTGTCTATGGGTCTAAGACGTCTTTGGGTACTGAGGAGGCTGCGTCATGTACTTCCTTGGTATTTTCCTTACGTCTCTTTCTTTCATACTGTTAAGTAGAAGTTCTTTCTTCGTTGAGTCTGATTTCCGCTAGATTGCATAGCCTTGCGTCTTGCTGGTCGCCTTTGATTTCCATTTCACCCATAGGTGTAGGAAAGCGTAGGTACTGGTGATACGTCGAATTTGTTCCTCGCAGTCGATGGACCCATAGTCTGCCCATGATTACGTTGTAGGGAGAAGGTGCGTCCACCTCATAGAAGCGTGTACCGGTTACTAAGGGTCCTACGTGTACCTGCAATACGATTTCTCCCTTCGGTCTTGAGACTTCTCCATTAAAACCATATATTGTGCAAGTGGAAGAATCCATTTGTTCTGATGTCAAACCCATGCGTAGGTAGGGTTCGTAAAATAGCACATTTAACGAACTTCCCACATCCACAAGGACCTTCGTAACGTTCCATCCATGTATTGGAAGAGTGATCACTAGTGGATCGTTGTGCATTTCAACCTCCTGGTTGACGTCCTTTGTTGAAAAGGTTAATGGTGTGGCCATCCAGTCCTCCCAAGTGCTAGTGGGTGGTCCACTTAGCTTGAACACTTCATGGGATTCAATCTTCTTTCTGTTTCGAGCTAACTCGAGGATATATTTGAGCATTTCTTCTTGACCTCCGCTGGAGAAGCTGATCATGTTTATGTATTTGCCATCTTGAGGTAGTTCCACCCTTTTCTTTGGGATCCCCTCAGTATCCGCTGGCTGCAGTTGTACGTACTCCATGAATTTTCCTTCGTCGATGAATCTTTGGATCATGTTGCGCAGGTGGTAGCATGTATCAGTAATATGTCCGTAGTATTGGTGGTACGCACAGTACTCCTTAGACTCCTTTGTTTTTTCTGGATGCTTTCCCCTAGTATTAGGGTAAGGAAAGCTTGGCTTTGCTCCCTCCTTGCTTAGGATGTGAGAGAAAGTTGTGTTTAACTTCGTGTAGACCTTAGCCATAAATTCTTCTCTTCCTTTGCCTCGTTCTCCATCTCCGTGCTTGATCGCTTGTCTCGAGAATTGGTTCTGCCCCCGGCTTCGTTTTGTCGTTTAGATACCTCCGGAATTGGTTCTAGAGAGTTAGTTCGTTGCGGAGCCGTTGTTTCCTTTGCTTGTGCCCTGGGGTTGTCCTTCTGGATTTCTTCGATTCTGATGTAACGGTCCTGGACAACCCTGAGCTCGCCTTCAGAATCGAGGGCACTGTTGTGAAGCTCCACGAAGATGGCTGAGGTTCGATCAAGTCCGTACTTATAGCAATTTATGCTAATTTCTGGATTGACTTTTCCAATTTCTTGGCATGTCTTTTACCACCTTTTTGTGCATTGCATCATTGTCTCCCGGGGACCGATAACTAAAGCAAATAGCCTATCTAACCCCGTCTTTGTTGATTTGTTGTACATGTATGTCTCCAAAAACACCGTAGATAATTGCTCGAAGGAGTCAATTGAGTTTGATGGTAAGTTGTCATACCAGGCCAGTGCTGATCCCGTCAAGCTTGATGGGAAGTACCTATAAAGTACCACCTCGTTTTTTTCCCAATGGGAAAGGACACGAGTGTAATACTGCAGGTGGTCTGCCGGATCTGAGGTACCGTTGTATGCTTGGAACGTAGGTACCGGGCATTTCGGAGGGATGGTTTCCCTCAAAATGTGAAAGGATAGTGGTGACGTGGTTGCCTCATGTAGTACTTCTTCTAGTCTTGCGCCTGCGTGTCCAGGTTTTAGGCTTGGATATCCTTCCGCATTTTCTCCATTTGCTCCATGACCATGTTCACATTGTGAGCATCTTTGGAAAATGCTTCGTCGTAGTAGGTTTGAGCGGTCTTGTATGTTGAATCCGTTTCATATGGATCATGATGCGCTCTCCTTTCTCCCTTAGGCTGATTCGCCTTTGGTGGGTTGAGATCCACCCTTCGTCTTCCTGAGATAGCCCTATTTTCACGCCTCGGTTGTGGAGGGTGAGTTTGGGAACCTTCGACTTGTATGTCTAACATACCTTTGAGGTTCTGGTTCTCTTGGGCCATCTCGTGCATTGCATCTTCGTTTTTCTTGTTATGGAGTAACAAAGCTACTATTTGTGCCGCCATTTGGTCTTCGTTGTGGGTTCCACCCCCCCTGAGGAGTGTTGTCTGCTGGATCTTCAGAGTTTTCCACTCCTTCCTCTATAATTGGTGCATTTGGATCTATCTGAATTGGAGTTAGGTTTCCCAACCCTCGCCCCGTAGGAGCTAAGGTTCTGGGTAACCCTGCGTTGGCCGCAGGTGGCTTCGTAGTTGTAGCATGCTCCGGTAATGGCATGTCGTAGATTGGTTGAGCTCCTGATTTTTTCCCCATCCCTTCAGGAGGAATAGGCGATTTGTTAGCAACTGTTCTTCTTGCTATTTCGCTTTGTCCGTCCTCCGCTTAATTCCTTTGGTTTTCTTGAGACGGCTTTTGGGATCTCCCTCTTTTGATAGCTGGTCGTGAGCTTGTTGGTACATCAGTTGGTTTCTGCATGCCTTCGGCTTTGGTTATCATGCGGTTACAGAAAAATCGAAGAAGTCTGTTACTTGGGTACTTTCGTTAAAAGTAGCTATTAATGCTCTGACACAGAAGACTGTTGAGCAGCTTTTTCAGAAAAAGGACTGAAATAATGTTTTTGACAGACGGGTATTAAATGCTTATGACATCCTTGGAAAATACAACCTTAAAATGTCGAAAACCAATGAAAAAGGGGGTGTCAGATCTTGCAAAAAACAAGGCTATTAAATGCGTTGGAAGGTCTTTTATCCTTAAAATTTTACTGAGATTCCTCTGTCAGAAGGTTCTCAGATATAAGATGCGCTTTGTTTAAGAAAGGTTGTTTTAGTATAAAACAAACATTTTGGCGTATTGTGAGTATGTTTTTTGAAAGATTTGTTGTGGATCTGTAATGAGGCACGTTTTTAGAGGCTATGAACTGAAAAACATACACAAATAATGGATGAACGAATCACTAGAGAGTGAGATTCATCGGTGAAACACAGATCCCTTCGTTTCAGAAGATGTATAAGTAAAATGTAAAACTGTGCCTAAACTCAGTTTCGTGAGCAAAACACGGTGGGCGCCAAACTACGACTACTCATTTTCCCGTAGTCTACGTAATGTATACAACTCTGAGGATCTGATACTAAGTAGTATTGATACCTCCGTTGAACCGATATTTCCAAGTAATAAATGATATCTAAGATCACAATAACAACGAAGAACACAAGTATAATGTAAAAGCTTCTAAGTTATCATGAGACACAAGAGATTTACGTGGTTCGACATTTGTCTACATCCACGGGGTAATGAGTGCTTGTTTTTGTATTAAGTTGTGGTGGTTACAAAGATCTTAAATGCTTCCCAAAGTAATAGAGAGAACTCAAGTGGAAGTAAATACTTAAGTTCTAAACATTAAAGAGGTATAAGCTTAAGACTAGATCTTCTCTCCTGGATATTGAATGCCCTTAGTTTGTTGGTGAAGCTTGATATTTATAGCCCCTCTTGCTCCAGGTATATCTTTGCTGCCTCTGGGTCCATCATCTGCTGATATACCTTTCGTACCAATGGTACCTTCGTCCACCGCGTACTTTCTCCAGTTATATTTCGCCACCTCAGCTGGCCCACGTTCCTTCGGGAACTACCCAACCTTAGTACAGGTTGTACCTTCGTTCACCGCCAGCTTCGCCAATCGGGTTATGCCATGCTTTCTCTCTCCACGTGCCTATATTCATGCGTGTAGATAAGAGATTTGAGCAATTAATGCTGATTGGATGCGTCATCTACCTTTGTCCCCTCGCCAGCTGACTCTATATAGACTAGGCTTTTTCCTTCCTTATTTTGATTGTTCACGCCTTCTTTCTTGGGATGAGATAAAGTAGATTTGCGGAGGTATCCCTTGTTACTCAGGCTTCTCTGTTTAGCGAAGGCTACACAGTTAGGTATATATGCGGCCACTAAGATCGTGACACGTGCTCCACAGAATATTGGTATTCACACTTGGCTGAATCACACAAATTTTCCATTTCGTTACTGACTCATCATTTTCTTTTCTTTTTTTGTCTCAGGGTCTTGAAAACTCGAATATCTTTTCCAGACTTTCCCACGGCCAAAAGACGGCGCCTCTTGAGAAAGGAGGCGGCGAGACTGAATCTCTTGAAGAAGAATCCTAAGAGGAGGAAAGCTTGAGATCTGGTGACGAAAGGAGCACTTCTGAATATAACAGCGAGTCTTCTTCCAGTGGGCCCCCAAATGAGTCGGTGAGTTTTCCACACTTTTCTCTTGGATTATTTATTTATACCGAATGAATGCTCAATTGATGATATTTTCAAGAAGAGGACGCTTCTGAAAATAACTCTGAGATGGAGATCCACGGCAATGAAGGTGTAACAGTGTCTCCAGCCAAGAAAACCGTACCCGCCGGTAATCTGGAGATAGAGGTTGATCGTCATGAAGATGTTATTGTGTCTCCAATGGCGGAAAACGCTGTCGTGACAACGGGCGTGATTGCTCCCAAAGAATCTTTGCTAGTCGCACATCCAGCCGCAGGTGTCGTTTTCGATCCTCCATTTGAGGCTACTCTTGAGGGTCATGTGCTGATCGGAGGCTTCAGTGTACCGGCTAAGTATGCGGAGTTGTATACCATAATATGGGAAAGGTACGGTCATGTCGCAACAACCAAAAAGATCACTAGCCGGTTTGTGTTGGTTAAGCGGGTGGAAGAAACATTATCTTCAATTCATAATATGTGCAACGTGACTGGCCGTACTTTTTCCGGAGATATAATATCGAGATGGAAGTTTCACCGGGATATGTGCGTAGGCTTTGAGTTCAACGTCTCCTGGTTCTGTGAAGGTCTTTCTGATATCCAAAGGTTGCAGGCCGAAGCAGTCGATGGTCCTTCCGCGGATTTGATTAATCAACAGGAGGCAGAAGTCGAGAAGTTGTCCCAGGACCTGAAGCTGAAACAGGAGGCTCTTCAAAGCATGAAGGACATTTTCTCCAAGAAGAACGAGTTGTTGTTAGGCTATTTTCCTTGAATATTTTTATTTTCCGAATTTCCCTTTCTTGGATTTTTTTTTTTTGAAATGCAAAAGAAACGCCTAGTTTATGGTTTGGTTTTCTGGTTTTTGGATTGATAGATGATTGTTTCTTATAAGAGTTTTTGGATTATTTTGGAATAATAGCCCTTCGATTAATCAGTATGTTAAAATATGAATTGCGAATGTAGGTAGCAAAGTCATTCGGGAAAATTGTGAAACCGTGAATGTTGCATGAGAAAAGGAAGTATATGAAATTTTGGGATGATTGGGTTATCGGCTTCCATTGCAAATGTGAAACCCAAACAATAGATCGTGTAAACATTGTCTGACAAAACTTGCTCACTTTAGGGTCTCCCACCAAAATTGAATCTTCAGGGAGTAAATCCGAGTCTTCATGTGACGCCCTCCTTGCCGTGAGAAGTCCCCAGTCATTCTTTATTGTCTGTGCAACATCTTTATGTCGATCCACGGTAAGGCGGAGAATCTCTAGTCCCCAGACGTAATTCTCCTAGATCCATCTGTTCTTGGACGATGCGCTTCTAAGCATTGCATTTTACTGGTAGGATGATGGAATTGAGAGTTGAATTTGCAACCGAGAGATTAATCTCCCACTGTGGTCGCCAATTGTTTGTGGGTGAAAACCGTTTCTGCTGATTTTGGTAATTTCGGGTGTGTGGATGAGAAACGAATCTAAGCCCTAAACAATGCACTACACGAGAGTACTTTTGATTCGGGAGATCAATCTGTACAATCCTGGTCTAAACCAAGAAATGGTCATTCCAGGCTTGCTTCGGTCACAAAATGAAGGAGAAGGGTTAGTCTTAGGGAGGGAATTGAAGAGAGTGTTGAGACCATAATAGTTGATTCTGAAGGTGTGGTTGTTTATGACTCGTATCTGAAAGTAGAACTGGCTAGCAGAATGGAAAGCTACCAGGTGATTTCTAGATACTGTATTGTTGCCGACCAAAACTTTTTTTTTGGTGAAAATAGGTGAAGCCTATTTATACAAGTCATATTGAAACGTACCCTGGTCTCGTAGGAAGTGGAAACGATTGAGTGGTGGAAGAATAGTGTAACCGTCAGACGTTATGCTTCCATGATGAGGGAAGTGAAATCGTGTAACCGTCAGTCATTACGCTTCCATGATGAAGGTAATGAATTGTTTACACCGTTATTTTTCACAACCACTAATTATCCTACTTCATGATACTTTCTTGTAACAGGCGCATTGCACGCCGCACGTTGTAAACCGCCAGACCAATACCCTGATGAGTATCCCCCAGTTTGTGACATGTTTGATGTCTCGAGTATTTTCGTGGAAAACGTGTAGCAGGTTGCTATGTGTGGCAAGTCAAAGTCAAGAGACTTTTCCATAGGAAAATAGCATGTGATGCTATTAGGCTTTCCTTGGTCGGCCGCCTAAAACTTGCCACAAGTCCGTCAGTTTGGTGGCGAACTTGAATATCTAAGATTACATCTCATGAGGAAGGGTAGCCGTTGATTATGGCCACATCTTTGTTGTGTAGCAAAGTGGCACCATTAGCATAGTGGCGCCTGGCGTAGCCTTGGCGTAGCGGGTTGCCTGGTGCTTGTCACAAGTCCGTTATTTCAGTGGCGAACTTGGATGGCTGAGATTACATCTCATGAGGAAGAGTGGCCATTGATTATGGCCGCATCTTGTTGTATAGAGAAGTGACGTCATTGGCATAGTAGCGCCTGGTGGATCCATGGCATAGCGGCATGCCACTGGCGTAGCCATGGCATAGTGGCATTCCAATGGCGTAGCCGCAGCACGGCGTCATGCTAGTAGTCGTGGCGTAGTGGCATGCTAGTAGTGGCGGCATGGCGGCATGCCATTGGCGTTGTGGCATGGCCACGCCTGTGGCGTTGTAGCATGGCCAAAGCTAAGATTTGGCTCCGTGGCCAAAATTAAGGCTTGGCGGCGTGGCCAAGGCTAGGATTCGGCGTCGTGGTAAAACTAGGTCTTGGCGGCGTGGCCAAGGCTAGGATTTGGCGCCGTGGTAAAATTTAGGTCTTGGGGGCGTGGACAAGGCTAGGATTTGGCGTCGTGGTAAGAATTAGGGCTTGGCGGCGTGGTCAAGGCTAGGACTTGGCATTGTGGTAAGAATTTGGGCTTGGAGGCGTGGCCAAGGCTAGGATTTGGCGTCGTGGTAAGAATTAGGGCTTGGTGGCGTGGCCAAAGCTAAAGTGGCATGCTACCGCGGCAGAGTGGCATGTTGGCATGCCGATCAATATGTTGTTGTAGTAAGGCGCGTTTGGCTTTCCAGTATGGTGGTGCGGTAGGGTTCGTTTGTCCTTTAATGTATGGTGGAAAGTTCAGAGTGACTTGATTGGCCAAGGAAAGGGGCCGGCCAAACATAAGGCGCGACTACACTTCTGGTGAAAGTGTGGCGGCTTTAGAGCGACCTGATTTGTCGATTAAAAGAGGGCCGGCCAAGCATGGGTGTGGCTACACTTTTGGTGAGAGTGTGGCGGCTTTAGAGCGACCTGATTGGTCGATGAGAAGTGGGGTCGGAAAGTATGGGCCCAACCACAACTTATGTGCGTGTGGATAATTTGAGGCGACACGATTGGTCGAGAGAAATAGGGCCGGTTTAGGAAGGGGCGTGGCCAATGGCAAGTGGCGCCAGTTGGCCTAAGGCATATCCACGCCTCCTTTTGCTGTTGCGGCTCCCTGTTTTCTGATTCTGGGAAAGGTTTTGCACCTGCTAATCTATGGAGGATTGATTACCTAGTTCGCCTAGGCTTAATTTCGACAAGCAAGGTATGATATACTGTGCGAGGTGCAAAACCCTAACTTATTCAAGGTAGTTAGGGAAATTTATTCAACTCTATGTGTTGACACAAAGTTATTTTAAGTTCATTGCCAGAGAGCAGCATGCTTTTCTGATTGAATACCTTATGCAAAGACCGTATCCTTGATATTTGGAAATTCGTGCTACTCTGCTGCGAGCGAACACAAATCGTCATGCCATATCAATATTAAGGGTTCAGCCGGAGAACATATCATAGAAGGAATTTAAATGAACTTATATTAAGTGAATATAGGCGAGGCGCCTAAATTTACAGAACATTTTGGGATGGTTGCTACATTCGCCAGTCTGGATAAATATCATGTAAGTATATTGAACGGCTCAGTAAATATGCCGGTGGAGAGGTTAGCACTCACGTCACTGTTTCTTTACAGAGTGACGTCACATCAGATGCAAGGTCTTATGATTTCAACCCTACGCTAAAAACCACCATCAACACAGTGATCATGTGAAAATTACCTTGAACATCTTACATGATTTGTGTGAGACAATCATTTGATGTCAACTTGGGAAGTTTCGTATTGATCGATTAATCACTTGAAAATTACTTGAAGCTAGTGGTATGTGTAAGATTTCAATTGTTGTCTTCTAAGGATGTTTCAATGATTAAATGAGAGTTTTAGAACGACTACAATGTCTAGATATAACACAGGTTGTATACTTTGTATGCTAACTGTGCAAGTCTACTTCAGGTCCGAAACTATTGTTTGCGAACTGGCATACTTGTGAAAACGTCTGGAGTTGTTGTTCGCGTACCCTGCTTGCGAACGGCTAGACAAGGCCAAGCCTGGAACTGCTGTTCCCGTACCCTGTTTGCGAACGGCTGGACAGAGCCAATGTCTGGAACTGTTGTTTGTGTACTCAGTTTACGAACACAATGGTCAGGTTCTAAAATCGATAAGTGTGATTTTTATATTCATGAACTTGGGTTCGTTTGCGAACTCAGTTTGCGAACTAAAGTCTCTGGAACTTTAATGATTTAAGGTATGCGAAATTGTTTTGCTAACCATGGCATTATGTTCATGAATCGGTTCTTGTATAAGTACTTTGTACAATTACAAACCAAACCGGTTTTGTTACAAATGGTTCATATATATATTTCTATGAGATGTTGAACATTTGAAAAACTCTCTTGAAACATATTTAGATTCATTTGATTATCTATCATGGTTGATTGATCATCATATTTGATCTAGAAGTGTTAGATGAATTTGGCTAAGTTATAAGTGTTAATATGGCTAACTTCGGTTAACTGTTATTGTGCCAACAAGGTATACACGTTTGGGTACGGTTCATCCATATCTAAATATATGTATATTCATTTGTGTGTATCAAGCTAGTACCATCTAACAGTGGAGATTGGTTGCTTAGTTTCTAAGCAAACTTAACTTGAATCTTAAATCAGGAGTTTGTCTAACGGTGAATATCAATTGCTTTGTTACTAAGCTATCTTAGCTTTGATTGTAAGTAATCCTGATTTGAAAGACCATATAAGGGAAAACTCTAGCATCTGGGAAACTTAATACTGACACTGTCGTGTGTCCTAGTTGCAAACTAGAGTCTATTCTCCATTAACCTAGGTTTTCCAAAACCATTATTAGGTTAACGACTTGAAGACTTCATTTGGGATTCATGAAGCCAGATCCAACTATTTGATAAGCACGTAAATGCTACATTTTATACCCATATTTATATTAGTTAGGACTCGACATTTTGACTAATAATATTATTTTAGTGCTTTAGTAAAAAGTACAAGTGACTTTAATCACCCAGAGAATAAATGGCTAAATGAGACTTGTTGAGGGGTGGTTTTAGTTTTGGTTCTACCCGTCCTCGTCTCACCAAGTGACCTCAGTTTTCTAGGAATAGTAAGAGAGAGAGTTGACTTTCCATTATACCTTATCCTTACTTATATATACTTTCCCAAAAGTCCCTCTTTTTATGACATCATGACACATGTCCTAACCTCTCTTAATTACTCATAATGCCACTCCTTAATATAACCTTCTCCTTATTTGTTAATTCCTTCCTTGTTGTCCTTCTTCTCCCATGGGTATTTTCTCATTTGGGATTGGGTTTAGTCCCCAAGTCCCTACACTTCATGTTAGGCTTACTTCCCTTCTAAGGGGGCACCCCTGACCCGTTAAGGGGCGTTTTTTTTAATGTATCAACATTAATCCCCTGACTATTGGGTCAATTATCAAGTGATCCAATAGTCAAATCACTTTACATTCTCGGTCGCCATGTGTCGTTGGAAACATGACGGTTGCTGTATCATTTATGACGATGTTTTCCTTATATAGGAACGTCGTTTCTTCAATCCTGTCATTGGTTTTATTTCCATTTTCTTCTGTTTATGTCGGGTATCTTGCTCTGATGGCTCGCTCCCTTCACGGATACCTATTAACCTTAGCACCGGTCTCTGCGTTGGTTTAGATATTCAAGGAGCTACAATTGGCGCGCTTATCTCTAGTGAAGACTGAGATTGAGGCGCTTTGTGAGCATAGACTGACGAATAGGGGCTCTATGATCGCTCGGCTTGCAGAGCATTATGAAGCACATCAAGCCGCTCAAAAGGCCGGACACGTAACACTCGCGATCCAGCGTGCATTAGATGATGCTGTCACAGCTCGGTATGCTGCTAATTCGTTACTAATAGAATCTTTTGTAATGAGGGCGACTATAGAGTATGTCATTACTGATTGTCGTTCACATATCTCCGGTCAAGCGACCCCGCGACTTCTTGGATACACACTATCTCTGGCAGTTGTTTCTGAGCTCGTAAGTTTGTCTTATCAGGAAGATGAACTTGTGTGCTTATTGGTGCTGAGAGAGGAGGTGGATGTGTTGTGGACTCTCAGGAAAATTCGTCAAGATAAGGCGCGTAGAGATCGTTACGAGCATGAAGTCACTCTTGCACTCGCTCGTGGAGAAAGGGCTAAGGGAAAAGTCATGCAAGACATCCATAGGCTGATAAGTGACGCCGATTGGGAGTTGTCTCAAGCCAACATTCAGTGTGATGAAGAGCGTCTCATGGAATAAGTCGTGGACACGAACATTGCTCGTTGTCGCGCATTGATATCCATCTAGGTTGCATGATATTTTTGGACAACTAACCTTGTTTGTTTATTTTGGTTGTTTCTTTTTATGCATCTGCTTTGGAGTTCTACCTCTTTTGTGTATTCGTTGTTTTTTTTTTGTTATTGTTGCCAAACTTTTCTTCTTAGTTGACTCCTTCTTTATTCCTTGTCTCGTGGATGTTTCCACACCAGTCTTGGACCTTAGTCCCCGAGTTTCCAGTGCTTATATCAAGGTTGACTCTTTTTTTCTCTTGGGGGTACCCTAAACTCGTTAAAGGAGCATCAGTTTTCGCATATCATCATTAATTGTGGGTTGACATGTATCACAACATGCAAGGAGAGATGTGAGTGGTTACTGCATCATAAACTGCGCCATTACCCTTTAATATGGTTCCCATTTCTTAGTTTGGTCATTAGTCTTTTTTTTTTAACTTCACTATCCCCCTTTTTTTTTGTCGACAAATCGCCAGTATGGCTAACTCTCTTCACGGATACGTGTTGTCCTTGGCTCTTATGCCCGTGTTGGTTTCAGCAATGTGTAAACATGATGAGCTGAAGCGACTGTTGCTCGTGAAGGCAGAAATCGAAGCGCTTCGAGAGAAGATAATGGAAAATAGAAATACTATGTGTGCCAATTTCATGAAGCGGCACGAGGTGTACCAAGCTGCTCAGCAGGCTGAATCATTAGGTCATGTGTCATTGGATACCCAACGCGTGCTGGATGCGGCTATCACTGCTCGTGACGCGGCTGATCAATTATTCGCAGATTCTTTGATAATGATGGCTACTATAGATCACGCCATTTCTGATTGCCGTCTCTGGATTTCTGTCCAGACAGCCCCACCACTTCTTGGGAACATTCTGACCTTAGAAACCGCGTCTTTGCTTGTATCCCATCCCTATCTTGAGGATGAGTTGGCGCGTTTGTTGGTTCTAAGGGAGGAAGTGGGCCTACTATGGACGCTTAGGTTGATTCGTCAGGATAAAGTGCGTAAAGAATACGATGAGCATGAGGATACTCTTTCGCTTGCTCGTGGGGCCGACGCTAAGGGTAAGATTATTCAATATCTCCATAAGTTGGTGCATGAGGCTGATCAGGACCTTTGTTTAGTCACCGCGCAATGTGATAACAAACGTTTGATGGTGGAGGCTTTGGATGCGGATATTTCTCGTTGTCGTGCATTGATGGCTGATTAGGTTGTGTATCCTTCTATGAGGATTGTCTTTTCCCTTAGTTTTAATGTCCTATTTATGGATCTGTTGTTGTTCTTCTTATGCGTCTGTTCTGAACAGGGTGTGAATAAAGTTTTGCTTTAAGTTGGGATACTATTCCTCTTTTTTTTTGTTACTTGTCACCATCTAGGACGGGTTAGAGGTAGTGCATGTCTTCCCCCTTCCTCCCCCTTATTTTTGAGGGATACAGTGGGTCGGGTGAGTGGTGATAAAACGCGCCTACTCTTCCCCTTCTCACTTCCCTTTTTTTTTGAGGATCAACGCCCCTTATCCCCCCCCCCCTTTTTTTTGTTTTTATCAATAAGGAAGCGGTGGGATGGGTCGGCGTTGATGGGACGCGCCTACTCCCCCCTTTCTTTTTATCAGAAGGAAGCAGTGGGTTGGGTCGGCGTTGATGGAACGCGCCTGCTCCCCCTTATTTTTATTAGAAGGAAACGGTGGGATGGGTGGGCGTTGATGGAACGCGCCTACTCCGCCCTTTCTTTTTATCAGAAGGAAGCAGTGGGATGGGTGGGCGTTGATAGAACGCGCCTACTCCCCCCTTTATTTTTATCAGAAGGAAGCGGCGGGATGGGTGAGCGTTGATGGAACGCGTGTTAGAGCATTGCTCGGTCGAACTTGCATGCGTTGCTATATCAAGCATGTTTGTCAATGTTAGTGATCAAAACTATAATTCTTAATTTCTAGCCTATTTATAGATGTCTCGGACTAGGAGATAGATAGTGTAGTTGAGCTTAGATCTCTCGACGTTCATCTCTAAGGGGAGGTTGTGGAACTTCTTCAACAAAAGGTATATGGATACTTGAACTCATCTATCACTTGGAAAGTCTATTTCTGATATCTCCTATATTGAGACATAAGTCGTGTTACGATATAGTTTTCTCTATACACATTTGAGATTTCGAGCCGAGTATATCTCGCTTACATATTTCTCGAAACATGTGTTGGTAAGCTTTCGATTCGACCAAGTTCATCTTATATCATGAGAAATTTTCCGAGTAACATCTTACATGGTTTCTGTGATACAATCATTCGATGTAGGCTTGGAAGGTTTTGGATAATGATTATTTCAATATCTTGAAAATTGCTTTGATGCTAATAGTGTGTCAAAACAGCTATTGTCATTATAGAAGAATGTTTCAATGATTGAAATAAAGAGTTGATGATGTAACCATCTTTGGATATAATCATATATAGTGTGTTCTCACATTAGTGTATAAATCCATAAACCGGAAGCCAAGAATATGCATATGTGTGTATACGAAATTGGTGAAGGAGGCAAGATAAGTATGTGTATCCGTACGCATACTGGCGGAAGTTTTCGAACCGAAAATATCTGCTGAGATTGGGAATTACAAACTCCTAAACTAGTCACCTTAAGTATGTGTACCCGTACGCATACTGGCGGAAGTTTTCGAACCGAAAATTTCTGCTGAGTTTGGAAACTTAACAAACTCAAAATCCGGTTGCTTAAGTATGCATACCCGTACGCATACTTAAGCTGGTTACTTTGTTAAATCGCTCAGTTCATGGACTTAAACATTTAAATCATAAGGAATGCAATCTTTGCAAACCGTGGCTATAATATGATTGATTCAAGTGAATCAAACCAATTTGGTTTTAATTGTGTTTCTAAACAATTGAACAACTCTTTAACTAGTTTCATTTGAGTCATTTGAACAAGTTATGGTTAAGATGAATAAGGTTGATATGAGAGTAATCATATGGCTAACCTCGTTAACTATTTGTGAACCAACCTGGGGTACACATTTAGGTACGGTTACATAAACCTAATGAGGGTACATTTCATTTGTGTGTAACAAGCTAAGTTCGATCTAACGGTTGAAAGATATTAGCTTGGTTGAATCAGGTTTTTCATCTAATGGTGATTGTTGAATGCTTTGTTAACAAGGTAACTTGGATTGCAAACCCTGATTTGAAAACTATATAAAGGAGAACTCTAGCAAATGGGAAAACTAATCCCCACACCTCCTGTGTGTTACTAGTTGCATAACTAGAGTCTATTCTCCTTTAACCTTAGGTTTCTTCTCGAGACCCTGTAGGTTAACGACTTGAAGACTTCATTGGGATTGTGAAGCCAGACCCAACTATTATCTTTGTGGTTACGTGATATGATCTTGATGTTTCTATTATATTGAGTGCAATTGAAATAATTGGCTCGAGATTTTATATCTCCGATAGGCAAGATAGAAAAGTAATCACAAACAAACTTCGTCTCATCGTTTGTGATTCCACAATAACTTGTTTCTCTAGTCGATTAAGTTTATTGTGAGGTGATTGATAATTGTTGATGGTGGATTTTCAACAAAGGTCAAAATCGTAAAATCATGATACTGCATGTCTCTGACACGGCTTTCAGGCATGTGACGATTCATATTTTACGAGCCATGATGAACATGTTTTTCGAAAGGCCTCCAATAGCTGGCGTTCGATGCCTCGCATTTCATCATGACCTCTATGTAGAATAACATAATTGGGCGGTTCTCCTCAGATTGAGAACTTAACGCCTTCAGGACGTCGGTGACACTCATTGTTCCCTGATTACATAGAGAGACCCACCTCTACGTAGAAGAACGATTGGGAGGTTCTCCTCAGATTGAGATAATTAACGCCTTCAGGACGTCGGTGACACTCACTGTTCCCTGACTATGTAGATAGACTGTGTATAGATCCAGGCGGTCCTCCGTACATAATTGTTGAGAGGGCAAAAACGCCTTCAGGACTTCGGAAACACTCGCTGTTTCCTGACTATGCACCATACAGAATGGGTATGACGCTTTAACTGGCTAATATCCCTTCTGCAATAGATTAATTCTACCGTGACATTCATCACTGGATTCCTAAAAGATAACCTATTTTATCTCATCATTCCCATTTCATGATCGAATCCATGGCTGATCTCATGAAATGGTGATAGATAAATTATTACTCCGATTTCATGATCGAATCCACGGCTGATCTCGTGAAATGGTAATAGATTACTCCGATTTCATGATCGAATCCACCGTCGATCTCATGGAATGGTAATAAACAATCATTATTCTGATTCTATGGTCGAATCCACGATCCCATGGAATGGTAATACTCATTTTATTATTCTGAATTCATGGTCGAATCCACGGCTGATCCTATTGATTGATAATAACAAACTACTCACTTTTATTACTCAGTTTCATGAATCAATCTCCACTGAATTTCATAAATTAGTAATAAATACTCAATAATCGGGCATCGGGACCATCACTTAGTAAGCCCTATAAAATGGTGCAAGTGTACTCGACAATGACGCACGACCGAGCACCCGAATGCACAAACGAGCATTCGAAAATATGGATAAATGAGGAATCCTACACAAAACAGGAGAAAAACAATAATAATAAAATGAGACGCGCTCATGGGCCGGGCCCACTGGCTAGCCGGTCGTTCCCTAGCCGTGGACGGTCCCATGCCTCTCCCATTATTTTTACTTATTTTGTTGTTTTCATGGACTCATGAAAACTCCTTCATTCTAGCAACTTTCCTTGTTTGAGCAAAACTCACGGTTTTCCCATATTTTCATGGTTTCATGAGAAATAATATTATAAAAATAGGGAAAGGTGTCGTGGGACCGGGAAACTTGGCCGGTCCCACAACTTGCAATCCCTATTCTTTCATAATTATTATTTCCCTCATCTCATGAAACTCCTCCGTTTCAACAAAACTCATGGTTTCTCCATAGTTTCACGGTTTCATGAAAAATAATATTATAAAATAGGGAAAGGTGTCGTTAGGACCGCGCAACTTGGCTGGCCGGCCGTTCCCTAGTCGTGGCCGGTCCGACACCTTGCAATCCCCATTATTTCATAAATATTATTTCCCTCATCTCATGAAACTCCTCAGTTTGAGCAAAAATCATGGTTTCTTCATATTTTCTCAAATATTGCCCAAACCATAAAAAAGCCAAAAAGTCAAATGGTCACATGACCGACTAGTCTAGTCATGCCAAATATTAAAATATTATTATTTTAATATTTTTCAAATTTTGATCAATGAGCAAAGTTCTACTTGCTCATTCGAGCAAAATCAAGAATTTCAGTCAAAGATCGAACTCTTCTGAAAATTTAAAATATTGCTCAAACGCACATCAGATAATACCGAAACTCTCAGGACTGAGACACAGACATTATGGTGACACGGGAATGTCTCCTTGACCGACCAAGGCCGGACCTAGGGATTTCAAAGAGCCGGTTCCACACGTTTTCATAATTTTGACCTAATTTGCTCAATTTCTCATATTGGGTCCAAACTCTTTTCAACCAACTTGGAGTTTGCTCAAACGACCACCATCTGGTCCCACGATCACCAAGGGCCAGTCTCATGCCATCTTGGTTGGTCCCTCACTCTTCCATAATTAGGTTTTATCACCTAATGCTCAATCGAGCACTATTTCAATGATGAAACCGGCATTTAATCATCATTCTTTCACCAAATGGCAAACTAAGGACCCTGGTGCACGCTCACTCGAGCACATGGGTACCACATGGACGTACATCATCTCATATGGTCGTCCCTCCATCACTCACGACCAATTTTCAGCAATTCGTCAAGTGATGAACAATTGATCAAAAATTAGGGTTTTCGAATAAACGCTTCACGAATCACCATTCCGAGCAAGATTCAAACACTAATAAATTTACATTGGATTCAAAAATCTGGATCAATCACACAATATTTGGTAGTCTACACGTTACCAATAAATAAATCGTCGAATTGAGCGATACTCGCTCAATTGCTCGAATATTGATACAACTTTCAATATTCAATAAGTCGTCGAATTGAGCAATGCTTGCCTAATTGCTCGAATATTGATCCAACTTTCAATATTCAGTAATTTGTTGAATTGAGCAATACTTGCTCAATTGCTCGACCCAATTATCAGTAATTTATCGAATTGAGCAACACTTGCTCAGTTGCTCGAATATTGACACAATTATCAATATTCAGTAAATTCATCAAATGAGAAATACTTACTCAATTGCTTGAATATCCCATCAAACGAGCAATACTTGTCCAAACCACCGACATTGTTCATTCACGAAATACAACGTTCAATTCATGAACTAAGGAGCATTCATCACTCATGCTCAATTCAACAAAACTTAGGTCAACGACTGACTAATCGAAACACGTCTGCCTTGCAGACTCGACAAATCGTGAGACATCAATCATAGTCTCATGGGGGGATATCACTTAGGGTTTTGGTCCGGCGTCCTACGGCACGTGGATACATCCACGACGAGAAGTGTGAGTAAGTCGTGCAAACGGTTTAAGGAGTTAGCAAAGTAGTGGGTGGACGGTTAACCAAGTCTCCGCACGAACTGGAACTGGTTTTCACCACGATTCCCACTTTCCCACTCTTTCACTCAAGAAACCGTCATACTTACAGGGGATCAAGATGTTTACTATTCTGATAGTATAAATAAGTCTTTGAATCCATGATTGAGGACAACGAACATTCGTCGACACAGAATTTCTCGAGCAATTACTCTCAAGAATTCATCAATCTACCAGAACTTATTCGAACTCATCAGTTCATCATTATTGCAGAAACCTTCAACACATCAAAAATCCTTGATCATCATTGATACCATACAATTCTCAACTTCCCTCCTACAGATCAACCCATTTCCCTCTTTGCGACCGAATTGACTCTGGAACGGCCATTGAATTGGTTTAGGCCGGAGTCCTATAGATTGATCTCTCGAATCTAAGCACTCCCTTTGCAATGCATATGTGTGAGGTTGAACAATTTGCTCGGTTAAGGAGTCTCAACAACACGCTCGTCTCTTCAATTCCCTGAAAAACCAGCAAATCGTTTTTCCCCATCTACAGATTGGCGACCACGGTGGGAGATTAATCTCTCGGTTGCAATCTCAAATTCTCACAATGGCTGGTCTTAGGTCTGGGTTAGTTACAAATGCAAACGATGCTAGCACTAGCAACAATAACAATGATGGTATTCCGGAAACCATTCCTGCTTCCAACAATGGTGGTGACACTACTCCTCCTCACACCAATGTCGAAAATCATCCTCTCTTCAGGCGGCATCCTGAAGAAATCGGAGAAAATCCACCTACTATCGCTGATCTCATGAAAGTCCAGGAAATTCTCGCCAAGAATCAAATTGATATGGCTACTACTCAGAAGGAGCTATGTAACTATCTCAAAACTCTCACTGAGAAGATGTCAGACAAAACTCAGGAGAAAGGAAAAGACAAGGAAACATCTCCAACTACGGATCCCGAAGTTATTCCAGTCTCTGACGATGATGAAGCCCGCAAAACTACCGGACCTGAACCTGCCGGTTTCATCACTCGTGAAGACCTGGAACGTTTTATGGAGAATCGGGGAAAGGGCCATACACCGTCCGTGCATCGTTATCAACCTCCATATCCCGCTGCCACGCAAAGAATCCCTCTCCCGAAAGGCTACACTTCTCCAACGTTCACACTCTACAATGGAACGGGGAATGCTCGAGAACAGGTTTCTCTATTCTTGGAAGCATTAGGAGAACATGAACACAACCGTGTTGTCCGTTTGAAGGAGTTTTCAAAATCCCTGACGGGTCGAGCATACACTTGGTACAACAATATTGTACCAGGAAGCATAGCCAATTGGGGAGAGATGATTAATGCTTTCTACAGGAAATATTTTTTTTTTGTTTTATGAGCAGATTACTCTTTCTGACTTAGAAAGGATAGATCAGAAGACTACTGAAAATCCGAATGACTATGTGAAGAGGTTCAGGATTCAATCTTTGGATTGTCATGATCCTAATGTTACTGAACAACAACTGGTGGACTTGTGCATCAACGGGATGATTCCAGTCTACAGAGCCTTGTTGGAAAATCTCTGGTTTCAAACCTTTTCAGAACTTCATGAAGCGGCTAAGCGATCAACAACCACTGCTCCAGCTTTGTTAGAAAGAACCAAAACTGTCAAGGTCGAGGAACCGAATGCTCGAATCAACACCACCAGGCGTTTAATAAACAAGCAGTATAACGTTGAAGCTTCCATGAATGTTGTTGAAGGGATCAAGAGAAAAGCTGAGGCACAACCACATAATAATGCTCCTCCGACGTCTCATCCTCCCAAAGCGCCAAAGAAGGACAACCAGGCTAGAAATGCAAAACCACCAGTTCAGCATCAACAAAATGACCAGGAAGCGCCTGACTTCCATTTTCCCATTGAAGAAGTGATCGAACTAGTATTGGAAGTCTGGATTCAAGACGGTACGATCAAATTACCTCCTATCAAAAAGGAACCAGCTGAGGAACAGATGGAAAATGCACGCTACTGCCATTTCCATAGGTATGTCAGTCATCCGAGAAGTGATTGCAGAACTTTGAAGCTCATATTCAAAGAAAAGGCCGATTCAGGGGAACTGGGGACTGAAGGAGTGCACAAAAATCCTCTCCCAATCAGAACATTCACACTCTCTGAGCAGCCGGTCAAATAAGCAGTTCAATCCCTGGTTGAGCATGTCTGTGAGTTACTGTACTTGTCGAAAGCTCAAAGAAACGATATGTTTGCTGCATTGAACCACATTGCGTCTGGGAAACGATTAGAAATTCAGGAGATACTCCCTGGACCTCCAGCAACAGACAAGGAGATATACGACTGGGGACTTCTCACCATGGTTCACATCAAAGGAAATGAATTCAAGAGAGCGTTGGTCGATGTTGGGACTGCTGTTAACATCATCCCCCTGAAAACCCTCAGAGCCGCTGGCATCACCCGACAAGAAGCAACTCACGCCCCGGTCTCAGTCAGAGACCATGAAGGAATCTCCAGAGATGCTTACGGTTACATCATTCTCAAGATGAAAACCGATTCAACTTGGACTGAAACCAAGTTTTACATAATTAAAGAGGATCCAGGATACGACATGATTCTTGGGCGGACATGGATTCATGATGAAAAGGTCACTGCAACATCTTCATCTTCAGTCGCACATTTTTTTGTTGAAGAAAGCTCTGACTCGGAAGAAGTGGAGGACGACCCACTATTCGAACGTTTGGGAAAAGTCGAAGCCTTGATGGAACTCACACAAAAACCTGAAGAAAGCGCACATGAATTTGTCAGAAGGTTTCGTACTCAGGCAAGTCTTATTCCCCCTGATGCATATGTATTACCAACGTTCAAATGTGCTACCATAATCCGGGGACTCAGTTCTGCTCAAAACCTAGATGTCACCAAACTTTATGAATGGTTAGTCTCCCCTCATCAATATTTCACTAAATGGTTAGACGCAGAGCCTCTCCGAATCCATGATCTCACCAACACAGTCATTACTAGAATAATGACTGAATTTCACAATCAATATCCTAAATATTCTCCCTTGCACGAGTGTCCACATGTGCCGCAGAATTGGAAAGCTCCACCAAAATTGAATCCTACTGTACGTGGAATTCCGAACCAACAGAAGATATTCAGGGCACGAGCAACCAAACCTAACAAATTTCATGAAGGAGATTTGGCTCTTAAGGCAACTAGACACAATTTGCATTCCAGAAAGAGTTTTAACTGGGAAAGACCTTTTAGATTGCTAAGTCAGTTGCTGGAGGATACTACAAGATGGATGACATCAAGGGAAAGACAATTATACCAGTGACTCATGAAAATTGTCTCAAGATTTTTGACGCATGAAGCATTCAACATTGAGCGATTTATGTCCAAGATAAATGCTCAAGTTTGCATTTTAGGATTTTCTTTTAACTGTATTTCAATTCCTCCAAAACATTTGCAATACTTGCATCCAGTATTTGAATTCAACAATTTATTAAAGGTTCTTTCATTCAAGAAAAATCTCTATCAAATCCAAAATCCAAAAGAAAATCCTCATTCACTCATAAATTCAAAACCAATCAAGAAATTCAAAACCAAAATAAAATATCACATCTCTCATAAGTTCAAAGTTCAAGAGATTATGGAAAGAAAACTAAAAGAATCCATCAAAGTACGATTTTAGCTTCTCAGCATTCTCTAAGACTTTCAAAGCCGCCTTCTCCAACTCCAGCTTTTCGGTCAACTCAGCAATCTTGGCCATTTTCTCCACCACGACATCGCTGGTAAAGGGTATATTCTTCACTACTGCATCCTTGATGGTGTTGGTCTTCTGACGAAGCCACTTCAAGTTAAAACCGAGTTCTTCAGATTTCTCCAAGTTGTACTCCCAATCAAAGAGTACATCTCGAGTGATAGTACTTTTGGGCCTGGTACGAATATCATCTATGACACGCAATATGTTTCCTAATTGCATAGTCAAGAAGTAGCTGCGTTCAGGTGTTGTGGTGGATTTTAGTTCAGGGCTAAAATTATAAAACCAAATTTATGCGCTGACATCCTGCAAAGGATAAAGCCACTGATAAGTAATGAATACTTCTTCACTTTACTAATTCACCTAGAATGGAGCATGTGGCAACAATCCCAGTATTCTGTGAATTAAATACACAAAAGTCATCCAGGTTGGAGCATGTAGCAACAATCCCATATACCCTGTGAATTTATAGCATTATTAATTAATGCATGACTAGCCTTGTATTTCCTGTGTTGTTCCCGCAGAACTCTCATTATTAGTGCGGCATGACGACTGAGTGTTGCTCTCAGCAGAGTAACACGAATCTCCAAGTGTTAATAGTGAGGCATGCACAAAATACCCGTACAGGCCACATCTCTCGGTGTGTTATACTATCCCGATTGAGCATACATCTCTCGGTGTGTTATACTAGCTCGATGTAGGATCAGAATCTCGCAACAATTATGTCTCAGCGAAGTTATCAATGGTATAGCACAATAGCGTCGCAGAACAATTTCAGAAACGACGTCAGCAAAGATCATGAGAAAGATGTGATAGTCTTGCGAAAATTAGAGAGCTTGCGAAATTAACATTTAAGGTTGCGAGAATGTCGCAAACCATACCCAAAAATAAAGGACAGATTAGCTGTCATCCACTGCGTATTTCCTTATAAATAGTCATTCGAGTTGTACAGGAGGGGGGGATCTTTTTGAGTAAGAAACAAGTAAATAGGAGAGAGAAAGTTCAGAGAAGAGATCATTCTTGACTTCTTTATCTTTCTTGTAAGAACATTCAGAAATTAATCAATAAAATTAAGAATGTAAACCTAAAAATGAGCTAATCAATAATGAAATCATATGAGAGGTGTAGTGTAGGATTTCCTGCAACTACACCCGATTGAGCATATTTGAATCTGGACTGACAGTCTCAGAAACAATCACGACCACGCAAGTTGGCCGCATGATTTAACCAGTCTAGACGATCCTCAGCAGGAGCTGGCTGCCATCTTAATGACCACCAGCGGGCCCGTTTATGCCCTGGTCGGACGAATACATACCACGCCTCCCAAACTACCACCGAACACCAGCCTGAAGTTGGATGTCCAGGATGGTATGGAGCAGCTTGGAGGAGTCGTACGAAAAAAGGCCGCCTACGACAATCTCTAATTCATCACGTCCGTCCAACTTCACTGGCATAGTTGGACGGCGTAGATCGTCTCATGGACGGTTGGACAAGCGTTGTCCTGCACACCGGCGGGATCCCATCACGCATGCATAATCGATCCTCCCCTGACCTAGCCACATAATCACGTACAGTTGCCCGAAGTTCGGCCGGCGTGAGGTTCAAAGGGTCGCAGGAAATTCCACTAAAGGTCTTAAATTGATCACGACCATCCAACTTCACCAGCATGATTGGATGGCTTAGATCAAACCTATAACTGCCAGACAGGTATTGGTGTGTTCACCACTGACCCAATATGGGTCCCACACGATCGATCAATCCAGATGAGGAGTGTAGGGTGCAATTTCGGTCGGCCAAACTAGCATGCACGCAACCGGCCGGAAACCCTATTTAGGGTTTGCGACATGCATATGTCGCAAACTGATCGCGAGCGTCCGTTTTCGCCAGCTTGGATGAAGGTTCCAGGAATAGACTAACCAGGTCCGGAGAGTATCAACATGATCAATGTGGACCCATCACTCTCTGTGTCCGACCGACCAAGACAAACCATGGATAGGTGTCTCGATTCGTACGCCCAAACTAGGCATGGTCGCGCGGTTTTCTATTGCAAACTGATCTTGACCACTCAACTTTACCGGACAAATTGAGTGGCTTATATCGCATATCCATGGGACAACGAGGTACAAACGTGTACACCGGTATGCCGTCTACACGCATGAACAATCGGTCTTGTCAAAAACGCGTCCCATGCTTGGATTCGACCAAGCTAGAGGTTAGTGTTTGAACACCTCCTAAACCCTAATCCAACGGTCGCAGATGTGGGTTGCAAGTCATCTCGTCTGTCCAACTTCGCCAGCTTGGACGAACAGCCTAAGACAGGAGTTAGGAGACCAGTGAGGCATCACCACGATCACCGTCCACCACTCTTCCACACAGAGTGATCGTCCAAGTCAGGGGCTTACCTGTACAGCCTCCAAACGATCACTCGAAGATGGTCGGACGTGATGCTATTTTAAGACGCTTAATCGTGACTTACTCCGTCAAGCCTTAAAATAGCGATGCTTCATACGTGCTGAACACATTCGATGCATAGAATACACACGATATTTCATAAATATCGACTTCCTAAATAACGTAGTTATTTAATCTAGCATCACATGCTACCTTTTGTGGGTCCCACGATCCACACACTCGAGACATTAATCATGTCACAAACTGAGGGATACTTACTGGGGTATTGGTCTGGCGGTTTACAGCGTGCAGCGCACAATGCGCCATCATAAGAACGTGTCAGGAAGTCATGGACGGTTAGTGATGATGGGAGAAGTGGGCTTTACCTGATCGTGTGACAATTACCACGACTCCAATACTCCACTTCCTCCACTTCCCATGAGAAACGTGGGTTAGACGCAATGACTTGTATAAATAGGTTCTCCTCCCTATTTCCGAAAAAGAGACAAGACAGAAGTCAAGTGTTGATACAACGTATCCCAACACCAGAACTGATAGATTACATTCTGCAAGCCAGTTCAGCTTTCTGATACAAGTCATACAAATCCAACACCTTCACAATCTCAACACCTTCTTCGCTTCCCTCCCTAAGATCAACCCCATATCCTTCACTTTGTGACCGAAGCAAGTCTGGAACGGCCATTTCTTGGTTTAGGCCAGAATTGTACAGATTGATTTCTCGAATCAAAAGCACTCACGTGCAGTGCATTTGTTTAGGGTTTAGATTCATTTCTCATCTACACACCCAAATTACCAAAACCGACAGAAATAGTTTTCACCCATAAACAATTGGCGACCACAGTGGGAGGTTAATCTCTCGGTTGTAAAGTCGATTTCTTCAATACCATTCGATCGGTTTCAAGATGGTTTGTAGTTGCGGGAAATCCTACACTACACCCCTCATATGATTTCATTGTTGATCAACTCATTTTTAGATTTATATTCTTAATTTTATTGATTAATTTTTGAATGTTCGTACAAGAAAGATAAAGAAGTCAAGAATGATCTCTGCTCTGAACTTTCTCTCTCCTATTTACTTGTTTCTTACTCAAAAAAGATCTCTCCTCCCTTTACAACTCGAATGACTATTTATAAGGAAATATATAGTGGATGACAGCTAATCTTTCCTTTATTTTCGGATATGGTTTGCGACATTCTCGCAACCTTACAAATGTTAGTTTTGCAAGCTCTCTAATTTTCGTAGGACTATTACATGTTTCTCATGATCCTTGCTGATGTCGTTTCTGAAATTGTTCTGCGACGCTATTGTGTTGTACCATTGATAATTTCGCTGAGATATAATTGTTGCGAGATTCTGATCCTACATCTTGCCTCTTCTCATATCTTCTCTGCAAAGTAGAGAATGATGTGAGAAATGCCGCAGCTGCTTATCTTTTCATATTCCAGATTTATCACACGTACTCTCTCTTCCATTTATTTCTTTACACGTCTTCTGTAACCGCTAATTTTCAACCGCTCACGTCTCTTCGTCTTAATGGTGTTTATTTCTTCGAGTAAAAATTTTCTTTATATACTCTTCTCCCCCCCTTTTTCCACTTTTCTTTTACTTTCTTTCTATTTTTATTCTCTCATCTCTGCAACTCTGTTATTCTTCTGCAAATTCTGTGCTGTAATTTTTTCTTCCTTCAATCCTTTTACTTTCCATACATTCCCATACTCTATATTCAAACATGGCTCCAAGTGGTCATAGATATGAGAAGAATTTACAAGATGTCCAAAAAGATCTTGCTGATAAAGGTTTTACACTCTCCACCATTCCTGGTGAGAATGCCAAATCAATTCTTTCTGTCAAGCTTTTCTCCAATCAAAATTGTGATGATCAATCAATCATAATTTCGCTAGGTCAGATTCTCGCAGGTCTCCCTATACCTCTTTATAACCCAGATCTTCCTTTGTTTTATGAAATTCTCGCTCATTCGGGATTTTCGCGAGCCATCTTCCAACTAAGTGGGGACTGCATCCGTCTGATGCTTGAGTTCGCTAATCGTGGTGCCGATAAAGGATCTCTTTACTCCAAAGAACTTAGGGATCCAAAATCTCAAACCTAGAGATAGTTGCTGAGAAGTATACAATGGCGAATTTCTTTGAAAATTACGAACTTATCTCCATGAAGAAAGAGAATACTCGCTGGGGTATTCGATTAAGAAGGAAAGATAACATTGATGAAGCCAAAATTCTTATGCAAGATATTGACTGGCATTCTGGTAAAAAAACAACTCCTCGCCAATCCAAAGACGATAAATAGTGTGTTTTTCCTTTAATACTAAAAGGACCCTACATTGCTGGATCAAACGTTCTTCCTGCGAATCTCGATGCATATCGACCTTGGGTTTTCTCTTGTCCCGAGAAGGAGAAAGAGGTATACTTCTCCCCTTTAACTCATTTTATATTTCTTTATTGATTTTTACTATTCTGTTTGCTAACTCTTGCGATATTCCGCAGACCCAAAAACTAAAGGATAGTTATAACAGGACTGAGAAATCTAGTACTCTGTTAGCTCTTCGCTCATACACAGATGAGGTAAGAAATTTTATCTTACGACTTTAAATAGTACTGTTACTTCCATGCTTCAATTTCTTATTTCTATCTGTGTGTGAAGATTATTGCTGAAGTAGAAGAATCTGCTGATGCTGCGAAGATTGGTGATAAAGGTAAAGGTTCTCTTCGCAGAGAAAAATCAACTGGTCCTCCTCCAAAGAAAAGAAAAGTTCGTTCTTCTTCTCCTTCAAATGTTCTTCCTAACGAAAGTTCTGAAAGTGACAAGGGTGATGAAGATAACGATGATCTTGCTGCAATTGAAGATTCTCCACCTGAATCTTCTATGGCTAAGCTTTCTGGCCTCTTTTCCGATTCTCTACAAGGGTGGGAGATAGCCAATTCGCAAATACCTGCAAAGCTCTCGCTACCCTTTGTGATGTCCCTTTACTGGATGGTGATAACTCTCTTCGTAGAGTTTCTAGATCAGTGACTCCCGACTTCTTGCATTCTCTCAATAGTCTGGTATATTTTTATATTTTTACTTTTTCATTGTTATAACTCAAAATCTCTTTATATATTAATATTTTTTATTTCTTTTCGCAGGATGGAAAAGCTTCTTTTGCTGTTGCCTCAGATCTAGAGAGAAGACGTGAAAATCTTGAAAAGAAGAATCTTCAATTTCGCAAAAAGAATGAGGAATTGGAAGCTGAAGTTAAAAGTCTTCGCGAGAAAAATAGACAATTAGAAATTGATTTTTCCTCGTATAAGAACAAAATTTCTAGTCTTCAACAAGCCAATAATCAGCTTTACGGTATGTTACTTTTCTCTTTATTCATTCATCCTGTTGTTTTATCTTATTTAAATGATCCTTTTTGCAGACATTTATGGTCTTTCTGATGAAGCTACCCTTCTTCGCTCATTTCCTAATGCCTTGGATAATGATACCCTTCTTGAACGTCTTAACAATTCTTTAAATAGCTTCTCAAATGATAGAATTTCATCTCTTTCTCTAAATGAACTTAGATCAAAATTTCGCCTCTTAGAGATTGATCATATATCCAGTTTAGGCTTAGCCAACAGATTTAAGCATCTCCTTATTGATTCCAAGGAGAAAACCAATGATTTAAGAACCAAAATTAGCGGTCTCATAGATGATAAGGATCGTATATTTGATCAAGGTGCCAAGGCTTTGGCGAAATTCCAAGAGGCTCTCCTTGAAGTTCAACTTGAGCGAGATGAAGCTAACCGCAAGAATATTGAACTCTGCGAAAGGTAAAATCAAATTCGTTCTCGTCTTCTCATAAGTAGTGAGGATGAATTTGTCTGGGATGCGAAAATTTAGATGATGCTAGAAAAGATTTAGGCGTAAATGTTAGTCTCCAAGTTGAACATACAACCTTGATTAGAGACATGATTTCTGACAGAGAAGGTTGATAATTGCTCTTCTTTACTAATCTTTTGCTTCTTATGAATTTTCATCAAGTTAATAATTAATTATCTCTTATTCGCAGATTCTGAAAATAAATTTCGTAAAAAGATTGAAGAACTTGAAGCCGAAAAAGAGGAACTCGCAAAGAATCTTTCTTCTCGCAATGACAAGTATTCTAGATTGAAGAATCAAATCAAGATCACCTTTGCGAATTTTCAGAATGACGATATGCATTTTCGCAATCAAACCATCCAAATCGTTTGTGATGATCATAATATCCCACATTCTGATTATCCTTGTCTTTTAGAAGAAATCCCACAGAATACTCCCAGTTTGATTATCTCTGATAGCGAAGCTGATGATGAAGAGTCTGATAGTGATGGAAGTTATGATGGTGATGAATATTCTGATGCAGATGAAGAAGGAAACAAGTCTGGTGAAGATAATGAGGATTAACCAAGAAATAGTCTTTACTTCTTTCTTTGATTCTTTGTAATACTTGTACACTTATTTCTTCTTTCTGTATATTTGTGTTTCTTTCATTTTGACCTGTGTAAATGAAAACAATTCTTCTTTGCAATACAATTAATCAATATAATTATTAATTCTTGAATTTTTGAGTAAATCTCTCATATGGAGACAAATAACATTTTCTAATTTCATACATTCCCATACTTGCCTCTGTTATTTGAATCCAAATGAGAGATGTCATAAAAATTTTCTTATTGTATAATTTCGCAACTTTTTGCGAAGTGAATTTTGTTTCTTTTCAAAATCTCATTCCTGTGTGGTCTTATTTTGCCTTCCTAATTAAAGGTCTTATTATGCCACCTCTTGTCATTGCGACAAAATCGCAGGAAGTCCTTGCATTTTCATACAAAAACCCATTGATCTTGTCTTAACTTTTTCTTTTGTATTATTGCCTCTTCAGGAATGTTGCGACAATATGAAAGGCCTAAATATTCTTGCGAAAATAAATCCCTATGACATTGCCGTCTTGCGACGAAATCGCAGGACGTCTTCGCACTTTCCTTGTAAATATGACAAGATGTAGGATCAGAATCTCGCAACAATTATATCTCAGCGAAATTATCAATGGTACAGCACAATAGCGTCGCAGAACAATTTCAAAAACGACATCAGCAAGGATCATGAGAAAGATGTGATAGTCCTGCGAAAATTAAAGAGCTTGCGAAATTAATATTTGTAAGGTTGCGAGAATGTCGCAAACCATATCCGAAAATAAAGGAAAGATTAGCTGTCATCCACTATGTATTTTCTTATAAGTAGTCATTCGAGTTGTAAAGGGAGGAGAGATCTTTTTTGAGTAAGAAACAATTAAATAGGAGAGAGAAAGTTCAGAGCAGAGATCATTCTTGACTTCTTTATCTTTCTTGTAAGAACATTCAAAAATTAATCAATAAAATTAAGAATATAAATCTAAAAATGAGTCTATCAACAATGAAATCATATGAGGGGTGTAGTGTAGGATTTCCTGCAACTACATGGTTGGTCTTAGGACCGCCTCACCGGCCTCAAATTCTAGTGATTCCTCCAACGGAGATACCCCTCCTCCCAACGGCGTACCTGACGGTATAATCAGGAGACTTCCAACGTTTAATGAACTGGCGCGGGTACAGGAGATTCACACGAAGAACATGAAGCTAATCAAGGAAGCGATAAATGGCATACTTGATCTCCTCGTCAATATCACATCAGAGATGAGCGTTCCGGAGACTTATACACCGGGGACAGCTCCCTCTCAAATCAACAGCTTTACTACGAACCAGAGACCAGTAGTTCAGGAAGCGACATCTCTAGTGGAAAGTTTGTGTGAACTTTTACACCTCTCGAAGAATCAGCGGGCAGAGACGTTTGCTGCAATTAACCAGATAGCCCTGGACGTACACCTGGCCCCTTCACGTCCAGAAGTCCTAAACGCATCAGAAACATCTGTGAATAATGTTACATTTACAGAGGACGACATGATGGCGGAAGAAGGTCACAACCGGGCCCTACATGTTACTGCACGCATCAAGGATTCAGAGTTCAAGAGAGCCCTCATCGACACAGGAGCGTCTTCGAATGTGATTACCCTCAAGACTCTAAGGAAAGCGAAGATCCGCCCATGAAAGATCGTATGACATCCTACCATAATGACAGACTTTGAAGGAAACCATACTAGCACATACGGGTATGTCAATACGAATTTATCAGTAGGACCCGTTCAGTCAAATGTGAAATTCGAAGTCATAGAGAAGGAGTCGGACTACCATATGATACTAGGGAGACCATGGCTTCATGACAATAGGATCGTCCCTTCAACATATCACCAGTGCCTGAAGACTATGTTGAATGAAGAAGTCGTTCGTGTTCCTGCATCATTGTATCCATACGCACCAATATGCGGAGTGGAACTGTTCGAACCGAGGGAAGCTCCGCAGGAAGAATCAGACAAAGTCCATTGCATCCCACTCCCCACATGGGCGTCAATCCAGGAGGAGGACCGACTTCATCATTAAGGGATAAGCCCCACGACGCATCTTTGCTGACGAAACATTATTCTTTATCCGGTGAAGCCGAAACCCATGTTCACACCAAGAGGGAACAAACTTTTGTGGAGAGTCGTGACTAGAAAGGAAAAACGGTATACCGACGCTGCTATTATCAATTAGCAGGGGAGACTGATACCCAGACTCTCCACCCAATGGAATGTTACAAACAACCATAAGAAAAAGTGCTAGATGCTCCACAACAGCTGCAAGACGGCACCAACTCCACAATTGATGAGATTGAAATCGTTAAGGAATCTCTTAGGCCTATCTCCATCAGCTCAACCTTGTGTACGGATGAACGCACGAAGCTCGTTGAACTTCTCAAAGAGTACCATGACATATTCGTTTGGAGTCGCAGTTCAGACATGAGGAAAATGGAAAGATAAGGTGTTGCATGGACTTGAACAGAAGCTGCCCCAAAAACGATTCTCCTCTACCTAACATCGACATGTTAGTAGATGCAACCAGCGGACATGGCATGATCTCCTCCATGGATGGATGTAGCGGCTACAACCAGATAAGGATGTACGAGCATGACGCAAGTAAAATAGCTTTTCGAACTCCTCTCAGAAATTTTATTATACTGTACTGCTATTTGGTTTAAAGAATGCCGGTGCAACGTATCAATGCTCTATGACGACAATCTTCCACTGGAGACGATACCTCAAGGGAGCGGCCTCAAGAAGATAACGATGCCCATGCATCATGTCGAGCAAGATCCGGGAGAGTCACTCTATCAGATGATGGTGCATGTCTATCGTGTTATGTTGGAGAATCTGCACTTTTGGTTATCCTCTGGAGCTGTTGAAGCTCATCTGCAACAGCATCTACCCTGCTACCAGTTTCGCTGAAGCAGTAAGAAGAAAAACACCGAGATACAACATCCTGCGCGCCAACTCCAACTCCAGTACCGCATACACGACTGCCACAATGATGAAACAACGTCCAAGATGACGGCAGAAACATTAAGAGACGCTTTCAGAATTTCGTCTCCCGTAGAAGAAGTAGTTGCGTTACCAAAGGAGTGTAACTGGGGACTTCTTAGCGCGTTGTCCATCTCAAACATGGATGCAAGCACGCTATCATTATGATTCCAAGATGTTCAAATACGAGTATACACTCAAGAGAACAGACGTATTGTCAAAGATAAGAGATATTCCTGGATGTCTATGTAACGCAACGTAGTAAAGACGACCTCATGAAACCAGCGTGACAACATCTATCAAGTCGAAGGATCAGTGGGTACTCGTGGGCAGGGGATGTCTTCCTCTTTTTCATTCCAGAGGCAACATCAAGAAGTTATCGGTTCCATCATGCTTCTCGCTCTAATAACGAGACACCGCCAAGTTCGTGCCCGTAGCTGGCACGCCTCTTCCTGTCAGTCTCTTTTGATCACATCCGCAGCTGAGAACCGTTGTTCGTTTGTTGATACCAGTGCCCGAGCTTCACCATGGCAACAACCACTACGAACAGAGATAGAACCATGTAAACCACGCTTGGGGACTGAGGCTCAGCATAAAGTTCCTTTACCGTCAGTCTAGAACTTCTTCAACACGAGAGTGATGGTCAATTAAGAAGCATAGAATTCGCAAGGGTAAATCAAACTGAAGAGGAAGCCACTTCAACGCTCCCTCCAGCAGAAGCTGCTTCAATAGTCTATTTAAGATCCGCCTCAACGCTCTCTCCGGGACCCACGTTCGCTTCAGAATCCTGCTTCAATGCTCTCTCCAGGAGCCACCTCCACATTCGCTTCAGAAGCTGCTCCAACGCTCTCCAGGACCTGCTCGCTCCAGAAGCTGCTTCAACGTTCTCTACGGGACCCACATTCACATTTGAGCACACATGGTTCATTTTTTAGCAAAGCAAGCACGCGGTGGGTCCCACGTTCGAGCGGGCAGCAAGGCCGGTGTTTGGTCAAGCTAGTTGGGTCGGTGTTTAGTCGAAGTAGGAAGGATGACACTCGAGAAAGCACATCAACTGTATGGGAAAAGCAGGCACAGGATATGGCTGACGTTTGAAACATGTACACGGTGGACCCGTATTTGATCGAAGCATGCACATCTGCCCATGTTCGAAGCAAGCATGCTTACATAGGGTCCCACGTTCGACCAAAGCAGGCACGCAGTGGACCACGTTCAACCGAAGCAGGCATAACAAGCCCACGTTCGATCAAGCAGACACACAATGAGTCCCACGATCGAGCGAAGCAGGCACAGCAGTCCGTCGAGCAGGCACATCAGCCCCATGTTCGAGCAGAGCAATCACGAAGCAGGCTCTTGACAGAAGCAGGCATATCAAGGTCGATCGAAGTAGGCAAGACCAACATCATGCTAGGAGAACGCTCGCCTGGACGCCTCTTGAACGTGACATGCTCCAAGGACAGGAAAACCCGTCTCTCCTGGTAACATCTAACTCTGTCTCATAAGTTTTATCTACATATGTCACCATCTCATGCCTACCCCACAATGATGCAACCATTATGTGTTAGGCAGGGGACTTAATGTTGATGGTGGATTTTAGTTCATGGCTAAAATTGTAAAACCAAATTTATGCGCTCAAGATCCTCATATGATGAATTAGTCTCAGAAGGATCATCTTCAGAGATGCCAACACTCTTACTTTTATCAAGTAATTTAGTGTTCTTTTGGGACTTCAAATATCCGTTCCAGATTTGGATGTATGCTCATGATCAAAGATCTTTAACTTCCCAACCAAGGTGTTTCTGGAAAGAGTGTTAAGGTTATTTTCTTAAACGATGGCATGCTTCTTAGAATCGTATTTGGCTTGCAACGATCTGAGAATTTTCATCACAATGTCCTTTTCAGGAATAGTCTTACCCAATGCAAAATATGCATTAACAATTTCAGACACTTTGTGATTAAACTCATCAAATGAATCCTCATCAGCCATGTGAAGGTTTTCCCAAACAAAACATAGGTTTTGAAGCCTAACTTCTTTCTATGAGGAATTTCCTTCGAATACAGTTTCCAAGATATCCCACGCATCTTTATACTTAGTGCACGTTGTCACATGGTGTTGAAGATCTGGGGTAATGGCATGTATGATAGCATTTAAACCGTCAGAATTTTGCTTTGCAGGGAGAATCTCGTTAGGTTCATATCTACAATATCCGTAGCAATATATACACCGTCTACTATAACCATTGGAGGATCATAGCCATTAACAACATAAACCCATGTTTGAAAATCACGCGCTTGAAGAAAGGCACGCATAGCAATTTTCCACCATGAGTAATTTGAGCCATCGTAGACTGGTGGTTTGTTTATAGACATAGATCCTCTTTCCATATAGTCAGATAGCTACAAACACATACTTATGAGGTCTTAAACGTATTTGCATGCTCTGATACCAATTGAAAAAGCGTGGGTCTAACAACCACACCCAATGTTTCACTTAGGAATCTGTATGGACAAACTCCAATATAATTCCAAGAGAATCAACTAGACAGTCAGACTCAATCAATGGAAATATATCCAAGAGTTGTATCTTTGTTTCACAATGTAATCAGCAAATCAAACAAATAGAAATTGAAAAGGCGAGGGTACCCAAATATACCTCAAGCTAAAACTTTTTCTACTTATAAGTTCTTTCTCCGAAAGTGATTTTCTATGGACTGAGTCGAGACAATAAAACTAATCGGTTCACACTTCGTGTGATCATCTATGGATACGAGATCGATACAATACAACAACGAAGTATGTTTACTTGATACAAAGGTTCGGACTTAACCAAACACAATATGATTTCTTATCAAGTAAATAGGAATTAAAGTTTGTGTAATTTACTTTAATTATAATAAAACAATTATAATGCGGAAAATAAAATTAAATGACACCACAAGATTTTGTTAATGAGGAAACCGCAAATGCAGAAAAACCCCAAGACCTAGTCCAGAACTGAATACTCTCAGGATTAAGCCGCTACAGAAAATTACACCTAACTTCGTATAGTTGAGACCAAGTAACTAACCCTATAGTTCACTTAGTTCCGTCTGTATCCCACGCCTCCGACCTATGAATAAGTCACGTACTTGGAACAATCCCTTTGGTTTGTATTCCAAACATTAAAGGAACAAGAAATATGTTTGGTATCAACTCTATTCAACCAAGTGATATGAGTCGGACAAAGGCTCTTCCGTTTATCTTAACATAAACTCCTTCGTCGGGTCTAGATCTATCTTATGTTTAATCACCCTAAGGTAATCGTTTAAGATTAAGCACCAACACCTTTAATCCGAAGAACCGAGTTGATGCCGATCTACTCAATTAATCAATCCAATCTACCACAAGGATAAACAGATTATTAATTGGATCCTCTTTTACCGAAACAAGTATTGTGCACACCAAAGATTATAAAACCCAAGTCAGATCTTCAATATCTTCTTTGTCTTCAAATCTTCTTAAATCTTCAATAAAAACCTGCACACAATCACTTGAATCTCTTGTGATCAATCACGCACAGAACAGAGTCTGTTAACAATGGATTATTACATGATCGTCTTTAAAACTAACAACAGCCTAAAGATCCCGTCGAAACTCTAAACTAGTTTGAGTGAATCTTATATCAGAAGAGAAGATTCTCAAGAATAAACAAACTAGGTGCAATCAGATTTCAACCACTGTTAGTCAATCAAAAATCGAAAACAAAGATAAACCGCAATTATCTAGTTTCCCACCAATGGGTCGTGCTAGAGATTCTCAATCCCAAAGAAGACTTTAAAACGAGCGACCGTAAGAGATTTCAGCTAATTAGATTACTCTCCTCTCTGATAGGCGGCTACACCAGTAACAAAGACAAAAGAGGAGGTATGTTGTTACGAAGGATTAGTTTGCTAGAAAGGCAAACTTCTTGTATTTATAGACAAGGAAGTTTGGACACCAAGGAATTTCTAAAACCGAAAATATTCTCAAGATATTCATAAATGCACAGATTCGGTTTTCATAATTCCTGGAAATGCTCTGTCCAAAAATAACAATCGAAATTTCTTGGAAAATATAATTAGTGAATGCACATTACTAATTCTGTAATTTCCATACAAATGAAATTAATAACCTTAATTAAAAGATTATTAACTTATTTGTGTTTCGATCCTGGGATTCTCTTCCCTTAGCCGTTAAGGAATACCTTTGAACAATTATAGAAATAAACATTCTCAACACGTGTTCAAAGTTTGTCGACATCTTAACTTTGTAAGTTCTCTTTCACACTTACAACCTTGAAACCAATTTGCCACACTTCCAAAAAAGTTTAGAATTGGTTCATCTGACTTTCAAGAACTATGTGATTGATCAAACCAACATTCAATCACAATCATGGGTTTACGGTTCTACCAAAACAAGTTTCGGTTCTACCTCCATGTGAGTACTACGCATAGTCACACTAGCTTCCCAAAAGATTCGGTTGACTAGGTACTAGGATCGGTTCCCCACATATATATGGTATCTAACTTATATGTGTTGCACCTGTTCACAGGATCGGTTCCCCTTTCTGCTGTAAACCTTGTTGCACCCCATACAAGGATCGGTTCCCCTTGATGTACTGCACCCCTTACAAGGATCGGTTCCCCCTTTCCCATACTAGGATCGGTTCCCTTTCCCCAAGGCAGACATAATACGATCATACCAAGGTGATTACTTAACATCGGTTTTACTAATAAAAGTTATACCAATACAAAAGTCAGGCCTTTATGAATAGTTCTATGATAGGTGTTAGAAAACACCTAATTTTATATCTAATATTTATGCTTTCTTTGCGATTATCCTTGTGAATTGCATCTCTTATGTTTAGTTTTGAATTATTAGGTGCAATGGAGTCCTTGGGAGCAAAAGAAGGAGAAAAGCGTCCATTTAGAGCGAAAAAGGAAAAAAGGTCAATTCACACGCGATATTTGGAGCGGGCTAAGGTGCACGAGAAGGATGTGAAGAATGAACAATCAGTTGAGCAGAGAAACTGGAGGTGTAGCTGTTGGTGGATTGCACTGAGCTATGGTTTGCAGAATGGATGTTAAGATGATACTGCAGTTGCAGAGCAACAAAAGTGGCTCAAGGGAAGGAGAATACTGGTGTTGCAGGTGGGGATGGAATTGAAGCTGAAACTGAGCATGGGAAGGGACGAAGTGCCAACATGGCTGGCTGAGAAGCAATGATGCATGATCATGGTGCAACAGAATTTGTGGCCATGCAGGATGGTCTGAGCCTATGCAATTCAGCTCAGTCACGCTAGTTAGACCCTGACTCGCTTCTGAATTGACTTGGGTGACCGGGTGGACTTTGTCGGTCACCTGAGATGTTTTCCGACTACTTTCTGGCCAATTTCCGGTGTGACGCCAGTTTGCCGGCGACAATTTTTGGAAATATTTTCTACATGGGTTCTTCACACACATGGGCTTGGTGGACTTCTTGGTGATGGGATTTTGAAGACTTGACCTAAGAAGAGCTACAAAAAGGAAAAAGTTTCTACTTCTTTGGGGACGTATTTTTTTCTACTGGGAGCTTTGGAGATAGCCGCAACTAGGGTTTGATTTTGCATATTTTTCATCTTCTTAATTTATTATTGATTATGATTATGATTATGATTATGATGAACTCAACTATTATGAGTAACTAAACTCAATTATTGGTTATAGGATAAAAGTTGATTTCTCAAGCATGATATTTAAATCAATGGATTAGTTTTTTCTCAGCTTTATTGTTTATGATTCATGGTTTATATTATTTTATGTTTTGAATGCTAGTTTGGTTGAGTCTGGAATCAATTAGATTAGTCTTCATCTATATTGCTAGATTAGGGTTATTATACGAAAAAGTGATAATTCCTGATTACAAGTAGCATAAATGTGAGTAGTGCTTGTAGTGATATATATCCTACTAGTCACATATGAATCATAACCTTTATTAAAACGAATTAGTGCTTTTACACGTTTGTTTGCATTGATTAGTCTTATTTCATAGAACTTATTGCTCTTAGGGAGTTAAACTTAATTGTGCTTTTACACTTTAGGTTGCTTTCTAGGTAGATCTCACAATAGCATCTTTTAATGTTGTTTGTGATAAAATCGGGAAATAAACGGGATACTTTTGCGATCAAGGTATCCTAGGACTTTTAGTAAATGAGAGATTAAAATATCAATTCTAGTCATTGATGAAAATACATGTTTGTGAATGATACTATCCCGTGACTAATATCTTCTCCTTATTGATTATTCAAATTATTTTATTGCTTTTGATTACTTTTATTGCTTTGTTTATTTAGATAAAACAAAAATCCTCCCCTTTGGTTATTTAAGAATCTGAAAATTTGATAACAACAAAAGCCTCTATGTGGGAACGAACTCTTTCTTATCACGTACTATATTTATATCTAGTTGAGTGAGAAAGTGAATTATTTTAGACGCATACGACGTCGATCAAATTTTGGCGCCGCTGCCGGGGAGACATACGGCTTGTTATTAAGTTTTTAGTTTTTTATCATCATTGCTGCTTTCATATTTGCTTTTTGTTTTCTTGTCTTGTTTCTCACTTGTTTGCGAGAATTGTTTTCAGGTACCTAATCCCTGGCTTCTCAAGATTGGAACTATCCAAGGTGCGGGATAGCTACTCGAAGAGGCACAATACTCCAACCAAGTCAAGACACGACGGAAGAACAAGAGTTAGAAGTGGAAGAAGAATTACAACTAGAAGAAGAACAAGAGGTTCCATTTGTAGAAGAACCACTAGTTGAAGAAGAAGAAGAAATGGGTGATGCAAATCGTACACTCAAGGACTTGGCTTCTCATAGGCTTGATGCACACCGGTGGCGTATTGAGACAAACTCAACCTTCGAGATCAAGCCGGGGTTGATTAGAGAGTTACCGAAGTTTCATGGCATGGGAATTAAGATCCAAACAAGCATCTCATGGATTTCCACAACGTTATCATGGCTATGCTTCCACCGGAGACTAATGCGGATGGAGCAATGTTGAAAGCTTTTTTGTTTTCTTTGGCGGACAATGCTAAGGAGTGGTTGTATTATTTACCATCCGGAAGTGTCACTACATGGAACAGGTTGAATAAACTCTTTCTATAGAGGTATTTTCCTGCGTCAAAGGCTACACAAATTCGCAAAGACATTTGTGGGATAAAGAAACACGTAGGAGAATCTTTGTATGAATGTTGGGAGCGATACAAGAGATTGGTGGCAAGCTGTCGACATCACCAATTCAGTGACGCTATGATAATACAATACTTCTACGAAGGTATCCAACCAAGTGATAGATATCTTCTTGATGCAGCGGGTGGTGGAGCTCTAGTGAACAAGACGGTGGCCCAAGATACCGAGTTGATTGAAAGCATCGCTGCGAACTCGCAACAATTCTACACAAGAGGTGAACCAATGGTTAGGCAAGTGCATGAAGTTACGGAGTCATCATCACACCGTGATCAAAGGATGGATAACATGGAGAAAATGATGCAAAAGATGGCTGCGGTTATTTTACCTTCATATGGTGAAGAGTTGGAGCAAGCTAGTGCGGTCTTTCCAAATCAACAAAGACGGTATGATCCCTACTCCAACACTTACAATCCGGTATGGAGAGATCACCCCAACTTTAGCTATGAAAACAAGCAAGGCGCGGTTCAACAACCTACATTCAACCGTTCGGGTGGATTTCAACCATAACAACAACAATTCCAGCCGCAACAACAACAGTTTCAACAACCACAACAATCGATGCAAAATCAAGGTTCCGATATCGATGCAAAGCTTCAAACTTTTATGCAAGGAATTTCTACCATGTTTAAGGAAAGTCAACAAAAAACTAAGAGTGCTATCAAGGAGTTGCAGACACAAATGGGCTCCATGGAGATTGATATAAACAAGTTGAAGGCACAAAATAGTGGGAAACTCCCTTCTCAACCTATCAACCCAAAAGAGGGTGTCAATGCTATTACGTTGAGAAGTGGTACACAACTTGTGCAACCCGAAGTTACTGATTCGGGCAAAGTGGAAACACCAAAGGAGCCGGTTTTGGAGGAAAAGAAGGATGAAATTCCCCAAATACCCGAGGTACCTATTCCTTACTCTAAAACTCCGGTTTCTACTTATGTTCCTCCTTTACCTTTCCCTCGCAGATTTGCAAGTTCCAAGAAGGCGGAACTAGAAAAGGAGATTTTAGACGTTCTAAAGAAGATTCATGTGAACATACCACTCATTGATGCTATCAAGCAAGTTCCCAAGTATGCGAAAGTATTGAAGGACTTGTGTACCAATAAGCAAAGGCTCAAAGGTAATGAAGTGCTAAGTGTGGGGGAGAATGCTTCGGAAATCTTCCAACACAAACTCCCGCTGAAATGTAAGGATCCCGGTAGCTTTGACATTCCAGTCACAATTGGTAACACCACATTTAACAAAGCTATATTGGATTTAGGTGCATCCGTTAATGCTATGCATGCATCTATGTACAATTCACTTGAGTTAGGTCCTCTTAAAAAGGCTGGAATTGTATTGCAATTAGCCGATCGCTCTAATGTTTACCCAATGGGTATTATTGAGGATGTTCTTATGCAGGTTAATCAACTTGTATTTCCAGCTGACTTTTGCGTGTTAGAGATGAATGAAGGGTCACCGTACTCGTCTCTTCCATTGTTACTTGGGCGTCCCTTCATGAAAACGGCGAAAATCATTATTGATGTGGACAAGGGAAAGCTAACTATGGAGTTTTATGGAGAAATAATAAGTTTCAACATTTTCGATACGATGAGATATCCTAGTGATGTCCACTCTTTTTTTTCCATTGATGTTATGGATACATTGGCACAACAAGTATTTGAATTTAATGGTGATGATGCTTTGGAAACCGTTTTAACTACATACATGGATAATGGTGTAGAGTGTGGTAATGAAGTCAAGGAAGCCCTTGGTGATCTTAATTCACTACAAGGATTCCCGGAAACTCATAATATCTCTTTTATTTTTTTACCATGCAGTGATGAAAAGCTTTTACCTTCCATTGTTAAATATCCAAAGTTAGAATTGAAACCTCTTCCCGATCTCCTAAAGTACTTGTACTTGGGTGACAAGGAAGATTTACCTGTGATTGTTTCTAACAAGCTTAGTGAATTACAGGAGAAAAAACTTCTAAGGGTGCTAAGGAAGTACAAGACGGCCATAGGATGGAAAATTGCTGATATCAAGGGTATAAGCCCTGCCGTATGTATGCACAAAATCCGCTTGGAGGACGTTGGGAAGCCTACAAGGGATGCGCAACGTCGTTTGAACCCTCTCATGATGGAAGTTGTGAAAAAGGAGATATTAAATCTTTTGGACGTGGGTGTTATCTACCCCATATCCGATAGCAAGTGGGTGAGCCCCGTACAAGTAGTACCAAAAAAATCAGGTGTGACGGTGGTGGAGAATGATAATAACGAACTTGTCCCAACTCGTGTGCAAACCGGTTGGAGGGTTTGTATTGATTACAGGAAATTGAATGACACCACTAGGAAGGATCATTTTCCATTTACTTTTATTGATCAAATGCTTGAACGTTTAGCTGGACACTCTTATTATTGCTTCCTTGATGGTTATTCAGGTTATAATCAGACCATGATAGCACCGGAGGATCAAGAGAAAACCACTTTCACTTGTCCTTTTGGTACCTTTGCTTATAGAAGGATGTCTTTTGGCTTGTGAAATGCTCCAGCTACCTTTCAAAGGTGTATGGTAAGTATCTTCTCAGAATATGTTGAAAACATAATCGAAGTGTTTATGGATGACTTTAGTGTCTTTGGTGATTCATTTGACCTTTGTTTGCACAACTTGTCACTAATCCTTGAACGATGTGTTGAAACAAATCTTGTGCTAAATTGGGAGAAGTGCCATTTCATGGTTTTTTTGAAACTAAATTGTGACTTTAGTTTTAGGACATATAATATCTTCTAAAGGCTTGGAAGTCGATAAATCTAAAATAGACCTTATTCATGCTTTAACCCCTACCACTACGGTGAGGGAGATACGCTTTTTTCTTGGTCATGCAGGTTTTTATGTAGATTTATCAAGCATTTTTCCAAGATAGCATCACCACTTTGCAACTTATTGCAAAAATATGTGGTTTTTAACTTTGATGAAAAGTGTATGGCGGCATTCAATCGTTTGAAAGAACTTTTGATTTCAGCCCCTATCATTAAACCACCGGATTGGAGCAAGCGTTTTGAGCTCATGTGTGATGCAAGTGATTATGCGGTTGGTGTGGTGCTTGGACAACGTGTGGGGAAGATATCTCATGCTATTTATTTTGCTTCTAGAACGTCAAATGGGGCCCAACAAAACTACACAACCACTGATAAAGAGTTGTTAGCCATTGTTTTTGCTTTGGAAAAGTTTCGCTCTTATCTAATTGGTACAAAAGTTGTTGTCTTTTCTGATCATTCAGCGCTTAGGTACTTGCTTATGAAAAAAGAGGCGAAACCGCGGCTCATACGATGGATTCTACTTTTGCAAGAGTTCGATATTGAAATCAAAGACAAGAAAGGAATTGAGAACACCGTTGCGGATCATTTGAGCCGTCTTGTTGTGGACAAGGAAGCTATCCCATTGCGTGAAAGTTTCCCGGATGAGCAACTATTCTCAATTGCCTTTGGAGAACCATGGTATGCTGATATTGTCAATTACTTGGTGTCTATACAAATCCCAAAGAACTTGTCTCGTGCTGAGAGGGACAAACTTAAGAGGTTAGAGAACCAATATATATGGGATGATCCATACTTATGTAAACAAGATAGTGACCAAGTATTACGAAGATGTGTTCCCGAATCCGAGTTTAATTCTATCTTGTCTTTTTGTCACTCCTATGCTTGTGGAGGACATTTTGGGAGTAAAAGAACCACTCACAAGGTACTTGAAAGCGGTTTCTATTGGACAACCTTGTTCAAGGATGCGTATACATTTTGTACAACTTGTGATAGGTGCCAAAGAACAGGAAATCTAGGTGCCCGAAATCAAATGCCACAAACTTTTATTCAATTTATTGAAGTTTTCGATGTATGGGGTTTTATGGGTCCTTTTGTCAACTCTCATGGGAATTTTTATATCTTAGTTGATGTTGATTATGTCTCGAAATGGGTGGAAGCTAAGGCCACCCCGACTAATGATTCTAAAGTGGTTTCAGATTTTGTGCAAGATAATATCTTTGCAAGGTTTGGAATTCCAAGAGATATAATTAGCGATGGGGGTTCTCACTTCAAAAACATGATTTTACAAAGCTTGTTGAAGAAGTACAATGTGTCGCACAAGATTGCAACACCTTATCATCCCCAAACAAATGGACAAGCCGAGGTTTCTAACCGGGAGGTGAAATCCATTCTAGAGAAGACGGTGAATCCAACAAGGAAGGATTAGAGCATGCGACTTAATGATGCTTTGTGGGCTTATAGAACCGCATACAAGACACCTATCGGGATGTCTCCCTTTATACTTGTGTATAGTAAACCTTGTCATTTACCCGTTGAAATTGAGCATAAGGCGTTTTCGGCTATTAAGCAATTGAACATGGAGATGGATGGGACTGGAAAGCAAAGGAAGTTACAACTCCAAGAGATAGAGGAGCTTCGGAATGATGCATTTGAAATCTCACGCATTTACGAGGAGAAAACGAAGGCTTTTCATGATAACATGATTTCTAGGAAACAATTTTGCATTGGACAGAAAGTGCTTTTTTTTAATTCTCGCTTGCATTTATTTCCGGGTAAATTAAGGTCACGTTGGATTGGACCTTTTATTGTTACTAATGTATTTTCTCATGGTGCAGTGGAAATTCGTAGCATAGCTACAGGCAAGGAACTTAAAGTTAATGGGCACCGGTTGAAACCATATTATGAGAATTTCACTTCCGAAGTGGTGGAAGGAGCTAACTTTGTGGATGCACTCCCTCTGGAGGAGGCATAGAAAGCAAGGAGATAGTCGGGCTGACGACTTTAAACAAAGCGCTAAATGGGAGGCAACCCATAGGATGAGTATTTCTTGTCTTATTTTTATTTTCTTGTCTTGTTTTTAGCTTTTTATTGTCTTGTATTTGTTTTTTCTGATTTCTTGTCACATTATCATGTAGGATTTCCCACCTTGACTTACTTTGGATGACTCAATTTACATTGAGGACAATGTAAAGTTTAAGTGTGGGGGAGTGGTTAAGCATTTGCATTGTAAATTTTTCATGAAATTTTCAACTTTTGTGTAAAATAGTGAATAAGAAAACTCCAACTTGTGGTTAGTTTAGAGTCACATAGTATACATGTCGCTAAGATTACATCGAAATTATCATAAGAGTGACTGAACTTAGAGATTACAGAGAACATGATCGGGTTTCTTACTTGTATGAGAGATAAAGTTGGATTTAACCATCCCAGTGGAAAATGAGGTGCAGACTAAATTCGGTATTAGATTTGTGATCCCCTATAGTGGAGACTACCCATGTTACATCATGAGAGGCACCGATCTTCATTTCTAATATGTGCTTTTAGAGTGTGTGTCACCGTACGTAAACTCCGGGTAGAATGGTGAGCTACACAACCTTCCACCAATAGAAACACTATTTTGATCTCTTGAGTGATATTTTATCAATCATGAATGGTGACATCGAATTGCTAACTTACATACCACTTGTAATCTTGATCGCAGTTAGCACCATCCATTTTATCTCTCTCTATACCAGCAGGTCCATAGAAACACCATCATCATCAACAAGAGGAGCATCACAAATTCGAAGGAAAGTTGAAGACGTTCTAGGTTTACAAGCAACAATACAGAAATGAGCAGATTTCAGATTCAAGTATAGAAACAAGACAAGGAGCAGAATTTTTACAAGTTGAAGACTATTGTACGAGAGTGAATATTATCAAGATGAGAATTCAAGAAGTTTGTGATATTGATACATACAAGTTGTGAAGAATCGAGCGGTAAAGTACTTACACCATGGCCTTTGTACTTGCATTTTTATTTTTATCTTTATTTTGTATTTGTATTTGTATTATTTTCTCTTGTCTCAAAAAAAAAAAAATCATTGCATCATATTTTGGTTTGTTTAGTTCTTTTTTGGTTTTGTATTCATTCAATAAAGCCAATGGAATAAGAAATATACGTAATGAGGTTTCAAGCAACAAGGAATTAGAGGAAAGAGTTACATTGTCAAGATTCTACGAAGTTCAAGATTTCATCATCAAGAGTTGAAGACCGAAGACGAAGATGAAGACAAGGATTGAAGGCCGAAGACGTTTCTATGGATGCTGTGAGAGTGGTGATAACTGCATGCTGAACGGATAACGAGGTAAGTAAGCATATTCCCACCTTCGTTAAGTGGTTGATTTCCTTTCTTAGAGATTTTCAGAAAAAAAAAAAAAGGTTTTCAAAATTAATAAAAGATGTGGGTTTTCAAAACAATTCGGAGGGTTTTTGCCTTCCTACCATTCAAGGTGTCGCAGGATTCTCTCTTCATTCCTACCTCGACGCATGTGTGACCCATAAAGAGTTATTTATTATTGAGAGCAACTTCATAAAACCCTTTCTTGTGAGGCAGAGTCTAGACTTTCGATCACTCCGAACCCGAATTACTTTCGAGAAGGGATGGTTATTTCTCTCTCAACTTTTAAGGATGAGATTGTGTTCATATTAGGGCTGTCAATGGGTACCCATTACCCGGAACCAGATCCGGTAGACTTGGGTCCGGTTCCGGGTCCTAAAGTTGGACCCATTAGCAACTTAGGACCCGATGGGTAATTACCCGATTGGACCCGAATCTAAACGGGTCCAAACGGGTAATACCCGTTGGGTACCCGCGGGTATCGGGTACCCGTTTATTCATTCTTTTATTCATGTTTTTGCTAGTTTTAGCTTTGATATTTTACTCGTTTTAAATTTTTCTCTTGCATTTAATCTTTATTTAGTACATTAATAAGAAATAATAATAAATTTTATAAAAGTTATTTAAATCCAAGCCAAAAAGAGACAAATATTAAGTTTTTGAGGTTTTTTTAATAGTTTTCTTAAGACCCAATGGGTACCCGGGTATTTAAACGGGTCCGGTTCTGGGTCCACAAGTGTAGGAACCGGACCCGGAACCGTTAGGACCCGGATCCGACGTTTATAAGTAGGGTCCGGGTCTAGTGATACCCGGGAGGACCCGGACCCGTTGACACCCCTAGTTCATATATGTGTCTAACTTCTTATGACTAGTGTGCAGAATTTCTATGTCTTCTTAGCGCATTAGATACTATCATTACGGAGAACTAGTAAGTTGGAAGAGTAGCTTTGGTGGGTATATCTCTAGTAAACCCTCACGAGAGTTGTATGCGTACTTTAGAATAAGTTTCGTTTGTTTTTCTCGAGGACTAGAAAAGTCTAAAAGTGGGGGAATTTGATAGGTGTTATAAAAAACCTAATTTTATATCTAGTATTTATGCTTTCTTTGCGATTATCCTTGTGAATTGCATCTCTTATGTTTAGTTTTGAGTTATTAGGTGCAATGGAGTCCTTGGGAGAAAAAGAAGGAGAAAAGCGTTCATTTAGAGCGAAAAAGGAAAAAAGGTCAATTCACACGCGATATTTGGAGCGGGTTAAGGTGCACGAGAAGGATGTGAAGAATGAACAATTAGTTGAGTAGAGAAACTGGAGGTGTAGCTGTTGGTGGATTGCACTGAGCTATGGTTTGCAGAATGGATGTTAAGATGATACTGCAGTTGCAGAGCATCAAAAGTGGCTCAAGGGAAGGAGAATACTGGTGTTGCAGGTGGGGATGGAATTGAAGCTGAAACTGAGCATGGGAAGGGACGAAGTGCCAACATGGCTGGCTGAGAAGCAATGATGCACGATCATGGTGCAACAGAATTTGTGGCCGTGCAGGATGGTCTGAGCCTATGCAATTCAGCTCAGTCAGGCTAGTTAGACCCTGACTCGCTTCTGAATTGACTTGGGTGACCGGGTGGACTTTTCCGGTCACCTGAGATGTTTTCCGACTACTTTCCGGCCAACTTCCGGCATGACACCAGTTTTCCGGAGACAATTTTTGGACATATTTTCTACATGGGTCCTTCACACACATGGGCTTGGTGGACTTCTTGGTGATGGGCTTTTGAATACTTGACCTAAGAAGAGCTACAAAATGGAAAAAGTTTCTACTTCTTTGGGAACGTATTTTTTTTCTACTGGGAGCTTTGGAGATAGCCTCAACTAGGGTTTGCTTTTGCATATTTTTCATGTTCTTAATTTATTATTGATTATGATTATGATTATGATGAACTCAATTATTATGAGTAACTAAACTCAATTATTGGTTATGGGATAAAAGTTGATTTCTCAAGCATGATATTTAAATCAATGGATTAGTTTTTTCTCAGCTTTATTGTGTATGATTCATGGTTTATATTGTTTTATGATTTGAATGCTAGTTTGGTTGAGTCCGGAATCAATTAGATTAGTCTTCATCTATATTGCTAGATTAGGGTTATTATACGAAAAAGTGATAATTCCTGATTACAAGTAGCATAAATGTGAATAGTGCTTGTAGTGATATATCCTACTAGTCACATATGAATCATAACCTTTATTAAAACGAATTAGTGCTTTTACACGTTTGTTTGCATTGATTAGTCTTATTTCATAGAACTTATTGCTCTTAGGGAGTTAAACTTAATTGTGCTTTTACACTTTAGGTTGCTTTCTAGGTAGATTTCACAATAACATCTTTTAATGTTGTTTGTGATAAAATCGGGAAATAAACGGGATACTCTTGCGATCAAGGTATCCTAGGACTTTTAGTAAATGAGAGATTAAAATATCAATTCTAGTCATTGATGAAAATACATGTTTGTGAATGATACTATCCCGTGACCAATATCTTCTCCTTATTGATTATTCAAATTATTTTATTGCTTTTGATTACTTTTATTGCTTTGTTTATTTAGATAAAACAGAAATCCCCCCTTTGGTTACTTAAGAATCTGAAAATTTGATAACAACAAAAGCCTCTATGTGGGAACGAACTCTTTCTTATCACGTACTATATTTATATCTAGTTGAGTGAGAAAGTGAATTAGTTTTTGACGCATACGACAATGATCATTCTACCAAAAACACAACACGTTGTGAGCGGTTATACTTTATCACACATATTGGTTGTTCATAAGATATGCAATATATAACAAAACCAATAACACCTAGCAATTTCCTTTTCGGTTCACAAAACAAGTTTATGAACTTACTTCCTTAGAACACATGTAAAAATTGTTCCCTAGGATGAAATCCTCACCTCATACCCATACATAATCACAATAGCATTCAAATGATTATGGCGATGTCTTATCTACAAAGTTTAATGGTTAAGCAATAAACCTCGTATTGTATTCCTTAATACTATGTCTATCTAGAGGTCAAATATGCTTCGTAGTTATGTTTTCAATACGCACGACTTGAAAGATACGTTAGGAAATAAAACAGTTCAAGTCAAATATCACTAACCTCAAGTGGAAGGATGATTGTTGTCGTTGTAGCTCCTTGCTTCTTCACATCTTCAAGTCTTCGCAATACTTGTAATGTCTCATATCCTAATACTTTCAAGCTAACCTATACGAAGTTTAACTCTAGTACATAATCAAGCGACTCTTAACATGAGTTTTGATTCACTAAAATATGACAACCAAACTTGACATACCAACGCTTGGTGGGTTCAACCGAGCCATGCTCTAACAGAAATCCGTGAGCCTGATTATTATGTGAAAAACTTGAACGGTACCAAAGACCAATGTTCAAGTGTCAATCAATATAATCAACAACCAAAGGTTGGATTCTCTAATTGATTGAACTACACACAACATGTGATATTTCTATTATATAATAAAATATAATGCGGAAAAGAAATAACACAGACACCAGAAATTTTGTTAACGAGGAAATTGCAAATGCAGAAAAACCTCGGCACCTAGTCCATATTAGAACACCACACTGTATTAAGCCTCTACAGACACTAGCCTAATCCAAGTTAACTTCGGACTGGAATATAGTTGAGCCCTAACCAATTTCACACTGATTAAGGTACAGTTGTGCTCTTTACGTCTCTGAATCCCAGCAGGACTCTACACACTTGATTCCCTTAGTTGATCTCACCCACAAATAAGAGTTTCTACGACCCAAAGTCGAAGACTTGATAAACAAATCTGTCTCACACAGAAAAGTCTATTATATAGATAAATTTGTCTCCCACAGATAAACCTATGAGTTTTGTTCCGTCTTTTGATAAATCAAGGTGAACAGGAACCAATTGATATACCGGACTTATATTCCCGAAAAACAGCCTAGAAATATCAATCACCTCACAATAATCTTAATTGTACGGTAGCAAAATAAGGTATTGTGGAATCACAAACGATGAGAAGAAGATGTTTGTGACTACTTTTTATCTTTCCTATCGGATAATAAATCTCGAGCCAATCTTAGAGAAGATATTACTCAACACGATAGAAAATGCAAGATCAGATCACGCAACTACAGAGAAAATAGTTGGGTATGGCTTCACAATCCCAATGAAGACTTTAAGTCGTTAACCTACATGGTTTGAAAAACCTAAGGTTAAAGGAGAATCGACTCTAGTCGCAACTAGTATCACCCAGGAGGTGTGGGGATTAGGTTTCCCAGACTAGAAATCAAGACTTATAGTTTTGGCAACTAAACTTGACAACAATATTGATATAGAAACGCTTGCGAGTTCGACCTAGCAGTGCTCTAACACAAACAACTGATGTCAGTCCAATCTCACTTTCACTGGATCTATCACCACCACTTCTCACCATCAATAATCCATGTAACCACCACCATTAGTGTAAGCAGAGTGCTATAACCAGAAATACAAGCTAAGTAACATAGAACTTTATGTTGTAAATAAACCTTAAAAACAAATTTATACACAGAATTACCTAGATTCAAAGAAAATATCTGATTGATTCAAAACCAAATCCCGTTTTGTTATTTTTCTTGGATCTGTAACAAAAAATAAATCAATTGATGTAACAAAAAATATTGAAACCTAAAAATCAAATTAACTAAAGAGAAATAAGAATGAAGAATCATTACCTGATGAAGTAGCTTCAAATCAACTGAATAAACCTAGATTCCATCGAAAACTGAAATAAATTAATAAACTATAATCAGTTGAATCTTGATTGAAGATTTACTAATGGATTAAAAATTAATCAACGAACTCTACGGAACCTAGCAATTAAGATTAGAACTTCAGCAAAACGAATTAAAATTAATTAATGAATACTTATTCTTCTTTATTCTCAATTATAATCTCCGTTCTTCACTGTTTTCTTTGTGAAACCTTAAAATCTAAGCTTCTTCTACGTTTACAGTTTTTTATTTGCTTGTTGTTTTTCAGCTATCGAATTTTGATTTTGTTTTTTTTTCCTAGTTTTCTCGAATGGTTTTTGGAGAAGATGAGATCTAATTTCTCTCTCATAAACTTGTAAAAAGAAACGATTTATCTGGGAGAAAAGGTTTTGTACAAGGGAAAATTAGGCTAAGGCCTAACCCATGGGTAACCCATAATATCAGGCCCATAGTTAAAACTATTTTAATCAGGCCCCGAATTAAAAATAAATTTAATTAAAGTTGAAATGACTAAATTAGCCTCAAGTATATATGAGTCCTAACCTAACTTTTTTTCACAACAACCACATTCGATCTATTTTGGAGAGAGATAGAGAAGTGCAGAGAAAAAAATCCAAGATCGAAAAACCCAAAAAAAGTCCAAATCGAAACCGAAAAGTTCCAGATCCAAAAACCCTAGAAGATACAATAGTTTTTCGATCTGTTTGCTGCGAAGAAAGAAGAAGAAGAAAAGTCAGTTTTCTATCTCGTTCATCATGATTGATGTTTTGATTTCATTCATCTCTTGATTTTGTAATTTTTTTTGAAAATTAGGGTTTCACACCTATGTTTATCGGTGCTTTTGTTGATCAAATTTCATGATTTAGGTTTAGCTTTTGGTAAGGTTATTGATTTTGTGAATGATTATTAATTATATTTTAATATTATTTTTGTTAGATCATCTGTATTCTGTTGTTGTTGTAGAGATTCATTCGTGAAATGTTTAATTTATTTTCAATTTCAGTGAGATTTCAGGGATTTCATATCTGTTTTTTCTTACAGAAAGGAAGAAAGATGATACTGTTTCAAAACCCTAGCAATTATAAGTTGAATTAAAATTAACTAATTTTATTTTCTTACTATTTCAACTGCAGATTCAGGTTCGATTTTTTTGTGAATTAAAATGGTGAAAGGAAGAAAGAATCCCCCTGAAGAAGATCCTGCATTAACAGGTATTAAGATGTGAAAACTAATTTTTCCTTAAGATCAAATTTACTACTGGAGCATATGTTTTGTTATGATCTCATGTTATTCTTTTGTGAATTTTGATTTTCATGATCTCATGTTATGATCTTGTGTGATGCTTGTGAATTTTGCATGTGTAACTATACAAACAAGGGCCTATCTAACTATAAGTTACACATTCAAAATCTCACCACTAACTGTATTGTGGTTTGTATATTGATTGTGTAACTTATAATTACACATAAAAATGAGCCTATGTAACTATAAGTTACACATTCAAAATATCACCACTGACTTGCCAAAGGCCTGTGTAACCATAGGTTACTCATTCAAAACATCACCACTGAGTGTATTGTGGTTTGTATATTGATTGTGTAACTATAAGTTACATATACAAATGAGCCTATGTAACTATAAGTTACACATTCAAAATCTCACCGCTGACTTGCCTTAGGTTGTGTTTAGCTTGTGTAACTAATAGTTACACATCAAAATTGGTTGTGTAAATTGAAGTTACACCTTCATATGCATGTGTAAATTAAAGTTACAAATTGTAGAATGTCTAAGATTAAGCCACACAACACATTATAGCATGATTCGATTTGTGTACTTGGAAGATACACATTCTTTGTAACATGATTTTGATTTGCAATTAAAAAGATTATATTTGATAAGTACACAACTTACTGATTCATTATGTTTTGTTGTGTGATGTGTACAGGAAAGTCAAGACAATCATTCAATGCAGTTTAGTATTTGGTGAAAGAAAAAAACCCGATAAGACTATCTGAGAGAGCTTAAAGGTATCTTGGAAAGCACCTTACGGTAATCTTGTCATGTTGTATTACGATGAATATGATGTTGCTCCTCCAAAGAAAACGAAACAAATCACTACTAACAAATACGGGTTTGTAAAGCTTTTAAATTGCTTTGATAGTCTACACCGAAAAAGTTTGCTGGTATAATTGGAATGAAAAGGATTGGAAGTAGAAAATGTCAGAAGTTGATAGAAAGGTTTAATATAAATAAATTAGATGAATACATATTATACAACAAGTAATTTTCTGATATCAAAGAAACAACACATTCAACGACAGTGAGCAAGAAGAAGATTATGGAGACAATAATAGAAATTATGAACAAAAGGAGACGAAAAAATTTTGATAATGAGCATGTAGTATGTTTTATATGGTTTTATTTGTGTTGTGTACTCTTTTTCGGCGACAAAAATGCTAGCGCCTTGCAATTGTCGAAACTTATGAAACTATGCTCAAGGTCTCCTGGCCCGATTTGGTACACAAGCATTTTTTTGAGCAAATACTAATAAATGTAGCTCGTTCTTCAAACGTAAAGGCTTGTGTGCCTGGTAAGGATAAATATTTTTACTTGATTGTTGTTCAAGTAGTTTTACTGTTGAGTTGTAGACATTTTTTGCTGATAGACTAATTAAATTGATTGATTATTTATATGTTGCAGATCTTGTTTGCTGAGCACATACCAGCAGGATTAATCCAAAAAGTCCAAAACAACGAACAAAAGTTCCCGAGGGTTGGAAGGTGGGACGTGCAAGTGATTTCAGATTTCATAGTTGGTGCCAACATGACAGAGTTTTCGGTAAGTGTTTGCTATTACTTGGTTTATATCTTGTTTAACTTTAAAAGAGCTTGTGTAACTGATATTTACACATACAAAATATCACCAGTGAATTCAGTTTTATTGTGTATATGGCATGTGTAATTTTAACTTACACATATAGATGAGCTTGTGTAACTTTAAGTTACACATGCAGATCTCACCATTGGATACTACTGAATTTCATATTTAGATTGTGTAACTCTAAGTTACACATGCATTTTTGCTATCGCTTTTTAAACTCTCCATCTGTTAATTGCAGCCAACTACTAGCTTTGTGGATGAGTTTTCACAGCTTGAGAAGCAGCTTGGTATATCAACCGTGGAACCAAGCAAGTACCAACTGAAAGGGTGGCTCCGAGAGAAAACAATTGAGAATAGAAAACTGAAAAATCAACTACAAGCAAACCAAGAAATGTTTTGATGCACTGCAAAAAAATTCCAGGGGAGGGATAACAGAAGAGGACATTTCCAACACACAAAAATACGAGAAGCACATTATATGTTGCGAGATTATGAAAGCAATGGGTGTTGAACCTTACGCAGTGACCCATGAACAGTATATGCAACAAGAAGATGGTGTACAAGGACATGGAGGGATTGAGCATCAAGAAACTCGTATTGATCCTACTAAAGAGACCGAGGAAGAGTCCGAGCAAAACACTGAGCAAGAAAAATATGACGCGAAAAATTCCTTCCAAGAAGAGTGTAAGTAGTTGTTCTTTGTTCATTTTTTTAATAATTTAACATCATCATCATCATCCTAAATAAAAAAATCCGTAATATTATTTCTCATTTCGATCCTAGTGTAGTTCCATGTATCGGTCTTACAGCTGGAAATATGCACAATTATGCAAGCTCAAACTGCTGCAGAGGAGCGCAAAACACCTCTCAGAACATACAGTTCCGGTATAAAGAGTATGAAAAATTGCAATACTCAAAGAAAAGGCCCACTCCTGCAGATGTTGATGAGTTTGCAGAAAGAAAGCTGCAGAAGGTGGTGTTGTGGTTGAGTCGCAGAAGAAAGCCGCAAGTGAAGAGAACAAACCAGCAGGTGAAGATGTAACTACAAATGTCGATGACTCATTGACAGAAAAACCCACGGATGAAGAGACACCTGCAATTGTTGATGACAGTTTGGTTGGGAATACTGCAACTCAGCCAACACCTGCAACTTTTGATGAAAGTTTTTCTTCAACCCAGCTAACACAGTTTGATGATTTTTGGTGACAACTGATACATCCCAGCAAACTTAGGGTGACAATCCTGAGACCTACAGGTTGGTGTGAATAGGACCTAACCAAGGTGATATGACGAATGTTGAAGTAAGTGAAATGATAGATGCGGTTTTCAGCGACATTAACCAAGGTGAAGGAATTTCTGAACATGGACCCGCAGAGATGGAGAATCCAGAACCTACCTCCAGTGGTAACCCATCTTACTTGTGTAACTTCATCTGAATTTCTTTTCTATACTAATTTCATGTTTTTTATAATGCAAGTGTAACTTGAAATTACATATTGTATAGGCTTGTGTAACTTTAAGTTACAGACAGTACAAAGATTATGTAATGCAAAATGTATCTTTCTGTTACACATGTTGATCATGTGCGAACTTTTTTTGATTCTGCCTATTTTTGTTGTTGCGCAGCTCAACTCAGCAAAACCTTGGTAGTGATCATTTCAATTTTAGCCTTGGCATAGATAAAACTTTAAAACCCTTCGGAGAACTACTCAAGGAAGTTGGGGATAAACACAGACAAAGGCAACCAGGAATCATACAACAACACGTGTCGAGGAATAGAATAATTGAAAAACAAGATCAGGAATAGTTTGAAAGAAAGGAAAAGAAGATTAAGGGGACTGCTAATGAAGAAACAATGGTTGCAGTCCAAGAAAAACAGGTAGAAACAATGGCTTAAGTCCCAGAAGAAGATAATGGGACAATGAGCAAGGTTGTAAAAGGTTCCCCACTTATTGAAATGATGGATGTCGATCAAAAGCGGAAAGTACTTGAATATTTCAATACTAATCCCAAAATGTAAGTAGCTATAACCGAAACTAAAGAACTCATGCTTGATTCTGTTATGGTGTTTGTTAGAGCACTGCTCGGTCGAACTCGCAAGTGTTTCTATCTCAGGCTTGTTTGTCAAGTTTAGTTGCCAAAACTATAAGTCTTGATTTCTAGTCTACTTATAGCTAAGTCTCGGACTAGGATAAGAAGTGTAGTTGAGCTCTAGACTCCATGGCGTTCATCATACAAACACGAAGAACTACTCAAGGAACCGGTGGAACTTCATCGACTAAAAGGTATGTGGAGACTTGAACTTATCTATCACTCAAAAGTCTATCTACTCTATCTCCTATCTTGAGACAAAAGTAGTATTACTATATAGACTTCGATTATACACATTTGTTATTTCGAGCCGAGTTTATCTCGCTTATCTATTTCTCAAAATATGTGTTGGTAAGCTTTCGCTTTGGCCAAGTTCATCTTTACAAGTGATAAAAGTCATGTTGATTATTTCAATATCTTGAAAATCGCTTTGATGAAAAATAGCGTGTGAATAACCTCTATTTAACATCCTCTAAGAATGTTTCAATGATTGAAATGAGAGTTTAGAATATATAAACTTGAATGGATATAAACATTGTATGTGAACTCATACTTATGAAAGTCCAAAATCCTTGAACTAAAGTGTGTGTACTTTACTGGTTCAGGAAGTCCGGAAGCTAAGTCCGCGTATTGCCGGAAGTTTCCCGTGAATTTCTGCTGGAGTTTGTGAACTGAAAACAAACTCAAATCGGGTACTTAAGTATGCGTACCAGTATGCATACTTGAGTGGGTTATTTTCTAAAAACAGTATATTCGTGAACTAAGACATATATAAACTAAGGAATGCATATTTGCAAACCGTGGCTATAATGTTCATGAATTGATTCGAATGAATCAAAATCGTTTTTGCTTCGATTGTGTCTTATATACTTCTATGAGATCTAAGCAATTGAACAACTCTCTAACTAGTTCTTTTGAGTCATTTGAACTAGTTATGGTGAAGATGAATAAGGTTGATATGAAAGTGCTCATATGGCTAACCATTTGGTTAACTACTGTTGAACCAACTAGGTGTACACGTTTAGGTGCGGTTACACAAACCTAAATGAACGTGCATTTCATTTTTGTATAAAAATCTAAGTTCGATCTAACGGTTAAAAGATATTATCTTGAATCTAATCAGTTTTTCATCTAACGGTGAATATTGAATGCTTTGTTACCAAGGTAGCAATTGAGAAAGCCAAAGAAATTCCAGAATCAGTTGAAGTTATCCCAACTGTTACTGATCCTGACATTTCTAGTGACGAGGAGAAAAGCACTTATCAAGCCATTCCTGATGAACAAGAACATGTCCCTCCACGACAACTATGGGTTCAAAGGAATCATGACCCCTACAGTATCATTGGGGGAAGGGATTCTACAGCCAAAACAAGGGGTCAACTTCAAAATATATGTAATTTTGGGTGTTATCTTTCGCAGGTGGAACCAAGGAATATTGATGAAGCTCTGAAAGATCCTTTTTGGGTAAATGCGATGCATGAAGAGTTAAATCAATTTGAAAGACAAGATGTCTGGGAACGTGTACCTTGTCCTCCAAATGTCAATATTGTCGGTACCAAATGGATATTCAAGAATAAGTCTGATGAATTTGGCACAATTGTCAGAAATAAAGCTAGACTTGTCGCTCAAGGAAATTCACAGATTGAAGGAATCGATTTTGACGAAACCTTTGCACCTGTGGCACGTCTTGAGTCCATTCGACTTTTATTGGCCCATGCATGCTTTCTCAAGGTTAAGCTGTTTTAGATGGACATAAAATCAGCGTTCCTGAATGGAATTCTAAAAGAGGAAATCTATGTCGCTCAACCTAAGGGATTCGAAAGTCCTGATTTCCCAGATCATGTGTTGAAGCTCAAAAAGGCATTATATGGATTGAAGCAATCACCAAGAGCCTGGTTTGAGAAACTTACTACCTCTCTTATTAGAAAAGGATTTTCAAGAGGAGGAGCTGATAAAACATTGTTTACCAAATGGAGTGGGAAAGATGTTGTCATTGATCAAATCTATGTAGCTGATATCATCTATGGATCAACTTCTGAAAAATTCGCAAAAGACTTTCAAGTCTCTCTTGCTAAAGAATTTGAAATGAGCAATGCTGGTGAATTAAGATACTTCTTAGGATTACATATTCAACAACATAAGAAGGGGATTTACTTATCCCAAGAGAAGTACGCACGTAATCTTGTGTCAAGATTCAGTCTGGATAAGTCATCTCCTAAGCTGACTCCCATGCCTACTACTGGTAAATTGCACAGGGATGATAAAGGAGCAAAAGTAGATCAAAAACTATATCGATCCATTATAGGTAACCTTTTGTATCTTACAACTACTAGACCTGATATTTCCTTCAGCGTTGGTTGTTGTGCCAGGTTTCAGGCGGATCCAAAAGAATCTCATCTTGCAGCACTGTTGGGTATGGTCTCTCGTACACTTTTGATACTAATACTGACCTTTCTGCTTATTCTGATACTGATTGGGCAGGATGTGTAAAAGACATAAAAAGTACATTAAGGGGCTTCTACTATGTGGGTCTCAATCTTGTAGCGTGGCATAGCAAGAAGCAAAACTCTCAATCCCTGTCTACATGTGAAGCCGAATATATTGTTGCCGGATCATGTTGTACTCAACTCCTATGGATGAAACAAATGCTTGCTGATTATGGAGTTGATACTGGAATAATGAAGATCTTTTGTGATAACTCCAGTGCGATTCGAATTACTGAGAATCTTGTTGAGCACTCAAGAACAAAGCACATTGACATAAGGTACCATTTTATTCGTGATCTTTATGAAAATGGTATCATTGGTATGGAATTTGTGCCTTCCGAACAACAATTGGCTGATATTCTCACCAAACCCTTAGACACTGCAACTTTTAAACACTTGCGGCAGTCTATTGGTGTTGTTTTGGTTCATTAAACCGTTTCGATGACTCTTGCCCCTATGCTTATCCTTATATTTTGGGCAATTGAGTCTGAAACTCCAGTAGGTACTTTCCAGTTCAGTTTCTGTAGGATTGTTGTTATCTTTTTTAGTATCTCTTTTGTGTTTCCAAATCCTAATTTTCTTTCGAAATTAAGGTCGCTCTTGTTGTTCTCTCGGGAATGACATCAAATGGGGGAGACTTCTTTTGATTTTGTGCTTAATGGTAATATCTTGCGGGGTGTGCGGCTATGGAATTTTATAGGGGTTATCTTGTATCTTAAAACTCCTTGATGAATGCATTTAGCTTTGGCTTTATGATTGCATCTAAATTAAGTTGGTATGTATTTTTTTTCTTTTAGTCTATGAAACGTCTCTTCTCGGAAATTTCATTAGGAACCCGTTCTTGTACCTTTCCCAATTTTATTGACAAAAAGGGGGAGAATTAATGTGTAGTTCTACTACATATACATATGGTTTTCGGATCATTGTGTAAGGGGTAGTGGTTTCCATGTGAGATGGAGTATTGACTAAGGGGGAGTGATACATATCAACGTAGTATTATTGTTAAAGTCGTGATGCAATTGGAATTTGATGTTACATAATAATACTATGTCACTGTATAATGATGATCTAGAATCTCGATTTCTCTCATTGTTATAGCTACGGACCTTCAACAACGGTGATGCTAAACTTACAACCTTTGGGATCATTGGAGTACTTGGAAGGACGAAGATTTCAGGGAACGTTGAAGATTAGACTATGGAATATGAGCCACTAAAGTTTATCTTTTTTGTATTCCATATGTATTAATAGTTTTGTCACTAAAATTGACAAAGGGGGAGATTGTTAGATCATAGCTCGGTCGACCTCGTATGCGTTGTTATCTCAAACATGTTTGTCAATGGTAGTGATCAAAACTATGAGTCTTGATTTCTAGTCTACATAGCTAAGTCTCAGACTATGATAGAAAAGTGTAGTTGAGATCAAGGACTTCATGGCGATTCATCATACAACGACGAAGATATACTCAAGGAACCGTGGAACTTCATCAACAAAAAGGTATGTGGAGACTTGAACTTATCTATCACTCAAAAGTCTATCTCTTCTATCTCATACTTCTTATGAGACAAAAGTCGTGTGCTATATAGACTGGATCATACACATTTGATATTTCGAGCCGAGTATATCTCGCCTATCTATATCTCGAAATCATGTGTTGGTAAAGCGTTTCGCTTTTATCGGGTTTATCTTCACCTAATGACGAAAGTCATAATATTTCAATCACTTTGAAAATCGCTTTGACGAGAAATAGTGTAACAACTATATAACGTCCTCTAAGAATGTTTCAATGGTTGGAATGAGAGTTTAGGTCTATATAACCAATGATGGATATAAGCATTGTGTGGAAACACATATGTGCATAAGTCATATTCCTTAATCCGAAGTTTGCGAACTTTGTTGATTGAGAGAAACCGGAGGAATTGGCTTTGCCAAGTCCGCGAACTCAATTTACGAACTCAGTCTGCGAACTTACGAAAGTTCTCTTTCCGAGAATTTCTGCTGGGATTTTCCAAAAACTCGTTTGCGTGTTTAGTCTGCGAACTCAATCCGCGAACCTAGTCCGCGAACTGGCGGAAGTCTCCTTGCCGAGATTTTCTGCTGAGTTTGGAAAACTCTGCCGGTTGTCTTAAGTCCTCGAACTTGTTTGCGTACTTGAGTGGGTTATGATCTAAAGATGTGCTCTGAATATGAAACTTAAATTACTAAGGAATGCAATATGCAAACCGTGGCTATAAAGTTCATGAGCCGATTCAATCGAATTGAACCATCTTTGTTTCAATTGTGTCTTGTGTAGTTACATAAGATCTCATAGCAATTGAACAACTCTCTAAATAGTTCATTTGAGTCAATTGAACTAGTTATGGTGAAGAAGAACAAGGTTAATATGGAATGCTCATATGGTTGACCTTTTGGGTTACTATGTTGAACCAACATACACGTACACGTTTGGGCACGGTTTTCAAGTGTGTGTGACAAGCTAAGTTTTCAATATAACGGTTGAGAAATATTAGCTTGAATCTAAATCAGGTTTTCATCTAACGGTGAATATTGATTTCTTTGTAACTAAGGAAAAATCCTGATTTGAAGACTACATATAGGAGACATCAAGAATTGGGCAAAACTAATCCCCACACGTCTGTGTGATACTAGTGCGCTCGCTAGAGTCGATTCTCCTCTAACCTTTGGTTTTCTTCCCTAAAACCAGGTTAACGACTTAAAGACTTCATTGGGATTGTGAAGCCAGACCGATGTTACTTTTATCGTAGTTGTGTGATCTGATCTTGCATCTTCTATCGTACGAGTACAATCTTTGATTGGCTTGAGATCGTGAGAGTTCTCCGATTGGAAATATAAAGAAGTCACAAACATCTTCGTCTCACTGTTTTTGATTCCTCGACGTCCTATTGTGTATTCAAGTAAGACTGTTGAGAGGTGATTGATTAATCTAGGCTGTTCTTTGGGAATATAAGACCGGATTATCAATTGGTTCCCGTTCACCTTGATTTCATATCTTAAGATGGAACAAAAACCTAGGGTTTTTCTGTGGGACACAGATTTATCCTTTGATAGACTTTTCTGTGTGAGACAGATTTGTTTATTATCAAGTCTGCGATTTTGGGTTGCAACAACTCTTGGTTGTGGGTGAGATCAGCTAAGGGAATCAAGTGCGCAGTATCCTGCTGGGATCAGAGGCGTAGGAGTACAACTGTACCTTGAATTAGTGGGAGACTGATTGGGGTTCAACTATAGTCCAGTCCAAAATTAGTTTGGAGTAGGCTAGTGTCTGTAGCGGCTTAATACAGTGTGTATTCAATCTGGACTAGGTCCCGGGGTTTTTCTGCATTTGGGGTTTCCTCTTTAACAAAATTTCTGGTGTCTGTGTTATTTCATTTTCCGCATTATATTTTTTATCTTTATAATTGAAATAATACAGGTTGTGCGTTAAAGGTTAATTGATTGGAGATCCGACCTTGTGGTTGTTGATTTCATTGATTAACACTTGGACATTGGTCTTTGGTACCGTCCAAGTTATTCCTTGTATTTGATAAAGACTCGCTATTGTTTTTAGCTTGAGTAAAAATCAAATCAAGAGAGAGATATTAACTCCTTGAGATACTTTTATCTAGATTGAGTCTGACTGTCTAGTTGATTCTCTAGCAAAGTATTTCGGAGTTAGTCCATACAGATTGCTAAGCGAAATATTGGATGGTGTTGTTAGACCCCCCCCCCCGCTTTTTCAAATGCTATCATACATGCCATTACCCCAGATCTTCAACATCATGTGACTACGTGCTTAAAGTCTAAAGATGCCTGGGATATTTTAGAAATCATATTTGGAGGGAATACCTGTGAAAAAGAAGCTAGGCTTCAAAACCTAAATTCTGATTGGGAAAACCTTTGTATGGCAGATGAAGAAACATTTGATGAGTTTAATCACAAAGTGTCTGAAATTGTTAATGCATCATTTGCATTGGGTAAGACTATTCCTGAAAAGGACATTGTGATGAAGATTCTCAGATCTATGCCATCCAGATACGATTCTAAGAAGCATGTCATCTTTGAGAGAAATAACCTTGATACTGTAGATGGTGGATTTTCGATAAAGGTTAATATCGTAAAACCATAATTGTACATACTCCTGATCCAGCAATCAGATGAGTATTGAGACTCATGTCTCTCATTGAAGCATGAAAGTTCATGTCGCAAGAACCTCTGACTGAGAATACTGTCTCTCAGAGTATATGTAGATGTGTAGTCTCTCAGCTGAGGGAACGGCATATCTCATAAATACTGAGCAATTTCAGTAAATATTTCTATATAGAATCGAACGATTGGACGGCTCCTAGGCAGCTTTCCTTCTAGTATAGAGCAATAACGTCTTCAGGATGTAACAATGTTTTCCCTGACTATATAAAAGAAATATGACGCTTCAACAAGCTCATATTACTCGACTCTCAAATAATTAATCCTCCTAGACAGCATGCCTACTAGTATAGAGCCATCAATTAATTATCTTTAATCCTTAAATTCATTAACTGAATATTCGGAAATATTCTACGTTCTTCATAATATTTCATTACTTCAATTTGTGGTTCTTCCCAGCAAAATTCCATGGGTTAGTGATAAATATTTAACGTACGGGCATCTGAGCCGCTATCGAGTAAGCCCCGACCAAAATGGTGCAACTGTATTCAGCAATAATGCACTAATGAGCACCTGAATGCACGAACGAGCATTCAAAAATACGAAGGAACGATGAACCTATGCAGAATAGGAAGAAAAATAATAATAAAAAAATATTTAGCTAAGGCACTAGGGGACTGGGGACACCGGTCGGCCAGTCATGTCGTGGCCAGTCCCATGCCTAATTCCTTATTTTATCATATTTTATTATTTTCCTTCATCTCATGAAAATTCCTCCATTTGAACAAATATCCTTTATTTTAAGGAAACTCCTCAGTTTCATGGTGTTTCCTCCGTATCAAGGAAATAATAAAAAATAGGAAAGGTGTTGCGAGACCAAGCTCACTAGCCGGCCGGTCATTCCCTAGTAGTGGTCGGTCCCACACCTTGCATTCCTTATTATTTTGTTATTATTATTTCCTTCATCCCATGAAATTCCTTGGTTTCATGATATTCCTTCACATCAAGGAAAAGATATAAAATTAGAGATGACTCGCGGGACCGGGTCCTAATCGGCCGACCATGCCCTAATTGTGGTCGGTCCCACACGCCCCTTATTTTATTATTATTAATTATCATTGTTTCCTTCATCTCATGGAAACCCCTTCACTTTAAGGAAAACTCCTTTATTTCAACAAACTCCTTGATTTCATGTTATTTTCCTAAAATCATGAAAATAATATAAAATTAGGAAAAGTGCCACGGGACCGGGCTTATTGTCCGACCTGCCATGCCTTGGCCATAGACAGTCCCACACTTCATGATTCCTTATTTTATTATTATTATTTCCTTCATCTTATGAAGTTTCCTCAGTTTGAGCAAAAACCTTGATTTCTTCATATTTTCTCAAAATGTTGCTCAAACGCACATCAGAAAATATCAAAATTCTCAGGACTGAGACACGAACGCTTTGGTGACATGAGCATATTACCTTGATCGACCAAGGTTGGCTCTTTGGCTTGCAAGAGTCCGGAACCGCACATTTTCATCATTTGACCTAATTTGTTCACATTAGGTTCAAACTCTTCCAAACAATTTGGAATTTCATAAAACGATCGTCAGTCGGTCCGATGACCAACCAGAGCCGGTTTCATGACCCTTTGGTCGGTCCTTTATCTCTTCATAATTAATTAGGTTTTATCACCTAAGGCTCAGACGAGCATTATTTTAATAAATGATTAAACCAGCATTTAATCATCTTTTTCACCAACTGGTCTTCAAGAGAATTTGGTATTTGCTCACTCGAGCATCTGGGCGTTACATGGTTAACTCATCATCCCATGTAGTCGGTCCCTCCTTCACTCCATGGTTGATTTTCAATAAATCATCAATTAATCAGCAATTGATCAAAATTAGGGTTTCGAATCCAAAGCTCTGCAAAACATAATTCTGAGCAGATTCAAACACTAATAATTTTACGTTGATCTCGTGATCAACATTTTAATTATCATACTCGGTTCAGTTGCCAGTATTTTAAATTAATATTTTATTTGGTCCTGTTACCAATAATTCATCAAACGAGCAACATTCGCTCAAATGAGCAATATTTGCTCAGACTAAAGAATATTGGTTCAACTATCAATATTCAACAATTCATCAAGTGAACAATATTTTTTCACCTTAACTTTCAACATTTATTCGACAGTTATACTTCTGTCTCAATAGACACGTTCAATTCATGAGTCCCAGAACATTTGTTCAACTCAGCAATACAAAGACTCATTGTCTCATCAAGTCAGCAACTGACTAACTAAAATCACGAGAAATCAATCGTGTCACATGGGGGGATATTAACTAGGGTTTTGGTCTGACGGTTTACGACACGTGTGTTCATACATATGATGAGAATGTGAGCAAGTCTTGCAATCAGTTGGAAGAGTTAGCAAAGTAGTGGATGGAAAATCAACCAAGTCTCCGCACGATGAGCAACTGGTTTTAACATGATTTCCACTTCCCCACTCTTTGACTCCAGCAACTGTCACACTTCATAGGATCAAGGTGTTTACAATTCTAATAATATAAATTAGTCTCTGAATCATGATTGAAAAAGAGGACACTCTTTCGTCGAATAGACAACAAGAGCACACGAACTCATTATCTGAACAATTACTCTCAACAAAGTAAAATTCAATCAATCATAAATTATCTTATTTCTTCACACAGAATACACAACACACCTACAATTTCGATCACCATTGATCTCACACATTTCTCAGCTTCCCTCCTACATATTGACCCATCCTCTCTTGCGACCGAATTGACTCTGGAACGGACATTGTCTTGGTTTAGGCCGGAGTCCTACAGATTGATCTCTCGAATTCAAAACACTCCCTTTTTGCAATGCATCTGTGTGAGGCTAGACACTTTGCTCGGTTCAAGGAGTTTCCTCCGCACGGTCGTCTCCTCAATTCCTTAAAAACCAGCAACTCGTTTTTCCACATCTATAGATACTCTCTCCAGAAATACTCTAGTTGGAAAGTTAAAAATCCTTGATCTTGATCAGAACACAGTTAGAGCATCTGCATTCAATGCTGTGACCAAAGCAAGTGAAGCTTCTAACTTGTATTGGGCTCATGATTGTTGTTCCAATCATGTTGATTTTGATAAATGAAAATAGAAAAGATCAAAGAATTTGTAAAGATAAGCAAGAGATGTGATAAACGTCTCTCTTCAGTTAATGCTTCAGATGATTCAATACAAGAAAAATCTTCCCTGGGTGTCAACATCTTGGGTGCATCTGATGTGTGTAATGAACTTTCAGCTCTTGCAGCAGAAACCTCCACCTACTCAATTTCTGATTCAGATCTTGAGTCTGACACAGATATTTGTGAATTATTGAATAAAAGTAGAGAGATTCACCAAGAAAATCTTCAACTACAGGCTTCGTTGAAGAAACTTGAATCATCGCTCCAGGTGAAAAATCTTGAGATAGATTGACTTAATGATGAATTCACCAGAACCGTGTCTATAAAGGAAAAAGAGATTAATACTCTTAACAATGACCTGCAAAGGTTATCCGGAAGTTCTGAAAAAATATCAGCAATGTTATTCGGTAAGAAGTCCTTTGGAAACACAAATGGTTTGGGGTTTAAAAGCAAAACTGTAAACACAAACAACTCTCTTGTTCCGACTAATGCTGGAACAATGTATGTTGAGTGTTGTGATAAACAGAAGGCAATTCAACAAAACAAAAAATCTTTATTGATTTGTTCGTTTTGTGGAAATGCAAATCATGTTCAAAATATGTGTTGGAGATTCAAGAGGAACAACAAAAGAATTTCCAAACTTTAGGACAATATGTAGAGATGAATCTGGCGTTGGAAGATCAACAAGGTTTTCATAAAAAATCCAGAAATTCCAGATTCAGATGAGGTAAGAAATCTGTTTATACAACAAACCTTGATAAGCCACTAGGTGGTAAAGGATGTGAGCATTCGACTCACTCCGTCACTGTCTAATACCAGTGACATCCGCATCCTCATCTTCAGATTGAGAAAATGAGGCTTGCATCAAAAGTGGCTCAAGTCCTTGTATTTGTGTATTCTCTTCTTATTTTTGTTAAGAAAATATTCTCCTAATAATTTAGATAATGGATAATAAACCATGAAGGACTTTTTCAAAGTTCTTCTAGGGTTTTGGTGTCCATAAGTCTATTTATAATCATTTGTGATCAAGTCCTTCATCTCTTTTCCCCGTAAAAGATACAGTTTCATGGCTCATGTAACTAGAAGTACCACAAAAAGGGATGCAGTTGAAGCATTTAATGTGTATCTATGTGAAGGAATCACTTCCTCAAGGAAGAAGAAAGAGAGATCTAAGGTTCTTCCTCTAACTGCCTCTTGTCAGTTTGTCATTTTGATAAGGACTTTAGAGGTATGGTGAAAGACTTCATCAGCAAAAGAAATGATTTAAAATCTCAAACTTTTTCGTCTTTAGAAAAGATAACTCACTATGAACAAATGTTGTCTCTAACAAAGAACATCTTGCGTGAACTAAAAAGAGAACTTAGTGAGTTGACTGATATTTTTGAAGATTTAGAGGAATTGAACGATCCCATAATCAATGGGTTTTCAATAATGAGAAGGAATTCTCGGTAGATGCTCTGAGAAAGCTCTACAATGTCTAGGAAAACTTCTTATGAGAATTTTATTCTTGAGTTTTTAAGAAGAATAACTAGAGTTTATCCATTATTGTGATTACACATAGCTATGTACAATGATTTTCATCTTCAATGTTTTTAGATTTATTTGTTTAAATTCTAAAGTTTGTTTGGAAGATGATTTTGCAGTATTAATCTTTAAGGTTTTATATATTGCAATTTGTTATGGGGTATCTGTGTTTGCGCCCGTGAACTATGATTGTCCCATACGTGGTCAAAAGTTAAGTCTTTCATATGTCGATATGCAAGTATTGATAAAAGATTAAATGAACTTTTGACAAAAAAAAGTTAAGCCATTTATGTCATTATGCAAATATTGATGGAAGAAAGGATGAGCTTTTGTTTACAAAGATTAAGTTTATTATATGTCATTGTGCAAATAGTGATGAAAGATAGAATGAATCTTTGTTTATTCCGCAGTATTGATCTTCCTTGATCCATATTTTTATGGATATACCGTGCGGCTCCATAAATTCTCTTATACTGAGTATTTCCGATTAAATTAATCATGGATTCTTTTGTGGTTGATTTAGTTGAGTTTTTGGATACAAATTCATATTTCATGTGATTTGTTATGTCCAAAGAAATCCTTCTTTTCTTGTGAAAGTAAGGCGCTCTTGTTGTTCTTTCGGGAATGAAATTTTATGGGGTAGAGTTCTTAATTGAACTTGTGCTTAATTGCCAAATCTTTGTGGAGAGTGCGGTTGTGGAATATTATAGGGGTTATCTTGTACCTTTATAAACTCCTTGATGAATGCATTTAGTTTCGGTTATATGACTGCATCCAGAAAGTTGATATGTGCTTTCTTTTGTTCATGAAGTGTCTCTGTAGAAATTTCATTAGTATCCCACTAATTTTCGTACCTTTGCCAATTTTATCGACAAAAAGGGGGGGCATTAATGTGTAGTCACACGACAAATACATATGGTTTTCGGATCATTACGTAAGGGGGAGTGGTTTTCATGTGAGATGAAGTATTGACTAAGGGGGAGTGATACATATCACCATAGTATTGTTGTCAAAGTTGTGATATAATTGAACTTTGATGCTGTGTAATAATACTATGACACTGTGTAACAATGATTGGGAGCTTTTTTTTCTCATTGTAATGGCTACGGATCTTCAACAACGATCATGCTGCATTGGATATCTTTGGAATCATTGGATTACCTGGAAGTGACGTAGATTTCGAGTAATGTTGAAGAGAGGCTGCAAAGTTTATTTATTTTATATTCCATATGTATTGATAGTTTTTTCATTGTTAGAGCACTGCTCGGTCGAACTCGCAAGCGTTGCTATCTCAAGCTTGTTTGTCAAGTTTAATTGCCAAAACTGTAAGTCTTGATTTTTAGTCTACTTATAGCTAAGTCTCGGACTAGGATATAAAGTGTAGTTGAGATCTAGACTCCACGACGTTCATCATACAAAGACGAAGAACTACTCAAGGAACTGGTGGAACTTCATCGACTAAAAGGTATGTGGAGACTTGAACTTATCTATCACTCAAAAGTCTATCTACTACATCTCATATCTTGAGACAATAGTCGTATTTCTATATAGACTTCGATTATACACATTTGCTATTTCGAGCCGAGTTTATCTCGCTTATATATTTCTCGAAATATGTGTGGGTAAGCTTTCGCTTTGGCCAAGTTCATCTTTACAAGTGACGAAAGTCATGTTGATTATTTCAATATCTTGAAAATTGCTTTGATGAAAAATAGTGTGTGAATAACCTCTATTTAACATCCTCTAAGAATGTTTCAATGATTAAAATGAGAGTTTAGAATATATAACCTTGAATGGATATAAAAATTGTATGTAAACTCATACTTGTGTAAGTACAAAATCCTTGAACTAAAGTATGCGTACTTTACTGGTTCAGGAAGTCCGGAAGCTAAGTCTATGTACCCGTACGCGTACTGCCGGAAGTTCACATCCCGTGAATTTCTGCTGGAGTTTGTGAACTGAGAACAAACTCAAACCGAGTACTTAACTATGCGTACCGGTATGCATACTTTAGTGGGTTATTTTCTATAAACGGTTTATTCGTGAACTAAGATATATATAAACTAAGGAATGCATATTTGAAATCGTGGCTATAATGTTCATGAATTGATTCGAGTGAATCAAAATCGTTTTTGCTTCGATTGTGTATTATATACTTCTATGAGATCTAAGCAATTGAACAACTCTCTAACTAGTTCTTTTGAGTCATTTGAACTAGTTATGGTGAAGATGAATAAGGTTGATATGAAAGTGCTCATATGGCTAACCATTTGGTTAACTACTGTTGAACCAACTAGGTGTACACGTTTAGGTACGGTTACACAAACCTAAATGAACGTGCATTTCATTTGTGTATAACAAACTAAGTTCGATCTAACGGTTGAAAGATATTAGCTTGAATCTAATCAGGTTTTCATCTAACGGTGAATATTGAATGCTTTGTTACCAAGGTAGCATTGATTGCAAACCCTGATTTGAAAGACTATATAAAGGAGAACTCTAGCAACTGGGAAACCTAATCCCCATACCTCATGTGTGATACTAGTTGTATAAGATATAGTCGATTCTCCTTTAACCTTAGGTTTCTATCGAGACCCCGTAGGTTAACGACTTGAAGACTTCATTGGGATTGTGAAGCCAGACCCAACTATTTTCTCTGTAGTTGCGTGATTTGATCTTGATGTTTCTATCGTGTTGAGTGCAATTGGAATAATTGGCTCGAGATTAATATCTCCGATAGGCAAGATAAAAAGTAGTCACAAACATCCTCGTCTCATCGTTTGTGATTCCACATGTTGATGGTGGATTTTTGTTCAAGGCTAAAATTGTAAAAGCCGAACTTAATACGCTGACATCCTGCAGAGAATAAAGCTATCCGAGTGATGAATACTTCTTCACTTTACTAATTCACCTAGAATGGAGCATGTGGCAACAATCCCAGTATTCTGTGAATTAAATACACCCAGAACGGAGCATGTAGCAACAATCCCGATATTCTGTGGATTTATAGCATTATTAATTAATGCATGATTAGCCTTGTATTTCCTGTGTTGTTCCCGCAGAAATCTCATTATTGGTGCGGCATGACGACTGAGTGTTGCTCTTAGCAGAGTAACACGAATCTCCAAGTGTCAATAGTGAGGCATGCACGAAATACCCGTACAGGCTACATCTCTCGGTGTGTTATACTAGCCCGATTGAGCATCTCTCGGTGTGTTATGCTAGCCCGATTGAGCATATTTCCTAAGGAAAATCTGGACTGCCCATGTCAGTCTCAGAAACGATCACGACCACGCAGGTTGGCCGCATGATTTAACCAGCCTAGACGATCCTCAGCAGGAGCAGGCTATCACCGCAATGACCACCAACGGGCTCGTTTATGCCCTGGATGGTCGAACACATGCTATGCCCCCAAATATCCACCAAACGCCAGCCCTGAAGAAGGATGGTCGAGCTGGTATGGAGTGGCTAGTATGCGCAAGACTGTCAAAAACAGTCTCAAAGAAGTCGCGACCGTCCAACTTCGCAAGCCAAGTTGGACGGCTTGGATCGTCCCGCGATTGATCGGAGAAGCGTTGGCATGCACATTGGCGGGCCCACTTTTCACCTACCTGATCGGTTCTCTCACGACCAAGCCATGGAGCAATAAACTATTGCTCAAAACTTGGCTGGTGTGATGCTTTAAAAGCCGTGGAAGTCCACTAGTGTCTTAAATTTATCACAACCATCCAACTTCGCAAGCATGGTTGGATGGCTTAGATCACACCTAGGACCACGAGGCAGGTACAGACACGTTCACCGTCGGCCCAATGTGGACCCCACATGATCGGCCTCCCCAAGGGAGGAGTATAGCTTGCCAAACCGTTTGGTTGAAGTTGTATGCGCACGACCGATCCACAACCCTAATTAGGAATTGCGGCATGTTACATGTGTCATTAATCAATCACGAGCGTCCATCTTCACCAGCTTGGATGAAGGGTGCAGGAATAGACTAAGGAAGTCCAGAGAGTATCAACGTGATCACTGTGGGCCAGTCTATCTCTATGTCCGACCGACCAAGACAAGCCATGGCCGAATACCTCGATTCGTGTGCCTTGAAGGTGACATGCATCGCCCCTTTAAGAATCTTTTGCGGCATAGGATTCCTGTCGAAATTTAATCTCGGGCACTCCTCTTTACCAGTCGAATTGAGTGGCCTAGATCGCACCTTCATGAGACAGTGAGGTACGGACATGTACACCGGCAAGTCGTCTACACGCATGCCCGGTCGATCCTGCCAAAAACGCCTCCCATGCTTGGTTTTGACCAAGCTGAAGAGTGATGCTTGCGCACTTCTTCAAAACCCTAAAACTTCATCAACGGTCGCAGATGAGTGTCATATATCATCTCGTCTGTCCAACTCTACCAGCTTGGTTAGGCAGCCCAGGGTAGGAGTTAAATGTCCAATAAGGTGTCGTGGTGATTACCATCCGTCACTCTACCACATCATGTAGTCGGTCAAGGGAGGGCTTGCCTGTGCAGCTTCCAAACTATCATTCGAAGATAGCTAAGCATGCATCTGTTTTAAGACGCTTAATCCGCGACTTACTCCGTTAAGCCTTAAAACAACGATGCTTCATACACATTGATTATATTCTATGCATTACATGCATAGAGTATACACGATATTTCATGAATATCAATTTCCTAAATAACTCAGTTATTTAACCTAGCATCGTATGCTACTCCCTGTGGGTCCCACGATCCACTCATTCGGTACATCAAGCATGTCACAAACTGGAGGATACTTAGCGGGGTATTTCTCTGGCGGTTTACAGCGTGCAGCGTGCAACGCGCCCTTACAAGAACGTGTCAGGAAGACATGGTCGGTTAGCGATGATGGGAGAAGTGAGCCAAGACGTGATCGTGCAATCACTCACACACGACCCCACTACTTCATCACTTCACTTCCTCCACTTTCTACGAGAGACGAGGTTTGTGCTTTATGACTTGTATAAATAGGTCCATCACCTATTTCCAAACAATACACAGACAAGCACAAAAAACCAAGTGTTGTCATCCGTATCCAGAAAACACCAGAACTGATAGCTTACATTGTGAAAGCCAGTTCAACTTTCTGATACAAATCATAAATAGCCAACACCTATACAATCTCAACACCTTCTTCGCTTCCCTCCCTAAGATCAACCCCTTCTCCTTCACTTTGTGACCGAAGCAAGTCTGGAATGGCCATTTCTTGGTTTAGGACAGAATTGTATAGATTGATCTCTCGAATCAGAAAGCACTCCCGTGCAGTGCATTTGTTTAGGGTTTAGATTCGTTTCTCATCCACACACACAAATTTACCAAAAACTGCAGGAACAATTTTCACCCATAAACACCACAATATCTTGTTTCGCTAGTCGATTATTGTGAGGTGATTGATATTTCTAAGCTGTTCTTCGGGAATATAAGTCCGGTATATCAATTAGTTCCTGTTCACCTTGATTTATCAAAATATGGAACAAAAATCGTAGGTATTTTTGTGGGAGACAGATTTATCTATCCCTGTAGACTTTTCTGTGTTATACAGATTTCTTTATTAAAGTCTTCGACTTTGGGTCGTAGCAACTCTTAGTTGTGGGTGAGATCATCTAAGGGAATCAAGTGTGTAGTATCCTGCTGGGATCAGAGACGTAAGGAGCGCAACTGTACCTTGGATCAATGTGAGATTGATTGGGGTTCAACTACAGTCCATACCGAAGTTAGTTTGTAGTAGGATAGTGTCTGTAGAAGCTTAATACAGTGTGTGTTCAATTTGGACTAGGTCCCGGGGTTTTTCTGCATTTGCAGTTTCCTCGTTAACAAAACTTCTGGTGTCTGTGTTATTTCTTTTCTGCATTATATTTTGTTATATAACTGAAATATCACAGGTTGTGCATTGAATTAATCAATTGGTAAATCCAACCTTTGGTTGTTGATTGATCCTTGAACATTGGTCTTTGGTACCGTTCAAGTTAATTTCTCTTGTATTCAATTAGACTCGCAAATTGTTATTTGCTTGAGTAAGTATTGAATCGAGAAATTGAGATATAACTCTTTGATATACTTTTTATTAAGATTGAGTCTGACTGTCTAGTTGATTCTCTTAAAAGTATATTGGAGTTAGTCCATACAGATTTCTAAGCGAAATATTGGGTGAGGTTGTTGTACCCCCACTTTTTCAGTGTTTAAATGTAGATTTTGATATTAAATGTTGTATCTTACTACTTGATTATGTTATGTTGTTTAATTGTTTCCTTCTTTCTAATGTAGAGACATTGCTTGGATGGAATTCAAAGACGATGGTATCCCGCTAGTTGAGAAATAATGTTTCATCTTACAAAGAAAGAAGCCTACTTGGAGTCGGAATTCATTGATTTATACATTAGCTGGTTGAGGAGAAAGATGAACTCAAACCCCAAGTATGATCAAGCGATATTCCTCTCGCCGAAAAATTTAAAATCTTCTTGTATGTAACTTCAAAAAAGGTTATCTAACTTAAAGTTACACATGATAGTGGAGTATGTGATGTTGGGTTTGATTAATGTGTCACCTGAGTTTACATATGCATTTATAATGTGTAATCTGAGGTTACACATCCATATTTTTCAAGTGTAAACCCAAGACTTTATGTCCAACTTCTGGTTACAAATTCATCGCTGCATTTATAACTTTTGGTTTAAAATTAAAATGTGTGTTTGATATTCCAAATGGTTATGCAGAAATCTTATATGGAAAATGACGGTGATTTCAAGAGATTCTGGATTCCTAAGCTTCTTAAGGACTATCAGGAGTGCGACAACCCAGTCAGAATTTTCGCATAAATGTGTAACAACAACACACACTACACACTACTGGAGTATGACTTGAGGAGCAGTGCACCTTGGTCTCACATGAACTCGTCAGACGTTCAGAACATCAGAAAAGAACACTTCAGTCAAGCCAAGGAATATGCATTTGCAATAACTACAGAACTGACCCTCTGATGTCCTCTTGGGTTGAGTTCAACTGCCATAAATCTCCCTTCACCCAAACAAGGTTCATTTCCCGACTGTCTTCTATTTGTATGGAATTACATGAAGATCGAGATGAAGAATAAACCACTTGACAAAAAATTAGCTAGACCAATGGTGACGGTAATGGCTAACAAGGTGAACCGCATGAGAGAAAGCATGTTGTACAAGATTCTTTCTGATCCATCCGGAGTTACGTAAAGCAGTTCTTTGGATTAAAAAAACTTTTAAACTTTTGTTAGACTTGCAAATATGTTGTTAGAACTTCTAAACTCGTCAGTTACTAGATCTTAGCTTGTTAGAACTTTTATACTTTTGGATTGAAAACTTCTATACTTTTGGATTAAAATTCCTTGGATTAAAAACTTTTATACTTTTGTTAGCTTTTATACTTTTGTTAACTACAAGTTGTTATTAGACTTACAAAATAATGTGTAAAAAGGTAATATAACTTAAAGGTACACATGATAGTGGAATATGTAATCTGAGGTTACATATGCATCTATAATGTGTAACTTCTGCTTACATATGCATTTAAAATGCGTAATATATGGTTACACATCCATATTTTTCAAGTGTAAACCAAAGTTACACATGCATTTAGACTTACAAAATAATGTGTTAAAAAGAGTTTATATAACTTAAAGGTATACATGATAGTGGAATGTGTAATCTGAGGTTACATATGCATCTATATTGTGCAACTTATTGTTACATATTCATTTACAATGTGTAACATATGGTTACACATCCATATTTATCAAGTGTAAACCAAAGTTACACATGCTCTCAAAATATGCACACTGAATAAAAAAAAGGAAAATTTTATTTCAACTGTGTGTTTCATAAAAAATACAATCTGAATTAATTATCCTTGCACACAATCAGTTCGTTGCATAAATAAAAGTTTGGTCCACGAAGAAAACTAAAACTAAAATAAAATACAAGACATTAAAACCACACATAAAACAATACTTGCAGAAAAACTAGGGGGTGTATACTTCAGAGGCTTCTTATAACCTGCCCTGTTGTGACCTTGTTCCGTGCAATTGCTGCAATAAACTTTCCTCTTTCCTTCCTTTTCACCTTTACTTTCAATCCTTTTACCTTGGGGTCTACCTGGTTGTTTCTTTACAATAGGTGGAATGATGATGTCATCTTTACCAATATCAGCAGGCCTGGTGTAGTTGGGGATCGGTTGGATGACATGCAAATAAGTATTCCTAAAATAGTCACTTGTAATATATGGTGAAATGAAGTAAATAGCTTCACGTTTAATCTTCCGTATGGCTGCAAGAGCATGAGCACAAGGGAAACCGTATACACACCACCTTCAAAAAAACAAAACAAGAATATAAACAAAAACATAAATCATAAAAACACTCAAAAATCAGTCACGCATGCATATACATGAAGTGTATCTTGTAGTTACACATGCAGAATAAGATGAGTAACTATTAGTTACAGATGCATATATCTAGTGTAACTTGAAGCTACACATTCTATATCCTAACAAAACAAGAACACAAAAAAATAAGCATAAGAAACAAGACCTTTGACAGGTGCAAGTTCAGTGTTCTAGGTCCACTCTGTGAGTTCTTTCGCTAAAAACTTCAAACACGGTAGGACTAGCCACCAATACTTGCCAAGATAAACATTCATCTTGAAGAGCCTCAAGCCTTTTCTCATACTCGGGAGTTAATGGAGTTCATCATATTAACGCCATCTTCACGACGATCTTCCATCATTACCATTACTTTCATCCTAATCTGGAAAAAAATACTTATGAATGTATAAAGTGACAAAACAACAAACAAAAAAAAAAAACACTATACTAACCTGATCAAAAAGAGCAGATGCAGGCATCTTCTTGTGAACCAGAATCCAGCTATTGAATGATTCTCCAAGAGTATTAGATGTGTGTCCATACCGACAACCTTTCAAATAGGTATTCACATATGATTCAGGTGGGATGGTATCTATATAACCAGCAACCCAATCACAATTCAAATCTCTAATTTTCGGTATGGCCTTAGCATGGTTTTCAGGTGAGAGTGCGTATGTCGCTTCTTGGAAATGGTCGATCATAAGAGAGTACCTAGGATCTGATCCATTGATGGGAAGATTAGTCTTCAAATGATGGTAACAAAATCTACGGTATGAGTCTGGAAATACAAGTGGAACACCACGCAAGAGTCCTTCGTGGCGATCCGAAAGGAAGGTGATTGGCCTCCCATCACCAACAACTTGAGTCAAATTTCTTAAAAACCACTCCTAGTTGTTGTTATTCTCAGCATAGACTAGTGCCATAGCAAGGAGAAAAATCCTACAAGTGTGCAGAAATGAAAAAACAATAAGTTTCACAAAAAAAAAAAGAAAACAATGTGTAAATAAAAGTTACACATCCTACAAAAAATATGTAGCTTAAAGTTACATATGTTATTCCCTGATGTGTAACTAAGATTTACACACTGAGTAAACCAATGTGTAACTGAGAGTTATACATGTTTAACTCTCGGTTATCTGTCAGTTATAGTTGTTCAGAAAACATAGAAAACATAAATTTATCACCATTGACCCCAATAGCTTCCATCAAGCAATCTATGAATCTACCATTAAGGAAAGTAGCATCCAAATAGACCATTGCCCGAAAAAACGGTACCCTTTGATGCATGCATCAAACGAGATGAAATCCATTGGAACTGTTTCTTTGCAGGATCATATTCAAAATCTATCACACTATCTGGGTTTGTTTCCCTTATAGCATCAATATACCATACCAAGTGTGAGTATGACTTCACATCGTCACCATAAATGGACTCATAAACCTTTCCCTACCACTATAGGCATGATAATACTCCATAGTAATTCCATAGTTGCTCTAAAAATGAAACTAGACGTGAAGCTGATTGAGTATTTTTGATTCAAATTGCGGCCACTAGCACCATAAGTGTGCTCAGGGTTATAAGCGATGACCTGAAAAGGTTCATACAAAATATAAACAAATTAAACCAAAAACCAATCTGGTGCGAAATACATCATGTGTAACCCAAAGTTACGCATATTGTAACAAAACATTACATGTGCTAACAAAGCAAAGATAACAGAACCCAGAAACCTACCATAAATATTTCGTTCCTTTCATCAATAGAAGCTGCAAGAAATTTCCAGCCGCATTCTTTTACCCCACACTTAGCCGTGAACCTAGAACACTCATTGTGTGTTAGAACCATGTTGAAACCAGTGCGAAGACGATACTTGGTGTAAGCAATCCTGACTTGCTTAACTCCTTCAACAAACAGGTGGCCAATCTCACCAAGGACCTTAGGCCAACCATCCGATAACAAAGGTTTTGCAGACTTGCTCATATCTTCCAAATACATTCCAACTGAACAATTATTTCTCGACGACATGCTAGAACCATTACAAATAGAAGAAACTGCCCTAGAGCTAGATGAGGAGGCTACATGAGTAACATTTTGCAAGAAAATATCAAAACTGGTCTTCTTTTTACTATGTGCGAGAGTTGTAAGAGCTTGAAGCAAATAATCACAGTCAACCGGAAGATCTTTCCCACCTTCTCGAAAGAAGAAACAAATACCAAGTGGAGTAAATTGTTGCCATTGCTTGCAAACTTTGACCTTAAACTCATCAAGTGTGATTTCAACATCAACACGAGTGGTAATGAAATCTGAAAAGTAGCGAACAACAGAAATGCAACTAACAACAGCCATGACAACCTGAAAAATACAAACAAACAATAAAAATATCAAAAAACAAACGAGCGCAATTCACTCCGGGGCGTTGCCCCCTCGTGAGAAATATATTATATACGACAAGTTAAATATAAAATGAGCAATCAACATACTCAACAAAAGGAAAGCAATAGATACAATGTGTCTTAAAGATACAACTACTATAACTGTTTACAAATACACATGTTACAAGACATATATGTGTAACTTCAAGTTACACATGCTAAAAATACAACATGATATATATGTGTAACCTCAAGTTACTCATTTTATAAAAAAATAACATGTCTACATCAATTTGAAGTTGTTTTTCTGAAACAAAATTATTTCTTCATCCTCTTCTCAGTATCAACAAAAATAAACAACAAATTCTCTGATCGGACATGCAAGAACAAATAATCGAAAAAAAAATTGAAAAAAATTATGAAATCAAACCAAAATAAAATTCGCACCTAGATTTGTTGTTTTCCTTTTTTCTGAAACAATGTTATTTCTCTTCCTGTTCTCAGTATCAACCAAATCAAAATATAAAAATTGAAATAACAAAGATCCAAATCATAAAATCGAAAACAATAAAATTCATAACTAGATCGAAAACACACCTATGTTGATTTCTCTATTCCAACTTGTCTTCCTCCTCTTCTCAGACTCAACAAAATCCAAATAAAAATAAAAACGAAAATCAGTAGAAGATCGAAATCAAAAAATCGATCAGAAAAACTAGTGAATCAAACCTATATGATACAAACAGAAAAGATAAATTAACACAAACCTATTTGTTGTTCTTCAATGCAGCGTCTCACTCTCGTCAGATCTGAAAACCAGTGAATAAAATCAAAAAATTGAGAAATAAAGAATGTGTTGTTCTTCCTCTCTTCTTCAACACAGCAAACTAACGAATTGTTGTTCTTCAATGCAACGATTGTGTGAAGAAAAAAAATTCAAATTCTGTTTCTAAAGAAAAAATCAACGAAAGCAGAGAGAAGAGAGAGTTCAAAAATATATGGTTTTCTGTTTCTTTTGCTCTATAAAAAAAAACTATAAATAGTGGAGGTTATTTTTGGCATTAAAAGATTTATTAAAAAAGTTGATGATGTCAACAATTGGGGAGAATTCAAAATATGGCCCCAATATTAGAATGTGAAAGAATGGAGTTGATAGTGAAGAATCCATTTTGTAGGGTTTCTATATGTTGAACTAGGGCTGTCAATGGGTCCGGGTCCTCCGGGTATCACTATACCCGGACCCTACTTATAAAGGTCGGGTACGGTTCCTAACGGTTTCGGGTCCGGTTCCTAAATTTGTGGACCCAGAACTGGACCTGTTTAGAATCCCGGGTACCCGTCGGTTTTGGGTACCCATTGGGTATTAAGAAAATTATAAAAAAAGACCTCACAAACTTAATATCTTTCTCTTTTTAGCTTGATCTAAATTATTTTTATAAATTTTTTTATTATTTTTTATTAATGAACTAAATAAAGATTAAATGTAAGAAAAAAATGAAAAATGAAAAAAAATCAAAGCCAAAACTAGCAAAACGCTTGTAATTTTGCTAAAACCATGCTTAAAAGAGTGAATAACCATGTATCCGATACCCGCGGGTACTCATCGGGTATTACCCATTTGGACCCGTTTAGATTCGGGTCCAATCGGGTAATTACCCGCCGGGTCCTAAGTTATTAATGGGTCCAAATTTAGGACCCGAAACCGGATCCAAATCTACCGGTTCCGGGTAATGGGTACCCATTGACAGTCCTATGTTGAACCCTTATAGTAGGGGGGTTATAATAGTTTTTTCTTTGTACAATTATATACTCAAGGTTAATCAAGTCATTTCAAAACTATATTTAATTCGGGCCTGATTATAAATATTTTAATTAGGGGTTTGGTTTTATGGGTAATCTATGGGTGGGGCTTATAGCGCGTTAGGAAACACATCCAGAAGTAACTTTTTGACTTCTAGAAGTCAGTTTGGGTGTAAAACTTTAGAACAACTTCTAGAAACAGAAAAATCGACTTCTTGTGAAGTAAAATATTTGGACTTCCGACTTCTGCTTCTGACTTCTACTTCTGGAAAAGCAGAATTGTATCCAAACGCGCACTTAGTCGAATTTTCCCAGTATGCAAAAAGAACTGCCCTTAGAGCATCTCCAACGGGTTATGGTGATTCCTACGTGGTTCATGTAAGAAGACATCCTTTGAAAACTTAAAGTCTAATATTTTCATAATTTTAGGAATATCAGAAAGATAGTCTCCAACCATAAATATATTTACATTGGTTAGGAACTATTTAAACCTCTTGATTTTAAAAGTAAACATTTGATCTATATGTTTACAACCATAGATATTGGTGATTAGGATGTTCACGTCCTTTAAAAGAACCTCTAAAATTAGAGGATGAGTTTAAGGATGTCAGTGTAACTACCTTCCACTTCATCTTCACATTTAATCCTCAAGTTCTCCTTGGAGAAAGATTTTGATTAAAAATCGTACAAATCCTGTGGCCTCGTTAATAGGAAGTTAAGAATGTGCCAGTAGGATGCTCTTCCTATTAGGTTATCAACCTTCCGTTCTTGTTATTCTTAAAAAGAAAAAAAGACAAAGAAGGGGACCCACATATAAATACATTATGGCACGAGATAGATTTTGCACTGATATATAGTCGGCATGACTTTTTTTCAATCAGTCAGAAATGTCTACTGTCCCGATTCTGTCTTAAGCTGTTTATTCATTTTTTTTTTATTAAAGGAGGACGAAAAAGGAGTGGAAACGTACGCCTATAATCTAAAGCAGTCGATTTCCAATCATCGATTGGTCCCAGTCTAAGGACGTCAGTCTTCCTTAGGTTTCACAGTTATTTTTGATCAAGAAAACCAGGTGAAAGTTGTTAAAGATACACGTACGTTGAAGTTTGGAAAAGAAAATTCCTCAAAAAAGTTAAAGGAAGAAACGCGCGAAGATCATTGAATTGGAGTACAACAGAAGATAATCTCATTTCTAAAGATCATCGAAATCCTGAAAATTCGGAACATTTTTATTCTCTCATTTTGACTTTTTTTTTTGAAAGCGCAAGCAAAAATCTATCTGGGTTGGATTAATCTCTGTAATTGAGTAGTATCTGCATAAACAATTTGAAAGGTAATTTTGTTATTATCTTATGATATTTCCTTACATCTTTTTACGATTATCAGATAATACTTCGTTTCATCTTTATTTTTTTCTTCGAAAGATTGATCAACGTTTGTTAGTATTATTATTCTTCTGAAAATTAAATCTGGATATCAATTGAATGAATAAATATCTTTTATTTGGTTATGTTAGACTTTCATTGTTTTATTTTTGAGTTTTTTTCCTTTGGTCATCAGGAGTTTTGGAGAAAGTTGAGCTAATAATCTCGTTTTTCATTTGGATTTCCATGTAGTTCTAACGAAGATTTACTTCTAAGAAATTTGTTTTATGCCTTAGATCAGAAAATAACTTCAAATTTATGGCGGAATCGGAGTGAGTTCGTTAAAGCTCAAAGCCTTGCAATTTTCAAATTGGGCATAAATGTCTGGTAAGTCCTCTCTCTCTCTCTCTCTATATATATATATATATATAATAAGATTGATATATATAGTCGGTGTTTTGGTTTCAATATCTGTTTGGGATTAACTTGCTGCTAGGGCAGGACATTACAAGCTGCTAATATTTCCGTGAAAATGGCTGCCATAAGATCAAGCCTCGTTAGTTTTATACATCATACTATGCAACTTTACAAGCAGCATTGAAACAGCCTGTAGAAAAGATTAAAACCTTAATATTTCTGAACCTGTGGTTATTGTTGAGACAGTAACGTTACTATCATATTAACATTGTAGATAGGCACCATATGTTTTTGTTTTCCACATTCTGTATATTTGTACATATTGGGAGGAAATAGCTCTGAATAGGTACTTGGTTAGTACTATATATTAGTCAGAATGTTATCGCTTCAATTGTTTATGTTGAGATGGATGTTTGAACAAATGTGGGGTTGTACATATATCCTAGATCAAGAAGGACTGGACATTCATAGATGGCAATCAGACATGTTGAAATCAGATGGAGACAAGAAAGGCAAGGTAAAATTTGGGAGTATTACGGAGGTACCTCCTTCAAACCAGTTCTCACAGTCTCCGGAGAAACCTAGGGAAACGAAACTTGATTCTAGTATTCCTCCAATTTATATTGAGGACGTACGAGACGCAAAGCAGGAGGATGCAGTCCATCAATTTCGTCAAAAGCTCATCCAACTTAATGCACTGCTGCCTAGGCATGATAAATATCACATGCTGTTGAGGTCAGTCTGTTATTCAACTTAATGAACTTCACCTCCAAAAATTCACATGAAGAACTCCTCTACACCTCTCTGTTTACATTTTTCACCATACAGAATAGATCCTAAAATAGTGCTAAAGAATCCTTCTTACTGAGAGTGATTATATTTTCAATTCCTTTGGACTTACAAAATTGAAAACCACTCTGTAGATGTTTATCTGATCATTGATTTCTTAGACACAACTCGCATTTGGGCTGTTCACTCTCTTTCATACGTATTTGGACCTTAAAGCGTAACTGAAACAATTTTGACAGCAAAAGTTTTTATTAATGATCAGAAAATATCTATGTTATCTTCATTTGGTTTGCTATACCCTTATCTTTGAAGAAAGGTCTCTATTTTGTTTTATCCCTTTGTTTTCTCCTGAATCTGACATAGTGGTGCAGATTCTTGAAAGCTAGAGACTTCAACATTGAGAAGGCAACCCTCATGTGGGAAGATATGCTGCAGTGGAGAGATGTATATGGGACAGATACTATATTGGAGGTCAGGACTCGGAATATTGTTCTACTGTTTATAAATCCTCGAAGTAATGGTTGCTTGTAGTGTTGATGTTATACTTTCTCAGTATCTGTGGATTTTGAGGATAATGACCAAATATACTGGTAAAAAGTAAACAAATTCCTGTTTCCATTGTGTACCCTGCATGTTGTTAAGATGGAAGTGAGCTACCTCAAAAAGTTTGGATGAAACTGTATAAGGAACAGTGTGACTTACTTGCCTAAGCCATTTTTGGCCCATGTATGCTAAATAGATCTAATTTTAAGTGAAGTCAGTGGTCTAAGTATTTTCTCATAATATTTTCTTTGACCTGACAATGTACTTAAAAGCTTAAATCATCTAACTGTGAAGGATTTCAAGTTCGAGGAGCTGGAGGAAATTTCGCAGTATTATCCTCAAGGATTCCATGGTGTTGACAAAGAAGGACGACCTGTTTATATTGAGAGACTTGGAAAGGCTTACCCAAATAGAATTCCACGCATTACCACAATCAGTCGCTACGTAAAGTACCATGTGCAGGAGATTGAGAGAACAATGAGTGAGAGGTTTCCAGCATGTTCGATTGCATCAAAAAGATATATTGGTTCAACAACAGCAATCCTAGATGTGCAAGGCTTGGTATGCTGCCACTATTATCCATCATCAGCTTCCTGATATTTTTACATTATAATTTGCATCAAATGTATATTCTTCCTAGCTTGAGAAATGATCCTTGGTTAAATGAGCTTCGCTAACTCCTCACTGCTGAAACTGTTTCAATTTTTACTCTTACTTTAGGGGAACTTATGTCCTGCACTTGGATACATTGAGACTTCTGCTCTTTATGTGAATAACATCCCAAAGAAATTAGCTTAATGTTTATGTATGTTTTGAGATGCAGGGTATCAAGAACTTCACTAGGACTGCAGCAGAACTTCTGGCTAGCGTAGCTAAGATAGATTGCAGCTATTACCCTGAGGTAGCTCTTTAAGAATAAATTCAAGATAAATTGCATCTATTGCCCTGAGGTAGCTCTTTAAGAATAGGTCATCATATGTATAGGCTTCTGACTGAACTTAACCGTCGTCCTGCAGACATTAAATAGAATGTTCATTGTAAATGCTGGATCTGGCTTCAAGATGGTTTTTGCTGCTGCAAGGAGATTTATCGACCCCAAAACTATAAATAAGATACAAGTAAAAGGAGACATGCTTTCTGAATCTCAAATCAGTTTCTAGTTCTCTGCAGCACTAAAAGTACATTAATTACTAACTTCTCAAACCACTGCAGGTCTTAGATCCTAACTCCCTTGGTAAACTACTTGAAGTTATAGACTCAAGGTTTGTGTGTTTATTCTTCAACTTTTTCATCTCTATCTTTTCCTTTTTCTTTCTCTAAGTTAGGTTTCTTTCGAAATTTCTTTTTCAGCCAACTCCCTGACTTTTTAGGTGGCTCATGCATGTGCGCAGCTGAAGGAGGCTGTCTTAGGTCTAACTACGGTCCATGGAAAGATCCTGATATACTTAAGGTAAGGTTAATTGCGGCTTATCCTCCGCTGCTTTACTTTTCGCAGTCCACAGCATCGGAAACTCTTTAAGTTTGGTTGCTAATTTTGGGTTAAATTATGTTGGTGAACACATTTCAGCTTGTACATAGCGCAGAGGTATTACTTGTGAGTCAGACCGCGGCAATATCAGACGAGGAGCGCAGTATTGGCTGTAGTAAGATGCAATCACGAAAGGCAAGGTTTAGGTCTTTTAAAGTCCATACTATTTCTTACGTAAATTAAGTTCTTACTTTATAAGGTTTCTGCTCTTTGCTATGGGATGAACCTTTATGTTGGTGTGTTGTTTTACAATACCTGAAGGAGGATTTTACTCAAGAATGAAGAGGAAAGCAAAAATAAAAGGAAAATAAATTGTACTGGAACGTATACCTAAAACTAAAACAAAAGTGTTCCTGGAATAGAAGGTTCTGGGAATCACTGCCAACTAGGAGACAACATATAGTTGGACGCAACCTGTTCTGCAGGAGTAGCACCATTACCCTGCATGATCTTCCTTCATTTTTATGCTTCTAGAAAACTGGTGTGAATTTCTTGTGTTGTGCTGGATGATCCTTTCATTATACTCTGCTTTCAGTATAAATCAGTTTACCTATAAATTTGACAGTCAGGAAAAGTTATAACTGATTTTCTTTTATTGCTCTAAATAAAACTGGTTTTCTATGGAAAATTTTATTTCATAACTACATTATGAATAACTTAGACGGTGTAAAGCAAGAACAGGAAGGAAAACCCGAGACCATTCTTTTTGTATGTCAACCATATGCAATATAAACACTTGGATACATATGCAAATTGTGGAGCTACAATTTTATTTCTCAGTGGAAGATAGAGATAATTGTGGTACACTCCGAAGAAAGAAACTGGTCTTTCTTCTATTTCTGTTTCTTCTTTTTGATATTTACCCTCTAGAAAATTAGCATCTTTTGTGTGTCTTTATTATATATTTATATTCAAACACTGACCAAAGTATTAACAAAAATGTTAACTTGCAAGACATTTTTTACCTGTTTGTCTGTTCATCTTTAACATCTCCTGAAGAAACTGTTATTCTTTTGTCAACTGCATTATTGATCTAATGTTCCAACAAATATTCCCTATAAGAAAATGTCTTCAATTTGAACAGGTCATGTCATCAGATACAGTTGCTTATTGCAGTGATAATGACCGTATTGTTGGTGACTCTGAAGCTTTGGATTGTACTCGAGAGGAGGCACTTCCTGAGGGGCAATCATTTCGAGTTAATTATCATGAGAACACTTCTATAGTTGCAACACCAAGAGGTATCCCTTTATAGTATTACATTGTGCTACTTGTATCTGGTGTGTCAGGAAATTCTTATTACACGCTCGTGTAAGTCTTAATGTTCAGTTTTTTGTTGTTTGTGGTTGCTAATAAGCAGTTGATTCAAACATTGACCATAAAAGTTGTCCCACTTTTGACCCATTCCGATGCATATTCTATGCAATTTTCATCAAAATAGTACTGAATTTTCTTGCTTATCTCAGGCACTTTGTTGACCGATAGGTTCAATACTATAGCGGAGGGGAGAAATTTTTGGTTTCTTGGGAGAGAGGTAGTGGCTTTTATGGTCAAACTCATAGCAATGTTTCGTTATTTGCGCTTCGGGTGGGGGCAAGGAAATATTTGCACACCCAACACATTAGGTCCTAATAGAAACAGCTCTTCAATTACTTCAGAGCCTCCAAATGAAGAGAACAGTACTCAGCCATGTTTACAGCAACTCCAAAGGCTGGAGTCATTATTCGAGGAGATTAGCAATAGAACCCTGAATATTCCTCTTGAAAAAGAGGAAATTCTTGTCCAATCGCTGGACCGTATCAAAACCGTGGAACTCGACCTTCAGAAGATTAAGAATGTACGCCAGTTTAGACTTTCTACTCCATTTTCTAAAACTGAATATAAGTATTGTCTATTTATTACTACCTATGGAACTCTATTTTATTACTACCAATTGAACTATTTGTTTCTTAGGTATTGCAATCGATGGTGCTGAAGCAGGTTGAGATTTCTAACAAGCTGGAAAGTCTACAAGAAGCTAAATTCCGGGTATGCTAGTTGGCCTCAAACCTTTATCTTGTTCTTACTTCCGATGGATCTGTCAATACCTCTCAGGCCAGGGTGAAATGTAGCATTTATCTGTACTTTCTCTGTTGTCTTGTTAATTATTTGGTTCTTACTAGGTTACACGTCCCTCATGTTTCAAGTGATTTCTACCTTAGTTTACAGGATAAGCTACTCTATGAATTTGTTAGATACGTTCAAGTAGTGTCATTGTGATTTTCTATGCAATTCATGAAGCTTAAGGTAGGAATACAGTGTTCTAACTAAATCTGGAGAATCATACATGAAAATTATCAGAAAAGAAAAGACTCACCCGATGTTGCAGTACATTTCCCTCACGGCTCACGCTGATACACATATATGTTTTCTTTTGCAGCGAAGGAGAGTTTTCTGTTGATATTGGAAACACGGCCAGCCAAACTTTAGTTTGTTGATAGTATAAAAACGGATATTTTTGGCAAGCTTTGATCGGGTATTAAATATTTGTTGTATATTTGATGTACATAGTGGTTTGTTGGTTGGTCCAGTGCCCCAATAGGCCTCCATTAATGAGTTGACTACACAAACACACACACACAAAAAAAACTATATTAAACAGCAATACGGCATTCATTTGTACATGTCTGTTTGTCTGACTCGCACAACAGATCAGTATGAACAGAATAATGTGTATTACATATTTACACACAAACCTTCCTATTTTTTAGAAACGGAGGTAGTATATAAGATGTGCGCATCCCAAAATTAAGAATTATTGACTTAAAGCTATGTTTTCTGGAATGCGGTATATGCAAAAAAAAAGAAAAAAGGAAGCAGGTTACAGCTCATACAAATACTAAAAAGATTCTGCTTTCCTAGTTATACTTTCAGAGACTCAAGATTATCTTTCATTACTCAAGAAGAGAAGAGGACAAAAGAATAGATAAGAGTCAGAGAGAAACAACCGGACTCAGTACAATCATACACTTGTCATATTCCGGCTCCGCCACAGAGATTAAGATTAAGGGGCTAAAAACAAAAATTATAATTATGTTGGACTAAGTGGGCTAAATACTAAGCACAAAGTGGGCTAAATGCAGAAAATAACATGAATTATAGAGGGTTTCCATGAGATTATTAGAATTTAGGGGGGCCAGAGCCAGGGTTAGTCAACCCTTGGGTGCGCCCCTGGGTGCCGCTATGATGTAGTCGGGCCACATAATTCAAGTATGCGGCCCATCTTTGTATAACGACACAAAGACACATATATGTTTTTCTCCAAAACAGTTTTGTTATCTAATTTTTTGTCTTAACTTCTTACTTTTTCTCAAAAGGGTAAAGCAATTCTAGGAATTTAGAGGGGCGGGTTTTTAATTTGAGTACGTTACAAAATATTAAAATGGGCCACATACAAAGTGTAAGTGGCACGGTCACATCTTAACCGGAGCTGTAATATTCCTAGACAAAACTAATAAGTGGTAATTATATAATTGTCCCTTGTTTTGATGGGCTTTATAAATACTCTTATCATACAATAAATACACCCCTCTCAATCTAAATCCCACCAGGGGTCTATTAAGGGTTTCGTAACATAACAAATTTACCCTCATATATATTTACCACCATAGTGGTAATTATATAATTGTCCCTCCTTTTCGTGGGCTTCACAAATACCCTTAGGACACAACAAATATACCCCTCTCCATCTGAAGCCCGTCAAGGGTCTATTAAGGATTCCGCAACGTTACAAATATACCCTTCATATATATTTATTAGTCTAAACTAAAAATCAGTTATTAACGGAAAGAAAAACAGAAAGAGAGAGAAAGAGAAGCCGATTTTCATCAGCTGAAAATCGGAAGAAAAAAATTTCAAAAAAATTCTTTGAGTTATCTCGTGTTTGAATCACCAGAAAATCTTCTTCTTCTTCTTTTACTGAATCTCTGTTCATCAATTTAATCAATTGAATCCTTAAATCTGAGATCTGAGAGCAATTTCTTCATCAAAAACAGATTCAATAGAATCTGCTCGATCTGTTTTTCTGAAACAAATTGGTAATGGTGATTCGTAATTGAAGATGAATAGAAATGTATAGGATATTTGCATGTTCGATTTGTGATTTATAAATCTTCATCTTTGATTTCAGTTTATTCTTATTTTCTGTTGCAGATATCGTGATTTTGGAAGCTTGATTTTGTGTGTTTGATTCTACGGGATTGATTGGTTTATTTACATATTATTTGAATTCAAGACCGTGATTCATATCTTAAACATGTATTATTCAATTTTTCAATCTCCGGTTTTTGATTTTGAATTTCTGTTGTTTTTCTTAGATCGGCTCATGATTCAATGTTAAGTTTATAACTCATGATTCTAGCTTCAATATAGTTTTTATGAACCAGTTCTCGTCATGATTTGTGTGTTTATTTCTTTGATGAATTGGAGAATACTGAGTGTTGATGAATCAACTTTGGCATCAATTAGTGTAATCCATTAGAAGTTAGAAGTTAGTGTTGATAAACTCAGTTTACATATTTGGTAGAAGTTAGTGTAACTGATCGAATTTTAGATAGTGGTAAGTAGAGTTGTCGTTCACTCGGACTTTGTTGAAATTGATTTTAGGCTTAAATAATGGAAAATACTAAAAATAAGAAAATATATATACACAATATGGTCACATTATGAAAAGACATTGGGATTCGGGATTTTACTGTTTTTCATGTTCATGGATTCATAAATTAATCATAGACATTTATAGCTCAAAACAAAAGAAACAATAACTCTATTCTTTGCCAAAGCAGATTTCATAAAACATTAGTTGTAAGTTGTGAGCATGACGCATCAAAAGTAATTAAAACTAAGCATGCGACATCAAACAAAATAACAAATAATTAATAGAAATTATAAAACGGTTAGATTGTATGCAAATAGTTATAAAAGAATTATTTTAATTACCACATGAACGAAAAACAGCCTCCTCCGTCGGTCTAGCTCGTCATGTTGTGGACACTCTCAAAATGATTTTTCATTGCTCAAATGGTGTTTACAAAGAAAAAATTATATACCTCAGGGAATTTGCAACACTGTCACGGCGTTACAGAATTCATTGTTGGAAAATATGTCACAATCTGAAGATAAACGTTACAAACAGACCGTTACAAACTGTTGAATATAAGACGCTGGATACGACAGTTTTTGACAGTAATATGTTCTTCAGGTTCTTCTTCTCTGCAGCAGCAGAAAAATATGCTCTGCAACTTCCTATTCTTCTCTGTAGCTTCCCAAATCACTCGACATCCCTTCTATGAACCCTGAAATACCTTTATATACCCATCAGCAACACAAAATCTCGGTAATAACTCTCCATTACTCTTCTTTCCAAATCTGCAGCAACACGAGAATAATCTCGTGTTTACTCTCCTTTCATGCGTCTGCAGCTGTCTAACACACTCTAGCACAATGATACATGAATCAAAAGACAATAAACGCGCTGCTGCCACATGATATCTTCCCAAAATAACAACCAAACTCCCGTAATATCCTCGAGTAAACATTCTTCCCCTGTTTTGTTCCAACCGAAGAAGCATCCCTTAATTATCGAATCTAAAGATATCACCACCTTATGTTGACCATGACAGCTCGTTCTCAAACAAAACCGGCAAGAAAATCTCACCAACTCTGCTCGGGTGTAATTGAGAATATCTTCTCTGCATGTACTCTCTGTTTGCTCCCATGCGTGATTACAATCCTCTATTTTCGAATCGAAGTCCACTACCAAGCCTGTTTACCCTTAACAGGCCCAAACCGAACTGAATCCACGAGAAAGTTGCATGAAATTACGTCCAAAATCTGCCCTGAAAAGCCTGCATGTTACCGGAATTTCAAACAACACTTTTCCCGCCAAAATTCACTTAAACCGTGAAGAAGAAGGTCTCCCCTATCCAAAATAGGGGTGCCGATAGCAGATGGGGCGTACTGGGGTGTGAATAGCAATCGGGTGCCCTTTAGCAATTGAGGTGCCCCTTATCCGAAGTAGGGATCCATTTAACAACTTTTCGAGCTTATTTTTCCAAAAATGTTTATTTCCAAAAATAGCTAAAAATACATAAAAACACAATATTAGTACAAAAATCGAGTTCTAACAATACAGAAAATTGAGGACAACTTAGACACAAAAATGTCTCTATCAGTAACCATGCTTTTTGTTGATAAACTCAGTTTACGTATCTGAGTTTACATATCTAACGTTCGACATTGAATATAACTTTCACGAGGGGGCGCAGCCCCCGAGTGATGTGCGACATAATTGAATTTGTAGCTTATGTTAGGTTTAGGTTGTTTTCTTATGGTTTGCAGTGAAATTTTTAACATGGAGCATGTATATTCATATAATATTACATGTAGCAGGTTAAAATTTGCACCTTGCATACTAATCCGATGCGAAGTAACATATATGATACTGTTTATGCTGTTTTTTTGTAGCAGAATCTTGGCTGTTGACATAGTTTTTCACTGTTGACCCTGAAAATTTGTACAATATTCAGATTATTGTATCAACATTAGTTGTTGATGCAGGTTCATTGGATCAACTTTCATTGCAGATGTTTAATTGGATCAACATTGGTTGTTGAAAGAGTATTGTGCCAACATTGGTTTGTTGATCCCAAATTATGAACACAACTTTGTTCTTCGTTCTTTGTTTTTTTTATTTTTTATTTTACTGTTATACAATATATAAATTTTCTAAATATTGTCTACTTGAACAATCAATCGATAGAATCGTACAGGACTTTCGTTGGTAGCCTAGCAACAAGCTGAGCACCAACTCCCTTCTGAATAGCAACACCTAGTCTACAGAAAAGAAATTTCCCAACACCACTACTGACATCATTACTAACTAGACAATTCTTCAATCTCTTAAAAAAACACAAAGTATCATCCCCAAGTTCCCCCAACGTGGTAAAGGCTAGGACCCCTAAACCATAACCGAGTGAAGTACATTGATCCAAGTATTTTTTTAATGTTTTATTAGTTTTGTTGATCTGTTATGGTTGTTGCAGGCCAAAGATGGTTGCTGCAGAGTTCACATTTTGCAATTTGACTGTCTCGCAGGCTGTTTCGGAATCAGCTACTTCAGCGAGATGATTAGTGTGGTAAAACAATACTGGCCTTATGTCCCTGAATACCTCATACTGTTTGGTTATACTGTGGAAGGGATTTCAAATGTCATTCATCACGATTTGGATTTGAGGTTTTTCATTCACTACTGCATCTCGAAAGGGATTGATGTGTTGAAGTTTGACATCCAGTTAAGGGTTTGTGTGGACTTTATTCCTCATTATTCTTCAGTTTCTCCTTCTTCGTCATCATCAAGTTGTGTTTCAAACAATGAGGTAGCTGTTATAGAAGACTTGATGGATGATTCATCTTTGATCAAAAGGGTCCCCAAGAAGTCTGATGCTTGGGCCAACATCTTAAGCGGAGTAGGGAAGTTGTTTAAAAGTGTTGATGATTGTCGTGATATTGTTAAAAAGTATGAAGTTCGGAGTGGTTACAAATATTTCTTATGTAAGAGTGACCAGACACGATACACAGTGCAGTGTAAGCACAAGAAAAGTCAAAATTGTCGCTGGAGGTTTCATGCCTCTCTCGTTGCGAAAACTAATGGTGTGTTTAAGTGCAAGGCGTATCATGGAAAACATTCATGTGATTTAGCTTGTTCTCATCCAGAAAAAAGTCAAAATGACGAAGTATTTTCTGAAGGATATCTTAATAGATGATTTCCGAGCATCAAAGAAGAAGAAGACTGCAGCTGATGTAAAATATTTGTTGCATATGGAATATGGTGTTGATCTCACATATAGTCAGGTTTATAATGGTTTACAATTTACCAAAGAGTGTCTTTGGGGTGATGACATCAAGTCATATTCAGACTTTGTTTGGTATAAAGATTCTATTAAACGTTACAATCCTGGATGTGTCGTCAAGTTTGAGTATGATAGTATAACGAGGCAGTTCCAAAGGTTTTTTGTCGCTTTCGAAGCTTCCATCACTGGTTTCAACAATTACTGTCGCCCGATGTTATTTATTGATGCTACTTTTCTCACTGGGAAGTTGAACGGAGGTCTTATGGTTGCTTGCGGGAAAACTGGTAACCAAGGTATGATTTTTTCTCTTTTTTAATTATTAATTGGAAATCAATGCATGAATTGTTTTACTGTGAAAGAGTTGGAACTGTCTGTGGATTTCATTTTTTTTCTTCGAAACTCAATTATTCCTCCATTCCTTTTTTAAGTGTTTCAACTTTGATTGTTGATACTAGTATTTTGTTGTCAATACCATTATACAATCTGATATGTCCCTAGATTTCACTTCTATGGTTCCCATAACTTTTGTTGCTCCCATAATTCTTGTTGTTGATCCCATAACTTTTGTTGTTGATCCCATAACTTGTGAATGGATTTCAGTTGTCTATATCAACTTTTGTTGTTGATCCCATTTTTATGTTGTTGATCCCATATTTTTTTGTTGGTCCCATATTTTTGTTGTTGATCCCATACTTTTTGTATCAACTTGTTCATGGATTTTTGTTGTTGATCCCATATTTTTGTTTGTTGATCCCATATTTTTGTTGTTGATCCCATATTTTTGTTTGTTGATACCATAACTTGTTCATGGATTTCAGTTTTATGGGTCACTTTTTGAATTTTTGGTGTTTTTCGTTTTTGTAGAGATCTATCCAGTTGCATTTGGCAGTTGGGTTTAAAGAATCCCCTGGCTAGTAGATACTAGTGCTACGAATGTAATTAACTTAGAGATTTTTAGAGTTTCTCAGAGCTCTTTCAGGGCTCTTTAGTGTTTGTAGGGTTTTTAGGAAACATTCAAAGATAATCTTCATTATTGTAGGGAATTTTGTTAGTATCATTCTTTATAAAGAATTAAGTTACTTTCAGTTGGGTTTGAAGAATCCCTACTAGTGCTATGAAATTTAATTAACTTAGAGCTTTTTAGGTTTTTCAGAGCTCTTTAGATATTTTAGGGCTTTTTAGAGTTTTCAGGTTTTTTTTAGAGTTTTCAAGGCTTTTTTGAGGACTTTCAAAATTGATCTTCACTATTGTAGGGATTTGTTATTATCATTCTTTAGCGAATCTCCTAGCTTGTAGATCCCAGTGCAACGGAGTATAATTAAATTTTAAGCTTTTCAAAGCTTTTTGGAGTCTTCCTGAGTTTTTTAGAGTTTCTCAGAGCTCTTTCAGGGCTCTTTAGTGTTTTTAGGGATTTTAGGAAACATTCAAAGATAATCTTAATTATTGTAGGGTATTTTGTTAGTATCATTCTTTATAAAGAATTAAGTTACTTACAGTTGGTTTTAACGAATCCCCTGGCTAGTAGATACTAGTGCTACGAAATGTAATTAACTTAGAGCTTTTTAGAGTTTCTTAGAGCTCTTTCAGGGCTCTTTAGTGTTTTTAGGGATTTTTGGAAACATTCAAAGATAATTTTCATTATTGTAGGGTATTTTGTTAGTATCATTCTTTATAAAGAAATAAGTTACTTTCAGTTGGCTTTAACGAAATCCCTGGCTAGTAGATAACTAGTGCTACGAAATGTAATTAACTTAGAGTTGTTTATAGTTTTCAGAGCTCTTTAGATATTTTAGGGTTTTTTAGTGTTTTCGGGGTTTTTTAGAGTTTTCAAGGCTTTTTTGAGAACATTCAAAGTTGATCTCCATTATTGTGGGGATTTGTTATTCTCATTCTTTAACGAATCTCCTAGATTGTAGATCCCAGTGCAACGGATTATAATTAAATTTAAGCTTTACAAAGATTTTTGGAGTCTTCCTGAGCTTTTTAGAGTTTCTCATAGCTCTTTCAGGACTCTTTAGTGTTTGTAAGGTTTTTAGGAAACATTCAAAGATAATCTTAATTATTGTAGGGTATTTTGTTAGTATCATTCTTTATAAAGAATTAAGTTACTTACATTTGGCTTTAACGGATCCCCTGGCTAGTAGATACTAGTGCTACGAAATGTAATTAACTTAGAGCTTTTTAGAATTTCTCAGAGCTCTTTCAGGGCTCTTTAGTGTTTTTAGGGATTTTAGAAAAACATTCAAAGATAATTTTCGTTATTTTAGGGTATTTTGTTAATATCATTCTTTATAAAGAAATAAGTTACTTTCAGTTGGCTTTAACGAAATCCCTGGCTAGTAGATACTAGTGCTACGAAATGTAATTAACTTAGAGATTTTTATAGTTTTTCAGAGCTCTTTAGATATTTTAGGGTTTTTTAGAGTTTTCAGGGTTTTTTAGAGTTTTCAAGGATTTTTTGAGAACATTCAAAGTTGATCTTCACTATTGTAGGGATTTGTTATTCTCATTCTTTAACGAATCTCCTAGCTTGTAGATCCCAGTGCAACGGAGTATAATTAAATTTAAGCTTTTCAAAACTTTTTGAAGTCTTCTTGAGCTTTTTAGAGTTTCTCATAGCTCTTTCAAGGCTCTTTAGTGTTTTTTGAGTTTTTAGGAAACGTTCAAAGATAATCTTCACTATTGTAGGCAATTCTGTTAGTATCATTCTTTATAAAGAATTAAGTTACTTTCAGTTAGCTTTAACGAATCCCCTGGCTAGTAGATACTAGTGCTACAAAATGCAAATAACATAAAGATTTTTAGAGTTTTTCAGAACTCTTTAGATTTTTTAGAGTTCTTTATATATTTTAGGTCTTTTTAGAGTTTTAAAGGCATTTTATAGAATATTCAAATTTGATCTTCACTGTTGTAGGGATTTGTTATTATCATTTTCTAAAGAATCTCCTTGCTTGTCGACTCAGTGCTACGAATTTAAGATTTCCAAAGCTTTTTGGAGTCTTCCTGAGCTTTTTAGAGTTTTTCAGAGCTCTTTCAGGGCTCTTTAGGGTTTTAGAAAACATTCAAAGATAATCTTCATTGTTGTAAGGAATTTTGTTAGTATCATTCTTTATAAAGAATTAAGTTACTTTCAGTTGGCTTTAACGAATCCCCTGGCTAGTAGATACTAGTGCTACGAAATATAATTAACTTAAAGCTTTTTCAGAGTTTTTTAGATATTTTACGAGCTCTTTAGATTTTTCAGAGCTCTTTAGATATTTTACGGCTTTTTAGAGTTTTCGGGGTTTTTTTTAGAGTTTTCAAGGCTTTTTAGAGAACATTCAAAGTTGATCTTCACTATTGTAGGGATTTGTAATTATCAATCTTTAACGAATCTCTTAACTTGTAGATCCCAGTGCTACGGAGTATAATTAAATTTAATCTTTTCAAAGCCTTTTGGAGTCTTCCTGAGCTTTTTAGATTTTCTCAGAGCTCTTTCAGGGCTCTTTAATGTTTTTAGGGTTTTTAGGAAACATTCAAATTTAATCTTCAACATTTCAGGGAATTTTGTTAGTATCATTCTTTATAAAGAATTAATTTACTTTCGGTTGGCTTTAACGAATCCCCTGGCTAGTAGACACTAGTGTTACGAAATATAATTAACTTAAAGCTTTTTCAGAGCTTTTTAGAGTTTTTCAGAGCTTTTTAGATTTTTCAGAGCTCTTTAGATATTTTAGGGATTTTTAGAGTTTTCAGGGTTTTTTAGAGTTTTCAAGGCTTTTTAGAGAACATTCAAAGTTGATCTTCACTATTGTAGGGATTTATTATTATCATTCTTTAACGAATCTCCTAGCTTGTAGATCCTAGTGCTACAGAGTATAATTAAATTTAAACTTTTCAAAGCTTTTTGGTGTCTTCCTGAGCTTTTTAGAGTTTCCAAAAGCTCTTTCAAGGCTCTTTAGGGTTTTTAGAAAACATTCAAAGATAATCTTCATTATTGTAGGGAATTTTGTTAGTATGATTCTTTATAATGAATAAAGTTACTTTCACTTGACTTTAACGAATCCCCTGGCTAGTAGATACTAGTATTACGAATTATAATTAACTTAAAGATTTTTCAGAGCTTTTTAGAGTTTTTCAGAGCTCTTTATATTTTCCAGAGATCTTTAGATATTTTACGGCTTTTTAGAGTTTTCAGGTTTTTTATAGAGTTTTCAAGGCTTTTTAGAGGACATTCAAAAGTTGATCTTCACTATTGTAGGGATTTGTTATTATCATTCTCTAACCAATCTCCTAGCCTGTAGATCCAGTGCTACGGAGTATAATTAAATTTAAGCTTTTCAAAGCTTTTTGGAGTCTTACTGAGCTTTTTAGATTTTCTCAGAGCTCTTTCAGGGCTCTTTAATGTTTTTAGGGTTTTTAGGAAACATTCAAATTTAATCTTCAACATTTCAGGGAATTTTGTTAGTATCATTCTTTATAAAGAATTAATTTACTTTCGGTTGGCTTTAACGAATCCCCTGGCTAGTAGACACTAGTGTTACGAAATATAATTAACTTAAAGCTTTTTCAGAGCTTTTTAGAGTTTTTCAGAGCTTTTTAGATTTTTCAGAGCTCTTTAGATATTTTAGGGCTTTTTAGAGTTTTCAGGGTTTTTTAGAGTTTTCAAGGCTTTTTAGAGAACATTCAAATTTGATCTTCACTATTGTAGGGATTTATTATTATCATTCTTTAACGAATCTCCTAGCTTGTAGATCCTAGTGCTACAGAGTATAATTAAATTTAAACTTTTCAAAGCTTTTTGGTGTCTTCCTGAGCTTTTTAGAGTTTCCAAAAGCTCTTTCAAGGCACTTTAGGGTTTTTAGAAAACATTCAAAGATAATCTTCATTATTGTAGGGAATTTTGTTAGTATGATTCTTTATAATGAATAAAGTTACTTTCACTTGACTTTAACGAATCCCCTGGCTAGTAGATACTAGTATTACGAATTATAATTAACTTAAAGATTTTTCAGAGTTTTTCAGAGCTCTTTATATTTTCCAGAGATCTTTAGATATTTTACGGCTTTTTAGAGTTTTCAGGTTTTTTTTAGAGTTTTCAAGGCTTTTTAGAGGACATTCAAAAGTTGATCTTCACTATTGTAGGGATTTGTTATTATCATTCTCTAACCAATCTCCTAGCTTGTAGATCCAGTGCTACGGAGTATAATTAAATTTAAGCTTTTCAAAGCTTTTTGGAGTCTTACTGAGCTTTTTAGAGTTTCTCATAGATCTTTCAGGGCTCTTTAGGGGTTTTATAAAACATTCAAAGATAATCTTAATTATTGTAGGGAATTTTGTTAGTATCGTTCTTTATAAAGAATTAAGTTACTTTCAGTTGGCTTTAACGAATCCCCTGGCTAGTAGATACTAGTGCTACGAAATATAATTAAATTAAAGCTTTTTTCAGAGCTTTTTAGAGTTTTTCAGAGCTCTATAGATTTTTCAGAGCTTTTTAGATATTTTACGGCTTTTTAGAGTTTTCAAGGGTTTTTAGAGAACATTCAAAGTTGATCTTCACTATTGTAGGGATTTGTAATTATCATTCTTTAACGAATCTCCTAGATCGTAGATCCCAGTGCTACGGAGTATAATTAAATTTAAGCTTTTCAAAGCTTCTTGGAGTCTTCCTGAGCTATTTCGAGTTTCTCAGAGCTCTTTCAGGGAGCTTTAGTGTTTTTAGGGTTTTTAGGAAACATTGAAAGATAATCTTCATTATTGCAGGGAATTTTGTTAATATCATTCTTTATAAAGAATTAAGTTACTTTCAGTTAGCTTTAACGAATCCCGTGGCTAGTAGATACTAGTGTTACGAAATATAATTAACTTAAAGCTTTTTCAGAGCTCTTTTAGATATTTTAGGGCTTTTCAGAGTTTTCAGGGTTTTTTTAGAGTTTTCAAGGCTTTTTAGAGAACATTCAAAGTTGATCTTCACTATTGTAGGGATTTGTTATTATCATTCTTTAACCAATATCCTATCTTGTATATCCCAATGCTATGTAGTATAATTAAATTTAAGTTTTTCAAAGCTTTTTGGAGTCTTCCTGAGCTTTTTAGAGTTTCTCAGAGCTCTTTCAGGGCTCTTTAGGGTTTTTAGAAAACATTCAAAGATAATCTTCATTATTGTAAGGAATTTTGTTAGTATCAATCTTTATAAAGAATGAAGTTACTTTCAATTGGCTTTAACGAATCCCCTGGCTAGTAGATACTAGTGCTACGAAATATGATTAACTTAAAGCTTTTTCAGAGCTTTTTAGAGTTTTTCAGAGCTCTTTAGATTTTTCAGAGCTCTTTAGATATTTTACGGCTTTTTAGAGTTTTCAGATTTTTTTTTTAGTTTTTAAGGATTTTTAAAGAACATTCAAAGTTGAACTTCACTATTGTAGGGATTTGTTATTATCATATTTTAACCAATCTCCTATATTGTAGATCCCAGTGCTACGGAGTATAATTAAATTTAAGCTTTTCAAAGTTTTTTGGAGTCTTCCTAAGCTTTTTAGAGTTTCTCAGAGCTCTTTCAGGGCTCTTTAAGGGTTTTAGAAAACATTCAAAGATAATCTTCATTGTTGTAGGGAATTTTGTTCATATCATTCTTTATAAAGAATTAAGTTACTTTCAGTTGGCTTTAACGAATCCCCTGGCTAGTAGATACTAGTGATACGAAATATAATTAACATAAAGCTTTTTCAGAGCTTTTTAGAGTTTTTCAGAGATCTTACGATTTTTCAGAGCTCTTCAGATATTTTACGGCATTTTAGAGTTTTCAGGGTTTTTTAGAGTTTTCAAGGCTTTTTAGAGAACATTCAAAGTTGATCTTCACTATTGTAGGGATTTGTAATTATCATTCTTTAACGAATCTCTTAGCTTGTAGATCCCAGTGCTACGGAGTATAATTAAATTTAAGCTTTTCAAAGTTTTTTGGAGTCTTCCTAAGCTTTTTAGAGTTTCTCAGAGCTCTTTCAGGGCTCTTTAGGTGTTTTAGAAAACATTCAAAGATAATCTTCATTGTTGTAGGGAATTTTGTTCATATCATTCTTTATAAAGAATTAAGTTACTTTCAGTTGGCTTTAACGAATCCCCTGGCTAGTAGATACTAGTGCTACGAAATATAATTAACTTAAAGCTTTTTCAGAGCTCTTTTAGATATTTTAGGGCTTTTCAGAGTTTTCAGGGTTTCTTTAGAGTTTTCAAGGATTTTTAGAGAACATTCAAAGTTGATCTTCACTATTGTAGGGATTTGTTATTATCATTCTTTAACCAATATCCTAGCTTGTAGATCCCAGTGCTATGGAGTATAATTTAATTTAAGCTTTTCAAAGCTTTTTGGAGTCTTCATGAACTTTTTAGACTTTCTCAGAGCTCTTTCAGGGCTCTTAGGGTTTTTAAGAAACATTCAAAGATAATCTTCAACATTTCAAGGAATTTTGTTGGTATCGTTCTTTATAAAGAATTAAGTTACTTTCGGTTGGCTTTAACGAATCCCCTGGCTAGTAGATACTAGTGTTACAAAATACAATTAACTTAAAGCTTTTTCAGAGCTTTTTAGAGTTTTTCAGAGCTCTTTAGATTTTTCAGAGCTCTTTAGATATTTTAGGGCTTTTTAGAGTTTTTAGGGTTTTTTAGAGTTTTCAAGGCTTTTTAGAGAACATTCAAAGTTAATCATCACTATTGTAGGGATTTATTATTATCATTCTTTAACGAATCTCCTAGCTTGTACATCCTAGTGCTACGGAGTATAATTAAATTTAAGGTTTTCAAAGCTTTTTGGTGTCTTCCTGAGCTTTTTAGAGTTTCCCAAAGCTCTTTCAGCGCTCTTTAGGGTTTTTAGAAAACATTCAAAGATAATCTTCATTATTGCATGGAATTTTGTTAATATCATTCCTTATAAAGAATTAAGTTACTTTCAGTTGGCTTTAACGAATCCCCTGGCTAGTAGATATTAGTGTTACGAAATATAATTAACTTAAAGCTTTTTCAGAGCTCTTTTAGATATTTTAGGGCTTTTCAGAGTTTTCAGGGTTTTTTTAGAGTTTTCAAGGCTTTTTAGAGAACATTCAAAGTTGATCTTCACTATTGTAGGGATTTGTTATTATCATTCTTTAACCAATATCTTAGCTTGTAGATCCCAGTGCTATGGAGTATAATTAATTTTAAGCTTTTCAAAGCTTTTTGGAGTCTTCATGAACTTTTTAGACTTTCTCAGAGCTCTTTCAGGGCTCTTAGGGTTTTTAAGAAACATTCAAAGATAATCTTCAACATTTCAAGGAATTTTGTTAGTATCATTCTTTATAAAGAATTAAGTTACTTTCGGTTGGCTTTAACGAATCCCCTGACTAGTAGATACTAGTGTTACAAAATACAATTAACTTAAAGCTTTTTCAGAGCTTTTTAGAGTTTTTCAGAGCTCTTTAGATTTTTCAGAGCTCTTTAGATATTTTAGGCCTTTTTAGAGTTTTTAGGGTTTTTTAGAGTTTTCAAGGTTTTTTAGAGAACATTCAAAGTTAATCATCACTATTGTAGGGATTTATTATTATCATTCTTTAACGAATCTCCTAGCTTGTAGATCCTAGTGCTACGGAGTATAATTAAATTTAAGGTTTTCAAAGCTTTTTGGTGTCTTCCTGAGCTTTTTAGAGTTTCCCAAAGCTCTTTCAGGGCTCTTTAGGGTTTTTAGAAAACATTCAAAGATAATCTTCATTATTGTAGGGAATTTTGTTAGTATCATTCTTTATAAAGAATTAAGTTACTTTCAGTTGACTTTAACGAATCCCCTGGCTAGTAGATACTAGTGTTACGAAATATAATTAACTTAAAGCTTTTCAGAGCTTTATAGAGTTTTTCAGAGCTCTTTAGATTTTCCAGAGCTCTTTAGATATTTTACGACTTTAGAGTTTTCAGGTTTTTTTTAGAGTTTTCAAGGATTTTTAGAGTACATACAAAGTTGATCTTCACTATTGGAGGGATTTGTTATTATCATTCTCTAACCAATCTCCTAGCTTGTAGATCCCAGTGCTACGGAGTATAATTAAAGTTAAGCTTTTCAAAGCTTTTTGGAGTCTTCCTGAGCTTTTTAGAGTTTCTCAGAGATCTTTCAGGGCTCTTTAGGGGTTTTAGAAAACATTAAAAGATAATCTTCATTATTGTAGGGAATTTGTTAGTATCATTCTTTATAAAGAATTAAGTTACTTTCAGTTGGCTTTAACGAATCCCCTGGCTAGTAGATACTAGTGCTACGAAATATAATTAACTTAAAGCTTTTTCAGAGCTCTTTTAGATATTTTAGGGCTTTTCAGAGTTTTCAGGGTTTTTTTAGAGTTTTCAAGGCTTTTTAAAGAACATTCAAAGTTGATATTCACTATTGTAGGGATTTGTTATTATCATTCTTTAACCAATATCCTAGCTTGTAGATCCCAGTGCTATGTAGTATAATTAAATTTAAGTTTTTCAAAGCTTTTTGGAGTCTTCCTGAGCTTTTTAGAGTTTCTCAGAGCTCTTTCAGGGCTCTTTAGGGTTTTTAGAAAACATTCAAAGATAATCTTCATTATTGTAAGGAATTTTGTTAGTATCAATCTTTATAAAGAATGAAGTTACTTTCAATTGGCTTTAACGAATCCCCTGGCTAGTAGATACTAGTGCTACGATATATGATTAACTTAAAGCTTTTTCAGAGCTTTTTAGAGTTTTTCAGAGCTCTTTAGATTTTTCAGAGCTCTTTAGATATTTTACGGCTTTTTAGAGTTTTCAGATTTTTTTTTTAGTTTTCAAGGATTTTTAAAGAACATTCAAAGTTGAACTTCACTATTGTAGGGATTTGTTGTTATCATATTTTAACCAATCTCCTATATTGTAGATCCCAGTGCTACGGAGTATAATTAAATTTAAGCTTTTCAAAGTTTTTTGGAGTCTTCCTAAGCTTTTTAGAGTTCTCAGAGCTCTTTCAGGGCTCTTTAAGGGTTTTAGAAAACATTCAAAGATAATCTTCATTGTTATAGGGAATTTTTCATATCATTCTTTATAAAGAATTAAGTTACTTTCAGTTGGCTTTAACGAATCCCCTGGCTAGTAGATACTAGTGATACGAAATATAATTAACTTAAAGCTTTTCAGAGCTTTTTAGAGTTTTTCAGAGATCTTTCGATTTTCAGAGCTCTTCAGATATTTTACGGCTTTTTAGAGTTTTCAGGTTTTTTAGAGTTTTCAAGGGCTTTTTAGAGAACATTCAAAGTTGATCTTCACTATTGTAGGGATTTGTAATTATCATTCTTTAACGAATCTCTTAGCTTGTAGATCCCAGTGCTACGGAGTATAATTAAATTTAAGTTTTTCAAAGTTTTTTGTTGTCTTCGTATGCTTTTTAGAGTTTCTCAGAGCTCTTTCAGGGCTCTTTAGGTGTTTTAAAAACATTCAAAGATAATCTTCATTGTTGTAAGGAATTTTTTTCATATCATTCTTTATAAAGAATTAAGTTACTTTCAGTTGGCTTTAAAATCCCCTGGCTAGTAGATACTAGTGCTAGAAATATAATTAACTTAAACCTTTTTCAGAGCTCTTTTAGATATTTAGGGCTTTTCAGAGTTTTCAGAGTTTTTAGAGTTTTCAAGGCTTTTTTAGAGAACATTCAAAGTTGATCTTCACTATTGTAGGGATTTGTTATTATCATTCTTTAACCAATATCCTAGCTTGTAGATCCCAGTGCTATGGAGTATAATTAAATTTAAGCTTTTCAAAGCTTTTTGGAGTCTTCATGAACTTTTTAGACTTTCTCAGAGCTCTTTCAGGGCTCTTAGGGTTTTTAAGAAACATTCAAAGATAATCTTCAACATTTCAAGGAATTTTGTTAGTATCATTCTTTATAAATAATTAAGTTACTTTCGGTTGGCTTTAACGAATCCCCTGGCTAGTAGATACTAGTGTTACAAAATACAATTAACTTAAAGCTTTTTCAGAGCTTTTTAGAGTTTTTCATAGCTCTTTAGATTTTTCAGAGCTCTTTAGATATTTTAGGGCTTTTTAGAGTTTTTAGGGTTTTTTAGAGTTTTAAAGGCTTTTTAGGGAACATTCAAAGTTAATCATCACTATTGTAGGGATTTAATTATCATTCTTTAACGAATCTCCTAGCTTGTAGATCCTAGTGCTACGGAGTATAATTAAATTTAAGGTTTTCAAAGCTTTTAGTGTCTTCCTGAGCTTTTTAGAGTTTCCCAAAGCTCTTTCACGCGCTCTTTAGGTTTTTTAGAAAACATTCAAAGATAATCTTCATTATTGCAGGGAATTTTGTTAATATCATTCCTTATAAAGAATTAAGTTACTTCAGTTGGCTTTAACGAATCCCCTGGCTAGTAGATACTAGTGTTACGAAATATAATTAACTTAAAGCTTTTTCAGAGCTCTTTTAGATATTTTAGGGCTTTTCAGAGTTTCAGGTTTTTTTTAGAGTTTTCAAGACTTTTTAGAGAACATTCAAAGTTGATCTCACTATTGTAGGGATTTGTTATTATCATTCTTTAACCAATATCCTAGCTTGTAGATCCCAGTGCTATGGAGTATAATTAAATTTAACCTTTCAAAGCTTTTTGGAATCTTCATGAACTTTTTAGAGTTTCTTAGAGCTCTTTCAGGGCTCTTTAGGGTTTTTAGAAAACATTCAAAGATAATCTTCATTATTGTAAGGAATTTTGTTAGTATCAATCTTTATAAAGAATGAAGGTACTTTCAATTGGCTTTAACGAATCCCCTGGCTAGTAGATCTAGTGCTACGAAATATGATTAACTTAAATCTTTTTCAGAGCTTTTTAGAGTTTTTCAGAGCTCTTTAGAATTTTCAGAGCTCTTTAGATATTTTACGGCTTTTAGAGTTTTCAGATTTTTTTTTTAGTTTTCAAGGATTTTTTAGAGAACATTCAAAGTTGAACTTCACTATTGTAGGGATTTGTTATTATCATATTTTAACCAATCTCCTATCTTGTAGATCCCAGTGCTACGGAGTATAATTAAATTTAAGGTTTTCAAAGTTTTTTGGAGTCTTCCTAAGCTTTTTAGAGTTTCTCAGAGCTCTTTCAGGGCTCTTTAGGTGTTTTAGAAAACATTCAAAGATAATCTTCATTGTTGTAGGGAATTTTGTTCATATCATTCTTTATAAAGAATTAAGTTACTTTCAGTTGGCTTTAACGAATCCCCTGGCTAGTAGATACTAGTGCTACGAAATATAATTAACTTAAAGCTTTTTCAGAGCTCTTTTAGATATTTTAGGGCTTTTCAGAGTTTTCAGGGTTTTTTTAGAGTTTTCAAGGCTTTTTAGAGAACATTCAAAGTTGATCTTCACTATTGTAGGGATTTGTTATTATCATTCTTTAACCAATATCCTAGCTTGTAGATCCCAGTGCTATCGAGTATAATTAAATTTAAGCTTTTCAAAGCTTTTTGGAGTCTTCATGAACTTTTTAGACTTTCTCAGAGCTCTTTCTGGGCTCTTAGGGTTTTTAAGAAACATTTAAAGATAATCTTCAACATTTCAAGGAATTTTGTTAGTATCATTCTTTATAAAGAATTAAGTTACTTTCGGTTGGTTTTAACGAATCCCTTGGCTAGTAGATACTAGTGTTACAAAATACAATTAACTTAAAGCTTTTTCAGAGCTTTTTAGAGTTTTTCAGAGCTCTTTAGATTTTTCAGAGCTCTTTAGATATTTTAGGGCTTTTTAGAGTTTTTTGGGTTTTTTAGAGTTTTCAAGGTTTTTTAGAGAACATTCAAAGTTAATCATCACTATTGTAGGGATTTATTATTATCATTCTTTAACGAATCTCCTAGCTTGTAGATCCTAGTGCTACGGAGTATAATTAAATTTAAGGTTTTCAAAGCTTTTTGGTGTCTTCCTGAGCTTTTTAGAGTTTCCCAAAGCTCTTTCAGGGCTCTTTAGGGTTTTTAGAAAACATTCAAAGATAATCTTCATTATTGTAGTGAATTTTGTTAGTATCATTCTTTATAAAGAATTAAGTTACTTTCAGTTGACTTTAACGAATCCCCTGGCTAGTAGATACTAGTGTTACGAAATACAATTAACTTAAAGCTTTTTCAGAGCTTTTTAGAGTTTTTCAGAGCTCTTTAGATTTTCCAGAGCTCTTTAGATATTTACGGCTTTAGAGTTTCAGGGTTTTTTAGAGTTTTCAAGGATTTTTAGAGTACATTCAAAGTTGATCTTCACTATTGGAGGGATTTGTTATTATCATTTTCTAACCAATCTCCTAGCTTGTAGATCCCAGTGCTACGGAGTATAATTAAAGTTAATCTTTTCAAAGCTTTTTGGAGTCTTCCTGAGCTTTTTAGAGTTTCTCAGAGATCTTTCAGGGCTCTTTAGGGGTTTTAGAAAACATTCAAAGATAATCTTCATTATTGTAGGGAATTTGTTAGTATCATTCTTTATAAAGAATTAAGTTACTTTCAGTTGGCTTTAACGAATACCCTGGCTAGTAGATACTAGTGCTACGAAATATAATTAACTTAAAGCTTTTTCAGAGCTTTTTAGAGTTTTCAGAGCTCTTTAGATATTTTACGGCTTTTTAGAATTTTCAAGGCTTTTTAGAGAACATTCAAAGTTGATCTTCACTATTGTAGGGATTTGTAATTATCATTCTTTAACGAATCTCCTAGCTCGTAGATCCCAGTGCTATGAAGTATAATGAAATTTAAGCTTTTCAAAGCTTTTTGGAGTCTTCCTGAGATTTTTAGAGTTTCTCAGAGCTCTTTCAGGGCCTCTTTAGTGTTTTTGGGGTTTTTAGGAAACATTCAAAGATAATCTTAAATATTTCAGGGAATTTTGTTAATATCATTCTTTATAAAGAATTAAGTTACTTTTGGTTGGCGTTAACGAATCCCCTGGCTATTAGATACTAGTGCTACGAAATATAATTAACTTAAAGCTTTTTCAGAGCTTTTTAGAGTTTTTCAGAGCTCTTTATATATTTTAGGGCTTTTTAGATTTTTCAGGGTTTTTTAGAGTTTTCAAGGGCTTTTAGAGAACATTCAAAGCTGATCTTCACTATTGTAGGTATTTATTATTATCATTCTTTAACGAATCTCCTAGCTTGTAGATCCTAGTTCTTCGGAGTATAATTAAATTTAAGCTTTTCAAAGCTTTTTGGAGTCTTCCTGAGCTTTTTAGAGTTTCTCAGAGCTCTTTCAGGGCTCTTTAGGGTTTTTCGAATACATTCAAAGATAATATTCATTATTGTAGGGAATTTTGTTAGTATCATTATTTATAAAGAATTAAGTTACTTTCAGTTGGCTTTAACGAATCCCCTGGCTAGTAGATACTAGTGCTACGAAATATAATTAACTTCAAGTTTTTCTGAGCTTTTTAGATTTTTCAGAGCTCTTTAGATTTTTTAGAGCTCTTTAGATATTTACGGCTTTTTAGAGTTTTCAGGCTTTTTTAGAGTTTTCAAGGCTTTTTAGAGACCTTTTTTTTTGGTAAGTCCAAAATTGTATTAATAAATATCGAAAGAATACAACTAGCTTGTAAGAAAAAGGGGCAGAAATACCAAAAAACTTACAAACTATTTAAAAAGAAAATAAGATACATTAGGTAATTCAATCAAATGAAGAAAATCAGGTCTTCCATCATAAATCACACCCTCCTCCTCTTGCAAAAAACAACCTCTCTTAGCCATAGTGTCCGCTGAAAAGTTAGTTTCTCTAAAAGAATGCACAAATCTGATTCTTTCATAATTCCGCTTAACAACCACCCATCTTGATCTAATAAACCAAGGAACATTAGAAACACCACTCGAGAAAGTTTGCATTGCTGCCATACTATCCGAGCGAATACAAATCCGTTGCAAACCAAATTTCATAGCCCATTCCAGCCCAACAATAACCGTAAAAACTTCAGCAAGATAGTTTGTTGTTGTCCCCAAGCCTATGCTCATAGCGCCAAGAACATTAGAAGAAGTATCTCTTACCACCACACCACCACCTGCCACACCCGGATTACCCCTAGAGGCACCATCACATCATAGCATCAATTCATCTGCTTCTGGAGGCTCCCAAAAACACTCCACCGGTTCAATATGTTTAATTTTCTTATGAATAACTCTGAAAAAATTCAGAATATTCAACTCCATAATATTGTTGCGCATAAAACCCTTCAATCTTCTTGAGTAATCATGAACTTGGTTAAAAACTCTCTTTTGAAAGAAAATCCATCTAACTTGTTTGCTATTATAAATAAAGTTGTTTCTCATCATCCATAATTCAGAGCGAACAACTAAAATAGTTAATAACCATAAGTCTTTAACCATTCTACTCATACCTTTGGTTGCCTTGTACGCTGTTGTCAAATTTTGATGCATTTTGATGCCAAACACACCTTCAATCCATCTCCAAGCTTTCATAGCAAAACTACAAGACCATAATATATACTCGAGATATTCCTCCTCCACCTTGCACAAACAACACCTATTAACCACTGAAATTTTGAACCGACTTTTAACCTTGTCAAGAGTAGAACATGCAGCACGCAGAAATTTCCAATTTTGAGCAGCAAGGGACGGATGAATTTCTGGCCTCCAAATCAGATTAGCACCCTCCAACTTTGCATATCTAACTCGCACCAAATCTTTGGCCGATTTTACCGTGAAATCTCCTTTGTAAGAAGGTTTCCAAACTCTATAGTCCTCTCCTCCCAACGGCCTTGGAAGATTATTCACATCAACACCTGCACCAAGCATATTAGCAATACAAGGATCTGTTAAATCCCAATTGCCATTGTCTAACATATCACTAACCAGCACCGATCGATCCAAATTTGGGTTGTCAAGGACATCCGCAATGGACGATTCTGAACACCAAGCGTCAAAATATAAAGACGTTGCCCTGCCATCACCAATCAGCACATGAACATTATTCTCAACATCATTATATACCCATTTGATTCCCGGAAGAATGGAGGACTTAATGTATTTGCGCAGCTGACCATTACGGCTAACAAATCTAGCCCTGAATAATTTTGCCCAATTCTTTTTGGAAGTTTTCATATTCCACCAAAGCTTCATTAACAAAGCCTTATTCATGGAAATCATGCTCGAGATTCCCAGCCCACCCTCTTCATACGGAACACAAACTTTGTCATACGCCACAGTAAAAGATCTTCGAACACTAGAGTCACCAGTCCAAAGAAAGTTCCGTATAGCAACTTCACATTGATGAACAAATTTTTTAGGCCAACGATACATTGCCATGTTGTGAATCGAGTAGCTAGCTATCACAGATTTTATAAGAACAACTTTGTCTTGAAAAGATAAGTGTTTCCCCTTCCAACCTGAGAGCTTCTCCTTTATTTTCTCTACCACATTACTAATATGATGATATCTCACTGTTCCTGGCATAATTTTGACACCTAAGTACTTATCTTGGAATGAAACAACTTCCATACCAAGAAAAGTATAAATAGATGTTCGCCTCGACAAAGAACCCCCTCCATAGTACATCTTGCTCTTTTGCCTATTAACCGTCTGCCCATAAGCACGTTGATAGGACCCCAACAAATCAACTAAATTCTGCAGACTTTTCATGTTGCCTTTACAAAATATCATAATATCGTCAGCAAAAAATAAATGGGTAGGAGAAATACCTTTCCTAGTGACCATGTGAGTCATTTTTCGATCTCTAAACAGCTTAGCAATATTTTTACTCAAGACATCCTCAATTAAGGCAAAAGTTAAAGGCGAAAGAGGATCACCCTGACAAAGACCCCTATCAATCTTGAAGAAACCCTCCGGACTACCATTGAAGAGAACCGAAATCCTTGTTGACTGAAGAATATGAAGAATCCAAGTACACCAACCTTCAGAAAACCCATATCTTCTAAATACCTCCATGATAAACTTCTAGATAACAGTATCAAAATCCTGAGTAATATCAAGTTTTAGCCTCACATTACCATCTTTCCGCTTGATTTGTAGCTCATTAACCATCTCAGACGCCAAACTAATATTTTCGTGAATGTTCTTCCCTTCATAAAAGAACTTGTTCTCAGAAACCAAGTTACCCAACAATACCTAATCTTGTTTAAGATTTTGGTAAAAATCTTGAAGAAAAAGTTTCCCAACCCAATCGGACGAAAGTTAGAAAGAGTATTAGCTTCTCTTACCTTTGGCAGCAGATAAGAAGGCTAGAATTAACTCCATGGGGAATATACTTATGTTCCCAACAAAAAATGATATCCTTCACCAAATCAGAGCTAATATATCCCAACAGTGTCTATAGAAAAATCTGGCAAACCATCCAGGCCTGGAGAACTATCAGCACCCAAAGAAAAAACAACTTCACGAATTTCATCATCATACATGGGAATGAGGTCCATGCCAATACTTTCCTCAGCAGAAATAGTCGCATGATCAATATCAAATAAGGAATCATCCAGCACCGAAGAATCCCCATTGAACTTAGCTTCATTAAAACTAACAACATGCTGCACCATTTGATCCACATTCGTAATCGTCTCCCCATTTTCATTCACCAGTTCAGAGATAGTATTACTACTTCTCCTAATGCGAATACTATTGTGAAAGAAGCTTGTGTTACTAGCCTCCTCAACAAGCCACTTATTACGAGACTTTTGTTTGAGCATAGTAGCCAGCTGCAATCTAGTATTGTTAAGTTCCACGGCTATACTCTTCATATTATTCAGCTTATCAACATTACTAGGGTCCTCATCAGTTTCACGTAAAGCATTCTCCATTCTCAACTGATCTTGCTTTAGCCGAATATGCACATTACCAAACACCCGTTTATTCCACTCCTTCATATCTGCCTTAAGCCTCTTCAACTTAAAGGAAAAAATAAGCCGGAGAACCAACAACCGGTTTATCCCAGCTATCTTGAACCATCTTCATAAAATCAGGGTGACTAAACCACATTTTTTGTACTCGAAAAGGAGCACGTTTTGGACGATTATTAATAAAAGGATAACCAATGAGCGGAGAATGATCAGAAACTTCTCTAGGAAGAGATTTACACCGCCAATTCTCATACTTATCCAACCAGGCTTCATTGATAAAGGCCCTATCCAGTTTACTAATAATTCTCTTATCCCCTGACTGACGATTGGACCAAGTGAAACTACTACCAAGAGCTTCAGCTTCAAACAACCCATTATCATCTAACCAATCACCAAACTCATTAACCATTGAAGTACGAGGAACAACAACCACTTTTTTCTCCTCAAAGCGAAGAACGCAATTAAAATCTCCAAGTACAAGCCACGAAACCTTACTATTACCCAAACTCAGATGTTGCCATAAACTTCTTCGCGTCACCTGCAAATAACTTGCATGAACGAAAGAAATTTGAACACCATCTACCCCAACTGTGATAGCTTGACGAGAAGAATTCACTACTACAGGATCAGGTAAACTAGAAGACCACATGACCAAATATTCCCAACTGTGTCATCATTTGAATTATGAATAATACTACTACTAAAACCGATAATATTAAGTTCACGCTTCAATCTTGGAGAACAAGCAACCCTTGGCTCAGCTAAACCAATAATATCAGGTGTATGTTCTTTAACTAACTCATAAAGTTTAACTCTACCATCCCTACGAGCAACTCCATTAATGTTCCAGAATAGGACACGCATTAATGACTAGTTGATTTAGGATTTGTTAACTTCACCCTAGAAGACCCAAGGTCATTAGCTTGTCGCAGTAAAGATGATGAACTCCAATTAGAATGCTTTCCAACATGTAGATGGGGAAAAACGATTTGCTGGTTTTTAAGGAATTGAGGAGAAGACCGTACGGAGGAGACTCCTCGAACCGAGCGAAATGTTAAACCTCACACAGATGCACCGCTGCAAAGGGGGTGCTTTAGATTCGAGAGATCAATATATAGTACTCCGGCCTAAATCAAGACAATGACCGTTCCAGAGTAAATTCGGTCACAAGAGAGGATGGGTTGATCTGTAGGAGGGAAGCTGAGAAATGTGTGGAATTAATGGTAATCAAAGATTGTGGGTGTATGAATTCTAAATATGATAAGCTCTGAATGATTGAAATTGCTCAATTGAGAGTAGTTGCTCAATTGACAAGTTGATGATCTCGTGTTGTCGATGAGACGTGAGTGATGATACTGATGATGATTCAATCATGATTCAGAGAATTATTTATATTGCTGGAAGTAGACACCATGATTCCATGAAGTGTGACAATTGATGGAATCAAGGAGTGGGGAAGTGGAGATCGTGTTTGAAACCAGTTGCTCAACGTTGGAGACTTGGTCGATTTGCCACCTACTACCTCGTGAATTCCTTCAACTGATTGCACGACTTGCTCACATTCTATCGTGTGTTTGAACACACGGCCATAGACCGCCAAACCAAAACCCTAAGTGATATCCCCCCAAGTGACACGATTGACGTCTCGTGGTTTGTAAGTCAATTGATGACTTCGTCATTGATGGGAAAATAAGTCTATGTAGTCGTTGAGTTGAGCATGATGTTCTGAAAATCATGAATTGAACATGTCGTGAGACAGAGGTATAGTTCTTAGGATGAAGTGAGCAAGTATCGCTCATTCGATAGATCGTTGAATACCGATTGTTGAACCAATATTCCTTGGTTGGAGAAAATATTCCCATCTGAGCAAATGCTGCTCATGTGATGAATTGTTGAATATTTGATCGTCTGAGCATGTGTTGTTCATCTGATGGATTATTTGGCAACGTACCAAGAATATTAGTTAAAGTACTGGTCGTTGAACCGAGCATAATTAATAAGATTAATGACCATGAGGTCGTCGTAAAATTATTAAGGTTGGAATCTGGATGATGATACTTGGATTCAGAAACCCTAAATTGAATCAATTCATGGTTCCTCAGAATTTCAACCATGGGACGAAGGAGGGAGCGACTACATGGGACCGTGGATCAACCATGTAGTGTCCATATACTCACGTGAGCAAATACGAAGAATTCCTGAAGAGTTGACGATTTGTTGGTGAAAGATGATTAAATGCTGGCTTAATCATTTATTCAAATACTCGTCCGAGCCTTAGGTGAGAAAACCTAATTATTATTACGAGGCGAGGTACCCGACAATGGAGTCATGAAACCGGCCTGGGTTGTCACGTGACCCCCGAACGATCACTTCATGAAAATCCAAGTGTTGGAAGAGTTTGGACCTAATACGAGCAATTGTGCAAATTAGGTCAAAACTGTGAAAATTGGGGCCAGCTTCCGTGAGCCAAAGAGCCAATCTTGGTCGGTCAAGATAGCGTGCTCGTGTCCCCAAGGCGTCCAAGTCCAGTCCTGAGAATTTTGATATTTTCTGGCGTGCAATTGAGCATCCATTCGAGAAAATATGCCAATTAGGGTTTCGACGAACTGAGGAAAACACCACGAGATATGAAAAATAATTATAAAATAAGGAATGAGGAGGCGTGGGACCGCCGTGGTCAAGGCATAGTCGGCCGGTCGTGACCAGGGTCCCGTGGTGCCTTTCCTTAATTTTATAATATTTTGATGATTTTATGAAAATTCATGAATTTTGAGAAATTTGATGAATTTTGGGAGTTTCCATGAATTGAAGGAGTTTTCATGAGTTCAAGGAAGCAAAAAATATTAAAATAAAACAAGGGCGTGTGGGACCGTGGAAGGCACGGACGGCCGGCTAGGGCCCGGTCCCACGAGTTTCCCTAATTTATAATGATTTTATGAAAATTCATGAATTTTGAGAAGTTTATGAATTTAGGGAGTTCCATGAACTGAGGAGTTTTCATGAGTTCAGGGAAGCAAAAATTATTAAAATAATAAAAACAGGGCATGTGGGACCGTGGAGGCGTGGTCGGCCGGCTTGGGCCCGGTCCCACGAGTTTTCATAATTTTTTAATATTTTTTAGGTATTTTGATGATTTGAGGGAATTTTTCCTAATTTGAGAGAAATACCATGAAATCAAGGAATTTGATGAATTCAAGGAAAATTAATAAAATAATAAAACAAAGGGGCGTGTGGGTCCTCTAGGGCATGGCCGGCGTCCAAGGCCCGGTCCCACAAGTTTTCATATTTATTTATTTATTTTATTATTATTTGATGATTTGTGCAAAAATACCATGAAACAAGGAGTTTTTTTCATGAAATTAGAGAAATAATAATAATAATAACAAAGTTTAATGATAAATATATAATATAAAAACACGGGCCCCTAGCTCAGCTGGTCATCCCCGTTTTCCCAAAGTTTAATGCGCTCCAGGAGGTCAAGGTTCGAGTCCCCAATGGCGTAATATTGCAGGAATTAACATGGAAGGTAGTGTTATTTGCCCCCCTTGTGACACAATCTCAGCCCCCCTCCCGCCGTTTCGGCTCCCTGGCTAGGTTACCCATGAGGTTCGCTGGTAGATTAGCACAACAACCTGTTTAATTAATGTAATAGTATGTCGTTGGAGCTTAGCTTTTAGGCTTCCAAGTAGTTTCATGTAATAATATCCATCCAATAAAATAAAATAATAATAATAAAATAAATATAACATGATTTAAAAAAAATAAATAAATAATAATATAATAATAAAATAATAAGGAACCGTGGTGTGGGCCGGTTGGGACCCAGGCATGGCCGGTTGGCCAATGGTCACGCCCCACACTCCTGTCCTTAATTTTATATTATTTTTATGGATTTATGGAAGTACCATGAAACCGAGGAGTTTCCTCGAGACGAAGGATTTGATAAAATGAGAGGATTTTCATCAATCATGGTAAATATAAAATGCATTAAATATAAAACTGGCGTGGGATTGACCACGACACTCGGTCGGTCGTGTGTCCGTGCTCCCGGCATCCTGGTCAATATTTTTAATTATTTATTATTTTCTTTCTCTGTTTGCATAGGTTCATCGTTTTGTTGTATTTTTGAAATACTCGTTCATGCGTGACTGTTAGTGTATCATCGTTGAATACACCTTCACCATTCGAATCGGGGTTTACTTAGAGGTAGCTCAGACACCCGGTTGTTGATTATTTATTACTAATTGTGGAATTCAGTGGAGAATAATTAACAAAACTGAGTAATAAGATGTTTTTATTAATTCATAGGATCAGCTGGATCGACTACGAATTCAGAATAATAAAGTGAGCATTACCATTCTATGGGATCGAGATTCGACCATAGAATCGGAGAGTAATTAAGGTTTATCTATTACCATATTATGATACCAGTTTGTGGATTCGATCATGAAATCGGGTAAGTAAATAATGAGAGAATATAGTTATGATATTCTATGAGATCAAGCTGTGGATTCGATCATAGAATCAGAACAATTGTTATTGCCATTCCATGGGACCAGTTGTGGATTCGACCATGAATAGGAGCAATAATAGATTATTCGGGAATTCGTATGAATGTCTCGGCAGAATCAATCTTAATTAGGAATAATTAACTTTGTGGCTCTATACTAGCAGAGCAAGCTGTCTAGGAGCATTAATTATCCCGATATGAGCTTGTCGGTAAGTCATATCCTTTATATAGTCAGGGTAAACTCGTTGTTTGTTCCTGAAGACGTTATCGCTCTAGCAGAGCAAGCTGTCTAGGAGCCGTCCATCTCGTGATGCTATATAGAAATAATCACTGAAAGTATTCAGTATTCATGAGATATGCCGTTGTCCAGTCGTGAGACTACATATCTACATGTACTCTGAGAGAAAGTACTCTCCGTTGAGAATTCGATGAGAGACCGTGTCTCGATACTCACGTATTGCTGAATCAGAGTTCGTATAATTATGAGTTTACGAATTTAGCCTTTGTCGAAAATCCACCATCTACATTAAGTCCCCTGCTTACTGAGGAAAGCTGTGTTCCTCAGTCAGCATTAAATGGTGATTTTCCGGCCATAAATAATAATACCAGTAATTGAACTTAGTCGTAAGTTGAGACGTTACCGGATTTAGAGAGCATGAGAAACCACGACTTGATGAAGGCTTCAATGTCATGATTGGAGCATCGTTTGATGAGCATAAATTGGTGTTGAACCGCTGGTTTGGACGACGAGTCCGTGGTCGGTTAGGATTCGCGGGTCGGGCCCAATAAGGAAATCCTTAGAAAATTAGGTTTTGGAAATAAAATTGATATAAAAGGGATTAATCCTTTTTTTTCTCACGACCAGCTCTTATCACTCTTCATCTTCACGCCAGCAGGAGGAGATTCCCGCCGCCGGACCACCACTGCCGCCGTGCGCCGTCGGCCAATTCCGGCCGGCGCTCCCAGGTACGTTTTTTTTTTTTTGCTGATGTTTATGATCCTCATGAGTTGTTCATGCTTTGATCATGATGAAGTTATATACATGTGTGTATATGTGTGAGTTTTATGAAAAACCCTCGTTTTTGAAAACGTATGTTCGTTCGATCGTTAGTTTTGAAAACTAACTATAATCCCTGATTTAGGAGAGATTTTTTTTTTAATATGAACCTAGGTCCAGTGATAAAACTTAGTGTATGAGCTTTCATGTATACCAAGGTTTCATCATAAAGAAGTGAATTTTCATGAAATCGGAAAATCCTTCGTTTTAAAGACAAATAATGATGACACGAAGGAAAATATGTATGATGAACTTGTGTCCAGTGATAAAATTTTGCTTATGAGCTTTCATGTAAATACAAAACTTTATCATATGTATGAGATGTGAGCTTTCACAATATTTTTTGAAATAAACCTTCGTTTTAAAGACAAATAACGACGATACGAAGGAAAATATTTTTTTTTATATGTAATGCAGCCGTGACATATATTGTGCAAAATATGATGATATATTTTATTTCATGAGTTTGTTTTCATTAAATAAAATCCTTGAGAATTTATGTATGCAAGTTGCATTAATTGCTTGTTTTTTCGAAAAATCAGAAACGTGGGTTTTGAGGAACCTTCGAAGATAGACAATATATTTATGATGAAATATTTTATTGTTGTAAACTTCATAGGTCAGTTGTGTGAATGTTCACATTATGAAAATTGTGTCCGTGATTTCATGAAAAATCAGTTTCGGAAATTAAAAAGTTTCGTTCGTTTTTGCAGTTTTCGAAGAGACGAACGATTTTGAGGTGTTAACTCTAGCATTACTATCACTATTGTTAGTGGAAGTATAAAAGGTAAGAGTTAAGAGTTACCATTTTTGCTTGTATTTCCTTGATTTATATCTGGACGGCATACTGAAGTAGAATGTAGTGTGAACCTTTTCAGCTACTTAGCAAAGATGTCCAATTCCCAAGCTGACGACGCCTCGAGGGAAGAGATGTGCGTTGATGATGGTATCTCCAGAGATGAGACATGCATGGATGAAACTTCCGTTGGGGGAGACGAAGACGAAATCCCTGGGATTAAGAATGTCCCGAACATAGATGATGCATTCTTTGAAAAAGATATCCCAGGAGCTGAGCAACATTTGAAATCCCCAGTGTATCGTCTTTTGATAAATCCCAGAACTGTTACTCAGAAGAAATTGGTGACTCCTAAGACAGTGATTCGATTTTGTCTTGAACGAGGGGTCTTCGCCTCATCAATCATAGAGTTTAAGCTTTCTCGACGACCTTTGGAGAAATTTGCCGGCTGGGCGAGGCATATGTTGGGTTTTCCTCATGTGAGGACTATGCTCGACCAGGCGCAGGTGACGAGAGCTATTCAAGCTTCTGGAGAGTTGTTCATTTATCATGACGCAAGTGGTATTGTGGCTCTGTTTGCTCGCTGGTGCATTCCCACTCACACTTTCATATGTAGATGGGGAGAGTTTACCATTACCTTGGAAGACGTGGCGGCTCTGATGCATCTCCCGATCACGGGCAATCTTCCTGGGGATCTTTCAGATGAGGAGACCGCCGTTTCTCATGTCTTGACAGCTGCAATGGAGAAAGCGAATAAGGCTGGTAGTAAAGGATGCTATGCTTCCTGGTTGACACACTGGTGGCCCAAAGACGAGGTTTCTGATAAACCCATCGACGGTATGTTACCCATTGCTGCTTTCTTATGTTTATGGTTGTCCAGAGACGTTTTTGAAGACAGTGGAAACTTGTTGAAGCCTTTTGTGATTCCCTTTGCTATTAAGATGGCTCAAGGTGAGCAACTTCCGATAGGTAGTTTATTCTTAGGCTCCTTGTATTACAACCTGGACTCCTTGATTATAGACTCCAGTGTGTCGAACGGCTCTATGAAGATTGAGTGTTATGCCAACACGATGTTTCTTCAAGCTTTGATGTGGGAGCATTTTAAGAATTATGCACCTACTCCACGTAATGTTCTGCAAGGACCGAATACTGATGCGCGCCATACTTTCCCTGAGAAAGATAATGCTAGGATCATGCGTTGGTCCACCAAGCAGCCTCGTTCTAAAATACGTTTTATTGATGTGTTAGATGAAGAATCTGAGTTCAATTTTCGCCCGTGGGTGTCAGTCCCTGATTATGTTTCTCAGCCGATGACTTTCAATACTGGAGAAGGCACGAGTTTGACGTCTGGTGCGCATCTGAGTGATGGCGAAAGATCTTTCATGTTGAGTTGCACTCCTGGTCATTTGCTATCAGTCACGTTTGGAGAGCTTTCAGTGGAGGAGTATAATATTGATAGAGCAGCTCGACAAATGGGTATGGATCAGTGTGTTCCAACCATACGGAGAAGGAAGCCATCAGTTGAGCAACTCAGGACTCATTTGGATCATACTCACGTGGAAGGGAGTAGCTACTGGTTTCCTGGTTCTGATAGATTCGCCTATGTAACCCCAGGTTATGTAGAATTCTGGGACAGCAACTTGGGCGTTTGCGTGGCTTTGTAAGATTTCCCAGACCTCCATTCAAGGATCTTCCTTCGGCTGAGATGATTTCCAGTCGACCAAGATTGAAGTATCTTTCTGGTGATAAACGAAAGTCGTCTCCAGGATGCTCTCAGGTATGTTTCTTCATATAATCTTCACGAAATTATAAGAACTGTATTCTGATTATATTACTGGATTTCACCACAGGACGGTCGTAATATACGACCTCGAATCGGTGTAGATTTCTCAGAGACTGAGGCGGTTATTCATGGCGGAGAAGGCAGGCATAAAGGGTTATAAGTGTTACCTAATACCGTAAAGTCCCCAGTTGGTGCTTTGGTGAGTTCCCAATATTTCTCACCGTGACTTTCATTGCTATTAGCATTAGAATCATGAAGCCAACGTTTTAATTTTGTTGCAGAATTTTACTCCATCGAGTCTTGAAGGTCTTCAATTTTCTGCTACTGAACAAGCAATCGCTGATTTGAGTGACGAAGAAACTGTAAGTATTTCTTCACATGTTCAAATGTGGTGCTTCATAGATGAAAATATTGATTGTAAAGGACGTGTACAGGAGGATGTCGTCATGGAGATGGAGAATTCTGGAATCAATCATCCTCTGGGAATGGGAATGGAGGTAATTCCCAAGATTCGGAGCCGGATGGAAGTGATGTTCCTCTTGTCGTTGATGTGGACAATTCCAACCCCTTGGACACTTTGGAGACTCCTCAAGTAAGTATATATCCTGTATATTCTTCATAGAAGTATAAAAGTGCTGACTTGTGAATGAATGAATGAGAACCCATGTGAATATATGAAAACTTAGTCGAATTTCGTCGTCAGAAAATTCAGAACCCAGCTTTTTAGTAGAAACGCTGTAGAATCTTCGTCCGGAGTCGGATTTTGATGATCTGCATGTGCAAATTCAAGCCCGGAAAATTTCCAAGCTTTAAAAGAAGCTTTTTAAGTTTTGAGCACGTTCAGAGCCTGAAAAAGGCGAAATAGTAAACTTCCAGGAGACTTCCAGAACTTTTTCAGATTGCGCATCACTTGATATTTTGGCCACATCTCGCTCGTTCATCGGATTGTCATGAAATTTTGACATGTCATAGAGGACATCCATACGAAGAGAATGGATATGACCCATCCTCAATTCCTTGTAGATTGCTCCCAGTTCGTCTCCTAGTACAGGGCAGAGTTCAGTTTCTTCAGACGGACTCATCGTAAAATGTGTTTTCATGACTTTCATGTTATTTGCTCGTGCCTTGAATGTAGTATGATGAACCTTGATGATGTTGCCTTGCTGGTATACTGTGTTTCATAATCTCCTTTGGATTCGTGACTCTAACCTCATGTAATCTTCGTATTAGGTGCTAAATACCGAAGTTGAGGATACTGGAGCCAACGATGATAACTCTAACCATTCCGGAGTTATTGATGAAGAGACAACCATCCCTGCATTTCAAGGCCATGAGAAGGTCGTACTGCTGTTATGGAAACCAGATGGTTGTTGCCTCAGTGATAGAAGAAACCGAGACAGCAGCGGAGAATACCGAAGGAACTGTTGCTTTGTCGTGGGAGCCACTCCAGTGACCGAGAACCGTATAATAGTGTATGAATATCCAACTGCAGGGGTCGCTTTCGATCCTCCCTTTAACACTTCACTCCCGTATCATGAACTGGTCGGTGGATTCAGCGTTCCCATTGGATATGCACGCTTGTACGAGACGATATGGAAGAAGTTCGGCCATATGATCGTTGACAGGAACCCTGGGCGTGCTTATGCTTTAACCATGCAAGTAGGCGTTATCTTGCGTGTCGTGAGTGATATGCATACGAGACCCAGGAATACCGTGACTCCAGATATACTCTTTGATTGGGAGTTTAACTTGGAGAATTCAGAAAGACTTGGCCTCAACGTGAAATGGCTTCGTAAGCAAATAAACGTTATCAAGGATTCATGTGAGAAGAACATACCCTTTCCAAACGATGCTGTGAAGGAGAAGGAGGACAAGATTGCCAAGCTGACCGAGGAGTTGAACAAGGAGAGGGGGCTTTGCAAATCTTGAAGGATGCTGATGAGCGAAAGCCTTTTCTTGCTGATCTCTTGAACTTCTGAGAGATGTGAGGTTTATACTTGGGTTTTGATATTTAGATGGTTTTGGATTGACTGATGGTTGAGGATTTTCTTGTAGATTTGATAGAGATTTTCTTTTACGAAATATGAACTGAATTTTGATAAATTGCTGAATTCAAATACTGATTGCAAGTATTGCAAATGTTTTGGAGGAATTGAAATACAAATGAAAGAAAATCCTAAATGTTAAATCCCAACGCCATGAGTGCTTCAAACGCCCAATACCTTAAATGTCCAATAATTTCAGATAAACGCCTTGAGCCAATTTTCGTGAATTACTGGTAGGGTTCTGCCATCTGTGTTGGTCAATTTGTAGTATCCTCCGGCCACGGATTCAGCGACCATGAATGGTCCTTCCCAATTGGAGTTCCTTGTAGAATGAAGACCGCGCTGAACTGCTTTGAGAACCAGGTCTCCTTCATGAAACTTGTTAGGCTTAGTCGTTCGTGCCTTGAATATCTTCCACTGATTCGGAATTCCCTGTTTGATGGAATTCCTCGATTGTGGGCCGTATGGACACTCGCGCAGAAGAGAGTATCCAGCATAGTGTTGATCATGCTTAGCCAAGTCTTCAGAAATAAACCTCTCGACGGAGTGACCGATTTGAAGAAGTTATGAACCCAACCATTGAGTGTAATATTGCTGAGGTGAAGTTACCCACTCGTAGATTTTGATGACTGCTAAATTATTCATGGGGAGAAGTCCCTGGACCATAGTAGCGTATTTGAATATTGGTAATATTGGAGCAAGAGGAGGAATAAGACTTGCCTGAGCTCCAAACCTTCTGACAAAGGTGTGTGGATTATCTTCAAGTTCCTGTGTAAGTCCCATCAGGGTTTTTACTTCTTCCATATGCTCAAACGGTGGTGCGTCCTCTGCTTCGTCTTCCGACTCGGAATCCTTACGATAACAGGTTGTGTTGAAGGCATCGTTGTCCTTTCAGCATGAATCCAAGTTCTCCCAAGGACCATGTCGTATCTAGGGTCTTCCCGGATTATGAAAAACTTGGCCTCAGTGCAGATCGATCTCTCTGTAACTTTGAGAGTGATGAAGCCGTATGCGTTTCTGGAGATTCCTTCGTTTCCCTGATTGCTATGGGAGCGTAGGTGGCTTCCCGTCGAGTAATACCAGCATCTCAGAGAGTTCTCAAAGGGATGATGTTGACGGGAGGTACCAACATCGATAAACTCCCTCTTGAACTCATTTCCTTTAATGTGCACTGTGGTGAGCAGTCCCCAATAATACATTTCTGTGTCAGTGGCTGAAGGTCCGGTGATAGTCTCTTGGATCAGCGGACGTCTTCCGGAAACGATGTGGTTCAGTGCAGCAAACATGTCTTTCCTTTGAGCTTTCGAAAGATACAACAGCTCACAGACATGTTCGATCAGAGATTGGACTGTTTCCTTGACAGGAGGTTCGGAGATGGTAAAAGTTCTGACTGGGAGGGGGTTTTTGTGCACCCCCTCGGAGGTGTATGTTCTTTAACTAACTCATAAAGTTTAACTCTACCATCCCTACGAGCAACTCCATTAATGTTCCAGAATAGGACACGCATTAATGACTAGTTGATTTAGGATTTGTTAACTTCATCCTAGAAGACCCAAGGTCATTAGCTTGTCGCAGTAAAGATGATGAACTCCCATTAGAAGTATTTCCAACAGAAGCATTAGAATTAGGATTCAAAACTCTACCAGGTCTTCTCTGATTCTTATCAATCTTGTCAGTAACCCTACCCCCAGCCAGCTGACAATTATCACTTTCAACAGTCTCTTGCACTAAAGCGCCAATAGCCATATTCATATTTTCCTCTAAACCCAACTCAGAATTTAAAACATCAAACTTATTGCGAGCCAAAATTTGTTCTTGGTTGAACAATTCTTCACACAAAGGAATATTAGAAGTGAATTCACCAGTCTTACCAACTGTGGAAATATTCTCACTGATATTCACAGATGGCTTAGTCTGCAAAGGCCTAGTTCTTGCCAATTTAGCGTGAGCAACTAATGAAGTGTGCGCTTCAGCTTGCTGTTTGAACCTCGTCAAATCAGCATTGTCTTTGTGCAATGCTTCTTCAGACTTAGTTATCTCCTCTTGTAACTGTCTAGCCTTCATAACATCCGCCTCATCAATATCTTCATCTACAACCCCTACCAAAGAAAGTTGCTGAGTTTGATCACTAGCATGATCAGCAGCGAGAGACCCGTTTGAGTTAGCTATAGTACCTCCCTTCTTTTTATTTTTTTGTTGCTTCCAACCTCCTTGAGCCTCATTCTGTGGTTGTTGTTGAACGTTTTTGTTATTGTTATCTTTTTTCTTCCTGCATTCAGTCTCAAGATGTCAAATAATCTTGCAATGGGTACAAAACTGAGGTCTTTTTGGAATATCAAAAGGCTGCCAAAATCCATACCATTGACTGTAACGAGAATACCTTCAGAATCCAATTCCGCAAAATCAATATCAACGAGCACAGAAGCAAAATATCCGTACTCATTATTTAGGGTTCTCTTGTCCAAAATAATTGGAGTACCAAGAGTTTGACCTAAAGATAGCACCGTCTTCTCCATCCATAATTCAACTGGTAACCCTGGGAATTTCACCCAGACTGTATAATGAGAAGTTACTTGTTTGTCAGCATCAAATCTAGGGTACCATTCCTGCAATTTTAAACTTTGTTGTGCTACCAACCAGTTTTTGTCTTCCCGGAAAATCTTCTTCTTGTCATCCTGAGTCCATAACTTGATGATGAAGAACCCACGGTTCATAGGACCAAACTGCACTCTTCTATCATCCAAACCCCATTGTAACAATAAGTTTTTCTTAACATTAGTAAAATCCAGGTCTTTGAAATCCAACCTACCAATGAGACTGTACTTCCAGATCTCGCATCCTTCAAAGAAATAATCCTGAGGAATAACCAAAGCGGGTTTTCCATCTTTGACAGTATGTTTAGGTAACGTATTCAAATCCACAGATGTGGTAGGCAACTGCTTTTTACCCTTAACCATATCAGCAAAGGACAGGACCTTTGTTGAGGTAGAATCAACAAGTTCCCCCATCCTTGATCACCAAAAAGATGATCCAAGGAGAAGCGCGGACAAAAAAAATTGTAACCCTAAAATCGCCAGAGCAAGTCTATGAGAGAGAAAAAACAAGGCTTTTTAGAGAACATTCAAAGTTGATCTTCACTATTGTAGGGATTTGTTATTATCATTCTTTAACCAATCTCCTAGCTTGTAGATCCCAGTGCTACGGAGTATAATTAAATTTAATCTTTGTAAAGCTTTTTGGAGTCTTCCTAAGCTTTTTAGAGTTTCTCAGAGCTCTTTCAGGGCTCTTTAGGGTTTTTAGAAAACATTCAAAGATAATCTTCATTTTTGTAGGGAATTTTGTTAGTATCATTCTTTATAAATAATTAAGTTACTTTCAGTTTTTTTTTTTTTGCTAGGTCAAAATGGTTTATTAAAGCAAAAACGTAATTACAAGAATTACAAAATGGGAGGCACTAGGCCTCCCCACCCCCATAAACCAAAGGGGAAAAAAACTCTAAAAACACATAAGATAAACTCCTAAACACTTGAAAAGTAACATAAAGAAGAAAACTAGGAAAATTAAAATCTTTTTCTCCCCTTATTTCCAACTTTAAAATTCTTCTTCTTGGGAATGAGACCAGCAATTATTTGTCTCCATGATTCTTCTTGTATTCATCTTCATAATTATGATAAATACCATCATAGTCATAATCCTCTCCATTTTCATCTGAAGCATAATTACCACCCGGAACAAGCTTAATAGGAGATTGAGCTTTCTTCTTAATTGACATTATATCCATTTGCTCTTTTTTTTCCTTGAAATAGTATTGTCTAAAGGCTGGATCTCTAATGAAATTAGCACGCACTTCATCAATTTGAATAGTACTTGCCTCATCTAGTTCCTCCTTAGTTAAAATATTATCGAGATCAACAACGTTTTCCTCCAACCCTGCTTGAATATCCTTGTTATGTTCACGGCTTTGAATTTCCCCCTTTGAATTAATAGGCATGATCTTGGAAGATTGCTTGGCTACTTTTCTAGCTTGTTTCCTTGCAAGAATATCTGCATACACGTCACCCCAATCCTTCGAACCCATACTATTATCTGAGTCACTAGAATTATCTTGTTTCTCCTCTACCAAAGCCTCACTAGAATCATTAGCAAGACCTAACTCAGAATCTAAGGCATCATATTTGTTTTTCACCACTATTTCTGTTTTAAAAAGTTCATCCACATAAGAAGTTTCAAAAGATTTAAATTTAAAAGGTATACCATTGGGGGAGTTCTTACCCTTAACTGTTTTCCAATCCTCTTTACATGTCTCTGGTTTAGAAATAAACGCAGAAATAGACCCTGGCACTGCCTGATTTTCAGTTTGTTTGGTCGTACCCTTGTTCTTGTTCACGGGAACTGACTTTGAAGAAGTTTCCAAAGAGTTCTTCTTGGTCACTGACTGAATATTTTCCAAATTCCTTTTGGACACGGAATCTTGCTGAGCTGCCAAAGTTTACACGGACTGAGTACTCTGAGAATTATTCACGGGTTGAATGTTACATTCCTTATTTTGCACAGACCTAATCTCAGAGTTTTGTTAGTCACGGATGATGGCTGAATAGCCATATTCTTCCCAGATTGAAATTCCACGGACTGAACTTGTTTACTTGTCTCTGGCGGAACAACTGCATGATTTACATGAGTAGAATTTTTACGTGCAACAATGTCCTTTTTGGCTGCAATAGCATTTTTACATCTTATCAACTTAAGCTGATCTTCACGATATTCAATAAAAGAGCTATTAATCTCTTCTTCCAGTTGTTTATCATCAGCGCCCTCTTGAATTGAAGCATCAATAGTTGTTGTTACATCTTCCATACTCTCTTTCCCGGACTGTATTCTTTCCCTTGCTCTAATATCCTCTAAAACATGAGTGTTGTTTACAATATTAGAAGGGCTGACACTACCATCATTAACACCAGATTTAGCATGATCTGCATGGGAACCAAAATTACCATGCATATCATTCTTTCCACGAACTTCCCTCCAAGCATACTTTTTATTTGTATTGCTAACCTGTTTACCCTCCTTAGAATTTTGAAACTGAAGTTTTTGAGCCTCAACAGTAGGTTTGGAACCTCCTAAAAGCTTACGAGCAGCAAGAAAGTTTTCAAATTTATGACCCATAAACTTACAATGTGTGCAAAACTTCACGTTCTCTAAATCTTGTACTTCTACATATTGCCAAAACTTTTTGTCGTTAGCTTTCAAATGAATTCTTTTTGGAATTGATTTATCAAAATCAATATCTATGAGCACAATATCATAATTACCAACATCATGATCCGAAGTTTTCTGATCAATAGCAATTGGCTTTCCAAGGATTTTAGCAATGGATAAAAGAATTCTCTTCGTCCATAACTCTATGAACAAGCCAGGGAAACTTACCCAAACATTAGCTCTTGTAGTTTGTTGTCTTTCCGGATCAAAGTTGGGGTAAAAGTTGAAAACCCTAAGTTGTTGAGTCTGTATTACCCAAGTTCCACTATGCCATACCTTGTCCTTGTCATCAGCTGATGTTAACTTGATTATAAAAAATCCTTTTGTCATTGGAACCAGCTTGCATCTACCAACACCAAAACCCCATTGATTATCCAAACTTTGTTGAACATCAGCAAGTTTTAAACCATTAAAGTTCAATCTCCCAATGAGACTAAACTGAAATAAATCGTGTCCCACTTGATTAAGTTCCATAGGAAGTTCTAACGCTGGTTCATCATGATAAGAGGATGCCTCAGGAAGAGATAAAAAATATGAATCTTGTAACATATAGGGTTTTTTACCCTTAACCAAATCAGCATAACTCACGGATTTTCCCCATGAGGATTCATAGTTGGAACAATATTTCCCCCCATCCTAAATCACCAAAGATGATCAAGGATGAAGGGAAAAAACGTGAAAACTTTGAAACCCTAAAGAAAAAAAATTTCCTGGAATTTTAGGAGAGAAAAAACACCCCTTGAAAAAAAACTAAACCTTCATTATGAAGTTACTTTTAGTTGGCTTTAACGAATCCCCTGGCTAGTAGATACTAGTGCTACGAAATACAATTAACTCAAAGACTTTTCAGAGCTTTTTAGAGTTTTTCAGAGCTCTTTAGATTTTTTAGAGCTCTTTAGATATTTTATAGCTTTTTAAAGTTTTCAAGGTTTTTTAGAGTTCCAAAGGCTTTTTAGAGTTCCAAAGGCTTTTTAGAGAACATTCAAAGTTGATCTTCACTATTGTAGGGATTTGATATTATTATTCTTTAACGAATCTCCTAGCTATTAGATCCCAGTGCTACGGAATATAATTAAATTTAAGCTTTTCAAAGCTTTTTGGAGTCTTCCTGAGCTTTTTAGAGTTTCTCAGAGCTCTTTCAGGGCTCTTTAGAGTTTTTAGGAAACATTCAAAGATAATCTTCATTATTGTAGGGAATTTTGTTAGTATCATTCTTTAAAAAGAATTAAGTTACTTTCAGTTGGCTTTAACGAATCCCCTGGATAGTAGATAATAGTGCTACGAAATATAATTAACTTAAAGCTTTTTCGGAGATTTTTAGAGTTTTTCAGAGCTCTCTAGATATTTTAGGGCTTTTAGAGTTTTCAAGGTTTTTTAGAGTTATCAAGGCTTTTTAGAGAACATTCAAAGTTGATCTTCACTATTTTGGGGATTTGTTATTATCATTCTCTAACGAATATCCTAGCTTGTAGATCCCACTGCTACGGAGTATAATTAAATTTAAGCTTTTCAAAGTTGTTTGGAGTCTTCCTGAGCTTTTAGAGTTTCCGGAACTCTTTCAGGGCTCTTTAGGGTTTGTAGCAAATATTCAAAGATAATCTTAATTATTGTAGGGAATTTTGTTAGTATCATTCTTTATAAAGAATTAAGTTACTTTCAGTTGGCTTGAACGAATCCCCTAGCTAGTAGATACTAGTGCTACGAAATATAATTAACTTAAAGCTTTTTCAGAGATTTTTAGAGTTTTTCAGAGCTCTTTAGATTTTTCAGAGGTCTTTAGATATTTTAGGGCTTTTAGAGTTTTCAAGGTTTTTTAGAGTTTTCAAGGCTTTTTATAGAACATTCAAAGTTGATCTTCACTATTGTAGGGATTTATTATTATCATTCGTTAACGAATCTCCTAGCTTGTAGATCCTAGTGCTACGGAGTATAATTAAATTAAAGCTTTTCAAAGCTTTTTGGAGTCTTCCTGAGCTTTTTAGAGTTTCTCAGAGCTCTTTCAAGGCTCTTTAGGGTTTTTAGAAAACATTCAAAGATAATCTTCAATATTGTAGGGAATTTTTTTAGTATCATTCTTTATAAAGAATAAGTTACTTTCAGTTGGCTTAAACGAATCCCCTGGCTAGTAGATACTAGTGCTACGAAATATAATTAACCCAAAGCTTTTTCAGATCTTTTTAGAGTTTTTCAGAGCTCTTTAGATTTTTCAGAGCTCTTTAGATATTTTAGGGCTTTTAGAGTTTTCAGGATTTTTTAGAGTTTTCAAGGCTTTTTAGAGAACATTCAAAGTTGATATTCACTATTGTAGGGATTTGTTATTATCATTCTATAAAGAATCTCCTAGCTTGTAAATCACGGTGCTACGAAGTATAATTAAATTTAAGCTTTTCAAATCTTTTGGGAGTCTTCCTGAGCCCTTTAGAGTTTCTCTGAGCTCTTTCAGGGATCTTTAGGGTTTTTAGGAAACATTCAAAGATAATCTTCATTATAGTAGGGAATTTTGTTAGTATCATTCTTTATAAAGAATTAAGTTACTTTCAGTTGGCTTTAACGAATCCCCTGGCTAATAGATACTAGTGATACGAAATATAATTAACTCAAAGCTTTTTCAGATGTTTTTAGAGTTTTTCAGAGCTCTTTGGATATTTTAGGGCTTTTTAGAGTTTTTCAGGGTTTTCTAGATCCTAGTGCTACGGAGTATAATTGAATTTAAGATTTTCAAAGCTTTTTAGAGTCTTCGTGAGCATTTTAGAGTTTCTCAGAGCTCTTTTAGGGCTATTTAGGGTTTGTAGCAAACATTCAAATATAATCTTCATTATTGTAGGGAATTTTGTTAGTATCATTCTTTATAAAGAGTTAATTTACTTTCGGTTGGCTTTAACGAATCCCCTGGCTAGTAGATACTACTGCTACGAAATATAATTAACTTAAAGCTTTTTCAGAGCTTTTTAGAGTTTTTCATAGCTCTTTAGATTTTCCAGAGATGTTTAGATATTTTAGGGCTTTTTAGAGTTTTCAGGGTTTTTTAGAGTTTTCAAGGCTTTTTAGAGAACATTCAAAGTTGATCTTCACTATTGTAGGATTTACAATTATCATTCTTTAACGAATTTCCTAGCTTGTAGATCCCATTGCTACGGAGTATAATTAAATTTAAGTTTTTCAAAGCATTTTGGAGTCTTCCTGAGCTTTTTAGAGTTTTTCAGAGCTCTTTCAGGGCTCTTTAGTGTTTTTAGGGTTTTTAGGAAACATTCGAAGATAATCTTCATTATTGAAGGGAATTTTGTTAGTATAATTCTTGATAAATAATTAAGTTAATTTCAGTTGGCTTTAACGAGATCCCTGGCTAGTAGTTATTAGTGCAACGAAATGTAAATAACTTTGAGCTTTTTAGATTTTTTAGAGCTCTTTAGATATTTTAGGGATTTTTAGAGTTTTTAGGTTTTTTTAGAGTTTTCAAGGATTTTTAGAGGACATTCAAAGTTGATCTTCACTATTGTAGGGATCTGTTATTATCATTCTTTAACAAATCTCCTAGCTTGTAGATCCTAGTGCTGCGGAGTATAATTAAATTTAAGTTTTTCAAAGCTTTTTGGAGTCTTCCTGAGATTTTTAGAGTTTCTCAGAGCTCTTTCAGGTCTCTTTAGTGTTTTTAGGAAACATTCGAAGATAATCTTCATTATTGCAGGGAATTTTATTAGTATCAATCTTTATAAAGAATTAAGTTACTTTCAGTTGGCTTTAACGAATTCCCTGGCTAATAGATACTAGTGCAACGAAATGTAAATAACTTAGAGCTTTTTAGAGTTTTCAGAGCTCTTTAGAAGTTTTAGGCTTTTTAGAGTTTTCAGGGTTTTTTAGAGTTTTCAATGCTTTTTTGAGAACATTCAAAATTGATCTTCACTATTGTAGGGCGTTGTTATTATCCTTCTTTAACGAATCTCCTACCTTGTAGATCCCAGTGCTACGGAGTATAATTAAATTTTATGCTTTTCAAATCCTTTTGGAGTCTTCCTGAGCTTTTTAGAGTTTCTCAGAGCTCGTTCAGGGCTCTTTAGTGTTTTTAGGGCTTTAAGGAAACATTCAATGATAATCTTCATTATTATTGCAGGGAGTTTTGTTAGTATCAATCTTTATAAAGAATTAAGTTACTTTCAGTTGGCTTTAACGAATCACCTGGCTAGTAGATACTAGTGCAACGAAATGTAAATAACTTAGAGCTTTTTAGAGTTTTCAGAGTTCTTTAGATGTTTTAGAGCTTTTTAGAGTTTTCAGGTTTTTTTAGAGTTTTCAAGGCTTTTTAGAGAACATTCAAAGTTGATCTTCACTATTGTAGGGATTTGTTATTATCATTCTTAACAAATCTCCTAGCTTGTAGATCCCAGTGCTACAGAGTATAATAAAATTTAAGCTTTTTGGAGTCTTCCAGCTTTTTAGAGTTTCTCATAGATCTTTCAGGGCTCTTTAGGGTTTTTAGGGTTTTTAGGAAACATTTGACGATAATCTTCATTATTGCAGGGAATTTTATTAGTATCAATCTTTATAAAGAATTAAGTTACTTTCAGTTGGCTTTAATGAATCCCCTGGCTAGTAGATACTAGTGCAACGAAATGTAAATAACTTAGAGCTTTTTAGAGTTTTCAGAGCTCTTTAGATTTTTTAGGGGTTTTTAGAGTTTTCAGGGTTTTTTAGAGTTTTCAAGGCTTTTTTTAGAACATTCAAAATTGATCTTCACTATCGTAGGGCGTTGTTATTATCGTTCTTTAACGAATCTCCTAGCTTGTAGATCCCAGTGCTACGGAGTATAATTAGATTTTATGTTTTTCAAAGCCTTTTGGAGTCTTCCTGAGCTTTTTAGAGTTTTTCAGAGCTCTTTAGTGTTTTTAGGGTTTTTAGGAAACATTCAAAGATAATCTTCATTATTGTAGGGAATTTTGTTAGTATCATTCTTTAGAAAGAATTAAGTTACTTTCAGTTGGCTTTAACGAATCCCCTGGCTAGTAGATAATAGTGCTACGATATACAATTAACTTAAAGCTTTTTCAAGTCTTTTTAGAGAACATTCAAAGATGATCTTCACTATTTCTCCTACTCATCTTTTCTTTGCGGATGACATTATGATTTTTTATAAAGGCAACATGAAGAGTTTGCATAATCTTCTTGCCTTGCTTGGGAAATATCAATTGGATTCTAGTCAAACTGTTTGTCGTCATAAGAGCAAGATTTACTATGGTGGTGGCTCTTTGAGTCGATGTAGAACAATCACTAATTTGCTTGGTATGGAAGTCTCCACTTTTCCGGACAGGTATCTTGGTGTTCAAATAATTCCCGGTGCTGTTAAGTATCGTCACATTAGCAATGCGATTGATAAGATTAAGAATCAACTTGCTGTTTGGAAAGGTAAAATGCTCTCTTTTCAAGATAGAATTGTTCTCATCAATTCGGTGATTGCTAGTTATTCCATTCACAATATGGATGTTTATAAATGTCTTATAAACTTCATCCGTCAGGCTGAACGTGTGATTCGTAATTTTCTTTAGTCCGGAGATGCTGATGTTGCTAGAAAATGTGTTGTGGGATTTCCATAAGTTTGTTGTCCTTTGAAAGAAGGTGGTTTAGGTATCACTAGTTTGGCTGTCACAAATAAGGCGCTTCTCATGAAATTATGGTGGAATATCCGTTCTTCTAATAAGAAATGAGCACGTTTCCTTTTGGCTAAATACACTTCTCGTCTTGGTAGACTGAAACATTATGGTGTGAAATCTTCGATTCTTCCGGGCATTCGTTTAATTCACTCCACGGTGGACAAAAATACCAAGGTGCTTCTTGGAGATGGAAGAAATACCTCTCTTTATTTTGACATATGGTATGGTAATGAAAGTATTGTTGACATGCTAGGTGAAACTGAACTGGACGGTAATGTCATGGTCAGTGATATCATTGTTAACAATAATTGGCACTTTCAAGGGATCATGTGCAGCATTTGGTGCAACATTTGGTGCAAGCTGGGGTTGATTTGAACAATTTGCCAATGCTGCAAGGAGAGAACGATTGCAGGGTCTGGATGCCGGAGATGAATGGGGAATTTTCTGTCTCATCATCCAAACAAATCATTAGAAAACAATAGGCTGCAATAATTCCCCCACACTTAGACTTTGCTAGTCCTCGAGCAAATCAAATGAAACTAAAACATACATACAACTCTGTGTCGTCAAGGCTACGGTCACACTTAGCACGTATAACAAGCCTTTAAACCCCTAGGTGCCCTTGTTGGACGAGTTATAGTCTCGTGAGGGCTTACTAGAGATATACCCACAAAACCTACTTTTCCAACTTACTAGTTCTCCGAAATGATAGCATCCAACGCGCTAAGAAGACATAAAAATTCTACACACTAGTAATAAGAAGTTTGACACATAAATGAACACAATCTCATCCTTAAAAGTTGAGAGAGAAATAACCATCCCTTATCGAAAGAAATTCGGGTTCGGAATGATCAAAAGTCTCGACTCTGCCTCACAAGAAAGGTATGATATTGCTCTCAATAATAAATAGCTTTTTATGGGTCACACATGTGTCGAGGTAGGAATGAAGAGAGAATCCTGCGACACGTTGAATGGTAGGAAGCCAAAAACCCTCCGAATTGTTTTGAAAACCCACATCTTTTATTCATTTTGAAAACCCTTTTTCTGACGATCTCTAAGAAAGGAAATCAACCACTTAATGAAGGTGGGAATATGCTTACTTACCTCGTTATCCGTTTGACGTGCAGTTAGCACCATTCTCACAACATCCATAGAAACGTCTTCAGTCTTTAATCCTTGTCTTCATCTTCGTCTTCGGTCTTCAACTCGTGATGATAACTCTTGAACTTCGTAAAATCTTGACAATGTAATTCTTTTCTCTAATTCCTTGTTGCATGAAACTTCATTATGGATATTTCTTCTTCCATTAGCTTTATTGAAAGAACAAAACTAAAAACGAACTATACAAACCCAAAATATGATACAAAAGATTTTTTTTTTTTTTGTTTGAATTGAGACAAGAAAAATAAAACAAATACAAAATAAAAACAAAATAATAGAACTAATAATAAGCCTAACAAAAATTTCTCTTGTCTCTTTTTCTCTTTTTTTTTTTCATTTTTTTTTTTTTTTTGAATATATATTTTTTATTTGAGACAAGAGAAATAAACATAAACTCAAAATAAAAATAAGATAAGTACAAATGGCCATGGTGTAAATATTTTACCGCATGATTCTTCATAACTTGTATGTCTCGATATCATAAACTCCTTGAACTCTCATCTTAATAATCTTCGCTCTTGTACAATAGTCTTCAACTTGTAAAAATCTGCTCCTTGTCTTGTTGCTTTACTTGAATCTGAATCTACTCATTTCTGTATTGTTGCTTGTAAACCTTGAACGTCTTCAACTTTCATTCGAATTTGTGATGCTCCTCTTGTTGATGATGATGGTGTTTCTATGGACCTGTTGGTGTAGAGAGAGATAAAGTGGATGGTGCTAACTGCGAACAAGAATACAAGTGATATGTAAGTTAGCAATTCGATGTCACCATCATGATTGATAATATAGCACTCAAGAGATCAAAATAGTGCTTTTATTGGTGGGAGGTTGGGTAGATCACCATTCTACCCGGAGTTTACGTACGGTGACACACACTCTAAAAGCACATATTTAGACAGGTACAAAAAATTGAAGGTCGGTGCCTCTCATGATGTAACATGGGTAGTCTCCACTATATGGGATCACAAATCTAATACAGAATTCAGTCTGCACCTCATTTGCCACTGGGATGGTTAAATCCAACTTTAACTCTCATACAAGTAAGAAACCCGATCATGTTCTGTCATCTCTAAGTTCAGCCACTCTTATGAGAATCTCGATGTAATCTTAGCGACATGTATACTATGTGACTCTAAACTAACTACAAGTTGGAGTTTGTTTATTCACTATTTTACACAAAAATTGAAAATTTCATGAAAAATTTACAACGCAAATGCTTAACCACCCCCCCACACTTAAACTTTACATTGTCCTCAATGTAAATTGAATCGTCCAAAGAAAGTCAAGGTGGGAAATCATATAATGATATGCGACAAGAAATCAGAAAAAGTAAATACGAGACAAGAAAAAGCTAAAAACAAGACAAGAAATAAATACAAGACAAGAAATACTCATCCTATGGGTTGCCTCCCATTTAGCGCTTGGTTTAAATTCGTCAGCCCGACTTGCAAGACGAATTCCCCATACACCAACAATCTGAAAAGTTGGGGATCCTTCCATGTAACCTGTTTTGCAAATAGTAACTTCACACAAACATTAGTATAATAAATAAAAAGTGAAGCTATAGCCCAATAGAAGTTTCCCCCACACTTATTCTTGTCCACACTTGGAAGTGTATAAAGAACATAAAATTCAGGAACTTCTATGGTTTCTTCTATGCAAACATTCATAATATGAGAATCAAATGTTTCTAATGGTGGAAATCGAGAAACAAAGTCATTCAACAATATTCTCGAAGCACATACATTCAAACCAACAAGAGGTAAAGGAGAAGAAACAATATGCAAAGGTTTAGACAAACCTTGCACAATCTCTTGTATCACATAATCCTCTTCATCCTTGAAAAACTCAAGTGAATTATTCACCTCTTTTATATCATGGTTCCCTATCAAACCTTGCAACCATTCTTCATCCTTTTCTACCTTAACTAAAGTCTCGGAATTAACATCATCATTATAATCCTTTGCAAGATCAATTGGGTCTTCCACAATATTGGTCATAACGGTCACATTCTCAACATACTCGTCATCATTAGGCTCAAACTCTTTTGCGGCTGCAAATTTCGCTATAAGGAATTTTTTTAGAAGACTGAAAAATGCATCATCCTCAAGCTCCACCCTTTGAATAGGCTCTTGATCATTATAAAGATCAATGCTTGAGTAATCTACACAAGTGTCAACATATTCCTCTTCGTCTTCATTTTGATCCCAAAAAGATTCCGCTGTACACCTTTGGGAAATGTCACCATGAGTTGGTTCAAGCGATGTATCTTCATAATCATCATCACTTTCATAGTTAACATAAGATTGGTTCCCGCTGAATTTAGTGTTGTTAATCTCAATCTCATCCTTTTGAATAGGTGAATGATCATTATTAAGATCAAGAGTTGAGGTAGTTACACAATTATCAACGAAAGACCCCAAAGGTTGGCCCTTTTCAACATTAGCATCAATCAAATATTCATCACAAACCATAGGCACATTAGAATAGTTATTGTTTTTAAAGCAAAGTTCTTCCTCATACCTTTCTTCTTTGATTTGATCTACCTTCACGAAGTTCTTGGAGTTGCTCTTCCGTAGCCTCTTTATCTTTTTAGAACTCTTGTTGTACAAAGTTGGAAACTGTGTCTAGAAAGTCAGAGACTTTTTGTTCACGAGCATAAGAATCCTCCCATCCTTGTGGTTGTTCACACACATACCCGCCATAAGGTTGTTGAGGAAAATCATAAGGATCCATGGAATATTGGTCATAGCCAATGAATTGGTTTTGATTATACCCCTGGAATTGTTGGAAGTTGTCATGTTGTTGAGATTGTTGGAAACCGTATCCATTGTTCCAATATGCTCCATCCATGAGAAATAAGTACCTGAAACACGATTATCAAAACAAGGTTAAAAACCAGAAAATAAAACAAAACTAAAAACAAGAAAATAAGAAACCAAAACAAGTGACAACCGCTGCCTCCCCGGCAGCGGCGCCAAAATTTGATCGTTGTCGTATGCGTCAAAAATAATATTACTTTCTCACAACTCAAAATAAATAATATAGCAAGGGTAAGAAAGTATCGTTCCCACAGAGAGGACTAGGTTGTCAATATGTTTCGGTTTCTTATGTAAAGCCAGGGTTTTTTTCTGATTTTTATATACTAAAATAAATAAAAGCAAACAATAAAGGTAAACAAATCAAATCAAGGATGAGAAAATATTGGTCACGGATTTCATCTTCATTCACAAACATGTTTTTTACACAATAACTAGAATTGATATTTTAATCTCAACTTTTATCAAAAGCCCTAGGATACCTTGATCGCAAGAATATCCCGCTAATTTCCTCTTATCATCAACAAACACATTAGAAGATGCGAATATGAATTCTACCTAAGAGAACAACCTAACGTGTAAAAGCACTAATCAAGTTTAATTCCCTAGATGCATTAAGTTTTATGAAATCAGGCCAATCAAAGCAATCGAACGTGTAAAAGCACTAATCCGATTTAACAAAGGTTATGACGCACATGTGACTACTAGGATGTATCACTACAAGCAATAATCACAATTATGCTACTTGTATTCAAGGTGTATCACGTTTACGTATAATAAACCCTAAACTATCAATATATATGATTACGAGTTTTACCAATTTGCAACTTGACGAAACTAACAATCAATCATACATGCGATATTTCTAGTGAATCATAATCGATAATTGTGAGACAAAACTAATTTATTAAATGAAAATCCATATTTGGAAATCCAACTTATTCCTTAACCAATAATAAAATCTAGGTACTCATGGCATATGAGTTCATCACAAGAAGAAAAAATAAGAGTTTTCATCTTTCTAAACCCTAGAACCAAAGTAGAAGCAAAGATAAGATTTTCTCCCTAAAAGGAGAGATGGATGAAATATATAAGAGGTATCCCTTTTATATCTTATGTTCACCCCATTTAGGTCACACACCCGTCTGCCAAAAATCAGTGGCTCAAACAGCCCATGAGTGAAGCCCACTGAAAGCAGGTCCACATCCAACCAAGCCATCTCCGGATCGTTGAGTCAACTCGGTCGTAACCGATCCAAGATGAGTTTTGACTGTTTCTGATCAGTTCCCAACCGATTCCGGCCATTCTTCTCTGCAAAGTTTCAACTCAACATTCATCTACTTCATAGCTCTTCTATTCATTCTCTGCTGTCACCAGACCATCTTTACTTGCTTGCAACTTAAGCATTAATCCAACTCATCAGCACAACCCATTCAACCATTGTGTTATTCAGCTCAAAGCAACATTTCTTGACCTCCCTTTCACCAACAACAGCAGCAAAACACACCACAAAAGACTCAAGCCATCCATATCCCCCGTCTCTGTCACCAACATCATTTCAAAGCATAATCCTGCAACAACTTGTCTCATTCCATTAACTGTTGATAGACGCATTTTTGTGTCTAATTTGTCCTCAATGTTTCGTATTGTTGGTACTCGATTTTGTACTAATTTTGGTGTTTTGTGTGTTTGTAGGTATTTTTGGAAAATAAACGTTTTTGGAAGAATCGGCTCGAAAAACTGCTAAAGGCACCCCCGGAGGACATTTGCTAAGTGGATCTCAGATTTGGCTAAGGGGAACCCGCGGTTATGTGCAGCCCAAATTTGTTCTCAGCACCCAAATTACTATCGGCACCCCAACAGAAGGATAAGAGGCACCCTTCATCTTCAACATTCAAAAAGAATATTTGCGGGAAATTTGGTTCCACCAGTAAAGGATTTATTATCTTTAAGATAAGAATATCTTTTTGCCTTATAAGCAGGAAGAATTTGAAGAAAAAGGAAGTTATCTTGTATTAAACAAGAGATATATCCTTGGAAGATTTTATCTTGGATTTTATTCTGCGAATTAAAGAAGATATAAGTTTAGTAAAGAAATATGGAGAATAAAGAGAAGGAAAAATTCCTGAAGATATTTTTAATTAAAAAGAAGAAGATTTTGGAGTTATGGAAGAATATATTTGAGTAATGTCTATTTGTGTGTATAAATAGAGAGCTAGAGAGCACATTTGAGGGAGAGAGTTGGGGAGAGAAAATAAAATCATTGCGTAAATAATTTTCTCCCATTTTCATTATTTGTAAACACTTTGAGCAATGAAATTATATTTCGAGCGTGTTTCCAACCTAATGAGCTAAACCCAACATTGGGATGATGGAGGAAGCTGGATTTCATCAATGTGGTAATTTGATTAATTCTTTTATTTACTTTTTGCACCGATTTTAAATGATTTATGATTTCTATTAATCAATTGTCATCTTGTTAGATAGTGTATGCTTAGTCTTAGGTGCTTTAGATACACTATGCTTGTAATTTACAATTGATGTTTTACGAAATCTATCCTTGGAAAAATATTAGAGTTGATATTTCTTTTGTTTGAGCGATAAATGTCTAGGATTAATTTGTGAACCACTTGAATATGAAAGCACTGAAATCCTGAGTCCCAGTGAATTCTTCATCCCGTGACATATTTTGTATATAATTTCTTATTTTTAGAATTTTTATATTTAAGCTAGAATCAATTTCAACAAGTCTGAGTGAACGACAACCTTATTTACCACTATTCAAAATTCGATCAACTGCACATGCATCTTCTCAGCACATTCAACCCATGACTATCAACGGTTAGAACACTACTTCTCTCAACTGATCTCGAGCACCAACTCATACCCTTTCCTGCAGCGTCTCAATTCCATCTGCATAACTGCATACTTCTCACAACCACTGCAGAGCCAACCTCCACCTGCAATAGCATCATTCCAATTTCACACAATCAAACACGACACCCTTGTCGGTTTAGCTCAACCCATCTGTAGCTTCTCATACACAACACCAACCACTGACCATTACAAACCAGAACCAGCAACATCTGCAGTTCAAGTTCACTTGCGAGTTCGCCATTGCCTGCAGTTTCATACCATTATTGCCTCTGCTTGCTTTCATCTCAACTCTGCTCTTCCATCATCTGTAGCTCAACTTCACAGCTCGGCACTGCATCTGCTCAATACCACCAGTACCATCATTCTCTGCAGCATTAGATCCATTCTAACATCACCATATCTTGCTTTGAGTCCCCAGCTCACTGTTGAAACAGCACCATCCATTTCTCACAACCCTTGCATGTACCCAGCAAACAAACATCAACTGACTGGCAGCACCAGCCTGCAATTCCACCTGCACTGTCACAAAAACTGTTACCATGGACACTTCTCCTGCAGTTCTACAATAACACCCATTTGAGCACAGCAACAACACATCGCTGCAACAACAACCCATCCTTCTTCTTCTTTGTTGTGATCAAACACCACCAGTTCAAACCCTGGTCCTAACATACATCTAACCCAGCATTTCCATCTTCCTTCTCATCAATCACCTTGTGCTCAATTCACTGAACAATATGGAAGAACCCAGAAATCCATTTCTTCTTGACTGATTCACAACATCAGCTCGTCCTCAGAGTTGAATCAATCTCTTCTTTATTATTTCACCAGCAAACAATCTCGAGTTGACTCGCTGCTACTTACAAATTCATCTCAAACCCTAGTTTCCTCTATCAGTAGCATTACCATCTCGAAATTACAGGCAAACCCATCAAGCACAATTGCTCTGCAGACTCAATATCTCCATCGAACATCATCTCTATCAAACCCTAATTCTTCACATGTTCTGATGCTCAAACAACAGCAACAGTGAACTCTTCTTCTTGCTTGTCTGAAATCAAAACCCAAATCATTCTTCTATCGATCTGAACCAAAATCGCCAAACGACAGCCATCAATGGTTTCTTTCTCTGAATTCTAGATGGGCAAGAATAATAGGGAGGAATAAATCTTCTCTGACTTTTAGTATTTGGTAACGGGTAAAACTGATATAGGCACCCATAAAATTGATGCAGACAGCCACATTAGCAAACTAGCTCAGCTGGCTACCCTTTCTTCATGGACAGACTCCGCATAACATCTCCTTTGAAGTGACCTTTTTGCTCCTTTCGCTCCAAATGAATGATTTCTTCTCATTTTGCTCCAAATGACTCCAAAGTACCTAAACACCCAAAAGTAAACATAAGATACATAATTTACAAGAAAACTCGCGAAGAAAGCATAAACAATAGATAAATATCAAGGTGTTTTAGACACCTATCAGTTTACGGCCTGTTGTGGAGGAAAAATATACACCCAAAGCTCGCTGCTCAAAACGGGAAGCTCACTAGAGATGCTTGCGCAACTCAGGACAAAATCAAGAGCAGATTCAAATTTGAATTGGCAAATAGATGCTACTTGTGTAAATCAGCTGAAGAGTCTTTAGAGCACATCCTTTGGAGTTGTCCCTTTGCAACCCAAATCTGGCAATGGTGTGCAGGTTTGTTTAAACTACAACCTAACTATGATTTTGTGCTATCTTATAAGGCAGTTAAAGGCACAGTCGCATAATCAAGGATTTATGGTTATTGGCCAACATGGTGATTCGTTCTAAGCTTTGGCAGACTCGAAATATGGCCTGTTTTCATAATGCATCAGTTAACTTTCATTTCTTCAAACAGCGGAATTTCCATTTGATCCATGATTACTCTGTTAGGCTGAAGAGTTTCATGCACAATACGTCGTCAGACCTGGAGATTTTAACTTGTTTTGGAGTGCGGCATAGGCAGGTTAAACTTGTGCAGCCTACTGAATGTAAATGGAGTCCTCCAAACAGGGATGAGCTCTTATTGTGCTGCGATGGTGCTGCCAAAGGAAACCCTGGCAGAGCGGGAGCTGGTGTTGTTGCTCGGGATGCGGACTGCAATTTTATGGGGGATATGAGCATTGGTTTGGGGAGAACAAACAACTTCTTGGTGGAGCTGTATGGTATTATCGTGGGTCTAGAATGGGCTGCGAAGTGGAATATTGGCAAAATCATTATTCGTTCGGATTCAGTTGGGGCTATTACTGCCTTGACAACTTCAAATGTTCCTTGGTTTGTTAAGCACAGGTGGAGGTTAATTCAAAACATCTATGAATCAATTCGTTTTTTCACACTTTTCGTGAAGCCAACTTCTCGGCAGATAAAATGGCCAAAAGGGGTTGTTCTCTAAGAAATGGTGAAGGGTTAAATTATGATGATAAGCCTTATTTTTTACATTCGTTAGAATATCCAAATGTTGCTTATTTCAGATTTAAGTAGTTTGTAAGTTTTTTGGGGTCTTCAGACCTCTTTTCTTGTAAACTCTTTGTACATATTGGCTATTCATCAATACAATTTGGACTTACCAAAAACAAATATCTTTGAATGTTTCCTAAAAACCCTAAAAACACTAAAGAGCCCTTAAAGAGCTCTGAGAAACTCTAAAAAGCTCAGGAAGACTCTTAAAAGCTTTGAAAAGCTTCAATTTAATTATACTCCATAGCACTGAGATCTACAAGCTAGGAGATTCGTTAAAGAATGATAATAACAAAACCCTACAATAGTGAAGATCAACTTTGAATGTTCTCTAAAAAGCCTTGAAAACTCTAAAAAACCCTGAAAACTCTAAAAATCCCTAAAATATCTAAAGAGCTCTGAAAAATCTAAAGAGCTCTTAAAAACTCTAAAAAGCTCTGAAAAAGCTTAAGTTAATTATATTTCGTAGCACTAGTATCTACTAGCCAGGGGATTCTTTAAACCCAACTGAAAGTAACTTAATTCTTTATAAAGAATGATACTAACAAAATTCCCTACAATAATGAAGATTATCTTTGATTGTTTCCTAAAAACCCTAAAACACTAAAGAACCCTGAAAGAGCTCTGAGAAACTCTAAAAAGCTCAGGAAGACTCTTAAAAGCTTTGAAAAGCTTCAATTTAATTATACTTCGTAGCACTGAGATCTACAAGCTAGGAGATTCGTTAAAGAATGATAACAAAAAATCCCTATAATAGTGAAGATCAACATTGAATGTTCTCTAAAAAGCATTGAAAACTCTAAAAAAAAATAAAAACACTAAAAAGCCCTAAAATATCTAAAGAGCTCTGAAAAACTCTAAAAAGCTCTGAAAAAGCTTTAAATTAATTATATTTCTTAGCACTAGTATCTACTAGCCAGGGGATTCTTTGAAGCCAACTGAAAGTAAATTAATTCTTTATAAAGAATGACACTAACAAAATTCCCTACAATAATGAAGATTATCTTTGAATGTTTCCTAAAAACCGTAAAAACACTAAAGATCTCTGAAAGAGCTCTATACTCCGTATCATTGGGGTCTACAAGCTTGGAAATTCGTTAAAGAATGATAATAATAAATCCCTAAAAAAGTGAAGATCAAATTTGAATGTTCTCTATATTTTTTTTGCTAAGTCTAATTGTTTATTTCAGCAAAAAAACGTAATTACAAGAACTACAAAATGGGGGGCTCAAGCCCCCCCCCCACCCACCCCCCATCCCACCCCCATAAACCAAAGGGGTGAGAAAAAAAAAACATAAGAGGAAAAGAACCTCTAAACACATAGCTAAAAAAATAGCGAAAGGAAAAAAAGAAAAATAAAAGACTAAAAGCCTAATTTTCTTCACTTCTTGTATCGCCATTGATTTCTCGCATACACGCCTCTCTAAAAGAGTCATTGTTAAGGAAATTTCTTGTGAAATTTTCATCATCAACAAGATTAAGTGCGTCCACCTCTTCCTTTGAAAGTTTTTTGCCACTAGCACTTACATAATTTGGAGTTTTAGAATTCTTCTTTGGAGTTTTATTCTCTCTAATTGCTCTTGAACTTCCTTAGAATAATCCTTTCTATAGTCTGGATCTCTAATGAAATTTAGACGAACTCCATCATCCTTAATGGTTCCTAACACATCAAGCTCTTCCTTGTTGAGTAAATTTTCACCCCTTTGTTGCCTTAGAGTCTCTAATCTGTCAAGAAAAGTTTTCTTCTTCTCATCTTCAACAACACCCTCCACTGGATTGGATGCTAAATTACCTCTCACTGAAACCCTATTCTTTTTCTCTTTTTTTCCATTTTGAACTGTACCCCACTCTTTGGAGTTTTTAACTTCATTTGCCATGATGGCCACATCCAAATCAGGATCCTCCTCATCTATACTTTCCCTGAAACCCAAATTTGAATTTAGAGATTCAAATATGTTGTGCTAACGATTTCAGATGAGCTCATCAAAGCATCACACATAGGCGTGGAAGAAAATTTACCTTTACCAGCATTTTTACCTTTAACCTGCGTCCATTCTTCAGTTGGATTAGCAGCAAACTCCAAACCCTTGTTGGACACGGATTGTCCACCCACTGACTTGGTTTGTATAGAATTCTCTTTGGACGCGGAACTTTGCTGAATAATCATATTCTGAGAATCATTCACGGCCTGGTTTAAGTTGTTCACTGATTTTACCATGGTCCCGTCTTTGTTTTCCAATTCTTGGAAGGACTCTACACCAATATCTTGACCTGACTTCTCAGCTCTACGGACAGCAAGGGATGCCTTTGCAGCAATGGCCGTTTTGCACCTAATCAATTTCATCCTAGCCTCACGAAATTCCAATTCAGAGTTAGCAAGCTCTTCCTCTAAGTGTTCATCATTCACAAAATTTTCATCTGCCTTGTTCATTGTAGTATTTTCAGCCTCATTAACTACAGAATTTGTTATTATAACCTCATCTTTAGTATCATCTCTAATGCTTGATTCAGACTTGTTTTTGTTATTTGCATGAGCTGCATGGGAACTAGTTCCCTGCAAGTTGTTCTTCCCACGTACTTCCTTCCAAACATACTTGGTTGATTTATCCACTTTACCATTTTTGATATTCTGATCAACACTAGTGTTCGTTTCAACTCCAAAAAGCTTACGAGCTGAAATACAGTCTAAAAAAACTTGAAAACTCTAAAAACCCTGAAAACTCTAAAAATCCTTAAAATGCCTAAAGATCTCTGTAAAATCTAAAGAGCTCTGAAAAACTGTAAAAAGCTCTGAAAAAGCTTTAAGTTAATTATATTTCGTAGCACTAGTATCTACTAGCCAGGGGATTCTTTAAATCCAACTGAAAGTAACTTAATTCTTTATATAGAATGATACTAACAAAATTCCCTACGATAATAAAGATTATCTTTGAATGTTTCCTAAAAACCCTAAAAACACTAAAGAGCCCTAAAAGAGCTCTGAAAAACTCTAAAAAGCTAAGGAAGACTCCAACAAGCTTTGAAAAGCTTCAATTTAATTATACTTCGTAGCACTGGGATCTACAAGCTAGGAGATTCGTTTAAGAATAATAATAACAAATCCCTACAATAGTGAAGTTCAACTTTGAATGTTCTCTAAAAAGCCTTGAAAACTCTAAAAAACCCTGAAAACTCTAAAAAGCCCTAAAATATCTAAAGAGCTCTGAAAAATCTAAAGAGCTCTGAAAAACTCTAAAAAGCTCTGAAAAGGCTTTAAGTTAATTATATTTCGTAGCACTAGAATCTACTAGCCAGGGGATTCTTTAAACCCAACTGAAAGTAACTTAATTCTTTATAAATAATGATACTAACAAAATTCCCTATAATAATGAAGATTAGCTTTGAATGTTTCCTAAAAACCCTAAAAACACAAAAGAGCCCTGAAAGAGCTCTGAGAAACTCTAAAAATCTTAGGAAGACTCTTAAAAGCTTTGAAAAGCTTCAATTTAATTATACTCCGTAGCACTGAGATCTACAAGCTAGGATATTCGTTAAAGAATAATAATAACAAATCCCTACAATAGTGAAGATCAACTTTGAATGTTCTCTAAAAAGCCTCGAAAACTCTAAAAAAACCATGAAAACTCTGAAAAGTCCTAAAATATCTAAAGAGCTCTTAAAAACTCTAAAAAGCTCTGAAAAAGCTTTAAGTTAATTATATTTCGTAGCACTAGTATCTACTAACCAATGGATTTTTTAAACCCAACTAAAAATAACTTAATTCTTTATAAAGAATGAGACTAACAAAATTCCCCACAATAATGAAGATTATCTTTGATTGTTTCCTAAAAACCCTAAAAACACAAAAGAGCCCTGAAAGAGCTCTGAGAAACTCTAAAAAGCTCAGGAAGACTCTTAAAAGCTTTGAAAAGCTTCAATTTAATTATACTCCGTAGCACTGATATCTACAAGCTAGGAGATTCGTTAAAGAATGATAATAACAAATCCCTACAATAGTGAAGATCAACTTTGAATGTTCTCTAAAAAGCCTCGAAAACTCTAAAAAAACCCTGAAAACTCTAAAAAGTCCTAAAATATCTAAAGAGCTCTTAAAAACTCTAAAAAGCTCTGAAAAAGCTTTAAGTTAATTATATTTCGTAGCACTAGTATCTACTAACCAATGTATTTTTTAAACCCAACTAAAAATAACTTAATTCTTTATAAAGAATGAGACTAACAAAATTCCCCACAATAATGAAGATTATCTTTGATTGTTTCCTGAAAACCCTAAAAACACTAAAGAGCCTTGAAAGAGCTCTGAGAAACTCTAAAAAGCTCAGGAAGACTCTTAAAAGCTTTGAAAAGCTTCAATTTAATTATACTCTGTAGCACTGAGATCTACAAGCTAGGAGATTCATTAAATAATGATAATAAAAAGTCCCTACAATAGTGAAGATCAACTTTGAATGTTCTCTAAAAAGCATTGAAAACTCTAAAAAAACCTAAAAACTCTAAAAAGCTCTGAAAAATCTAAAGAGCTCTGAAAAATCTAAAGAGCTCTGAAAAACTCTAGAAAGCTCTGAAAAAGCTTTAAATTAATTATATTTCTTAGCACTAATATCTGCTAGCCAGGGTATTCTTTAAAGCCAACTGAAAGTAACTGAATTCTTTATAAAGAATGATACTAACAAAATTCCCAACAATAATGAAGATTATCTTTAAATGTTTCCTAAACACCGTGAAAACACTAAAGAGCCCTGAAAGAGCTTTATACTCCGTAGAACTGGGGTCTACAAGTTGGAAATTCATTAAAGAATGATAATAATAAATCCCTAAAAAAGTGAAGATCAACTTTAAATGTTCTCTAAAAAGCCTTGAAAACTCTAAAAAACCCTGAAAACTCTAAAAAGCCCTTAAATATCTTAAGAGCTCTGAAAAATCTAAAGAGCTCTGAAAAACTCTAAAAAGCTCTGAAAAAGCTTTAAGTTAATTATATTTCGTAGCACTAGTATCTACTAGCCAGGGGATTCTTTAAACCCAATAAAGTAACTTAATTCTTTATAAATAATGATACTAACAAAGTTCCCTATAATAATGAAGATTATCTTTGAATGTTTCCTAAAAACCCTAAAAACACTAAAGAGCCCTGAAAGAGCTCTGAGAAACTCTGAAAAGCTCAGGAAGACTCTTAAAAGCTTTGAAAATCTTAGATTTAATTATACTCTGTAGCAATGAGATCTACAAGCTAGGAGATTCGTTAAAGAATGATAATAACAAATCCCTACTATAGTGAAGATCAACTTTGAATGTTCTCTAAAAAGGCTCGAAAACTCTTAAAAACCCTGAAAACACCAAAAAGACCTAAAATATCTAAAGAAATCTGAAAAATCTAAAGAGATCTGAAAAAGTCTAAAAAGCTCTGAAAAAGCTTCAAGTTAATTATATTTCGTAGCACTAATATCTACTAGCAAGGGTATTCTTTAAAGTCAACTGAAAGTAACTGAATTCTTTATAAAGAATGATACTAACAAAATTCCCAACAATAATGAAGATTATCTTTAAATGTTTCCTAAACACCGTGAAAACACTAAAGAGCCCTGAAAGAGATTTATACTCCGTAGAACTGGGGTCTACAAGCTTGGAAATTCATTAAAGAATGATAATAATAAATCCATAAAAAAGTGAAGATCAACTTTGAATGTTCTCTAAAAAACCTTGAAAACTCTAAAAAACCCTGAAAACTCTAAAAAGCCTTAAAATGTCTAAAGATCTCTGAAAAATCTAAAGAGCTCTGAAAAACTCTTAAAAGCTCTGAAAAAGATTTAAGTTAATTATATTTCGTAGCACCAGTATCTACTAGCCAGGGGATTCTTTAAAGCCAACTGAAAGTAACTTATTTCTTTATATAGAATGATACTAACAAAATTCCATACGATAATAAAGATTATCTTTGAATGTTTCCTAAAAACACTAAAGAGCCCTGAAAGAGCTCTGAAAAACTCTAAAAAGCTAAGGAAGACTCCAACAAGCTTTGAAAAGCTTCAATTTAATTATACTTCGTAGCACTGGGATCTACAAGATAGGAGATCCGTTTAAGAATAATAATAACAAATCCCTACAATAGTGAAGTTCAACTTTGAATGTTCTCTAAAAAGCCTTGAAAACTCTAAAAAACCCTGAAAACTCTAAAAAGCCCTAATATATCTAAAGTGCTCTGAAAAATCTAAAGAGCTCTGAAAAACTTTAAAAAGCTCTGAAAAGGCTTTAAGTTAATTATATTTCGTAGCACCAGTATCTACTAGCCAGGGGATTCTTTAAACCAACTGAAAGTAACTAAATTCTTTATAAAGAATGATACTAACAAAATTCCCTACAATAATGAAGGTTATCTTTGAATGTTTCCTAAAAACCCTAAAAACACTAAAGAGCCCTGAAAGAGCTCTGAAAAACTCTAAAAAGCTAAGGAAGACTCCAACAAGCTTTGAAAAGCTTCAATTTAATTATACTTCGTAGCACTGGGATCTACAAGCTAGGAGATTCGTTTAAGAATAATAATAACAAATCCCTACAATAGTGAAGTTCAACTTTGAATGTTCTCTAAAAAGCCTTGAAAACTCTAAAAAACCCTGAAAACTCTAAAAAGCCCTAAAATATCTAAAGAGCTCTGAAAAATCTAAAGAGATCTGAAAACTCTAAAAAGCTCTGAAAAGGCTTTAAGTTAATTATATTTCGTAGCACCAGTATCTACTAGCCAGGGGATTCTTTAAACCAACTGAAAGTAACTTAATTCTTTATAAAGAATGATACTAACAAAATTCCCTACAATAATGAAGGTTATCTTTGAATGTTTCCTAAAAACACTAAAGAGCCCTGAAAGAACTCTGAGAAACTCTAAAAAGCTCAGGAAGACTCTTAAAAGCTTTGAAAAGATTAAATTTAATTATACTTCGTAGCACTGGGATCTACAAGCTAGGAGATTCGTCAAACAATGATAATAAAAAAACCCTACAATAGTGAAGATCAACTTTGAATGTTCTTTAAAAAGCCTTGAAAGCTCTAAAAAAACCCTGAAAACTCTCAAAAGCCCTAAAATATCTAAAGAGCTCTGAAAAACTCTAAAAAGGTCTGAAAAACTTTAAGTTAATTATATTTCGTAGCACTAGTATATATTACCCAGGGGATTCTTTAAACCCAACTGAAAGTAACTTAATTCTTTATAAAGAATGATACTAACAAAATTCCGTACAATAATGAAGATTATCTTTGAATGTTTCCTAAAAACCCTAAAAACACTAAAGAGCCCTGAAAGAGATCGGAGAAACTCTAAAAATCTCACGAAGACTCTTAAAAGCTTTGAAAAGCTTAAATTTAATTATACTCCGTAGCATTGAGATCTACAAGCAAGGAGATTCGATAAAGAATGATAATAACAAATCCCTACAATAGTGAAGATTAACTTTGAATGTTCTCTAAAAAGCCTTGAAAACTCTAAAAAATCCTGAAAACTCTTAAAAGCCCTTAAATATCTTAAGAGCTCTGAAAAATCTAAAGAGATCTGAAAAACTCTAAAAAGCTCTGAAAAGGCTTTAAGTTAATTATATTTCGTATCTACTAGACAGGGGATTCTTTAAACCCAACTGAAAGTAACTTATTTCTTTATAAAGAATGATACTAACAAAATTCCCTATAATAATGAAGATTATCTTTGAATGTTTCCTAAAAACCCTAAAAACACTAAAGAGCCCTGAAAGAGCTCTGAGAAACTCTAAAAAGCTCAGGAAGACTCTTAAAAGCTTTGAAAATCTTAAATTTAATTATACTTCGTAGCACTGGGATCTACAAGCTAGGAGATTCGTTAAAGAATGATAATAACAAATCCCTACAATAGTGAAGTTCAAGTTTGAATGTTCTCTAAAAAGCCTTGAAAACTCTAAAAAAACCCTGAAAACTCTAAAAAGCCCTAAAATATCTGAAGAGCTCTGAAAAACTCTAAAAAGTTCCGAGAAAAACTTTAAGTTAATTAAATTTCGTAGCACTAGTAGGGATTTTTTATAGAGTTTAAGATTATCTTTGAATGTTTCCTAAAAACCCTAAAAACACTAAAGAGCCCTGAAAGAGCTCTTAGAAACTCTAAAAAGCTCAGGAAGACTCTTAAAAGCTTTGAAAAGCTTCAATTTAATGATACTTCGTAGCACTGAGATCTACAAGCTAGGAGATTCGTAAAAGAATGATAATAACAAATTCCTACAATAGTGAAGATCAACTTTGAATGTTCTCTAAAAACCCCTGAAAACTCTAAAAACCCCTGAAAACTCTAAAAAGCCCTTAAATATCTTAAGATCTCTGAAAAATCTAAAGAGCTCTGAAAAACTCTAAAAAGCTCTGAAAAAGCTTTAAGTTAATTATATTTCGTAGCACTAGTATCTACTAGCCAGGGGATTCTTTAAACCCAATAAAGTAACTTAATTCTTTATAAATAATGATACTAACAAAGTTCCCTATAATAATGAAGATTATCTTTGAATGTTTCCTAAAAACCCTAAAAACACTAAAGAGCCCTGAAAGAGCTCTGAGAAACTCTGAAAAGCTCAGGAAGACTTTTAAAAGCTTTGAAAATCTTCAATTTAATTATACTCTGTAGCAATGAGATCTACAAGCTAGGAGATTCGTTAAAGAATGCTAATAACAAATGCCTACAATAGTGAAGATCAACTTTGAATGTTCTCTAAAAAGCCTTTAAAAACTCTAAAAAAAACCTGAAAACTCGAAAAAGCCCTAACATATCTAAAGAGCTCAGAAAAACTCTAACAAACTCTGAAAAAACGTTAAGTTAATTATATTACGTAGCACTAGAATCTACTAGCCAGGGGATTCTTTAAACCCAACTGAAAGTACTTAATTCTTTATAAAAAATGATACAAACAAAATTCCCTACAATAATGAAGATTATCTTTGATTGTTTCCTAAAAACCCTAAAAACACTAAAGAGCCCTGAAAGAGCTATAAGAAACTCTAAAAAGCTAAGGAAGACTCTTAAAAGATTTGAAAAGCTTAAATTTAATTATACTCCGTAGCACTGAGATCTACAAGCAAGGAGATTCGTTAAAGAATGATAATAACAAATCCCTACAATAGTGAAGATTAACTTTGAATGTTCTCTAAAAAGCCTTCAAAACTCTTAAAAGCCCTAAAATATCTAAAGGGCTCTGAAAAATCTAAAGAGCTTTGAAAAACTCTAAAAAGCTCTGGAAAAGCTTTAAGTTAATTATATTTTGTAGCACTAGTATCTACTAGCCAGGGGATTCTTTAAACCCAACTGAAAGTAACTTAATTCTTTATAAAGAATGATACTAACAAAATTCCCTATAATAATGAAAATTATCTTTGAATGTTTCCTAAAAACACTAAAAACACTAAAGAGCTCTGAGAAATTCTAAAAAGCTCAGGAAGACTCTTAAAAGCTTTGAAAAGCTTCAATTTAATTATCCTCCGTAGCACTGAGATCTACAAGCTAGGATATTCGTTAAAGAATGATAATAACAAATCCATACAATAGTGAAGATCAACTTTGAATGTTCTCTAAAAAGCCTTGAAAACTCTAAAAAACCCTGAAAACTCTAAAAAGCCCTAAACTATCTTAAGAGCTCTGAAAAATCTAAAGAGCTCTGAAAAACTCTAAAAAGCTCTAAAAAAGCTTTGAGTTAATTATATTTCGTAGCATCAGTATCTACTAGCCAGGGGATTCTTTAAATCAACTGAAAGTAACTTAATTCTTTATAAAGAATGATACTAACAAAATTCCCTACAATAATGAAGGTTATCTTTGAATGTTTCCTAAAAACACTAAAGAGCCCTCAAAGAACTCTGAGAAACTCTAAAAAGCTCAGTAAGACTCTTAAAAGCTTTGAAAAGCTTAAATTTAATTATATTGCGTAACACTGGGATCTACAAGCTAGGAGATTCGTCAAAGAATGATAATAACAAAACCCTACAATAGTAAAGATCAAATTTGAATGTTCTCTAAAAAGCCTTGAAAGCTCTAAAAAAACCCCGAAAACTCTCAAAATCCCTAAAATATCTAAAGAGCTCTGAAAAACTTTAAAAAGGTCTGAAAAACTTTTAAGTTAATTATATTTTGTAGCACTAGTATCTATTACCCAGGGGATTCTTTAAACCCAACTGAAAGTAACTTAATTCTTTATAAAGAATGATACTAACAAAATTCCGTATAATAATGAAGTTTATCTTTGAATGTTTCCTAAAAACCCTAAAAACACTAAAGAGCCCTGAAAGAGTTCGGAGAAACTCTAAAAAGCTCACGAAGACTGTTAAAAGCTTTGAAAAGCTTAAATTTAATTATACTCCGTAGCACTGAGATCTACAAGCAAGGAGATTCGTTAAAGAATGATAATAACAAATCCCTACAATAGTGAAGATTAACTTTGAATGTTCTCTAAAAAGCCTTGAAAACTCTAAAAAATCCTGAAAACTCTAAAAAGCCCTAAAATATCTAAAGAGCTCTGAAAAATCTAAAGAGCTCTCAAAAACTCTAAAAAGCTCTGAAAAGGCTTTAAGTTAATTATATTTCGTAGCACTAGTATCTACTAGACAGGGGATTCTTTAAACCCAACTGAAAGTAACTTAATTCTTTATAAAGAATGATACTAACAAAATTCCCAATAATAATGAAGATTATCTTTGAATGTTTCCTAAAAACACTAAAAACACTAAAGAACCCTGAAAGAGCTCTGAGAAACTCTAAAAAGCTCAAGAAGACTCTTAAAAGCTTTGAAAATATTAAATTTAATTATACTTCGTAGCACTGGGATCTACAAGCTAGGAGATTCGTTAAAGAATGATAATAACAAATCCCTACAATAGTGAAGTTCAACTTTGAATGTTCTCTAAAAAGCCTTGAAAACTCTAAAAAAAACCCCGAAAACTCTAAAAAGCCTTAAAATATCTAAAGAGCGCTGAAAAACTCTAAAAAGTTCCGAGAAAAACTTTAAGTTAATTAAATTTTGTAGCACTAGTAGGGATTTTTTTTTAGAGTTTAAGATTATCTTTGAATGTTCCCTAAAAACCCTAAAAACACTAAAGAGCCCTGAAAGTGCTCGGAGAAAGTCTAAAAAGCTTAGAAAGACTCTTAAGCTTTGAAAAGCTTAAATTTAATTATACTCCGTAGCACTGAGATCTACAAGCAAGGAGATTCGTAAAAGAATGATAATAACAAATCCCTACAATAGTGAAGATTAACATTGAATATTCTCTAATAAGCCTTGAAAACTCTAAAAAACCCTAAAATATCTAAAGAGCTCTGAAAAATCTAAAGAGCTCTGAAAAACTCTAAAAAGCTCTGAAAAGGCTTTAAGTTAATTATATTTCGTAGTACTAGTATCTACTAGCCAGGGGATTCTTTAAACCCAACTGAAAGTAACATAATTCTTTATAAAGAATGATACTAACAAGTAGAGCTGGCAAACGGGCGGGTCGGGGCTGGCTTGTTACGGGTTACACGGGTTCGGGTTAACACGGGTTAAAACCCGCGGGTCGATATTCTTCACGGGTGATCATTTCTTCAACCCGCACCCGTAACGGGTAAAGCTTTCGGGTTCAGGGGTTAACCCGACTTGTTTAATTAAAAATAAAATTATAATTTCATTAAGTTAATTTTGTTGTGGATGTAGTCCAGTTAACAAAATGTATAATTTTTGCAGAAAGAGTAGAATTACAATTAGAATTAGGAGAAGTAAATAATGGTAGAGCAATGCCTGCTTTCAGTTGTAGATTGAGTTTCGTACATCAGGAAAGAAAGTATAGTCATGTCTAGAATATAGGAGGGGAAGACATCAAGTGAGTATCGTCTAATGTAGTCCAATTTATGACTACTCTCCATTGTCTACCCCCATGTCCTGAGAGATTGGATTAACTTGTTAATGAGCATAAAAACAACTCAAGTTTACCACCACTACCACCAAAAAGTAATTCTCCTGCATTAATCAAAACAACTCCACAAATCATTCCTCCGCAGACTCTTAGAAGAAGAAGTAGTAAAGGAATGTCTATTGATCATGAAAATTACCAACAGCAATCAATAAAATTTACAGCCACCACAACGAATTAGAAATCCTAATAGTGAGTCTCCTCAATTTGGAGGAGGAGGAGGAGGTACTGATGAATTTGTAAGACGTGCTTCAAATGATTCTTTTAAGAGGAACTCAAATTATTCATCTAAGAAGAACTCAACTACTTTTTTGAGGTCTAAGACAGTGAAATCAAGATTAATGGATCCACCAGCGGATATAATGAAATCAGGGAGAGTAACAGCAAAATCAGTGCAACCAAGATCTGGGTTTATAACAGGAGGCCGTAAATCGTCAGCAAATGATGAATATAGTGATGAAGATAGAGAAAAGAAAAACCAGAAAAGAAAGAGCATAAGAAGAAAAAAGAGAGATAAAAAAGAAAGATATCTCTTCATTTAGTTTTAGGGTTTCTCCTTTTATACCTTAATCGTGTGGATGTGATTAACCCTAGATAAACTGACGGACAAGATTATAAAAAATTTACTAATTAGTTATTGTGGACGGGTTTACGGGTTGTACCCGCGGTTTCACGGGCCGGGACGGGTTAACCCGTTTATTCACAAGCCGGCATTTCTGCAACCCGAACCCGGCTTGTTTAGAAACCAGCCGAGCCGGGTTCGGGTTTTTACGGGTCGGGCACGGGTTAACCCGCGGGTTTCAGCTTGTTTGCCAGCTCTACTAACAAGATTCCCTATAATAATGAAGATTATCTTTGAATGTTTCCTAAAAACCCTAAAAACACTAAAGAGCCCTGAAAGAGCTCTGAGAAACTCTGAAAAGCTCAGGAAGACTCTTAAAAGCTTTGAAAAGCTTCAATTTAATTATACTCTGTAGCAATGAGATCTACAAGCTAGGAGATTCGTTAAAGAATGATAATAACAAATCCCTACAATAGTGAAGATCAACTTTGAATGTTCTCTAAAAAGGCTCGAAAACTCTAAAAAACCCTGAAAACACCAAAAAGACCTAAAATATTTAAAGAGTTCTGAAAAATCTAAAGAGCTCTGAAAAACTCTAAAAAGCTCTGAAAAAGCTTTAAGTTAATTATATTTCGTAGTACTAGTATCTACTAGCCAGGGGATTCTTTAAACCCAACTAAAAGTAACTTAATTCTTTATAAAGAATGATACTAACAAAATTCCCTATAATAATGAAGATTATCTTTGAATGTTTCCTAAAAACCCTAAAAACACTAAAGAGCCTTGAAAGAGCTCTGAGAAACTCTGAAAAGCTCAGGAAGACTCTCAAAAGCTTTGAAAAGCTTCAATTTAATGATACTCCGTAGCAATGAGATCTACAAGCTAGGAGATTCGTTAAGAATGATAATAACAAATCCCTACAATAGTGAAGATCAACTTTGAATGTTCTCTAAAAAGCCTTAAAAAGTCTAAAAAAACCTAAAAACTCTAAAAAACCCTAAAAACTCTAAAGAGCTTTGAAAAATCTAAAGAGCTCTGAAAAACTCTAAAAAGCTCTGAAAAAGCTTTAAGTTAATTATATTTCGTAGCACTAGTATATACTAGCCAGGGGATTCTTTAACCCCAACTGAAAGTAACTTAATTATTTAAAGAATGATACTAACAAAATTCCCTATAATAATGAAGATTATCTTTGAATGTTTCCTAAAAACCCTAAAAACACTAAAGAGCCCTGAAGAGCTTTGAGAAACTCTAAAAAGCTCAGGAAGACTCTTAAAAGTTTTGAAAAGCTTAAATTTAATTATACTTCGTAGCACTGGGATCTACAAGCTAGGAGATTCGTTAAAGAATGCTAATAACAAATCCCTACAATAGTGAAGATCAACTTTGAACGTTCTCTAAAGAGCCTTTAAAAACTCTAAAAAAAACCCTGAAAACTCGAAAAAGCCCTAAAATATCTAAAGAGCTCAGAAAAACTCTAAAAAACTCTGAAAAAACTTTAAGTTAATTATATTACGTAGCACTAGAATCTACTAGCCTGGGGATTCTTTAAACCCAAATGAAAGTAACTTAATTCTTTATAAAGAATGATACAAACAAAATACCCTTCAATAATGAAAGTAACCACAGTCATGAGACGGACCAAATACCAAAAGCCAGACTAAAAACCAAAAAAATTTGGTATTTTGGGTGACCCAAGCGCAGTGGGATAACACCAAATTTGGTGAAGCGTAACTTACACTAACGCCCGATGCCAGACGTAACTTATACTCACGTCTGTTGATGAAGCGGATTTTTATTATGCGTTTGAATGAAACGGAGGTATAATGCCCGCTTGATTGAGGCGCAGGTATAACTAACGCCGGATATGGGACGGCGATGGAAAGTGCGTCTACTGGGACGGAGATGAAAAGTGCGTATCACTCGTGCGGAGATATAAAGTGCGTATGTTTCGGGCGTTAATGGATTATGCGTATGTTTCGGGCGTTAATGGATTATGCGTCTGGGTGAGACGTTTATAGAAGAAGTGTCTGAGTGGAGCGTGCATTTAAGAAGCGTCTGGTTGGGGCGTTTAAAGAAGGAGCGTCTGAGTGGGACGTTTGTAATACCTGTGTCTATGTGGGACGTTTGTAATACGTGCGTGTGAGAGGGACGGTTGTAATACGTGCGTCTGAGTGGGACGTCTGTAATACATGCGTCTGAATCAAGCGTTTGTAATACGTGCGTCTGAGTGAGACGTGAACGGAAAATCCGTCTGGATATAGACGTGATTATCTCTTCTTCTCCTCCTCCTTTTACATAAACATTTTTTACAGAAGAAAAAAAAAAAGACGAAAACAGACGAAAAATCTAGGGCAAAACCTAAATCGAATGTGACGGAAATTTGATTGGGTGCGCCTCACTCATACGCCCATAAAACATGCGTCTCACTCATACGCCCATAAAACATGCGTCTCACACAGACGTTAATAATACGTCCGTCTCCCGCATACGGTCATAATACATGCGCCCGGACCAGGCGCTTTTAGTAACTGCGTCCAAACCAGGCGTTTTTAATAACTGCGTCTGCTATGGGGCGTAGGTTTTATCTACGTATGGCCCGGCGGTGTTTATAATAACGCCTAACTCAAACGCTCTATATACATCCGTCCCATTATCATACGTTATTTATACGTACGCCCGATGTGGAGCGTCCACTACACTTCCGTCTGAAATCATACGCCCACTATACTTCCGTCCCACTATTAATCATTTTAGTCTGGGTTGGCGACCACATTTGGTCGCAAACCCTAATTAACTGGACTAAATATGGTTTTAGTCAGTACCACTGCGGCTGAATTTGGGACCAAATTTGGGTATAGTCCCCAAATTTGGTCATGACTGTGGTTGCTCTAAAAACCCTAAAGATCCCTGAAAGAGCTATAAGAAACTCTAAAAAGCTAAGGAAGACTCTTAAAAGATTTGAAAAGCTTAAATTTAATTATACTCCGTAGCACTGAGATCTACAAGCAAGGAGATTCGTTAAAGAATGATAATAACAAATCCCTACAATAGTGAAGATTAACTTTGAATGTTCTCTTAAAAGCCTTCAAAACTCTAAAAAGCCCTAAAATATCCAAAGAGCTCTGAAAAATCTAAAGAGCTTTGAAAAACTCTAAAAAGCTCTAGAAAAGCTTTAAGTTAATTATATTTTGTAGCACTAGTATCTACTACCCAGGGGATTCTTTAAACCCAACTGAAAGTAACTTAATTCTTTATAAAGAATGATACTAACAAAATTCCCTATAATAATGAAAATTATCTTTGAATGTTTCCTAAAAACACTAAAGAGCCCTGAAAGAGCTCTGAGAAACTCTAAAAAGCTCAGGAAGACTCTTAAAAGCTTTGAAAAGCTTCAATTTAATTATACTCCGTAGCACTGAGATCTACAAGCTAGGAGATTCGTTAAAGAATGATAATAACAAATCCCTACAATAGTGAAGATCAACTTTGAATGTTCTCTAAAAAGCCTTGAAAACTCTAAGAAACCCTGAAAACTCTAAAAAGCCCTAAAATATCTTAAGAGCTCTGAAAAATCTAAAGAGCTCTGAAAAACTCTAAAAAGCTCTGAAAAAGCTTTAAGTTAATTATATTTCGTAGCACTAGTATCTACTAGCCAGTGGATTCTTTAAACCCAACTGAAAGTAACTTAATTATTTGTAAAGAATGATACTAACAAAATTCCCTATAATAATGAAGATTATCTTTGAATGTTTCCTAAAAACCCTAAAGAGCTCTGAAAGAGCTCTGAGATACTCTAAAAAGCTCAGGAAGAATCTTAAAAGCTTTGAAAAGCTTAAACTTAATTATACTGCGTAGGACTGGGATCTACAAGCTAGGAGATTTTTTAAAGAATGATAATAACAAATCCCTACAATAGTGAAGATCAACTTTGAATGTTCTCTAAAAAGCCTTGAAAACTCTAAAAAAACCCTGAAAACTCTAAAAAGACCTAAAATATCTAAAGAGCTCTGAAAAAGGTCTGAAAAAACTTTAAGTTAATTATATTTCGTAGCATTGGTATCTATTAGCCAGGGGATTCTTTAAACCCAACTGAAAGTAACTTAATTCTCTATAAATAATGATACTAACAAAATTCCCTACAATAATGAAGATTATCTTTGAATGTTTCCTAAAAACCCTAAAAACACTAAAGAGCCCTGAAAGAGCTCTCAGAAACTCTAAAAAGCTCAGGAAGACTCTTAAAAGCTTTGAAAAGCTTAAATTTAATTATACTCCATAGCACTGAGATCTACAAGCAAGGAGATTCGTTAAAGAATGATAATAACAAATCCCTATGATCGTTGTCGTATGCGTCAAAAATAAATTACACTTTCTAACTACTCAAAATATATAATATAGCAAGGGTAAGAAAGGATCGTTCCCACAGAGAGGACTAGGTTGTCAATATGTTTCGGTTTCTTATATAGAACAAGGGGGACTTCTGATTTTTATAAAAGTAAAATTATACTAAAAACAAATAAGTAAATCAAGCAGGCAAATCAAAGATTAGAAAATATTGGATAAAGGTTTTATCTTCATTTGTATACAAGTTTTGAATGTATGACTAGAATTCATATTTAATCTCACTATTACCAAAAGCCCTAGATTATCAAGAGAGCAAGTTACTCCGTAAATTTCTTAAGTCATCAACAAACACATTAGAGCTGTGAATGTGAATTCTACCTAAAGAATAACCTAATATGGAGAGAAAATATTTCTTAAGTTATCAAGAGAGCAAGTTACTCCGTAGAAATCAAACGATAATATGGAGAGAAAATATTTCATAAAATCAACAACTTGGTTTCCAAAATCCAACAACATCTTTAACCAATAAAAATAAATCAAAAAAACATATTAATGGAGTTCATGAAAAGGAGAAATAAATCTATCATGTTCACAAACCCTAGAATGCAAGTAGAAGTCTCCCTCACGGAGATATTAGGTTTTGAGAAAGAATTTACTATTTATATGCTTCTCCAACCAAAAGGATACTCCTTCCACAATTAGTCTTCTCAAAACCCAACTCAAAGTAGTCCACCAAACCCGTGTGAGGAATACCCATACAAAATTCTCTGTCCAAAACTGGGCGCCGGCATTTGTTGACGTCATCGTCGGGTTGCTGACATCATCACCGGAATCCGACCACCGTGAAATTGTCTCTGTCTACTGAAACTTTCAGCAACTCACTATCCCTATCTGCAGTTCATACACTCACAATTCAGATCCATACATCACAAATGGACCATGTAAACCAATTCTTCAATTCTTGCGAAAACGTGCCCAAAAGCGTGCTCGTAGCTCATATGTGCTACGGCCGACTCTTGCACCCAACACACTCTACCTTTATGATTCAGTGAAACATTACAATCCCCGCTTTCGGTTCCAAAATCCGGCAACTGGAACTAGTACCACCGGTTCGCCATTCTCGCTCACTTTTCGCACTAATTTCTGCAGCTGGTTGCACATTCGGTTTCTATTTCACATCTCAGGTCATAAATATCATTCATTCCAACCACCTCATGCTATACTTCCATGCAACCTAATCATTCATCTAGTCACGGCTCATTCATTCAGTTCGTGCAATCCTTTCTGCTCCGTTTCAACTGCTGCAACCATGGCAACCACCTAACTCAGTTGCAATGTCCTTCTCTCCCTGTATAAAAGCAGAACCACCACCTGCAACTTACAATGGCATACACAACAACAACTCAACTTCATCTACCGTATTACTGATATTCAACATCACCATTACTTACACACAACCCATCAGTTACAATTAACTACAAAGGAAACAACACACTTCATACTCAGGCTACAGATTCAAGCCTCCATATTGCTGCCACTTCTGAACCTCAGTACCACTTCCTTTTCTGCCTGCCAGTTGTTCAACTTCAGTCACCACTCTTCCCAGCATCAGATAAAGCATTCTATCAAAGCCATCTTCCTGCACTTGCATCGTTGCTATTGTAATAACTCAGTAACACCACCTCAGCTCAATGTTGGTGTTCAATTTCTTCTCTATCTTCTTAATTTCATCTCACTGCACCATCTCAGTCAAAATCCATCATTTCTTATTCTTTCTTTCTCCATTTCCTGCACTATGAACGCTTGGTACTCAAATGCAATGCCCAGAACTATTTACTGCATTCCTTGTTGCTCCATATCTTCTTTATGTTCTTCCACCAACTTCATGTGCCAACAGTTCATCTCATGCCTGCTCAATTCCTTCCTGCATTACACAATTAAGCTTCAAGTCCACCTGCAATTTCATACAATCATTGTCTCAACAGCCTAACACATACATCTAAGCTTCTTTTGTAGCTTCTCAGCCAACAACACCACCAATACCATCACATTAATTCTTAGGTTCATCTCAGTCTTATCCACCATGTCCCTGCAATACTTCTTAGCTTCGACTGCTCAAGTGACATACCACCAATACCAGTTGCTCAAGACCCATCTCCTGCAATTCATTAGTACCAGCCACAACCAACTCCTTCATTCCATTTACTTCATCGCAGCATCAGCAACTCTGCAGTCAACCATTCACCACTGCCTTTTCAGTTCAGCTGCAACACAGACTTGTTCTTATTCCCTGTTTACACAACACTACCATCTCAATCCACAAATCCATTTCCAATTTCCATCACTGCTTCAGTTCTCAGTGTAGCTGCTATATCTTGCTTTGAATCTCCAGCCCTCCTGCAAATCATTGCAACCACCAGCATCATGACCCGCAATTGCATTCATACACATTCTTTGTAATTCAATCCATACACAGGTTCCATTTCTACCCCATATGCATCAGCAACACACACATCTTAGACTGCCATCGAACTCACTATCTCTTGTTGCCTCCATAAAACTCAATCCCACTTGACACTCGCCTCAATTCAGCATCTGAGCTTGAAACTCAATTTCTGCTCAGTCTTGTTCATCTTTCTTCATCTGTTGCTGCTCTGATTCATTAAACCAACATCAACACCTCCGGAACCAACAACAAACAATAATTCGAATCCAGTAATCTTGCCAACTTCCATATTTCCTTAGTCTTCAAATCTTGAGAACAAATCCCATCGATCCATGGCAAGCACAACCAAACCCTAACTTCACCAGATCCCCTTTTAATTCTTCAACAGCTGAGAACGAAAGAAAGAAATCCTTTGAGGTTCTCAATTTCATTTTTCCATCTCTGTGTTCATGATTCCTCTCTCAATCTCCATGAAAATCTACAACCATTTTCTCTCTGGTTTCTGAATTCCTTTCTCAGACAGCAGCCGCACACTCAAAACAAATGATTGAGTTTTTCTCCCGATTCTTGGATTGGTAATGGCTGAACTTATACAAAACACCCAGAAATAGGATAAGGGTTGCCAAGGTGATATTTGTCCTGTCAGTTTCGGAGAACTGACTGTCCATTCTGTTCTTGCTCAACTGTCAGTTGCGCGGAACTGACAGTTCATTTCTCGCCTCCTTGCTAATCTTAGCTGGCTCCAAGTTTCGCCCGCCTGTGAATTGATCTTTTTGTCCTTTTTGCTCCAAATGAACGCTTTCTTCTTCTTTTGATATAAATGACTCCAACGTACCTAAACACTCAAAAGAAAACATAAGATACATATTTTACAAGAAAACTAAGAAAAGAAAGCATAATTAATAGATAAATATTAAGGTGTTTTAGACACCTATCAAATTCCCCCACACTTAGACTTTGCTAGTCCTCGAGAAAATCAAACAAAACTAATTCTAACATACATACAACTCCGTGTCATCGAGAATATGGTTACTCCTAGCATGAATAACAGACCTTTGAATCCCTGGGTGTCCCTAGTGGACGAGTTATAGTCTCGTGAGGGATTACTAGAGATATACCCACAAAACCTATTTTTCCAACTTACTAGTTCTCTGAAATAATAGCTTCCGACGCGCTAAGAAGACATAGAAATTTTGCACACTAGTCATAAGAAGTTAGACACATATATGAACACAATCTCATCCTTAAAAGTTGAGAGAGAAATAATCATCCCTTCTCGAAAGAAATTCAGGTTCGGAGTGATCAAAAGTCTCGACTCTTCCTCACAAGAAAGGGTTTTATGAAGTTGCTCTCAATAATGTATAGCTTTTTTATGGGTCACACATGTGTCCAGGTAGGAATGAAGAGAGAATCCTGCAACACGTTGAATGGTAGGAAGGCAAAACCCTCTGAATTGTTTTGAAAACCCACATCTTTTATCATTTTTGAAAACCCATTTTTCTGACGATCTCTAAGAAAGGAAATCAACCACTTAACGAAGGTGGGAATATGCTTACTTACCTCGTTATCAGTTCGACGTGCAGTTAGCACCACTCTCACAGCATCCATAGAAACGTCTTCGGTCTTCAATCGGTGTCTTCATCTTCGTCTTCGGCCTTCAACTCTTGATGATAACTCTTGAACTTCGTAGTATCTTGACAATGTAACTCTTTTTCTTCAAATCGTTGTTGCTTGAAACTTCATTATGAATTTATCTTCTTTCCATTGGCTTTATTGAAAGAACAAAACTGAAAACAAAGAAAAATATATTACAAACATTTTTCTTGTCTCTTTTTTTTTCTTTTTTCTATTTTTTTAATTGAGACAAGAAAAATAAAACAAATACAAAATGAAAACAAAACAAAACAAAATAATGAAACTAACAAAATTTTCTCTTGTCTTTTTTTTTTCAATCTTTTTTGTTTTTTTTTTTCTTCATTTTTTTCATGAGACAAGATAAATAAACATAAACTGAAAATAAAAATAAAATATATAAGTACAAATGGCCATGGTATAAGTACTTTACCGCATGATTCTTCAAAACTTGTATGTATCGATATCATAAACTTCTTGAATTCTCATCTTGATAATCTTCTCTCTTGTACAATAGTCTTCAACTCGTAAGAGTTCTGCTCCTTATCTTGTTGCTTTACTTAAATCTGAAATCTGCTCATTTCTGTACCGTTGCTTGTAAACCTTGAACGTCTTCAACTTTCCTTCGAATTTGTGATGCTCCTCTTTTTGATGATGATGGTGTTTCTATGGACCTGTTGGTGTAGAGAGAGATAAAGTGGATGGTGCTAACTGCGAACAAGAATACAAGTGGTATGTAAATTAGCAATTCGATGTCACCATCATGATTGATAAAATAGCATTCAAGAGATCAAAATAGTGCTTCTATTGGTGGGACGTTGGATAGCTCACCATTCTACCCGAAGTTTACGTACGGTGACACACACTCTAAAAGCACAAATTTAGACACGTACAAAAAGTGAAGGTTGGTGCCTCTCATGATGTAACATGGGTAGTCTCCATTATAGGGGATCACAACTCTAATACCGGATTCAGTCTGCACCTTATTTGCCACTGACATGGTTAAATCGAACTTTAACTCTCATACAAGTAAGAAACACGATCATGTTCTCTGTCATCTCTAAGTTCAGTCACTCTTATGAGAATCTCGATGTAATCTTAGCGACATGTATACTATGTGACTCTAAACTAACTACAAGTTGGAGTTTTATTTATTATTATTTTACACAAAAGTTGAAAAATTTATGAAAAATTTACAATGCAAATGCTTAACCACTCTCCCACACTTAAACTTTACATTGTCCTCAATGTAAATTGAATCGTCCAAAGAAAGTCAAGGTGGGAAATCTTATTATGATATGCGACAAGAAAAAGTAAATACAAGACAAAAATAAATAAATTAAAAGATAAGATATTCAAAACCAATGGGTGGCCTCCCATGCAGCGCTTGGTTTAAAGTCGTCATCCCGACTATATCCTTGCAAGATTCATTCCCCATATACCAACAATCTGAAAAGTTGAGGATCCTTCCATAGAACCTGTTTTGTAAACACTAGCTTCACACAAATATTAGTATGATAAAACAGAAGTGAAGCTATTAGTAACCAATATAAGCTTCCCCCAAACTTATTCTTTTCCACACTTGGAAGTGTATAAAGAATATAAAAATCAGGAACTATGGTTTCTTCTTTGCAAACATCCATAGTAAGAGAATCAAATGTTTCTAATGGCGGATATCGAGAAACAAAGTCATTTAACAATATTCTCGAAACACATAAATTCAAGCCAATAAGAGGTAAAGAAGAAGAAACAATATGCAAAGGGTTAGCCAAACCTTGCACTATCTCTTGTAACACGGAATCCTCTTCATCCTTGAAAAATTCAAGTGAATTATTCACCTCTTGCATATCATGGTCCTCTATAAAATATTGCGACCATTCTTCATCCGTTTCTTCCTTAACCAAAGTCTCGACATAAACATCATCACTACAATCATATGCAAGCTCAATTGGGTCTTCCAAAATATTGGTCATACCGGTTTCATTTTCAACATACTCATCATCATTAGACACAAACCTTGTTGCAAAGTTCTGTAAAACACTAGTTTCATCATACTCAAGTACCTTTTGAATAGGTGTTTGATCATTATAAAGATCAAGAGTTGAGTCAACTACACTAATGTCATCAAATATATCCAAAGGTTGGTCCTTTTCAACACAATCATATTCGTTTTCATTTTCAGACTCACCGTAATAAGAATCATCATCAGTTTCCCAACCTTTATCACGACGTCGTTTAAGTTCCATACGAATGGTCCTACTAATTTCATCGACAAGCTCTTCCGAGGCTCCATCATTTTCCAACTTGTATAGTTTCTGTGCAAGTTTCCTGACTTTCACACGCTTACCACTATTAACTACAATGGGTTCTCTTTCCCATGACTCTTCCCTTTGAATGGGTGAATGATCATAACTACGATCTGGAGTCGGGTAAGAAAAAGTGTTGCAAAAATTGGTTTGTGCGACGTTCTCTCTATCACGGTCAAGTTGGTATAGTCTTTGTTGCATGTCTTGCAATCCATTCATAATCTGCACACAACTCGAATGAAGCCAATTAGAAGTAGAATTATCCCACCTTGGTGCTTGACTTACATACCCACTACAAGGTTGTTGTTGGTATGTATGAAAATCACCGTAAGGTTGTCTAGGATATGCATCATAGCCAATAAATTGGTTTTGATTGTATTCCATAGATGGTGGGTAATTGTGAGGAGGTTGAAAACCGTATCCGTTGTTCCAATATGCTCCTTCCATAAAATTGGTACTTGAAACAAGAGTTCTCAAAACAAGGTTAAAAACCAGAAAATAAGAAAAATAAAACAAAAACAAAAAAATAAGAAACCAAAAACAAGTGACAACCGCTGCCTCCCCGGCAGCGGCGCCAAAATTTGATCGCTGTCGTATGCGTCAAAAATAAATTACACTTTCTCACTACTCAAAATACATAATATAGCAAGGGTAAGAAAGGATCGTTCCCACAGAGAGGACTAGGTTGTCAATATGTTTCGGTTTCTTATATAGAACAAGGGGGATTTTTGATTTTTATAAAAGTAAAATTATACTAAAAGCAAATAAGTAAATCAAGCACGCAAATCAAAGATGAAAAAATATTGGATAAAGGTTTCATCTTCATTTGTAAACAAGTTTTGAATGTATGACTAGAATTCATATTTAATCTCACTATTATCAAAAGCCCTAGAGTATCAAGAGAGCAAGTTACTCCGTAAATTTCCCAAGTCATCAACAAACACATTAGAGTTGCGAATGTGAATTCTACCTAAAGAATAACCTAACGCCTTGCGCTAATTAAGTTCAATTCCTAGGAGCATTAAGTTTCGGAAATAGGCTAATCAATGAAGTTGAAATACATTGCGCAAACAATTCGAACAAAGGTCAATTTCTATATATGATTAGAAGAAAGTATCACTACAATCCGTAGTCATATCATGCTACTCATATTCAAGGTCATCGCTTGATGAAAACCCTAAACTAGCTATAGATATGGATGTGAGTTCAATTAATTCTAGACTTAACTAAACAAACATTCAATCATATTGCAATACATCAATCATGCAATTATTATGAGCAGTGGAAATCAAACGATAATATGGAGAGAAAACTATTTCATAAAATCAACAACTTGGTTTCCAAAATCCAACTACATCTTTAACCAATAAAACTTAATCAAGCAAACATATTAATTAATGGATTTCATGAAAAGGAGAAATAAATCTATCATGTTCACAAACCCTAGAATGCAAGTAGAAGTCTCCCTCACGGAGATATTAGGTTTTGAGAAAGAATTTACTATTTATATGCTTCTCCAACCAAAAGGATACTCCTTCCACAATTAGTCTTCTCAAAACCCAACTCCAAATAGTCCACCAAGCCCGTGTGAGGAAAACCCATACGAAATTGGGAAAACTACATCCACACCCATTTTTACACATTTTTACACTGTGAAACCCAAGGGCGTAAAACCTCATGGGCGCACCCATTTCCTCGTCAAAAATTTATATGAGACCCATAATTCTGAAATTTTGTTTCTTAGTTTTTTTAAAGGCCAAAATACCCTTTTCTTCAAGAGACTGATAGAGTGAAGTGAAAAGAAAAAACTGATGAACTCCGATTCTTCGTTTTTCAGATTTGGATCTTTCAAATCTTTCTCTAGACCACGAAAATACCTTTCTCTTTGTTAATTTTTTCCCAATCTTTCTTTGAGTAATCCTCTCAATAAAACTACGTTTTCTGCCTCAAAATCTCTGGTTTAATATGGGGATTTTGGGTTTCTGGATATTATTCGAGAAGAAAGAAGAAACTAATATTGAAGTTGCAAAATGGAAGAAGAGTCTTGTGGTATTTTCATATCATCGGAATTACTATGTACATCAAATGAGGAGGGGAACCACATCAGTAGCAGGAGCAGCAGTAGTAGATCAGAAGAGAGTCAACGCTCCTTTCTGGTCTTGGATTTATAATTGGGATATATGGTAAGTGCTTAATTATCCATATTCTAATTTCAATTTCAATGTTGGTACAATTTTGATGTGGATCTATCATTTTTGATCTATGGTTATCAGTAATTGGGTCGAATTTTTGTTCATGTATCTTGGATGAGTCAAGAGATTCTCTTTTGGCATGAAAAATGACTTGATGTTATTATTTGAACTAGTATATATGGTTTTCTGTCTATTGTATGTGTTTAATCTGTAAAAATTAGAGAATTTTCATAAAACAGGAGAGTAAGTCAGTTAAATGTATGAATTATTCATCTCATTTTGAACTCACTCCATAATTGAATGTGATTGTGCACTTGGCTGTTAAATGTCCTGACTAAGATATGTTATTTGAACTACAGATGTATCAGACCCCACGTCCATATCCCATTAGCATTTCCTTGTCAAACTCTGGTTGCTGAAAGAGTCTACTCTCAATAATCTCTTGGATATATTAGGAATATTTGGGAGAGGTAGTGTTTGAGGAGCTACTATAGAGAAACTAGTGGTCCAACAACAAATGAAAGTGTATTTGGAGCAAGGGAGAGTGTGAAAGCAACATGGGACAAGTGACATCAACTCACCTATTTTTCTCGCAACAAATTGATTTTACCAAAGAAAGTATTTCTTTTCCACGCTTATTAAATCATACGGTAGATGGAGTTTCCTAAATAATCTTGAGCATCGACACAAAAACTTACAGGAGCTAAGAAATTTTAGGTTTGATGAAATTTCTATCATGGTTAATTTTTTAAAGGGGACATGGGGAGTTACACTTGAAACATGAGATGATGGATTCTAATGAGCATTTTTTTTTTTATTGATTGCAGTGAGCATATCGGTGGTCTTTCCATCCCACTTTCAACATATGTTATTGAATGTGACTGCTCTTGACTGTCAAATTTCTTGTTTATTGACACTGTTCTGGTGAAGAAGAAGATGAGAGAAAGTGTTGATGGTGATGTTAACTAGATCTTTCCTAGTGGTGGAGGTTGTATGAAATGAACTGGTAGTGGTGAATGGGGACAGGGTTCTGGTGCTGAAGTTTGCGGGGAACAAATGAGTGGTGATGGATGTGAACCAGAAAAGGTAACGTTGGCGGAAGAAGAGAGTTTGGGTAGTAAGTAAGACTACTGTTTCGTTTCTTATGAGTCCGCACTTCATAGATTATATGTGATCTTGAGTTTGTTATAAAGAGAGTGAAATGGTTCTGATGAGAACAAAGGACTTGAATAAGGAATTTGTAGCTTGGCTAAGTGGCTGGTTCTTACTGTGAAATGTTGTTCTCGATCAAGAAATGATGTGCAACAACAAAGTTAGGTTCTGAAATATGCTGAAATTGGCTGATGCAACATTGTTAATTGAATGATTTGGGAATTATGTGTTGCCTGAATTGGTTGAACATATAGGGGTTTTGGAGTGAGATGGTCTAATTTGGAATTATTTTATTCGGTAGCAGAAAGTGCTTAGGAAGACAGAAATGAAAAGGTGGTATTGTTTCGTCCAAATTCCTATCTCATTTTTGTTTATTATTGCAATATTTGCTGCGAATTGACAGGTTTCAAGGTACTATGTATCTTCTCCATGCCATTGCTTGTATATTTGTTTAGACATGCTTGAAACATTTTCGACAACTAGTTTATGCTGTTAGACTGTAAGGAAATTGAGGGATCTCTGTTATTGCCTCGTACAACAAATGCAATTTTTAGTTTAGTGCAATTGTTAAATTCAAGGTTGAGTGCAGATTGAGAATTGAATTTTTTTTCTTGCAGACTATAATGGTGGCTGGTAGTGACACTTTAACGGTTGCTTGGTGGCAGGTAGTGACACTCTAAAGGTTGTTGTTCATGCCTTTGATTGTCTTTTTTATTTCATATTTCTTATAGTTTTCATATTGTAATTGCAAGACTTGTCATCTTTTGCAATTAAAGAATTCTTGCAAGATAATATTTTTGTAGTGGCTGCATAATTTTTATGCAACTACAAAAATGTCTTCATAACCTGTTGTGCATTCAAAAAAAAAGTTGCATGACGCATTATACAGTCACATTTTTTGTTGGCACTGATATAAAATTGACCGCATGATCTGTTATGCATCTATAATTTTTTTTGCATAATCTGTTATGCATCGAAAAAAGTTGGTGCATAACCTGTTATGCATCTGAGAAAATGGATGCATAATGCATTTTGCATTAACTTTTTCTAAATCAACCAAAAAAAGGTTGCATAACTCGTTAGACAGCTGCAAACATGGGTGCATGACCTATTATGCAGTCATTTTCTTGACCGCATAGCATACTTATGCAACCGCTGTTTTGTTAGTACTAAAAATAAAAAAAATTGCTTCATAATTTTTTAAACATAACAAGTAATGCAACCTAAAAATGACTGCATAATCTGTTATGCAGCTGCGAAAGTGCTTGCATAACCTGTTATGCTTTCGAAAAATGGTTACATAATGTTATGCAGACACTTTTTTGTTAACGCTGAAATAGGAAAATGACTGCATAATCTGTTACGCAGCAATAATAATGGATGCATTACTTGTTATGCACCCGAGAAAATAGATGCATAAGTTATTATGCATCAGAAAAGATGGCTGCGTAATTCATTTATGCTAGTTAACACTTAAATCAACAAAAGAAAAATAGTTGCATAACCTATTATGCAGCTATAAAAAGTTATTGCATTACCTATTATGCAATCAAAAAAATAACTGCATAATTTGTTATTCATTTCTTTTTTGTCGAAATGTTAATTTTTAGATTTATACAAGTTTTTAGTGGTGCATAATCAAATTAGTGGATGCATGAACCAAAATATGGTTGCACAATGCGTTATGCGTCTTTTGTTTTGACTACATAATGTGTCATGCATCATTTTTTTTGTTAGAATGTTATTTTTAGGCATATACATCGTTTTAGTGGTTGCACAACCTAACTAGTTGATGCATAAACCAAAATATGGTTGCATAATTTGTGATGCATTCTTTGTGGTATCTGCATAATGTGTTATGCATCCTTTATGGTGGCTGCATAATGGTGGTGTATCAAGTTTTCAAAATTTCTACCTAAAAATGATAATCACCTCCAATTTTTCGTAAAAATTCAAATTTGATATTGTTATTTGTGCTCGTTTTGTAGAGCCCTTTAAAAGCTATGCAACGAGATAAAATTTGTAAAATTTCAAGGCACGGTTTTTTAGATGTGTTATATTCAAGTTTGCATACCAATTATACCCCTGAAAAAATAGGATGCATAACGAGTCATACAGACTCTTTACTGAGCAGATAGAAAATCCAAAATTTCTTCCTTTTACAAGTAATTATATTAAGGGCAACTTTGTCTTGTTACTCACTTTTTATAATTTTGAATAACTATCGGTGTCACGGTAGCTGAAAAATATTTTGGGCCTACCAATAGGAATAATATATTTTTTGGGCCTTAGCCTAATTTTCACTATGAAATTCTCTGTCCAAAACTGGGCGCCGACATTTGCTGACGTCATCGTCGGGTTGCTGACATCATCACCGAAATCCGACCACCGTGAAACTGTCTCTGTCTACTGAAACTTTCAGCAACTCAGTATCCTTCTCTGCAGTTCATACACTCACAATTCAGAGCCATACATCACAAATGAACCATCTAAACCAATTCTTGAATTCTTGCGAAAACGTGCCCAAAAGCGTGACTCGTAGCTCATATGTGCTGCGGCCGACTCTTGCATCCAACACACTCTACCTTTATGATTCAGTGAAACGTTACAATCCCCGCTTTCGGTTCCAAAATCCGGCAACTGGAACTAGTACCACCGGTTCACCATTCTCGCTCACTTTTCGCACTAATTTCTGCAGCTGGTTGCACATTCGGTTTCTATTTCACAGCTCAGGTCATAACTCTCATTCATTCAACCACCTCAGGCGATACTTCACTGCAACCTAATCATTCATCTAGCCACAGCTCATTCATTTAGTTCTTGCAATCCTTTCTGCTCTGTTTCAACTGCTATAACCATTGCAACCACCTAACTCAGTTCCAATGTCCTTCTCTCCCTGTATAGCAACACAACCACCACCTGCAACTTACAATGACGTACACAACAACAACTCAACTTCAGCTACCGTATTACTGATATTCAACATCACCATTCCTTACACACAACCCATCAGTTACATTTAACTACAAAGGAAACATGACACTTCATACTCAGGCTACAGATTCAAGCCTCCATATTGCTGCCACTTCTGAACCTCAGTACCACTTTCTTCTCTGCCTTCCAGTTGTTCAGCTTCAGTCACCACTCTTCCCAGCATCAGATAAAGCATTATATCAAAGCCATCTTCCTGCACTTGCATCCTTGCTATTGTAATAACTCAGTAAGACCACCTCAGCTCAATGCTGGTGTTCAATTTCTTCTCTATCTTCTTAATTTCATCTCACTGCACCATCTCCGTCAAAACCCATCATTTCTTATTCTTTCTTTCTCCATTTCCTGCACTATGAACGCTTGGTACTCAACTGCAATGCCCAAGACTATTTATTGCATTCCTTGTTGCTCCATATCTTCTTTCTGTTCTTCCACCAACTTCATGTGACAACATTTCATCTCATGCCTGCTCAATTCCTTCCTGCATTACGCAATTAAGCTTCAACTCCACCTGCAATTTCATACAATCATTGTCTCAACAGCCTAACACATACATCTAAGCTTCTTTTGTAGCTTTTCAACCAACAGCACCACCAATACCATCACATTAATTCTTAGCTTCATCTCAGTCTTATCCACCATGTCCCTGCAATACTTCTTAGCTTCGGCTGCTCAAGAGACATACCACCAATACCAGTTTCTCAAGACCCATCTCTTGCAATTCATTAGTACCAGCCACAACCAACTCCTTCATTCCGTTTACTTCATCGCAGCATCAGCAGCTCTGCAGTCAACCATTCACCACTGCCTTTTCCGTTCAGCTGCAACACAAACTTGTTCTTCTTCCCTGTTTACACAGTACTACCATCTCAATCCACAACTCCATTTTCACTTTCCATCACTGCTTCAGTTCTCAGTGTAGCTGCTATATCTTGCTTTGAATCTCCAGCGCAAATCATTGCAACCACCAGCATCATGACCTGCAATTGCATTCATACACATTCTTTGTAATTCAATCCATACACAGGTTCCATTTCTACCCCATATGCATCAGCAGCACACACATCTTAGACTGCCATCGAACTCACTATCTCTTGTTGCCTCCACAAAACTCAATCCCACTTGACACTCGCCCCAATTTAGCATCTGAGCTTGAATCTCAATTTCTGCTCATTCTTGTTCATCTTTCTTCATCTGTTGCTGCTCTGATTCATTAAACCAACATCAACACCTCAGGAACCAACAATAAACAATAATTTGAATCCAGTAATCTTGCCAACTTCCATATTTCCTTAGTCTTCAAATATTGAGAACAAATCCTATCGATCCATGGCAAGTACAACCAAACCCTAACTTCACCAGATCCCCTTTTAATTCTTCAACAGCTGAGAACGAAGGAAAGAAATCCTCTGAGGTACTCAATTTCATTTTCCCATCTCTGTGTTCATGATTCCTCTCTCAATCTCCATGAAAATCTACAACCATTTTCTCTCTGGTTTTTGAATTCCTTTCTCAGACAGCAGCCGCACACTCAAAACAAATGATTGAGTTTTGCTCTCGATTCTTGGATTGGTAATGGCTGAACTTATACAAAACACCCAGAAATAGGATAAGGGCTGCCAAGGTGATATTTGGCCTGTCAGTTTCGGAGAACTGACTGTCTATTATGTTTCTTGCTCAACTGTCAGTTGCGCGGAACTGACAGTTCATTTCTCGCCTCCTTGCTAATCTTAGATGGCTCCAAGTTTCGCCCGCCTGTGAATTGATCTTTTTGAACGCTTTCTTCTTCTTTTGATCTAAATGACTCCAAAGTACCTAAACACTTACAAGAAAACATAAGATACATATTTTACAAGAAAACTAAGCAAAGAAAGCATAAACAATAGATAAATATTAAGGTGTTTTAGACACCTATCACCCTACAATAGTGAAGATTAACTTTGAATGTTCTCTAAAAATCCTTGAAAACTCTAAAAAACCCTGAAAACTCTAAAAAACCCTGAAAACTCTAAAGAGCTCTGAAAAATCCAAAGAGCTCTGAAAAACTCTAAAAAGCTCTGAAAAGGCTTTAAGTTAATTATATTTCGTTGCACTAGTATCTACTAGCCAGGGGATTCTTTAAACCCAACTAAAAGTAACTTAATTCTTTATAAAGAATGATACTAACAAAATTCCCTATAATAATGAAGATTATCTTTGAATGTTTCCTAAAAACCCTAAAAATACTAAAGAGCCCTGAAAGAGCTCTGAGAAACTCTAAAAAGCTCAGGAAGACTCTTAAAAGCTTTGAAAAGCTTCAATTTAATTATACTCCGTAGCAGTGAGATCTACAAGCTAGGAGATTCGTTAAAGAATGATAATAACAAATCCCTACAATAGTGAAGATCATCTTCATTAATTCTATTCATCTTTATTTAACTGGTTCAATGATTTATTTAATCACTTACTTGATTTGAATATTCTCAACAACAATCTTCAACTTTCGATCTTCAAGGTCTCTGTTTCTAGCGCCATTATGTAGTTGCAGGAAATCCTACACTACACCCCTCATATGATTTCATTATTAATCAACTCATTTTTAGATTTACACTCTTAATTTTATTGATCAATCTTTGAATATTCTTACAAGAAAATATAAAGAAATCAAGAATGATATCTGCTCTAGACTTTCTCTCTCCTATTTACTTGTTTCTTACTCAAAAAAGATCTCTCGCCTTTCTTTACAACTTGAACGACTATTTATAGGGAAATACATAGTGGATGACAGCTAATCTGTCCTTTATTTTTGGGTATGATCTGCGACATTCTCGCAAAAACCTTACAAATATTAATTTTGTAAGCTCTCTAATTTTCGTAGGACTATCACATCTTTCTCGTGATCTTAGCTGATGTCATTTATTATATTCTTCCTGAAATTGTTCTGCGACGCTGTTGTATTGTGTTGTTGATAATTTCGCTGAAATATTGTCGTTGCGAGATTCTGATCCTACATCTTGCCTCTTCTCATATCTTTTCTGCGAAGTAGAGAATGATGTGAGAAATGTGCAACTGTTCTCCTCTTCATATTCTGCATTTATCACACGTATTCTTTCTTTCCTATATTTCTCGACACGTCTTTTGTAACCGTTGCTTTTTAAACCGCTTATATCTTTCCGTATTAATCGTGTTTATTTTCTCGAGGAAAAATTCCCTCTATATATATTCCTTCTCACTCTCTTTTTCTTTCTTTTTATTTTCTCTGCAACTTCATCGTTCTTCTGCAAATTCCATTATTGCAACTTTTCTTCAATCTTTTTAAGTTCTTCTTCATCTTCATACTATTTCTTCTTCGCAGATCTTCATAGTTCGTAATTTTTTTCGAAACAATCTCCCTGCTATTGTTTTCCATGGATTCATCAAGGTTAGTTTTCTTTTTTCTTCTTTATGAGTTTTGCTGAAATTTATCTTGTTTATTGCCTTATTTGATGTTGTTTATGTGATTCCCATACTCTTGTTATTTCAGCAAAAGCGCCTCCAACACTAGATTACAGTTCAGAACCCTAACATTCCCAAATCGCAGCATAAGGTTGTTGCGCATAAAAGAAAGTCTGCGAATGAGAAGGTAGTAAGAAACACTATCCTTTTCTAATACAATATTGTTGCCTCTTTTCTTATCTGATTGTAATTCGCAGGGTGATAAAGATGTTAATAAACCTCTCAAGAAATCTCGCCACCTTAAAACTGTTCCAACTTCTGTTCCCTTCCACTTACTCATCTCTTCTAAATCTCCTGCGACATCTTCGCAAGATAAACCTTTATCTCCAATCGCGAAAAAGCTGCCTCAGACTTCATTTCTTCAGCTGACCTTTCAATGATTGAAACCCCCTTGTTGATCCTTCTGTGAATGAAACCTCTTCTTCCCATTGAGAATGTTTCTCAACCTTCTATCTCTACCAGTTCTCTACCTAAGTCTCTTCCTCTTTCGAAAGAAACTGTGGAAGGGATAGATATTTCCTTCAAAGTTTTTCTGAAGTTCTAGATGATGTCAAGAAGTCTTCTATTGATCCTATCAAGTCTAATGTTTGCGAAATTCTAAGCAAGCATTTGAGTTCTGACAGAGCTGCTTCGCAGACAACTTTGGAAAAAGAATGTAATGCTCTTTGTCTCGAAAATCAGAAGCTTCTGAATGTTTTGCTGGATCGTGACAATCTTCGCAAGAAGAATAATGAATTGAGAGGTATGATTTTCTTATCTATGTATTTAATTTGCCTTTTTAATGGTTTTATCCTTCCCATATTTAATTATCCTTGAAATCCCTCTTTCGCATGTTAAGCTTTAAACCAGAAACGAATAATGGAGAGATATCAATTTGAATCTGCTGTTGAAGAAGCCCGTGTTGATAAAGAAATCTTGATGGATCAATATAACTAATTAGATAACCTCTATTCATATTCTCTTGATCATATAAATAATCTTACCAATGAAAATACCCAATTAGTTCAAAGACAAGATTTATTAAGTAATGAAGTATCTCGTCTTTCTTATTCTTTAATTAAAGCTAATTCAGGGATGAAAACTTTATCAGATGAGAATAAAACCTTATCTCAAGAGAAGCGAACTTATTTAAACAAGATGGTGATATCTTCGCAACAACTTAATATTCTTCAAAAAGTATGTGATGACCAAGAGCAATCTCTTCGCTCTTTGAGAAATGAACTTAAAGAAGTAACAGAGTCATCTATCGCTGAAAGAGATACACTCATTCAAGGTAGACTAGCTTTAAGTGTAAAGGCGAATCAGCTGAAAGAACAATATTCCAAATTAGAAGAATCTTATTGTTCTCTTGCGAAGAAAAATGCCTTTCTTATTTCTAAAGAGAAAAATCTTCAGTCTCGACTTAAAGGTTTAGTTGGAGATAAATTTGATGACGCAATGGACCGTTGGGAGAATAGTTGTCTGTCCTTGATTCAACACCTTATTTCGCAAAAGGAAGGTAGTCATAATAGTTTGACTGCCTTAATTATCTTTTCTTTGTCATATCTTTCTGAATTCTTCATCTTAATGAAATTTTGTATTCTATCTTTCGCAGAGTCTGAGAAGAATCTTCATTCTTCCATTTCTGTTTTGGAGGCTAAATATGCCAAAATTCAAGAAAAAATGCATTGCTCGTCTCTGCCCTTACTGGTTCTCGCGACCGAGCAGAAAGAAGACTTGATTATCTTGCTTATTTTAAGGATATTCAAGATAGGAATCATCAGAGAGCACTTCTTCGTCAAGTTCATCTCCGGGCTGAAGTCCTTGTAAATGACATTTTATTGTCCAAATCTCTTCCTCCTACATCAATTGATCCTTTAGAAGTAGATGATGATGAAGTTCCTCGTCCTGCTGATAGTGATTATGATTACGAAAGCGGTGCAGAGGATAATTTCTTGGAAGATGAAGAAGATTCCTTCTAAAGAAGCATCTGCTGGTGTTAATCAAAATGAGAAAGAAATTTCTCCTGAAGAAGTAATTGCTGGCGATAATCAAGATGCTAGTCAAGGCGAAGATCAAAACCGAAATGAAGGAGAGGCTTGCGAGAATATTGGCGAAGAATTTCTGTTATACTGAAGCTTGAGCTTCTTATCTAGCTTTGTCTTCTTGAACTGTCTTATTTTTATCACTTTTGCGAGTTACATTTTTCAACCAACTTTGGAATCAACTTTTCCTTTTAATATTTTGTTGATGAGAAAGATAATGCTTCTTGTGTATTGATTCCCATACTTCCTCTCATTATCTTTCTTGCAAAAAATAATCTGTTACGAATACTTATAAATATTTTGTTTTATCATGTGGTCTTATTTTTCCTTCCTAATTAAAGGTCTTATTATGCCACCTCTTGTCATTGCGACAAAATCGCAGGACGTCCTTGCACTTTCATGCAAAAACCCATTGATCTTGCCTTAACTTTTTCTTTTGTATTATGGCCTCTTCAGGAATGTTGACAATATGACAGGCCTAAATATTCTTGCGAAAATAAGCCCCATGACATTGCCGTCTTGCGACGAAATCGCAGGACGTCTTCGCACTTTCATGCGAAAACCCATTGATCTCGTCTTATCTTTTCTTTTGTATTATTGCCTCTTCAGGATTGTTGCACAAATATGACAAGCCTTAATATCCTTGCGAATAAAAAGCCTCATGACATTTGCGTCTTAAGACACTTATCAGCTCCCTAATGGAGGGTGCCGCCCTTATCTCCCCCTGGTTGCCCCTTCAAGGAGGCGTACTTCTACCATACAAGGTTAGCTCCTCCCATCCAGTCTTAACAACAACCAGTTGTTTTCGCAGCCTCTTATCCCTTTTACCTATAGGGCTTATGGTTACGAGACTGCACCCTAAGTGGGGTTTTCTTCAGGCCGAGTGCAGTATAAGCCAAGACTTGTCAAGAATGGCAAGGTACGCTTCAAACGTCCCTGGCACTCTTGACTCAACCGTGTACCTCGGCGCCTTGATCAGATCTGCACTCCTTGGGAGAGTCCTTATTACCTTAGTCGCCCAACCCAAGTCATATGCTTAAGCTGAGAATCCAAGGTGCCTCTCCCGGATGGGCTTTATTGACCCCAAATCTCCATGACTCAGGTTCCGGTGGCGGTGTAGCCTTTCCCTGAGCCATGCAACAGGTACCCCCTAATATGACGTACTTTAGGTCTTACATTTGCCTCTTGCGAAATTTTATTCGCGAACTAGGGTGTACGCCATAAAGGTTCGCCCCTTTCTTTTATGTCATTGTTCTGTGATTATCTCTGCGAAAATTTCGCACATCATGATCTTGTTTTGATATGAGTAATCTTGCAATTATTCTTTCAGAATCCATAACTTCTCAAAGCTTCTTACGGATAATATCTTTTTAAGTACAACCTGTTCCATGGTCTGTCTAATCTATGACCAACATCTCTTCCTTCTGGATCCATTAATCTATAAGCTCCTGTTCCAACTATCTCCTTAATGATGTAAGGTCCATCCCATTTTTTCGCTAATTTTCCACCATTTTCTCGCTGATATATTGGTGTTTCTCGCAGAACTAAATCTCCTGGTTGAAATTCGCGTATTTTGACACGTTTATTATATTCTCGGGCTAATCTTCGCTGATAATTCTCCATATGTTGTAAAGCTTTTTCTCTTCTTTCTTCTAATTCATCAAGTTTATTTAAAATCAAGCCCGCACTAAGATTTTTCTCCCAAGCTTCTCTTTTTGTTGTCGGAATAACAACTTCTGTTGGTAACACCGCTTCAACTCCGTATGTTAAAAAGGTGACATTCCAGTAGCTTCTCTTCTAGTTGTATTATAAGCCCATACTGCATTATGTACTTGTTCGCACCATGCTCTGTGATGTCCTTCCAATTTCTTCTTTAATATATCTGCAATTGTTTTGTTTGTTGCTTCTACTTCCCATTAGCTTGTGGATACAAAGGAGTAGACTTTCCACATTTTATCTTGAATGCATTAAGTAGCATTTCTATATTCTGTCCTTCAAATTGTTTCCCATTATCAGATACCAACTGTGCAGGAATTCCGAATCTGCAAATGATATTTTCGAATATGAATGTAAAGATATCTTTGTCGCGAATATGCTGTACTGCCTTCACTTCTGTCCATTTTGTGAAATAATCTGTTGCGACTATTAAGTATCTTCTTTGTCCAGATCCTGGTAAAAATGGCCCCACAATATCTAAGCCCCACTTTCCAAAAGGCCACACACTGGTTGAAGATGACAATGGTGCTCCAGGTGCATGTATTTTCTTTCCATGCCGCTGACAATCTTCGCAACGTCTTGATATTTGTTTTGCATCTTCATGCATGTATGGCCAGTAATAACCTTGCATTTTTGCTCTATGTGCCAAAGATCTTCCTCCACTATGATTGCCAGCATCCCCACTATGTAACATTTTTAGCACCTTTTCTCCTTCCTCTCGTGTCAAACATCTGAGTGATGGTCCATTAAAGGATTTTCGGTATAGCAACCCATCTCTTAATTCATAATTCGTTGCACGGCTTTTTAACTTGTGTGTTTCCAATCTATTTCTTGGTGTTTCTCCTTTCGCCAAATATGCATGAAGTTCCATTCTCCAGTCTGCGATATTGTTCATTTGTTCTTCTTCTTCATTGTCTATTATCATCACATCCACGTCTTCTTCTTCTTTATTGATTGATGGTGACAGAAGTGTTTGTATTTTTATGCATCTCGCAGTTGGATCTGTCATCATGCTTGAGATGAAAGCAAAAGCGTCTGCGAGTCTGTTATCCTTTCTTGAAATGTGCCTCCATTTTTTTTTGGGATTTTCGCTGACAATTCTTCAACCAGCTTCTTGTATTTCTTCAAGGATGGTTCATTTGTAGTATACTCTCCCTTTATTTGGCGAATAACTAGCTGCGAATCACTAGTGATCCTGGCATTTTCTAGTTTCATTTCTATTGCGAATTTTAAGGCATGTATCACAGCTTCATATTCTGTTTCATTATTAGTGGATGCAAATTCCAATCTGAATGAAAAAGCCATCTTTATTCCTTCTGGCGAAATTAAAACAATTCCAACTCCATTTCCTTCTCCATTTGATGATCCATCTACCAATATCTCCCATCTATTTGGTTCTGTTAATAAATTTTGGATCTCCATGTCTTCTTCTACATCCATCATTTCTTCTACTGCTTCATCTTCTTCTAAAGGAAATTCTGCCAAGAAATCTGCAACAACTTGTGATTTTGGTGAAGACAAAATTTCATATTTAATATCAAAGTGGCCTACTTGTGCATTCCATCTCTCCACTCTTCCTGATCTTTTAGAATTCTTCATCACTGATTCAATTGGTACTTTTGTTAATACCTTTATCTTGTGTGCTTGAAAGTATATGCGGAGCTTAAATGATGCATAAACTAATGCTAAGATTAACTTTCAATCTTTGAGTAATTCTTCTCGGCAGTATTAAAAGTTTTGCTAATGTAATAAATGGGTTTCTCCACTCCTGCGTCTACTCGCAATAACACAACACTTAATGCATGCGACGTCGTCGCAAGATAGATCAATAATTCTTCTCCTGATTCTGCTTTTTGTAAAATAGTTGTATTCATAAGATGTTCTTTGATCCTTGAAAAGCTTTTTCACATTCATCAGTCCATTTAAATTTCGCACCCTTCTTGAGTATATCGAAAAAATATTTGCATTTGTCTGATGATCGCGAAATGAATCTCCCCAGCGAAGCTAGAAGCCCATTCAACTTCTGTACATCTTTTATTGTTGCTGGTGTTGGCATGTCACGAACTGCTTGCACTTTTTCTGGATCAACCTGTATTCCTTCCTTTGATACAATGTAGCCTAAAAATTTTCCCGATGCAACTCCAATAGTACACTTCTCAGGATTCAATTTAATGTTATACTGCCGCATTTGTTCAAAAATCTCCCTCAGGTCTTGTACATGGTCTTTAGCTTCTTTACTCTTTACTAACATGTCATCCACGTATACTATGTCCGCTCCCGCATTTCGCAAATCAAATGGCATTTTCGTGTAACAATATAAACCTCTAGGGGCAAAAAAAGCAGTATGTTTTGATCTTCTTCAGCGAGAGGGATTTGGTTATACTCTTTGTACCCATCTAAAGATGATACCCTGTCGTTTCCCGTTGTGGATTCCACCATTTGAGGAATAGCTGGTAACGGAAAACTATCTTTGGGGAAAGCTTTGTTTAAATCAGTGAAATCTATGCAAATCCTGATTCCTTTTGTTTTCTTTGGGACAATGACCATATTCGCTATCCATTCTGGGTATTTAGCTTCTCTTATATTCCCGCATCAAGCATTTTCTGTAGTTCTTCTTCTATTTGGGAATGGTAAGTTGTTGCAATTTTTCTTATTCTCTGTTTAAATGGTCTCACATTTTTGTTAATATCCAACTTGTGGCATGCAATTGATGGATCTATTCCCGTATCTCATCCATGCTTCCTGCGAAAACATCTTTATATTCTCGCAACAAGTTAACAGTTCTTTCTTCTTCTTTCATATCCATTTTGGTTCCAATTCTCAATATTAGAGGTTCCTCTATAGTCCCAACGTTTATTTCTTTTGTTGGTTTTGCGGCAGTGTAACTGGGTTTAGGTTCTCCCATTGATGTTGGTTCTTTTATTGTTTCATAGGTCCTTCTCCTTCTTCCGAAATTTCGCTGGTATTCCTTTGCCTTCATTTTCCCTTATCATATATACTCTAAATTCTTCTTCTTTCTTTGCTTCCTTTGTCAACTTTCTGAAATTGTTTCTTTTTTGCTTGTCCTTCATAATGTTTTACTTCAATTTGATGACATAATTTCGCATTGTCAACATCTCCTCTGATTTCACCTATTCCATTTGGTGTGGGGAATTTATTCACATTGATGCAACGTTGATACCACATCTTTTATATCGCATGTATCCATGGTCTTCCTAATAACATATTATATGGCGATTCCATATACACACGCACAAGTTACATGTGTTTCGATTTCTCCAAGTGGAATTCGTACCACATCTCTCCTTAGGTTTTGTTGGGATTTCCCAAAGCCGTGAACAAAATATGTGACTGGCCATTTCTTCTTTTCTTTCATCTTAAATTCCCATTCCCCCTTCCCTTCCCCCCCCGGAATGCGTTGATAAAATATTATATCCACTGAACTTCCTGTATCGATTAAGTTCTGTTCAATAGCATTCTCCTGTGGATTGTGTCATTGTCTCCTTCTCTTTTTCGCGTAATAGGCACTGTTATAACAAATGGAGATGTGTGGTTCAAATTTTCTTTTGGTATTTCTGCTGCCGCCATGAATGTAATTTTTTGCTTTATCTTTCAAGGTGTGTCTTTTCACCTAAACCGCCATAAACTTTCCTTTCAAAATTTCGTTTATGTATTCTTCCTTTGATGTTTTTCATGGAATTCATTAACCATCGTTTTTGTTATCATAGTACACCCAATCTTTTGTCATCTTCATTAATTCTTTCATCTTTCTTTTAACACTGGTTCACTGATTTATTTAATCACTTTCTTGATTTGAATATTCTCAAAAACAATCTTCAACTTTCGATCTTCAAGGTCCATGTTTCTAGAGCCATTAGTAGTTGCAACGAAATCCGACACTACAAACCCCCTCATATGATTTCATTTCCTAATCAACTCATTTTTTAGATTACACTCATAATTTTATTGATCAATCTTTGAATATTCTTACAAGAAAAGATAATAAATCAAGAATGATCTCTGCTCTAGACTTTCTCTCTCCTATTACTTGTTTCTTTCTTACTCAAAAAATATCTCTCTCTTTTCTTTATAACTTGAACGACTATTTATAGGGAAATGCATAGCGGATGACAGCTAATCTGTCCCTTATTTTCGGGTATATCTGCGACATTCTCGCAACCTTAGAAATTTAATTTCGCAAGCTCTCTAATTTTCACAGTACTATCACATCTCTTCTCGTGATCTTAGCGGACGTCATTTTATTATATTCTTCCTGAAATGTTCTGCGACGCTGTTGTAATTGTGTTGTGATAATTTTCGCTGAAATATTCGTTGCGAGATTCTGATCCTACAATATTTATAAAGAATTATCTAACCAAATTCCCTATAATGAAGATTATCTTTTAATGTTTCCTAAAAACCCTAAAAACACTAAAGAGCCCCTGAAAGAGCTCTAAGAACTCTAAAAAGCTCAGAAGACACTTAAAAGCTTTGAAAAGCTTCAATTTAATTATACTCCATAGCACTGAGATCTACAACTAGAGATTTGTTAAAGATGATAATGACAAATCCATATAATAGTGAAGATCAACTTTGAATGTTTCTCTAAAAAGCCTTGAAAACTCTAAAAAAACCTAAAAAATCTAAAAGCCATAAATTCTAAAGAGCTCTGGAAATCTAAAGAGCTCTGAAAAACTCTAAAAAGCTCTGAAAAACTTTAAATTATATATATTCGTAGCACCAGTATCCACTAGCCAGGGATTCTTTAAACCAACAAACTGTAACGTACTTAATTCTTTATAAAGAATGATACTAACAAAATTCCCTACAATAATGCAATTATCTTTGAATTTTTCCTAAAAACCGTAAAACACTAAAGAGCCCTGAAAGAGCTCGGAGAAACTCTAAAAAGCGCAGAAGACTCCACAAAATCTTTGAAAACTTAAATTTAATTATACTTCTCATATACTCCTCAGCACTAGGATCTACAAGCTTTGAATTCGTTAAAGAATGATAATAATAAATCCCTAAAATAGTGAAGATCGACTTTGAATGTTCTCTAAAAGCCTTGAAAACTCTAAAAACCATGGAAACTCTAAAACCCTTAAAAATGTCCTGAAGATCTCTGAAAAATCTAAAGAGCTCTGAAAAACTCTAAAAAGCTCTGAAAAAGCTTTAAATTATTTATATTTCGTAGCACCAATATCTACTAGCCAGTGGATTCTTTAAAGCCAACTGAAAGTAACTTAATTCTTTATAAATATGATACTAACAAAATTCCCTGCAATAATGAAGATATCTTTGAATGTTTCCTAAAAACCGTAAAAACACTAAAGAGCCGTGAAAGACTCTGAGAACTCTAAAAAGCTCAGAAGACTCCAAAAAGCTTTGAAAACCTTAAATTTAATTATACTCCATAGCACTGGGATTACAAGCTTTGAAATTCGTTAAAGAATGATAATAATAAATCCCTAAAAAAGTGAAGATCAACTTTGAATGTTCTCTGAAAAGCCTTGAAAACTCTAAAAAACCCTGAAAACTCTAAAAAGCCTTAAAATGTCTGAAGATCTCTGAAAAAATCTAAAGAGCTCTGAAAAACTCTAAAAAGCTTTGAAAAAGCTTTAAATTAATTATATTTCGTAGCACCAGTATCTACTAGCCAGGGGATTCTTTAAAGCTAACAAGTGCAGCCTTTGTGGAACTGAAGAGGAATCGCTTAACCATGTCCTATTTCATTGTAGCTTTGCTGGCCGAGCCTGGAATTGGATTAATGATTTATTTGGTTTGGTTGCTAATGAAAGTCTTGTGATTTCAGTTAGAGCTGCAAAATGGCGGAGTGCTATGGTATCTCGTCATAAAGTCTGAACTTTGGGCAGTTCGCAACAAGGCAGTTTTTGAGCACAAAAAGGCGAACTGGAACTGGATTTTTTCCGTGTGCAGCATAGAAAAATCAAGAGCCTTGAGCCAATTGAATGTTTTTGGCAGCCTCCGGAGATGAACGAAATCCAAATTTGTTGTGCTGGAGCAGCGCGAGGAAATCCTGGGGGTGCGGGAGTTGTAGCGCGTGTTGCTAATTGTGTTATTCTTGGAGCTATTTATATTGGTCTTGGAGTTACTACCAACTACTTGGATGAACATTATGGCATTATTGTGGGGATGGAATGGGCTGTTAGATGGGGTTTCAGGCGCATTTGTGTAAGGTCTGATTCTTCAAGTGTTGTTGAAGCTTTGAGGAATAACAATTTACCTTGGTTTGCTTTACAAAGGTGGAGGCATTTTGCAATCATTATGATGCTATTAGATTTATTCATACTTATAGGGAGGCGAACTTCTCAGCTGATGCAATGGCTAAAAGAGGATGTTCACTTGATAATTTGATTTCAGTTGAATATCCAAATTTTACTTATTTTCGGTTTAAATAGTTTGCAAGTTTTTGGGGTTGTTGTGACCTCTTTTCTTGCAAATTATCTTTTGTAAATTTGTTATCTATTAACACAAAATTTTGATTTATAAAAAAAAACCAACTGAAAGTAACTTAATTCTTTATATAGAATGATACTAACAAAATTCCCTACAATAATGAAGATTATCTTTGAATGTTTCCTAAAAACCCTAAAAACACTAAAGAGCCCTGAAAGAGCTCTGAGAAACACTAAAAAGCTCAGGAAGACTCAAACAAGCTTTGAAAAGCTTAAATTTAATTATACTCCGTAGCTCTGGGATCTACAAGCTAGGAGATTCGTTTAAGAATGACAATAACAAATCCCTACAATAGTGAAGATCAAGTTTGAATGTTCTCTAAAAAGCCTTGAAAACTCTAAAAAAACCTGAAAACTCTAAAAAGCCCTAAAATATCTAAAGAGCTTTGAAAAATCTAAAGAGCTCTAAAAAGCTCTGAAAAAGCTCTAAGTTAATTATATTTCATAGCACCAGTATCTACTTGCCAGGGGATTCTTTAAGCCAACTGAAAGTAACTTAATTCTTTATAAAGAATGATACTAAAAAAATTCCCTACAATAATGAAGATTATCTTTGAATGTTTCCTAAAAACACTAAAGAGCCATGAAAGAGCTCTGAGAAACTCTAAACAGCTCGGGAAAACTCTTAAAAGATTTGAAAAGCTTAAATTTAATTATAATCCGAGCACTGTGATCTACAACCAAGGAGATTCGTTAAAGAATGATAATAACAAATCCCTACAATAGTGAAGATCAACTTTGAATGTTCTCTAAAAAGCCTTGAAATCTCTAAAAAAACCTAAAAACTCTAAAAAGCCATAAATATCTAAAGAGCTCTGAAAAATCTAAAGAGCTCTGAAAAAATCTAAAAAGCACTGAAAAAGCTTTAAATTAATTATATTTCGTAGCACCAGTAACTACTTGCCAGGGGATTCTTTAAAGCCAACTGAAAGTAACTTAATTCTTTATAAAGAATGATACTAACCTACAATAATGAAGATTATCTTTGAATGTTTCTTAAAAACCGTAAGAACACTAAAGAGCCCTGAAAGAGCTCTGAGAAACTCTAAAAAGCTCAAGAAGACTCCAAAAAGCTTTGAAAAGCTTAAATTTAATTATACTCCATAGCACTGGGATCTACAAGCTATGAGATTCGTTAAAGAATGATAATAACAAATCCCTACAATAGTGAGGATCAACTTTGAATGTTCTCTAAAAAGCCTTGAAAACTATAAAAAAAAACTCTGAAAACTCTAAAAATCCCTAAAATATCTAAAGAGCTCTGAAAACTCTAAAGAGCTCCGAAAAACACTAAAAAGCTCTGAAAAAGCTTAATTATATTTCGTAGCACTATTATCTACTAGTTAGGGGATTCTTTAAACCCAACCGAAAGTAACTTAATTCTTTATAAAGAATGATACTAACAAAATTCCTTACAATATAATGAATATTATCTTTGAATGTTTCCTAAAAACCCTAAAAACACTAAAGAGCCCTGAAAGAGCTCTGAGAAAAACTCTAAAAAGCTCAGGAAGACTCTTAAAAGCTTTGAAAAGCTTAAATTTAATTATACTCCGTAGCACTGAGATCTTCAAGCAAGAAGATTCGTTAAACAATGATAATAACAAATCGCTACAATAGTGAAGATCAACTTTGAATGTTCTCTCAAAAGCCTTGAAAACTCTAAAAAACCCTGAAAACTCTAAGAAGCCCTAAAATATCTAAAGAGCTCTGAAAAACTCTAAAAAGCTCTAAGTTAATTTACATTTCGTAACACTAGTATCTACTAGCCAGCGTATTCGTTAAAGCCAACTGAAAGTAACTTAATTCTTTATAAAAAATGATACTATCAAAATTCCCTACAATAATGAAGATTATCTTTGAATGTTTCCTAAAAACCCTAAAACACTAAAGAGCTATGAGAAACTCTAAAAAGCTCTAGAAGACTCCCAAAAGCTTTGAAAACCTTAAATTTGATTATACTCCGTAGCACTGGGATCTACAAGCTAGGAGATTCGTTAAAAAATGATAATAACAAATCCCTACAATAGTGAAGATGAACTTTGAATGTTCTCTAAAAAGCCTTGAAAACTCTAAAAAAACCCTGAAAACTCTAAAAAGCCCTAAAATATCTAAAGAGCTCTGAAAAATCTAAAGAGCTCTGAAAAACTCTAAAAAGCTCTGAAAAATCTAAAGAGCTCTGAAAAACTCTAAAAAGCTCTGAAAAACTCTAAAAAACTCTAAGTTAATTTACATTTCGTAGCACTAGTATCTACTAGCCATGGGATTCGTCAAAGCCAACTGAAAGTAACTTAATTATTTCCTAAAGAATGATTTTTTTTTTTTGGTAAATCCAAAATGTATGAATAGAGAGCAAAAGATACAACATAGTTCATAAGAAAAGAGGGAACCCCAAAAAACTTACAATCTATTTAAAACGAAAATAGATTACATTTGGTAATTCAACGGAATTTAGAAAATACGGCTTATTATCAAAACTAAGAATTTCTTCATTTTGTAGCAAGCATCCCCTTTTTGCTAACGCATCAGCCGAAAAATTTGCTTCTCTATAAGTGTGAATAAAACAAATGTTGTTATACCTTGCTCTAACAGCTACCCACCTACTTCGAATGAACCAAGGAAGAGACAAATGTTTCTTGAGAAAAGCAGCAGCCAAAGAGTCAGTGCGAATGCAAACATTTCCTATACCAAATTTAACAGCCCACTCCAAACCAATAATAACACAAAAGATTTCTGCCAAATAATTTGTTTGGATCCCAAAACCAACACACATCGCTCCCAACACACTTAAATCAGCACCTTTAGCTATAGCACCAGCCCCCTAGATGCTCCATCGCAGCAAAGCATAATTTCATTAACTTCAGGAGGTTCCCAAAAACATTCAACAGGCTCCAACACTTTAATTTTCCTATGTACCACTCTAAAGAAATTCATGATACGTAATTATTCCACGTTGTTGTACATATTACCCTTAAGTCTCTTAGAAAAATCATGAACCTGACTGAAAACACGTTTCTGAAAGAAAAACCAGCTAACCTTCTTGTTATTATAGATATAATTATTGCGCATCATCCACAACTCCGCTCTTATTACCAGAATCGCTAACAGCCACAAATCCTTGAGCATGCGACTCATGCTCTTTGCAGCTTTATACGCTGTAACTAAATTTGGATGAGCCTTAATGCCAAACGTCTGTTCCAACCAGTTCCAAGCTTTGCCTGCAAAACTACACGACCACAGAATGTGGTCCAAGCTCTCTTCTGCCACATTACATAAACAACATTTGTTTACCACCGGGATTTTGAATCTGCTCTGCACCTTGTCCAAAGTAGCACACGCACCACGTAGAAGCTTCCAGTTCTGAACCCCAAGAGCGAGATGTATAGTTGATCTCCAAATCAAGTTTGCACCCTCCAGCTTGTCATATCTCTTCCTTACCAATTCCCTTGCCGAACGAACAGAAAAGGTACCACTATATTCTGGAATCCACACTCTATAATCTTCACCACCCAAAGGAGAAGGTAAGTTATGAATGTCAATACCTGCAGCAAGCATGTTATTTGTACAAGTAGTATTCAGATTCCAGTTTCCATTATCCAGAACATCACTGACCATAACAGTCCGACTCAAAGTCTGATCATTGCATAGATTTGCAATGAAGTCAGTCCCGCACCAAGTATCAAAGTATAATGACGTGGACCTGCCATCCCCAATAAGAACTCTAGTATTAACGTCAACATCTTGGTAGACCCATTTAATGCCCGGTAGAATGGTGGACTTCAGATAACCAACAATATTTCCATCTCGCTTCAAAAATTTAGCACGAAAGAACCTAGCCCAAACTTTATTAGAGGTACGAATATTCCACCAAAGCTTCATAAGTAAAGCTTTATTCATGCTGGTCATGCTAGATAGACCCAAACCCCCTTCTTCATAAGGTACACAAATCTTATCATAATCCACCACAAAAGCTCTACGAATACTGGAATCCCCTGACCATAAGAAATTCCGAATATCAACTTCACATTGATGGACAAATTTGCGTGGCCATTTATAAACTGCCATATTGTGAATAGAATTGCTTGCAATAACTGATTTCGCCAAAACAACTCTATCTTGAAAATACAAATGCCAACCTTTCCAACCAGCGAGATGATCTTTTAATTTCTCCACCACATTAGCAATATGTTGGTATTTCACAGCTCCAGGCATAATCTGGACTCCCAAATAGCGGTCAGGAAAAGTAACCACATCCATTTGTAAAAAAAAAAATAAATAGTTGTACGTCTAATCAAAGATCCCCCACCATAATACAACTTACTCTTTTGTCTACTAACATATTGACCAGAGGCACGTTGGTAAGAACCCAACAAATCTACTAAATTTTCCAAGCTTTTCATGTTACCTTTACAAAAGATCATTATGTCATCAGCAAAGAAAAGGTGAGTAGGAGAAGTACCTTTTCGAGTAACCATATGCGTCATTTTTATCTCCATAAAGAGTTTAGTAATGTTCATGCTTAAAACATCCTCGATCAAAACAAATATCAAAGGAGAAAGAGGATCTCCATGACGAAGACCCCTATCAATCTTGAAGAAACCCTCCGGACTTCCATTAAATAGAACCGAAATCCTGGCAGATTGAAGAATATGAAGAATCCAATTACACCAATCATTTGAAAAACCATATCTTCGAAACACCTCCAAGATAAACGACCAACTGACTTTATCGAAAGCCTGAGTAATGTCAAGTTTTAGACCAACATGTCCTTCCTTCCTCTTGATTTGAAGCTCATTAACCATTTCAGAAGCTAAACTAATATTCTCATGAATATTTCTACCTTTCATAAAAGCAACTTGTTCCTCGGAAACAAGGTTACCCAAAACTCTTCCCAAACGAGTAGCTAGGATTTTTGTAAAAATATTAAAAAAGAAATTACTTAATCCTATTGGTCTAAAATTCTTAAGAGTATTAATACCACGTACCTTAGGAAGTAGAAGAATCAGACTTGAGTTAACTCCATGAGGCACATATTTGTTTTGCCAGCAAAAAAGAACTGCTTTGTACAAATCTTTATATATGATCTCCCAACAATGACTATAGAAAAAACCCGCAAAACCATCCAGCCATGGGGCACTGTCAGCATCCAATCCAAAAACAACTTCTCTTATTTCTTCCTCCATAGGAATTGCATACATCATAGTACTATCATCTTAAGAAATAGACGGATGCTCCATATCAAAAAGAGAGTCATCTAACACAGAATTACCACCGTTGAATTTGGAAGTATAATAGTTGACTACATGAGTAGCCATCTGATCCCCATCAATTATAGTTACTCCATTATCATCCACCAATTCTGATATGGTGTTACTGCTCCTTCTAATGCGAATACTAGTGTGGAAAAAATTGGTATTACTGGAACCATCCACTAACCACTTGTTCCGAGACTTTTTTTTAAGCATAGTAGCTAACTGAAGCCTTGAATTTGTCAACACTACTGTTGCATCCTTCATTGCGTTCAATTTAGCTAAATTGGTAGGATCCTCATCAGATTCACGTAAAGCAATCTCATGTCTCAACTGGTCTTCCTTTAATCGCACATAAATATTACAAAAAACCAATATGTTCCATTCTTTCATATCTGCTTTAAGTCTCTTTAACTTATAAGGAAAAATATATGCCGGAGAACCCACCATAGGCTGATCCCAACTCTGTTTAACCACACACATAAAGTGGGGTGACTAAACCACATTTTCTGAACACGGAAAGGAGCACATCTCGGCCTTGAATTGACAAAAGGATAACCTATAAGAGGGGAATGGTCAGAAACTTCTCTAGGAAGAGCTTTACACCGCCAATTCTCGAACTTATCCAACCAAGCTTCATTGATAACCGCACGATCAAGTTTACTCAAAATTCTTTTAGAACCCGCTTGACGATTAGACCAGGTGAAGTTACAACCAAGAGCATTAGCTTCAAAATGCCCATTGTCATCAATCCAATCACTAAATTCATTTATAACTGAAGCACGCGGCTCAGCTCCACCCTTCTTTTCTTCACCACGCAAAACACAATTATAATCTCCAATTGAAAGCCAAGGAACCTGAGAATGACCCATATTCAGTTGCTGCCAAAGAGCTCTTCTAGTCACTTGCAAATAGCTAGCGTGAATAAAAGAAACCTGGACACCCTCAACACCAATAGTAATGGCCTGTCGAGTCTTATTTAAACCACCGGCGTAGAAAAATTTGAAGACCACATTACCCATAAGTTTCCAAGAAGACGTGGAATTGTGAATAACATCTGTACAAAAACCCACAACATTAAGTTTGCGCATGAAACTTGGAGAGCACGCCACCATAGGTTCAGCCAAACCGATGAGATCAGGTTTATGATCCTTAACTAACTCATAAAGTTTTGCTTTAGCTTATTTTCTAGCAATCCCATTGATGTTCCAAAAAAGGAAACGCATTAATGACTAGTATGTTTAAGGTTTGATACCTTCACCCTGGCTGAAGAACCAGGGACATTATTCTGACGTGTGATGGTTGGTGATCGCCCTTTCAAAACCTTATTACCCAGACTATTTAATCCGGAACCTGAGACCATATTCGAAGTAGAAAAGGAAACCAAAGTCGAGCTAGAAGAGGAAACCATATTCGAAATATTAGAGGAAACCATACCAGATGAGGAAACCGTACCAGCTGAGTAAACTACTTCACCCACTTTAAATCTAATTGCCTGTCTTTTCTTTTTCGTTTGATAAAGCTTTTCATCACCCCACTTATCAGACAAATTAGTATTATGAGGTATATTAACATCCTCAGGCAAGTCATTATCAGAATGACCACTCTCTTCAATCAAAACTTCCTCATCATTAATACCAATTTCAGAGTTAAGAACTTCAAACTTGTTACGAGCCAAACACTGTTCCTGACTTAACAGATCATTGCTCAAAGGAGAATTTGATAAAACCTTGTCCATCTTATCAACATGAGAAATATTAGCACCAATATTCCCATTTGACTTAGTTTGCTCAGACCTAGTTCTTGCCAATTTATCCTGAGCAACTAATGCAGCGTGCTCAGCAGCAACCTGCTTGGAATTTGCTAAATCCAGAGTTGCATTGCGATATTCTTCTTCAGATTTAGCAAGGTCATCATTCAGCTGCTTCGTTTTTTCCGATTCAGCTTCCTCAATATCATCTACCGCAACCTCCCCAGAAAAAATTTGTTGTGTTTGATCTCTAGTTTGATTTTGAGCCTTAGATGAAACCCCCTTTTTCTTAGTCTTCACCTGCTTCCAACCACCTTGATTATCATCCTGAGATGACTATTGCAAATTCGTGTTACCATTCTTATTAGCCTTCTTGTTTCTACATTCAGTCTCAGTATGACCAAATCTTTCAATGAGAGCAAAACTTAGGTCGTTTTGGGATATCAAAAGGTTGCCAAAATTCCCTACCATTCACAGTAACAAAAATGCCCTCATAGTCGAGTTCTGCAAAATCAATATCAACAAGTACAGAAACAAAGTACCCATACTCATGATTTAAGGTTCTTTTGTCCACTATTATTGGTGTTCCAATAGTTTTTCCAAGAGATAGCAACGTCTTCTCTACCCATAACTCCACTGGCAGTCCCGGGAATTTAACCCAAATTGTAGCACGAGATGTCACATGTTTATCCGCATCAAAGCTAGGGTACCATTCCTGAAGTTTCAAACTTTGGTGTGCTACCAACCAGGTTTTATCTCCACGGTAAAATTTTTCTTTATCATCCTGAGTCCATAACTTAATGATGAAGAAACCACGATTCGTAGGAACGAACTGCACTCTCCCATCATCTAAACCCCATTGTAATAACAAATATTTCTTACCATCATTAAAATCTAGGTCTTTAAAATCCAGACACCCAATGAGACTGTACTTCCAGATTTCACAACCTTCCATGAAAAAATCTTGAGGAATAACCAACGGTAGCTTACCATCTTTAACAGTTGATTTAGGTAAAATACTCAAATCAACAGTTGTGGTTGGCATCTGTTTTTTACCTTTAAGCATTTCAGCAAACGTGAGAACCTTATTCTGACCGGAATCAGATAAGTCCCCCATCCCAGATCACCAAAAAGATGATCCAAAGAGATGCGCGGAATTTTTTTTTTTTAAAAACCAAACCCTAAAATCGCCAGAGTAAAAACTAGGAGAGAGAAAAAAAGGATGGTTAACCTTATGTAAATGAAAATTTTGTATTTTTTCGAATTCGAACCCGAGACCTATTGCTTCTTCGCTCAACCTTAAACCATCTGTGCGATTTTCTGTTTGTTTTAAAGAATGATACTAACAAAATTCCCTATAATAATGAAGATTATCTTTGAATGTGATGAGAAGCGGAAGCTTATAAAGAAGAAAGTAAATTGAAATTGATAACTTGAAATGGATAAATAATCTAGCAATTTAGTTTCTTCTACCCTTTGAATAAAGGAATAACCTAATATTGGAGATTCTTCTCAAATAACTTACAATTTCTATCCAATTAAATTGTAAACTATAAGATTATGAGAGGCATCTAGTTGATACTCTAGAATTAGATGATCTAATTCCCCCTAGAGATAGCAATTTGGTTTGAAAGATGAGAACCTCTCATTCTTCACACAATATTCTAAAACTCCAAAACTTTCCTCCTTTAGCCTCATATCTTCTAATTTATACTAGCACCAAGGGCATACTTGGCATATTCAAAGTAATTCTAGGATGGACTATAAATGGTGCTTTAATATCGATATGGGACATCCACAATACATCAGAATGTTTCCTAAAAACCCTAAAAACACTAAAGAGCCCTGAAAGAGCTCTGAGAAACTCTAAACAGCTCAGGAAGACTCTTAAAAGCTTTGTAAAGCTTCAATTTAATTATACTCCATAGCACTGAGATCTACAAGCTAGGAGATTCGTTAAATAATGATAATAACAAATCCCTACAATAGTGAAGATCAACTTTGAAGGTTCTCTAAAAATCCTTGAAAACTCTAAAAAAACCTAAAAACTCTAAAAGGACATAACTATCTAAAGAGCTCTGGAAAATCTAAAGAGCTCTGAAAAACTCTAAAAAGCTCTGAAAAACTTTAAATTAATTATATTTCGTAGCACTAGTATCTACTAGCTAGGGGATTCTTTAAAGCCAACTGAAAGTAACTTAATTCTTTATAAAGAATGATACTAACAAAATTCCCTACAATAATGAAGATTATCTTTGAATGTTTCCTAAAAACCGTAAAAACACTAAAGAGACCTGAAAGAGCTCTGAGAAACTCTAAAAAGCTCAAGAAGACTCCAAAAAGCTTTGAAAACCTTAAATTTAATTATACTCCGTAGCACTGGGATCTACAAGCTTTGAAATTCGTTAAAGAATGATAATAATAAATCCCTAAAAAAGTGAAGATCAACTTTGAATGTTCTCTAAAAAGCCTTGAAAACTCTAAAAAAACCTGAAAACTCTTAAAAGCCTTAAAATGTATGAGGATCTCTGAAAAATCTAAAGAGCTCTGAAAAAGCTTTAAGTTAATTATATTTCGTAACACCAGTACCTACTAGCCAGAGAATTCTTTAAAGCCAACTAAAAGTAACTTAATTCTTTATATAGAATGATACTAACAAAGTTCCCTAAAATAAGGAAGATTATCTTTGAATGTTTCCTAAAAACACTAAAGATCCCTGAAAGAGCTATGAGAAACTCTAAAAATCTTAGGAAGACTCCAACAAGCTTGGAAAAGCTTAAATTTAATTATATTCCGTAGCACTAGGATCTACAAGCTAGGATATTCGTTTAAGAATGATAATAACAAATCCATACAATAGTGAATATCAACTTTGAATGTTCTCTAAAAAGCCTTGAAAACTCTAAAAAAATCTGAAAACTCTAAAAAGCCCTAAAATATCTAAAGAGCTTTGAAAAATCTAAAGAGCTCTGAAAAACTTTAAAAATCTCTGAAAAATCTTTAAGTTAATTATATTTCGTAGCACCAATATCTACTAGCCAGGGGATTCTTTAAATCAACTGAAAGTAACTTAATTCTTAATAAAGAACGATACTAACAAAATTCCCTACAATAATGAATATTATCTTTGAATGTTTCCTAAAAACACTAAAGAGCCCTGAAAGAGCTCTGAGAAACTCTAAAAAGCTCAGGCTTACTCTTAAAAGATTTGAAAAGCTTAAATTTAATTATACTCCGTAGCACTGAGATCTGCAAGCAAGGAGATTCGTTAAAGAATGATAATAACAAATCCCTACAATAGTGAAGATCAACTTTGAATGTTCTCTAAAAAGCCTTGAAAACTCTAAAAAACCCTGAAAACTCTAAAAAGCCCTAAAATATCTAAAGAGCTCTGAAAAATCTAAAGAGCTCTGAAAAACTCTAAAAAGCTCTAAGTTAATTTACATTTCGTAGCACTGGTATCTACTAGCCAGGGGATTCGTTAAAGCCAACTGAAAGTAACTTAATTCTTTATAAAGAATGATAATAACAAAATTCCCCACAATAATGAAGATTATCTTTGAATGTTTCCTAAAAACCCTAAAAACACTAAAGACCTTGAAAGAGCTCTGAGAAACTCTAAAAAGCTCAAGAAGACTCCCAAAAGCTTTGAAAACCTTAAATTTAATTATACTCCGTAGCACTGGGATCTACAATCTAGGAGATTCATTAAAGAATGATAATAACAAATCCCTACAATAGTGAAGATCAACTTTGAATGTTCTCTAAAAAGCCTTGAAAACTATAAAAAGCTTTGAAATCCCTAAAATATCTAAAGAGCTCTGAAAAACTCTAAAAAGCTGTGAAAAATCTTTAAGTTAATTATATTTCGTAGCACTATTATCTACTAGTTAGGGATTCTTTAAACCCAACTGAAAGTAACTTAATTCTTTATAAAGAATGATGATAACAAAATTCCCTACAATAATGAAGATTATCTTTGAATGTTTCCTAAAAACCCTAAAAACACTAAAGAGCCCTGAAAGAGCTCTGAGAAACTCTAAAAAGCAGAGGAAGACTATTAAAAGCTTTGAAAAGCTTATATTTAATTATACTCCGTAGAAATGAGATCTACAAGCAAAGAGATTCGTTAAAGAATGATAATAAAAAATTCCTACAATAGTGAAGATCAACTTTGAGTATTCTCTAAAAAGCCTTGAAAACTCTAAAAAACCCTGAAAACTCTAAAAAGCCCTAAAATATCTAAAGAGCTCTGAAAAACTCTTAAAAGCTCTAAGTTAATTTACATTTCGTAACACTAGTATCTACTAGCCAGGGGATTCGTTAAAGCCAACTGAAAGTAACTTAATTCTTTATAAAGAATGATATTAACAAAATTCCCTACAATAATGAAGATTATCTTTGAATGTTTCCTAAAAACCCTAAAAACACTAAAGAGCCTTGAAAGAGCTCTGAGAAACTCTAAAAAGCTCAAGAAGACTCCCAAAAGCTTTAAAAACCTTAAATTTAATTATACTCCGTAGCACTGGGATCTACAAGCTAGGAGATTCGTTAAAGAATGATAATAACAAATCCCTACAATAGTGATGATCAACTTTGAATGTTCTCTTAAAAGCCTTGAAAACTATAAAAAAAAACTCTGAGAACTCTAAAAATCCCAGAAATATCTAAAGAGTTATGAAAAACTCTAAAGAGATCTGAAAAACTCTAAAAAGCTCGGAAAAAGCTTTAAGTTAATTATATTTTGGAGTACTATTATCTACTAGTTAGGGGATCCTTTAAACCCAACTGAAAGTAACCTAGTTCTTTATAAAGAATGATAGTAACAAAATTCCCTACAATAATAAAAATTATCTTTGAATGTTTCCTAAAAACCCTAAAAACACTAAAGAGCCCTGAAAGAGCTCTGAGAAACTCTAAAAAGCTCAGGAAGACTATTAAAAGCTTTGAAAAGCTTAAATTTAATTATACTCCGTAGCAGTGAGATCTACAAGCAAGGATATTCGTTAAAGAATGATAATAAAAAATCCCCACAATAGTGAAGATCAATTTTGAAAGTCCTCAAAAAAGCCTTGAAAACTCTAAAAAAAAACCTGAAAACTCTAAAAAGCCCTAAAATATCTAAAGAGCTCTGAAAAATCTAAAGAGCTCTGAAAAACTCTAAAAAGCTCTGAAAAATTTAAAGAGCTCAGAAAAACTCTAAAAAGCTCTGAAAAACTCTAAGTCAATTTACATTTCGTAGCACTAGTATCTACTAGCCATGGGATTCTTCAAAGCCAACTGAAAGTAACTTAATTCTTTCCTAAAGAATGATAATAACAAATCCCTACAATAGTGAAGATTAACTTTGAATGTTCTCTAACGAGCCTTGAAAACTCTAAAAAACCCTAAAAATTCTAAAAAGCCCTAATATATCCAAAGAGCTCTGAAAAATCTAAAGAGCTCTGAAAAACTCTAAAAAGCTCTGAAAAGGCTTTAAGTTAATTATATTTCGTAGCACTAGTATCTACTAGCTAGGGGATTCTTTAAACCCAACTGAAAGTAACTGAATTCTTTATAAAGAATGATACTAAAAAAATTCTCTATAATAATGAAGATTATCTTTGAATGTTTCCTAAAAACTCTAAAATCACTAAAGAGCCCTGAAAGAGCTCTGACAAACTCTAAAAATCTCAGGAAGACTCTTAAAAGCTTTGAAAGGCTTCAATTTAATTATATTTCGTAGCACTGAGATCTACAAGCTAGGAGATTCGTTAAAGAATGATAATAACAAATCCCTACAATAGTGAAGATCACCTTTAAATGTTCTCTAAAAAGCCTTGAAAAATATAAAAATCCCTAAAATATCTAAAGAGCTCTGAAAATCTATAGAGCTCTGAAAAACTCTAAAAAGCTCTGAAAAACTTTAAATTAATTATATTTCGTAGCACCAGTATCTACTAGCCAGGGGATACTTTAAAGCCAACTGAAAGTAACTTAATTCTTTATAAAGAGTGATACTAACATAATTCCCTACAATAATGAATATTATCTTGAATGTTTCCTAAAAACCGTAAAAACACTAAATAGCCCCGAAAGAGCTCTGGGAAACTCTAAAAAGCTCAAGAAGACTCCAAAAATCTTTGAAAACCGTAAATTTAATTATACTCTGTAGCACGGGGATCTACAAGCTTGGAAATCCGTTAAAGAATGATAATAATAAATCCCTAAAAAAGTGAAGATCAACTTTGAATGTTCTCTAAAAACCTTGAAAACTCTAGAAAACCCTGAAAACTCTAAAAAGCCCTTAAATATCTAAAGAGCTCTGAAAAATCTAAAGAGATCTGAAAAACTCTAAAAATCTCTAAGTTAATTTACATTTCGTAACACTAGTATCTACTAGCCAGGGGATTCGTTAAAGCCAACTGAAAGTAACTTAATTCTTTATAAAGAATTATACTAACAAAATTCTCTACAATAATGAAGATTATCTTTAAATGTTTCCTAAAAACCCTAATAACACTAAAGAGCCTTGAAAGAGCTCTGAGAAACTCTAAAAAGCTCAAGAAGACTCCCAAAAGCTTTCAAAACCTTAAATTTAATTATACTCTGTAGCACTGGGATCTACAAGCTAGAATATTCTTTAAAGAATGATAATAACAAATCGCTACAAATTCTTGTAAATCCCAGTGCTACGGAGTATAATTAAGTTTAATCTTTTCAAAGCTTTTTGGAGTCTTCCTGAGCTTTTTAGAGTTTCTCAAAGCTATTTCAGGGCTCTTTAGTGTTTTTAGGAAACTTTCAAAGATAATCTTCATTATTGTAGGGAATTTTGTTAGTATAATTCTTTATAAAGAATTAAGTTACTTTCAGTTGGCTTTAACGAATCCCCTGGCTAGTAGATAGTAGTGCTACGCAATATAATTAACTTAAACCTTTTTCAGAGCTTTTTAGAGTTTCTCAGAGCTCTTTGGATTTTTCAGAGCTCTTTTGATATTTTAGGGCTTTTTAGAGTTTTCAGGGTTTTTTAGAGTTTTCAAGGCTGTTTAGAGAACATTCAAAGTTGATCTTCACTTTTTTAGGGATTTATTATTATCATTCTTTAACGGATTTCCAAGCTTGTAGATCCCCGTGCTACAGAGTATAATTAAATTTAAGGTTTTCAAAGATTTTTGGAGTCTTCTTGAGCTTTTTAGAGTTTCTCAGAGCTCTTTCAGGGCTCTTTATGGGTCTTAGAAAACATTCAAAGATAATCTTCATTGTTGTAGGGAATTTTGTTAGTATCATTCTGTATAAAGAATTAAGTTACTTTCAGTTGGGTTTAAAGAATCCCCTTGCTAGTAGATACTAGTGCTACGAAATTTAATTAACTTAGAGCTTTTTAGGGTTTTTCCAGAGCTCTTTAGATATTTTAGGGCTTTTTAGAGTTTTTAGGGATTTTTTAGAGTTTTCATGGCTTTTTTGAGGACTTTCAAAATTGATCTTTACTATTGTAGGGATTTGTTATTATCATTCTTTAGCGAATCTCCTAGCTTTTACATCCCAGTGCCACGGAATATAATTAAGTTTTAAGCTTTTCAAAGCTTTTTGGAGTCTTCCTAAGCTTTTTAGAGTTTCTGAGAGCTCTTTCAGAGCTCTTTAGTGTTTTCAGGGATTTTAGGAAACATTCAAAGATAATCTTAATTATTGTAGGGTATTTTGTTAGTATTATTCTTTATAAAGAATTAAGTTACTTACAATTGGCTTTAACGAATCCCCTGGCTAGTAGATACTAGTGCTACGAAATTTAATTAACTTAGAGCTTTTTAGGGATTTTTAGAGTTTTCCGGGTTTTTTTAGAGTTTTCAAGGCTTTTTAGAGTACATTCAAAGTTGATCTTCACTATTGTATGGATTTGTTATTATCATTATTTAACCAATATCCTAGCTTGTAGATCCCAGTGCTATGGAGTATAATTAAATTTAAGCTTTTCAAAGCTTTTTGGAGTCTTCCTGAGCTTTTTAGAGTTTCTCAGAGCTCTTTCAGGGCTCTTTAAGGTTTTTAGAAAACATTCAAAGATAATCTTCATTATTGTAGCGAATTTTCTTAGTATCAATCTTTATAAAGAATGAAGTTACTTTCAACTGGCTTTAACGAATCCCCTGGCTAGTAGATACTAGTACTACAAGATATAATTAACTTAAAGCCTTTTCAGAGCTTATTACAGTTTTTCAGAGCTCTTTAGATTTTTCAGAGCTCTTTAGATATTTTACGGCTTTTTAGAGAACATTCAAAGTTGATCTTCACTATTGTAGGGATTTGTAATTATCATTCTTTAACGAATCTCCTAGCTCGTAGATCCCAGTACTACGGAGTATAATTAAATAGATTTTCAAAGCTTTTTGGAGTCTTCCTGAGCTATTTAGAGTTTCTCAGAGCTCTTCCAGGGCGCTTTAGTGTTTTTAGGGTTTTTAGGAAACATTCAAAGATAATCTTCATTATTGCAGGGAATTTTGTTAATATCATTCTTTATAAAGAATTAAGTTACTTTCAGTTGGCTTTAATGAATCCCCTGGCTAGTAGATACTAGTCCTACGAAATATAATTTACTTAAAGCTTTTTCAAAGCTCTTTTAGATATTTTAGGGCTTTTCAGAGTTTTCAGGGTTTTTTTAGAGTTTTCAAGGCTTTTTAGAGAACATTCAAAGTTGATCTTCACTATTGTAGGGATTTGTTATTATCATTATTTAACCAATATCCTAGCTTGTAGATCCCAGTGCTATGGAGTATAATTAAATTTAAGCTTTTCAAAGCTTTTTGGAGTCTTCCTGAGCTTTTTAGAGTTTCTCAGAGCTCTTTCAGGGCTCTTTAAGGTTTTTAGAAAACATTCAAAGATAATCTTCATTATTGTAGCGAATTTTGTTAGTATCAATCTTTATAAAGAATGAAGTTACTTTCAACTGGCTTTAACGAATCCCCTGGCTAGTAGATACTAGTACTACAAGATATAATTAACTTAAAGCCTTTTCAGAGCTTATTACAGTTTTTCAGAGCTCTTTAGAGTTTTCAGAGCTCTTTAGATATTTTACGGCTTTTTAGAGTTTTCAGGTTTTTTTTTTGAGGTTTCAAGGCTTTTTAGAGAACATTCAAAGTTGAACTTCACAATTGTAGGGATTTGTTATTATCATTTTTTAACCAATCTCCTATCTTGTAGATCCCAGTGCTATGGAGTATAATTAAATTTAAGCTTTTCAAAGCTTTTTGGAGTCTTCCTAAGCTTTTTAGAGTTTCTCAGAGCTCTTTCAGGGATCTTTAGGGGTTTTAGAAAACTTTCAAAGATAATCTTCATTGTTGTAGTGAATTTTGTTAGTATCATTCTTTATAAGGAATTAAGTTACTTTCAGTTGGCTTTAACGAATCCCCTGGCTAGTAGATACTAGTGCTACGAAATATAATTAACTTAAATCTTTTTCAGAGCTTTTTAGAGTTTTTCAGAGCTCTTTAGATATTTTACGGTTTTTTAGAGTTTTCAGGGTTTTTTAGATTTTCAAGGCTTTTTAGAGAACGTTCAAAGTTAATCTTCACTATTGTAGGGATTTGTAATTATCATTCTTTAACGAATATCTTAGCTTGTAGATCCCAGTGCTACGGAGTATAATTAAATTTAAGCTTTTCAAATCCTTTTGGAGTCTTCCTGAGCTTTTTAGAGTTTCTTAGAGATCTTTCAGGGCTCTTAGGTTTTTTATGAAACATTCAAAGATAATCTTAAACATTTCAGGGAATTTTGTTAGTATCATTCTTTATAAAGAATTAACTTACTTTCGGTTGGCTTTATCGAATCCCCTCGCTAGTAGATACTAGTTCTACGAAATATAATTAACTTAAAGCTTTTTCAGAGCTTTTTAGAGTTTTTCAGAGCTCTTTAGATATTTTACGGCTTTTTAGAGTTTTCAGGGTTTTTTTATAGTTTTCAAGGCTTTTTAGAGAACATTCAAAGTTGATCTTCACTATTGTAAGGATTTATTATTATCATCTTTTAACGAATCTCCTAGCTTTTAGATCCTAGTGCTACGGAGTATAATTAAATTTAAACTTATCAAAGCTTTTTGGTGTGTTCCTGAGGTATTTAGAGTTTCCCAAACATCTTTCAGGGATCTTTAGAGTTTTTAGAAAACATTCAAAGATAATCTTCATTATTGTAGGGAATTTTGTTAGTATCATTCTTTATGAAGAATTAAGTTACTTTCAGTTGACTTTAACGAATCCCCTGGCTCGTAGATACTAGTGTTACGAAATATAATTAACTTAAAGCTTTTTCAGAGATTTTTAGAGTTTTTCAGAGCTCTTTAGATATTTTACGGCTTTTTAGATTTTTCAGGGTTTTTTAGAGTTTTCAAGGCTTTTTAGAGAACATTCAAAGTTGATCTTCATTATTGTAGGGATTTGTAATTATCATTCTTTAACGAATCTCTTAGCTTGTAGATCCCAGTGCTACGGAGTATAATTAAATTTAAGCTTTTCAAAGCCTTTTGGAGTCTTCCTGAGCTTTTTAGAGTTTCTCATAGCTCTTTCAAGGCTCTTTAATGTTTTTAGGGTTTTTAGGAAACATTCAAAGATAATCTTAAACATTTCAGGGAATTTTGTTAGTATAATTCTTTATAAAGAATTAATTTACTTTCGGTTGGCTTTAAAGAATCCCCTGGCTAGTAGATACTAGTGTTACAAAATATAATTAACTTAAAACTTTTTCAGAGCTTTTTAGAGTTTTTCAGAGCTCTTTATATTTTTCAGAGCTCTTTAGATATTTTAGGGCTTTTTAGAGTTTTCATGGTTTTTTAGAGTTTTCAAGGCTTTTTAGAGAACATTCAAAGTTGATCTTAAGTATTGTAAGGATTTATTATTATCATTCTTTAACGAATCTCATAGCTTGTAGATCCTAGTGCTACGGAGTATAATTAAATTTAATCTTTTCAAAGATTTTTGGTGTCTTCCTGAGCTTTTTAGAGTTTCTCAGAGATCTTTCAGGGCTCTTTAGGGGTTTTAGAAAACATTCAAAGATAATCTTCATTATTGTAGGGAATTTTGTTAGTATCATTCTTTATGAAAATTAAGTTACTTTCAGTTGACTTTAACGAATCCCCTGGCTAGTAGATACTAGTGTTACGAAATATAATTAACTTAAAGCTTTTTCAGAGCTTTTTAGAGTTTTTCAAAGCTATTTAGATTTTTCAGAGCTCTTTAGATATTTTACGGCTTTTTAGAGTTTTCAGGGTTTTTTTAGAGTTTTCAAGGCTTTTTAGAGTACATTCAAAGTTGATCTTCACTATTGTAGGGATTTGTTATTATCATTCTCTAACCAATCTCGTAGCTTGTAGATCCCAGTGCTACGAAGTATAATTAAATTTAATCTTTTCAAAGCTTTTTGGAGTCTTCCTGAGCTTTTTAGAGTTTCTCAGAGATCTTTGAGAGCTCTTTAGGGGTTTTAGAAAACATTCAAAGATAATCTTCATTTTTGTAGGGAATTTTGTTAGTATCGTTCTTTATAAAGAATTAAGTTACTTTCAGTTGACTTTAATGAATCCCCTGGCTAGTAGATACTAGTGCTACGAAATATAATTAACTTAAAGCTTTTTCGGAGCTTTTTAGAGTTTTTCAGAGCTCTTTAGATTTTTCAGAGCTCTTTAGATATTTTAAGGCTTTTTAAAGAACATTCAAAGTTGATCTTCACTACTGTAGGGATTTGTAATTATCATTCTTTAACGAATCTCCTAGCTCGTAGATCCCAGTACTACGGAGTATAATTAAATTTAAGCTTTTCAAAGCTTTTTGGAGTCTTCCTGAGCTATTTAGAGTTTCTCAGAGATCTTTCAGGGCTCTTTAGGGGTTTTAGAAAACATTCAAAGATAATCTTCATTTTTGTAGGGAATTTTGTTAGTATCGTTCTTTATAAAGAATTAAGTTACTTTCAGTTGGCTTTAACGAATCCCCTGGCTAGTAGATACTAGTGCTACGAAATATAATTAACTTAAAGCTTTTTCGGAGCTTTTTAAAGTTTTTCAGAGCTCTTTAGATTTTTCAGAGCACTTTAGGTATTTTACGGCTTTTTAGAGTTTTCAAGGCTTTTTAGAGAACATTCAAAGTTGATCTTCACTACGGTAGGGATTTGTAATTATCATTCTTTAACGAATCTCCTAGCTCGTAGATCCCAGTACTACGGAGTATAATTAAATTTAAGCTTTTCAAAGCTTTTTGGAGTCTTCCTGAGCTATTTAGAGTTTCTCAGAGCTCTTCCAGGGCGCTTTAGTGTTTTTAGGAAACATTCAAAGATAATCTTCATTATTGTAGGGAATTTTGTTAATATCATTCTTTATAAAGAATTAAGTTACTTTCAGTTGGCTTTAACGAATCCCCTGGCTAGTAGATACTAGTGCTACGAAATATAATTAACTTAGAGCTTTTTCAGAGCTTTTTAGAGTTTTTCAGAGCTCTTTAGATTTTTTAGAGCTCTTTAGATATTTTACGGCTGTTTAGAGATTTCAGGGTTTTGTTTTTTTTTTTGAGTTTTCAAGGCTTTTTAGAGAACATTCAAAGTTGAACTTCACTATTGTAGGGATTTGTTATTATCATTTTTTAACCAGTCTCCTATCTTGTAGATCCCAGTGCTACAAAGTATAATTAATTTAAGCTTTTCAAAGCTTTTTGGAGTCTTCCTAAGCTTTTTAGAGTTTTCAGAGCTCTTTCAGGGCTCTTTAGGGGTTTTAGAAAACATTGAAAGATAATCTTCATTGTTGTAGGGAATTTTGTTAGTATCATTCTTTATAAGGAATTAAGTTACTTTCAGTTGGCTTTAACGAATCCCCTGGCTAGTAGATACTAGTGCTACGAAATTTAATTAACTTAGAGCTTTTTAGGGTTTTTCCAGAGATCTTTAGATATTTTAGGGCTTTTTAGAGTTTTTAGGGATTTTTTAGAGTTTTCAAGGCTTTTTTGAGGACTTTCAAAATTGATCTTCACTATTGTAGGGATTTGTTATTATCATTCTTTAGCGAATCTCCTAGCTTGTACATCCCAGTGCCACGTATATAATTAAGTTTTAAGCTTTTCAAAGCTTTTTGGAGTCTTCCTAAGCTTTTTAGAGTTTCTGAGAGCTCTTTCAGAGCTCTTTAGTGTTTTCAGGGATTTTAGGAAACATTCAAAGATAATCTTAATTATTGTAGGGTATTTTGTTAGTATTATTCTTTATAAAGAATTAAGTTACTTACAATTGGCTTTAACGAATCCCCTGGCTAGTAGATACTAGTGCTACGAAATGTAATTAACTTAGAGCTTTTTAGAGTTTCTCAGAGCTCTTTTATGGCTCTTTAAGGGTTTTAGAAAACATTCAAAGATAATCTTCATTGTTGTAGGGAATTTTGTAAGTATCATTCTTTATAAATAATTAAGTTACTTTCAGTTGGCTTTAACGAATCCCCTGGCTAGTAGATACTAGTGCTACGAAATTTAATTAACTTTGAGCTTTTTAGGGATTTTTAGAGTTTTCCGGGTTTTTTTAGAGTTTTCAAGGAATTTTAGAGTACATTCAAAGTTGATCTTCACTATTGTAGGGATTTGTTATTATCATTCTCTAACCAATTTCCTAGCTTGTAGATCCCAGTGCTACGGAGTATAATTAAATTTAAGCTTTTCAAAGCTTTTCAGAGTCTTCCTGAGCTTTTTAGAGTTTCTCAGAGATATTTCAGGGATCTTTAGGGGTTTTAGAAAACATTCAAACATAATCTTCATTATTTTAGGGAATTTTGTTAGTATCGTTCTTTATAAAGAATTAAGTTACTTTCAGTTGGTTTTAACGAATCCCCTGGCTAGTAGATACCAGTGCTACGAAAAATAATTAACTTAAAACTTTTTCAGAGCTTTTTAGAGTTTTTCAGAGATCTTTAGATTTTTCAGAGCTCTTTAGATATTTTACGGCTTTTTAGAGAACATTCAAAGTTGATCTTCACTATTATAGGGATTTGTAATTATCATTCTTTAACGAATCTCCTAGCTCGTAGATCCCAGTACTACGGAGTATAATTAAATAGATTTTCAAATCTTTTTGGAGTCTTCCTGACCTATTTAGAGTTTCTCAGAGCTCTTCCAGGGCGCTTTAGTGTTTTTAGGGTTTTTAGGAAACATTCAAAGATAATCTTCATTATTGCAGGGAATTTTGTTAATATCATTCTTTATAAAGAATTAAGTTACTTTCAGTTGGCTTTAATGAATCCCCTGGCTAGTAGATACTAGTCCTACGAAATATAATTTAATTAAAGCTTTTTCAAAGCTCTTTTAGATATTTTAGGGATTTTCAGAGTTTTCAGGGTTTTTTAGAGTTTTCAAGGCTTTTTAGAGAACATTCAAAGTTGATCTTCACTATTGTAGGGATTTGTTATTATCATTATTTAACCAATATCCTAGCTTGTAGATCCCAGTGCTATGGAGTATAATTAAATTTAAGCTTTTCAAAGCTTTTTGGAGTCTTCCTGAGCTTTTTAGAGTTTCTCAGAGCTCTTTCAGGGCTCTTTAAGGTTTTTAGAAAACATTCAAAGATAATCTTCATAATTGTAGCGAATTTTGTTAGTATCAATCTTTATAAAGAATGAAGTTACTTTCAACTGGCTTTAACGAATCCCCTGGCTAGTAGATACTAGTACCACAAGATATAATTAACTTAAAGCTTTTTCAGAGCTTATTACAGTTTTTCAGAGCTCTTTAGATTTTTCAGAGCTCTTTAGATATTTTACGGCTTTTTAGAGTTTTCAGGTTTTTTTTTTGAGTTTTCAAGGCTTTTTAGAGAACATTCAAAGTTGAACTTCACAATTGTAGGGATTTGTTATTATCATTTTTTTAACCAATCTCCTATCTTGTAGATCCCAGTGCTATGGAGTATAATTAAATTTAAGCTTTCAAAGCTTTTTGGAGTCTTCCTAAGCTTTTTAGAGTTTCTCAGAGCTCTTTCAGGGATCTTTAGGGGTTTTAGAAAACTTTCAAAGATAATCTTCATTGTTGTAGGGAATTTTGTTAGTATCATTCTTTATAAAGAATTAAGTTACTTTCAGTTGGATTTAACGAATCCCCTGGCTAGTAGATACTAGTGCTACGAAATATAATTAACTTAAAGCTTTTTCAGAGGTTTTTAGAGTTTTTCAGAGCTCTTTAAATATTTTACGGTTTTTTAGAGTTTTCAGGGTTTTTTAGATTTTCAAGGATTTTTAGAGAACGTTCAAAGTTAATCTTCACTATTGTAGGGATTTGTAATTATCATTCTTTAACGAATATCTTAGCTTGTAGATCCCAGTGCTACGGAGTATAATTAAATTTAAGCTTTTCAAATCCTTTTGGAGTCTTCCTAAGCTTTTTAGAGTTTCTTAGAGCTCTTTCAGGGCTCTTAGGTTTTTTATGAAACATTCAAAGATAATCTTAAACATTTCAGGGAATTTTGTTAGTATCATTGTTTATAAAGAATTAACTTACTTTCGGTTGGCTTATCGAATCCCCTGGCTAGTAGATACTAGTTCTACGAAATATAATTAACTTAAAACTTTTTCAGAGCTTTTTAGAGTTTTTCAGAGCTCTTTAGATTTTTCAGAGCTCTTTAGATATTTTAGGGCTTTTTAGCGTTTTCATGGTTTTTTAGAGTTTTCAAGGCTTTTTAGAGAACATTCAAAGTTGATCTTAAGTATTGTAAGGATTTATTATTATCATTCTTTAACGAATCTCATAGCTTGTAGATCCTAGTGCTACGGAGTATAATTAAATTTAAGCTTTTCAAAGATTTTTGGTGTCTTCCTGAGCTTTTTAGAGTTTCTCAGAGATCTTTCAGGGCTCTTTAGGGGTTTTAGAAAACATTCAAAGATAATCTTCATTATTGTAGGGAATTTTGTTAGTATCATTCTTTATGAAAATTAAGTTACCTTCAGTTGACTTTAACGAATCCCTTGCTAGTAGATACTAGTGTTACAAAATATAATTAACTTAAAGCTTTTTCAGAGCTTTTTAGAGTTTTTCAAAGCTCTTTAGATTTTTCAGAGCTCTTTAGATATTTTACGGCTTTTTAGAGTTTTCAGGGTTTTTTTAGAGTTTTCAAGGCTTTTTAGAGTTCATTCAAAGTTGATCTTCACTATTGTAGGGATTTGTTATTATCATTCTCTAACCAATCTCGTAGCTTGTAGATCCCAGTGCTACGGAGTATAATTAAATTTAAATTTTTCAAAGCTTTTTGGTGTCTTCCTGAGCTTTTTAGAGTTTCTCAGAGATCTTTGAGGGCTCTTTAGGGGTTTTAGAAAACATTCAAAGATAATCTTCATTTTTGTAGGGAATTTTGTTAGTATCGTTCTTTATAAAGAATTAAGTTACTTTCAGTTGGCTTTAACGAATCCCCTGGCAAGTAGATACTAGTGCTACGAAATATAATTAACTTAAAGCTTTTTCGGAGCTTCATAGAGTTTTTCAGAGCTCTTTAGATTTTTCAGAGCTCTTTAGATATTTTACGGCTTTTTAGAGTTTTCAAGGCTTTTTAGAGAACATTCAAAGTTGATCTTCACTACTGTAGGATTTGTAATTATCATTCTTTAAAGAATCTCCTAGCTCGTAGATCCCAGTACTATGGAGTATAATTAAATTTAAGTTTTTCAAAGCTTTTTGGAGTCTTCCTGAGCTATTTAGAGTTTCTCAGAGATCTTTCAGGGCTCTTTAGGGGTTTTAGAAAACATTCAAAGATAATCTTCATTTTTGTAGGGAATTTTGTTAGTATCGTTCTTTATAAAGAATTAAGTTACTTTCAGTTGGCTTTAACGAATCCCCTGGCTATTAGATACTAGTGCTACGAAATATAATTAACTTAAAGATTTTTCGGAGCTTTTTAAAGTTTTTCAGAGCTCTTTAGATTTTTCAGAGCACTTTAGATATTTTACGGCTTTTTAGAGTTTTCAAGGCTTTTTAGAGAACATTCAAAGTTGATCTTAACTACGGTAGGGATTTGTAATTATCATTCTTTAACGAATCTCCTAGCTCTCCCAGTACTACGGAGTATAATTAAATTTAAGCTTTTCAAAGCTTTTTGGAGTCTTCCTGAGCTATTTAGAGTTTCTCAGAGCTCTTCCAGGGCGCTTTAGTGTTTTTAGGAAACATTCAAAGATAATCTTCATTATTGTAGGGAATTTTGTTAATATCATTCTTTATAAAGAATTAAGCTACTTTCAGTTGGCTTTAACGAATCCCCTGGCTAGTAGATACTAGTGCTACGAAATATAATTAACTTAGAGCTTTTTCAGAGCTTTTTAGAGTTTTTCAGAGCTCTTTAGATTTTTTAGAGCTCTTTAGATATTTTACGGCTTTTTGGAGATTTCAGGGTTTTGTTTTTTTTTTTGAGTTTTCAAGGCTTTTTAGAGAACATTCAAAGTTGAACTTCACTATTGTAGGGATTTGTTATTATCATTTTTTAACCAGTCTCCTATCTTGTAGATCCCAGTGCTACAAAGTATAATTAAATTTAAGCTTTTCAAAGCTTTTTGGAGTCTTCCTAAGCTTTTTAGAGTTTCTGAGAGCTCTTTCAGGGCTCTTTAGGGGTTTTAGAAAACATTGAAAGATAATCTTCATTGTTGTAGGGAATTTTGTTAGTATCATTCTTTATAAGGAATTAAGTTACTTTCAGTTGGCTTTAACGAATCCCCTGGCTAGTAGATACTAGTGCTACGAAATTTAATTAACTTAGAGCTTTTTAGGGTTTTTCCAGAGCTCTTTAGATATTTTAGGGCTTTTTAGAGTTTTTAGGGATTTTTTAGAGTTTTCAAGGCTTTTTTGAGGACTTTAAAAATTGATCTTCACTATTGTAGGGATTTTTTATTATCATTCTTTAGCGAATCTCCTAGCTTGTACATCCCAGTGCCACGGAATATAATTAAGTTTTAAGCTTTTCAAAGATTTTTGGAGTCTTGCTAAGCTTTTTAGAGTTTCTGAGAGCTCTTTCAGAGCTCTTTGGTATTTTCAGGGATTTTAGGAAACATTCAAAGATAATCTTAATTATTGTAGGGTATTTTGTTAGTATTATTCTTTATAAAGAATTAAGTTACTTACAATTGGCTTTAACGAATCCCCTGGCTAGTAGATACTAGTGCTACGAAATGTAATTAACTTAGAGCTTTTTAGAGTTTCTCAGAGCTCTTTTAGGGCCCTTTAGGGGTTTTAGAAAACATTCAAAGATAATCTTCATTGTTGTAGGGAATTTTGTAAGTATCATTCTTTATAAAGAATTAAGTTACTTTCAGTTGGCTTTAACGAATCCCCTGGCTAGTAGATACTAGTGCTACGAAATTTAATTAACTTAGAGCTTTTTAGGGTTTTTCGAGAGCTCTTTAGATATTTTAGGGCTTTTTAGAGTTTTTAGGGATTTTTTTAGAGTTTTCAAGGCTTTTTTGAGGACTTTCAAAATTGATCTTCACTATTGTAGGGATTTGTTATTATCATTATTTAGCGAATCTCCTAGCTTGTACATCCCAGTGCCACGGAATATAATTAAGTTTTAAGCTTTTCAAAGCTTTTTGGAGTCTTTCTAAGCTTTTTAGAGTTTCTGAGAGCTCTTTCAGAGCTCTTTAGTATTTTCAGGGATTTTAGGAAACATTCAAAGATAATCTTAATTATTGTAGGGTATTTTGTTAGTATTATTCTTTATAAAGAATTAAGTTACTTACAATTGGCTTTAACGAATCCCCTGGCTAGTAGATACTAGTGCTACGAAATGTAATTAACTTAGAGGTTTTTAGAGTTTCTCAGAGCTCTTTTAGGGCCCTTTAGGGGTTTTAGAAAACATTCAAAGATAATCTTCATTGTTGTAGGGAATTTTGTAAGTATCATTCTTTATAAAGAATTAAGTTACTTTCAGTTGGCTTTAACGAATCCCCTGGCTAGTAGATACTAGTGCTACGAAATTTAATTAACTTAGAGCTTTTTAGGGATTTATAGAGTTTTCCGGGTTTTTTTAGAGTTTTCAAGGATTTTTAGAGTAAATTCAAAGTTGATCTTCACTATTGTAGGGATTTGTTATTATCATTCTCTAACCAATCTCCTAGCTTGTAGATCCCAGTGCTACAGAGTATAATTAAATTTAAGCTTTTCAAAGCTTTTCAGAGTCTTCCTGAGCTTTTTAGAGTTTCTCAGAGATATTTCAGGGCTCTTAAGGGGTTTTAGAAAACATTCAAACATAATCTTCATTATTTTAGGGAATTTTGTTAGTATCGTTCTTTATAAAGAATTAAGTTACTTTCAGTTGGTTTTAACGAATCCCCTGGCTAGTAGATACTAGTGCTACGAAAAATAATTAATTTAAAACTTTTTCAGAGCTTTTTAGAGTTTTTCAGAGCTCTTTAGATTTTTCAGAGCTCTTTAGATATTTTACGGCTTTTTAGAGAACATTCAAAGTTGATCTTCACTATTATAGGGATTTGTAATTATCATTCTTTAACGAATCTCCTAGCTCGTAGATCCCAGTACTACGGAGTATAATTAAATAGATTTTCAAAGCTTTTTGGAGTCTTCCTGAGCTATTTGGAGTTTCTCAGAGCTCTTCCAGGGCGCTTTAGTGTTTTTAGGGTTTTTAGGAAACATTCAAAGATAATCTTCATTATTGCAGGGAATTTTGTTAATATCATTCTTTATAAAGAATTAAGTTACTTTCAGTTGGCTTTAATGAATCCCCTGGCTAGTAGATACTAGTCCTACGAAATATAATTTACTTAAAGCTTTTTCAAAGCTCTTTTAGATATTTTAGGGATTTTCAGAGTTTTCAGGGTTTTTTAGAGTTTTCAAGGCTTTTTAGAGAACATTCAAAGTTGATCTTCACTATTGTAGGGATTTGTTATTATCATTATTTAACCAATATCCTAGCTTGTAGATCCCAATGCTATGGAGTATAATTAAATTTAAGCTTTTCAAAGCTTTTTGGAGTCTTCCTGAGCTTTTTAGAGTTTCTCAGAGCTCTTTCAGGGCTCTTTAAGGTTTTTAGAAAACATTCAAATATAATCTTCATTATTGTAGCGAATTTTGTTAGTATCAATCTTTATAAAGAATGAAGTTACTTTCAACTGGCTTTAACGAATCCCCTGGCTAGTAGATACTAGTACTACAAAATATAATTAACTTAAAGCTTTTTCAGAGCTTATTACAGTTTTTCAGAGCTCTTTAGATTTTTCAGAGCTCTTTAGATATTTTACGGCTTTTTAGAGTTTTCAGGTTTTTTTTTTGAGTTTTCAAGGCTTTTTAGAGAACATTCAAAGTTGAACTTCACAATTGTAGGGATTTGTTATTATCATTTTTTAACCAATCTCCTATCTTGTAGATCCCAGTGCTATGGAGTATAATTAAATTTAAGCTTTTCAAAGATTTTTGGAGTCTTCCTAAGCTTTTTAGAGTTTCTCAGAGCTCTTTCAGGGATCTTTAGGGGTTTTAGAAAACTTTCAAAGATAATCTTCATTGTTGTAGGGAATTTTGTTAGTATCATTCTTTATAAAGAATTAAGTTACTTTCAGTTGGCTTTAACGAATCCCCTGGATAGTAGATACTAGTGATACGAAATATAATTAACTTAAAGCTTTTTCAGAGCTTTTTAGAGTTTTTCAGAGCTCTTTAGATATTTTACGATTTTTTAGAGTTTTTAAGGTTTTTTAGATTTTCAAGGCTTTTTAGAGAACGTTCAAATTAAATTTTCACTATTGTAGAGATTTGTAATTATCATTCTTTAGATATTTTACGGCTTTTTAGAGTTTTCAAGAATTTTTAGAGTGCATTCAAAGGTTATATTTAGTATTGTAGGGATTTGTAATTATCATTCTTTAACGAATCTCTTAGCTTGTAGATCCCAGTGCCACGGAGTATAATTAATTTTAAGCTTTTCAAAGCCTTTTGGAGCCTTCCTGAGCTTTTTAGAGTTTCTCAGAGCTCTTTCAGGGCTCTTAGGGTTTTTAGGAAACATTCAAAGATAATCTTAAACATTTCAGGGAATTTTGTTAGTATCATTCTTTATAAAGAATTAAGTTACTTTCGGTTGGCTTTAACGTTCCCCTGGCTAGTAGATACTAGTGTTACGAAATATAATTAACTTAAAGCTTTTTCAGAGCTTTTCAGAGCTCTTTAGATTCTTCAGAGCTCTTTAGTTATTTTAGGGTTTTTTAGAGTTTTCAGGGTTTTTTTAGAGTTTTCAAGGCTTTTTAAACAACATTCAAAGATGATATTCACTATTGTAGGGATTTATTATTATCATTCTTTAACGAATCTCCTAGCTTGTAAATCCTAGTGCTACGGAGTATAATTAAATTTAATCTTTTCAAAGCTTTTTGGAGTCTTCCTGAGCTTTTTAGAGTTTCTCAGAGCTCTTTCAGGGTTCTTTAGGGTTTTTAGAAAACATTCAAAGATAATCTTTATTATTGTAGGAAATTTTGTTAGTATCATTATTTATAAAGAATTAAGTTACTATCAGTTGGCTTTAGCGAATCCCCTGGCTAGTAGATACTAGTGCTACGAAATATAATTAACTTCAAGTTTTTCTGAGCTTTTTAGAGTTTTTCAGAGTTCTTTAGATTTTTCAGAGTTCTTTAGATATTTTACGGCTTTTTAGAGTTTTCAAGAATTTTTAGAGTACATTCAAAGGTTATATTTAGTATTGTAGGGATTCGTTATTATCATTCTCTAACCAATCTCCTACCTTGTAGATCCCAGTGTTACGGAGTATAATTAAATTTAAGCTTTTCAAAGCTTTTTGGAGTCTTCCTGAGCTTTTTAAAGTTTCTCAGAGATCTTTCAGGGCTCTTTAGGGGTTTTAGAAAACATTGAAAGATAATTTTCGTTATTGTAGGGAATTTTGTTAGTATCGTTCTTTATAAAGAATTAAGTTACTTTCAGTTGGCTTTAACGAATCCCCTGGCTAGTAGATACTAGTGCTACGAAATATAATTAACTTAAAGCTTTTTTCAGAACCTTTTAGAGTTTTTCAGAGCTCTTTAGATTTTTCAGAGCTCTTTAGATATTTTACGGCTTTTTAGAGTTTTCAGGTTTTGTTTTTTGAGTTTTCAAGGCTTTTTAGAGAACATTCAAAGTTGAACTTCACTATTGTAGGGATTCGTTATTATCATTTTTTAACCAATCTCCTATCTTGTAGATCCCAGTGCTAAGGAATATAATTAAATTTAAGCTTTTCGAAGTTTTTTGGAGTCTTCCTAAGCTTTTTAGAGTTTCTCAGAGCTCTTTCAGGGCTCTTTAGGGTTTTTAGAAAACATTCAAAGATAATCTTCAATATTGTAGTGAATTTTTTTAGTATCAATCTTTATAAAGAACGAAGTTACTTTCAATTGGCTTTAACGAATCCCCTGGCTAGTAGATACTAGTGCTACGAAATATAATTAACTTAAAGCTTTTTCGGAGCTTTTTAAAGTTTTTCAGAGCTCTTTAGATTTTTCAGAGCTCTTTAGATATTTTACGGCTTTTTAGAGTTTTCAAGGCTTTTTAGAGAACATTCAAAGTTGATCTTCACTACTGTAGGGATTTGTAATTATCATTCTTTAACGAATCTCCTAGCTCGTAGATCCCAGTACTACGGAGTATAATTAAATTTAAGCTTTTCAAAGTTTTTTGGAGTCTTCCTAAGCTTTTTAGAGTTTCTCAGAGCCCTTCCAGGACGCTTTAGTGTTTTTAGGAAACATTCAAAGATAATCTTCATTATTGTAGGGAATTTTGTTAATATCATTCTTTATAAAGAATTAAGTTACTTTCAGTTGGCTTTAACGAATCCCCTGGCTAGTAGATACTAGTGCTACGAAATATAATTAACTTAGACCTTTTTCAGAGCTTTTTAGAGTTTTTCAGAGCTCTTTAGATTTTTTAGAGCTCTTTAGATATTTACGGCTTTTTAGAGATTTCAGGTTTTTTTATTTTTGAGTTTTCAAGGCTTTTTAGAGAACATTCAAAGTTGAACTTCGCTATTGTAGGGATTTGTTATTATCATTTTTTAACCAATCTCCTATCTTGTGGAACCCAGTGCTACAAAGTATAATTAAATTTAAGCTTTTCAAAGCTTTTTGGAGCCTTCCTAAGCTTTTTAGAGTTTCTCAGAGCTCTTTCAGGGCTCTTTAGTGGTTTTAGAAAACATTGAAAGATAATCTTCATTGTTGTAGGGAATTTTGTTAGTATCATTCTTTATAAAGAATTAAGTTACTTTCGGTTGGCTTTAACGTTCCCCTGGCTAGTAGATACTAGTGTTACGAAATATAATTAACTTAAAGCTTTTTCAGAGCTTTTCAGAGCTCTTTAGATTCTTCAGAGCTCTTTAGTTATTTTAAGGTTTTTTAGAGTTTTCAGGGTTTTTTTAGAGTTTTCAAGGCTTTTTAAACAACATTCAAAGATGATATTCAATATTGTATGGATTTATTATTATCATTCTTTAACGAATCTCCTAGCTTGTAGATCCTAGTGCTACGGAGTATAATTAAATTTAATCTTTTCAAAGCTTTTTGGACTCTTCCTGAGCTTTTTAGAATTTCTCAGAGCTCTTTCAGGGTTCTTTAGGGTTTTTAGAAAACATTCAAAGATAATCTTCATTATTGTAGGAAATTTTGTTAGTATCATTATTTATAAAGAATTAAGTTACTATCAGTTAGCTTTAACGAATCCCTTGGCTAGTAGATACTAGTGCTACGAAATATATTTAACTCCAAGTTTTTCTGAGCTTTTTAGAGTTTTTCAGAGTTCTTTAGATTTTTCAGAGTTCTTTAGATATTCTACGGATTTTTAGAGTTTTCAAGAATTTTTAAAGTACATTCAAAGGTTATATTCACTATTGTAGGGATTCGTTATTATAATTCTCTAACCAATCTCCTAGCTTGTAGATCCCAGTGTTACGGAGTATAGATAAATTTAAGCTTTTCAAAGCTTTTTGGAGTCTTCCTGAGCTTTTTAGAGTTTCTCAGAGATCTTTCAGGGCCCTTTAGGGGTTTTAGAAAACATTCAAAGATAATTTTCATTATTGTAGGGAATTTTGTTAGTATCGTTCTTTATAAAGAATTAAGTTACTTTCAGTTGGCTTTAACGAATCCCCTGGCTAGTAGATACTAGTGCTACGAAATATAATTAACTTAAAGCTTTTCCAGAGCCTTTTAGAGTTTTTCAGAGCTCTTTAGATTTTTCAGAGCTCTTTAGATATTTTACGGCTTTTTAGAGTTTTCAGGTTTTTTTTTTTGAGTTTTCAAGGCTTTTTAGAGAACATTCAAAGTTGAAATTCACTATTGTGCTATGGAGTATAATTAAATTTAAGCTTTTTCAGAGCTTTTTAGAGTTTTTCAGAGCTCTTTAGATATTTTACGGTTTTTAGAGTTTTCAGGGTTTTTTAGATTTTCAAGGCTTTTTAGAGAACGTTCAAAGTTAATCTTCACTATTGTAGGGATTTGTAATTATCATTCTTTAACGAATCTCTTAGCTTGTAGATCCCAGTGCTACGGAGTATAATTAAATTTAAGCTTTTCAAATCCTTTTGGAGTCTTCCTGAGCTTTTTAGAGTTTCTTAGAGCTCTTTCAGGGCTCTTAGGTTTTTTATGAAACATTCAAAGATAATCTTAAACATTTCAGGGAATTTTGTTAGTATCATTCTTTATAAAGAATTAACTTACTTTCGGTTGGCTTATCGAATCCCCTGGCTAGTAGATACTAGTTCTACGAAATATAATTAACTTAAAGCTTTTTCAGAGCTTTTTAGAGTTTTTTCAGAGCTCTTTAGATATTTTACGGCTTTTTAGAGTTTTCAGGGTTTTTTATAGTTTTCAAGGCTTTTTAGAGAACATTCAAAGTTGATCTTCACTATTGTAAGGATTTATTATTATCATCTTTTAACGAATCTCCTAGCTTGTAGATCCTAGTGCTACGGAGTATAATTAAATTTAAGCTTTTCAAAGCTTTTTGGAGTCTTCCTGAGCTTTTTAGAGTTTCTCAGAGCTCTTTCAGGGCTCTTTAAGGTTTTTAGAAAACATTCAAAGATAATCTTCATTATTGTAGGGAATTTTGTTAGTATCATTCTTTATGAAGAATTAAGTTACTTTCAGTTGACTTTAACGAATCCCCTGGCTAGTAGATACTAGTGTTACGAAATATAATTAACTTAAAGCTTTTTCAGAGATTTTTAGAGTTTTTCAGAGCTTTTTAGATATTTTACGGCCTTTTAGAGTTTTCAGGGTTTTTTTAGAGTTTTCAAGGCTTTTTAGAGAACATTCAAAGTTGATCTTCATTATTGTAGGGATTTGTAATTATCATTCTTTAACGAATCTCTTAGCTTGTAGATCCCAGTGCTACGGAGTATAATTAAATTTAAGCTTTTCAAAGCCTTTTGGAGTCTTCCTGAGCTTTTTAGAGTTTCTCAGAGCTCTTTCAAGGCTCTTTAATGTTTTTAGGAAACATTTAAAGATAATCTTAAACATTTCAGGGAATTTTGTTAGTATAATTCTTTATAAAGAATTAATTTACTTTCGATTAGCTTTAAAGAATCCTCTGGCTAGTAGATACTAGTGTTACAAAATATAATTAACTTAAAACTTTTTCAGAGCTTTTTAGAGTTTTTCAGAGCTCTTTAGATTTTTCAGAGCTCTTTAGATATTTTAGGGATTTTTAGAGTTTTCTTGGTTTTTTAGAGTTTTCAAGGCCTTTTAGAGAACATTCAAAGTTGATCTTAAGTATTGTAAGGATTTATTATTATCATTCTTTAACGAATCTCATAGCTTGTAGATCCTAGTGCTACGGAGTATAATTAAATTTAAGCTTTTCAAAGCTTTTTGGAGTCTTCCTGAGCTTTTTAGAGTTTCTCAGAGTTCTTTGAGGGCTCTTTAGGGGTTTTAGAAAACATTCAAAGATAATCTTCATTTTTGTAGGGAATTTTGTTCGTATCGTTCTTTATAAAGAATTAAGTTACTTTCAGTTGGCTTTAACGAATCCCCTGGCTAGTAGATACTAGTGCTACGAAATATAATTCACTTAAAGCTTTTTCGGAGCTTTTTAGAGTTTTTCAGAGCTCTTTAGATATTTTACGGCCTTTTAGAGTTTTCAAGGCTTTTTAGAGAACATTCAAAGTTGATCTTCACTACTGTAGGGATTTGTAATTATCATTATTTAAAGAATCTCCTAGCTCGTAGATCCCAGTACTACGGAGTATAATTAAATTTAAGCTTTTCAAAGATTTTTGGAGTCTTCCTGAGCTATTTAGAGTTTCTCAGAGATCTTTCAGTGCTCTTTAGGGGTTTTAGAAAACATTCAAAGATAATCTTCATTTTTGTAGGGAATTTTGTTAGTATCGTTCTTTATATAGAATTAAGTTACTTTCAGTTGGCTTTAACAAATCCCCTGGCAAGTAGATACTAGTGCTACGAAATATAATTAACTTAAAGCTTTTTCGGAGCTTTTTAGAGTTTTTCATAGCTCTTTAGATTTTTTAGAGCTCTTTAGATATTTTACGGCTTTTTGGAGATTTCAGGGTTTTGTTTTTTTTTTGAGTTTTCAAGGATTTTTAGAGAACATTCAAAGTTGAACTTCACTATTGTAGGGATTTGTTATTATCATTTTTTAACCAATCTCCTATCTTGTAGATCCCAGTGCTACAAAGTATAATTAAATTTAAGCTTTTCAAAGCTTTTTGGAGTCTTCCTAAGCTTTTTAGAGTTTCTCAGAGCTCTTTCAGGGCTCTTTAGGGGTTTTAGAAAACATTGAAAGATAATCTTCATTGTTGTAGGGAATTTTGTTAGTATCATTCTTTATAAGGAATTAAGTTACTTTCAGCTGGCTTTAACGAATCCCCTGGCTAGTAGATACTAGTGCTACGAAATTTAATTAACTTAGAGCTTTTTAGGGTTTTTCCAGAGCTCTTTAGATATTTTAGGGCTTTTTAGAGTTTAGGATTTTTTAGAGTTTTCAAGGTTTTTGAGGGACTTTCAAAATTGATCTTCACTATTGTAGGGATTGTTATTATCATTCTTTAGCGAATGCTCCTAGCTTGTACATCCCAGTGCCACGGAATATAATTAAGTTTTAGTTTTCAAATCTTTTTTGGAGTCTTCCTAAGCTTTTAGAGTTTCTGAGAGCTCTTTTCAGAGCTCTTTAGTGTTTTCAGGGATTTTAGGAAACATTCAAAGATAATCTTAATTATGTTAGGGTTTTGTTAGATTATTCTTTATAAAAATTAAGTTACTTACAATTGGCTTTAACGAATCCCCTGGCTAGTAGATACTAGTGCTATGAAATGTAATTAACTTAGAGCTTTTTAGAGTTTCTCAGAGCTCTTTTAAGGGCCCTTTGGGTTTTAGAAAACATTCAAAGATAATCTCATTGTTGTAGGGAATTTGTAAGTATTCTTTTTTAAAGAATTAAGTTTACTTTCAGTGGCTTTAACGAATCCCCTGGCTAGTAGATACTAGTGCTACGAAATTTAATTAACTTAGAGCTTTTTAGGGATTTTTAGAGTTTTCCGGGTTTTTTTTAGATTTTCAAGGATTTTAGAGTAATTCAAAGTTGATCTTCACTATTGGTAGGGATTTGTTATTATCATTCTCTAACCAATCTCCTAGCTTGTAGATCCCAGTGCTACGGAGTATAATTAATTTAAGCTTTTCAAAGCTTTTCAGAGTCTTCCTGAGATTTTAGAGTTTCTCAGAGATATTTCAGGGATCTTTAGGGGTTTTAGAAAACATTCAAACATAATCTTCATTATTTTAGGGAATTTTGTTAGTAGTTCTTTATAAAGAATTAAGTTACTTTCAGTTGGTTTTAACGAATCCCCTGGCTAGTAGATACTAGTGCTACGAAAAATAATTAACTTAAAACTTTTCAGAGCTTTTAGAGTTTTCAGAGCTCTTTAGATTTTTCAGAGCTCTTAGATATTTTACGGCTTTTTAGAGAACATCAAGTTGATCTTCACTATTATAGGGATTTGTAATTCATTCTTTAACGAATCTCCTAGCTCGTAGATCCCAGTACTATGGAGTATAATTAAATAGATTTCAAAGCTTTTTGGAGTCTTCCTGAGCTATTTAGAGTTTCTCAGAGCTCTTCCCAGGGCGCTTAGTGTTTTTAGGAACATTCAAAGATAATCTTAATTATTGCAGGGAATTTGTTAATTTATCATTCTTTATAAAGAATTAAGTTACTTTCAGTTGGCTTTAATGAATCCCCTGGCTAGTAAATACTAGTCCTACGAAATATAATTTACTTAAAGCTTTTTCAAAGCTCTTTTAGATATTTTAGGGCTTTTCAGATTTTCAGGGTTTTTTAGAGTTTCAAGGCTTTTTAGAGAACATTCAAAGTTGATCTTCACTATTGTAGGGATTTGTTATTATCATTATTAACCAATATCCTAGCTTGTAGATCCCAGTGCTATGGAGTATAATTAAATTAAGCTTTCAAAGCTTTTTGGAGTCTTCCTGAGCTTTTAGAGTTTATCAGAGCTCTTCAGGGCTCTTTAAGGTTTTTAGAAAACATTCAAAGATAATCTTCATTATTGTAGCGAATTTTGTTAGTATCAATCTTTATAAAGAATGAAGTTACTTTCAACTGGCTTTAACGAATCCCCTGGCTAGTAGATACTAGTACTACAAAATATAATTAACTTAAAGCTTTTTTCAGAGCTTATTACAGTTTTTCTGAGCTCTTTAGATTTTCAGAGCTCTTTAGATATTTTACGGCTTTTTAGAGTTTTCAGGTTTTTTTTTTGAGTTTCAAGGCTTTTTAGAGAACATTCAAAGTTGAACTTCACATTGTAGGGATTTGTTATTATCATTTTTTAACCAATCTCAGATCTTGTAGATCCCAGTGCTATGGAGTATAATTAAATTAAGCTTTTCAAAGCTTTTTGGAGTCTTCCTAAGCTTTTTAGAGTTTCTCAGAGCTCTTTCAGGGATCTTTAGGGGTTTTAGAAAACTTTCAAAGATAATCTTCATTGTTGTAGGGAATTTTGTTAGTATCATTCTTTATAAGAATTAAGTTACTTTCAGTTGGCTTTAACGAATCCCCTGGCTAGTAGATACTAGTGCTACGAAATATAATTAACTTAAAGCTTTTTCAGAGCTTTTTAGAGTTTTCAGAGCTCTTAGATATTTTACGGTTTTTTAGAGTTTTCAAGGTTTTTTAGATTTTCAAGGATTTTTGAGAACGTTCAAATTAAATTTTCACATTGTAGGATTTGTAATTATCATTCTTTAGATATTTTACGCTTTTTAGAGTTTTCAAGAATTTTTAGAGTACATTCAAAGGTTATATTTAGTATTGTAGGGATTTGTAATTATCATTCTTTAACGAATCTCTTAGCTGTAGATCCCAGTGCCACGGAGTATAATTAATTTAAGCTTTTCAAAGCCTTTGGAGCCTTCCTGAGCTTTTTAGAGTTTCTCAGAGCTCTTCCAGGGCTCGTAGGGTTTTTAGGAAACATTCATAGATAATCTTAAACATTTCAGGGTTTTTAGTCATTCTTTATAAAGAATTAAGTTACTTTCGGTTGGCTTTAACGTTCCCCTGGCTAGTAGATACTAGTGTTACGAAATATAATTAACTGAAAGCTTTTCAGAGAGCTTTTTAGAGCTTTTCAGAGCTCTTTAGATTCTTCAGAGCTCTTTAGTTTTTAGGTTTTTTGAGTTTTCAGGGTTTTTTTAGAGTTTTCAAGGCTTTTTAAACAACATTCAAAGCTGATATTCACTATTGTAGGGATTTATTATTATCATTCTTTAACGAATCTCCTAGCTTGTAGATCCTAGTGCTATGAGTATAATTAAATTTAATTTTTCAAGCTTTTGGAGTCTTCCTGAGCTTTTTAGAATTTCTCAGAGCTCTTTCAGGGTTCTTTAGGGTTTTTAGAAAACATTCAAAGATAATCTTCATTATTGTAGGAAATTTTGTTAGTATCATTATTATAAGAATTAAGTTACTATCAGTTAGCTTTAACGAATCCCTTGGCTAGTAGATACTAGTGCTAAAATATAATTAACTTCAAGTTTTTCTGAGCTTTTTAGAGTTTTCAGAGTTCTTTAGATTTTTCGAGTTCTTTAGATATTCTACGGATTTGTTAGAGTTTTCGAATTTTTAAAGTACATTCAAAGGTTATATTCAGTATTGTAGGGATTCGTTATTATCATTTCTAACAATCTACTAGCTGTAGATCCCAGTGTTACAGAGTATAATTAAATTTAAGCTTTTCAAAGCTTTTTGGAGTCTTCCTGCTTTTTAGAGTTTCTCAGAGATCTTTCAGGGCTCTTTAGGGGTTTTAGAAAAATTCAAAGATAATCTTCATTATTGTAGGGAATTTTGTTAGTATCGTTCTTTATAAAGAATTAAGTTACTTTCAGTTGGCTTTAACGAATCCCCTGGCTAGTAGATACTAGTGCTAACGAAAATATTAACTTAAAGCTTTTACAGAGCTTTTTAGAGTTTTTCGGAGCTTTAAGATTTTTCAGAGCTCTTTAGAAATTTTACGGCTTTTTAGTTTTTGAGTTTTCAGGTTTTGTTTTTGAGTTTTCAAGGCTTTTTAGAGAACATTCAAAGTTGAACTTCACTATTGTAGGGATTGTTTTATTATCATTTTTTAACCAATATCCTATCTTGTAGATCTCAGTGCTACGGAGTATAATTAAATTTAAGCTTTTCAAAGCTTTTTGGAGTCTTCCTAAGCTTTTTAGAGTTTCTCAGAGCTCTTTCAGGGATCTTTATGGGTCTTAGAAAACATTCAAAGATAATCTTCATTGTTGTAGGGAATTTTGTTAGTATCATTCTTTATAAAGATTAAGTTACTCTCAGTTGGCTTTAACGAATCCCCTGGCTAGTAGATAACTAGTGCTACGAAATATAATTAAATTAAGCTTTTTGAGCTTTATAGAGTTTTTCAGAGCTCTTTAGATTTTTCAGAGCTCTTTAGATATTTACGTCTTTTTAGAGTTTTCAGGTTTTTTAGAGTTTTCAAGGCTTTTTAGAGAACATTCAAAGTTGATCTTCACTATTGTAGGGATTTGTTTTATATATTTAACCAATATCCTAGCTTGTAGATCCCAGTGCTATGGAGTAATTAAATTTAAGATTTTCAAAGCTTTGGAGTCTTCCTGAGCTTTTAGAGTTTCTCAGAGCTCTTTCAGGGATCTTTAAGGTTTTTAGAAAACATTCAAAGATAATTCATTATGTGTAGCGAATTTTGTTAGTATCAATCTTTATAAAGAATGAAGTTACTTTCAACTGGCTTTAATTGAATCCCCTGGCTGTAGATACTAGTACTACAAGATATAATAACTTAAAGCTTTTTCAGCGCTTATTACAGTTTTTCAGAGCTCTTTAGATTTTTCAGAGCTCTTTTATATATTTTACGGCTTTTTAGAGTTTTCAGGTTTTTTTTTTTGAGTTTTCAAGGCTTTTTAGAGAACATTCAAAGTTGAACTTCACAATTGTAGGGATTTGTTATTATCATTGTTTAACCAATCTCCTATCTTGTAGATCCCAGTGCTATGGAGTATAATTAAATTTAAGCTTTTCAAAGCTTTTTGGGAGTCTTCCTAAGCTTTTTGGAGTCTTCCTAAGCTTTTTAGAGTTTCTCAGAGCTCTTTCAGGGATCTTTAGGGGTTTTAGAAAACTTTCAAAGATAATCTTCATTGTTGTAGGGAATTTTGTTAGTATCATTCTTTATAAAGAATTAAGTTACTTTCAGTTGGATTTAACGAATCCCCTGGCTAGTAGATACTAGTGCTACGAAATATAATTAACTTAAAGCTTTTTCAGAGCTTTTTAAAGTTTTTCAGAGCTCTTTAGATATTTTACGGTTTTTTAGAGTTTTCAGGGTTTTTTAGATTTTCATGGCTTTTTAGAGAACGTTCAAAGTTAATCTTCACTATTGTAGGGATTTTTAATTATCATTCTTTAACGAATCTCTTAGCTTGTAGATCCCAGTGCTACGGAGTATAATTAAATTTAAGCTTTTCAAATCCTTTTGGAGTCTTCCTGAGCTTTTTAGAATTTCTTAGAGCTCTTTCAGGGCTCTTAGGTTTTTTATGAAACATTCAAAGATAATCTTAAACATTTCAGGGAATTTTGTTAGTATCATTCTTTATAAAGAATTAACTTACTTTCGGTTGGCTTATCGAATCCCCTGGCTAGTAGATACTATTTCTACGAAATATAATTAACTTAAAGCTTTTTCAGAGCTTTTCAGAGCTCTTTAGATATTTTACGGCTTTTTAGAGTTTTCAGGGTTTTTTTATAGTTTTCAAGGCTTTTTAGAGAACATTCAAAGTTGATCTTCACTATTGTAAGGATTTATTATTATCATCTTTTAACGAATCTCCTAGCTTGTAGATCCTAGTGCTACGGAGTATAATTAAATTTAAGCTTTTCAAAGCTTTTTGGAGTCTTCCTGAGCTTTTTAGAGTTTCTCAGAGCTCTTTCAGGGCTCTTTAAGGTTTTTAGAAAACATTCAAAGATAATCTTCATTATTGTAGGGAATTTTGTTAGTATCATTCTTTATGAAGAATTAAGTTACTTTCAGTTGACTTTAACGAATCCCCTGGCTAGTAGATACTAGTGTTACGAAATATAATTAACTTAAATCTTTTTCAGAGATTTTTAGAGTTTTTCAGAGCTTTTTAGATATTTTACGGCTTTTTAGAGTTTTCAGGGTTTTTTAGAGTTTTCAAGGCTTTTTAGAGAACATTCAAAGTTGATCTTTATTATTGTAGGGATTTGTAATTATCATTCTTTAACGAATCTCTTAGGTTGTAGATCCCAGTGCTACGGAGTATAATTAAATTTAAGCTTTTCAAAGCCTTTTGGAGTCTTCCTGAGCTTTTTAGAGTTTCTCAGAGCTCTTTCAAGGCTCTTTAATGTTTTTAGGGTTTTTAGGAAACATTTAAAGATAATCTTAAACATTTCAGGGAATGTTGTTAGTATAATTCTTTATAAAGAATTAATTTACTTTCGGTTGGCTTTAAAGAATCCCCTGGCTAGTAGATACTAGTGTTACAAAATATAATTAACTTAAAACTTTTTCAGAGCTTTTTAGAGTTTTTCAGAGCTCTTTAGATTTTTCAGAGCTCTTTAGATATTTTAGGGCTTTTTAGAGTTTTCATGGTTTTTTTTGAGTTTTCAAGGCCTTTTAGAGAACATTCAAAGTTGATCTTAAGTATTGTAAGGATTTATTATTATCATTCTTTAACGAATCTCATAGCTTGTAGATCCTAGTGCTACGGAGTATAATTAAATTTAAGCTTTTCAAAGATTTTTGGTGTCTTCCTGAGCTTTTTAGAGTTTCTCAGAGATCTTTCAGGGCTCTTTACGGGTTTTAGAAAACATTCAATGATAATCTTCATTATTGTAGGGAATTTTGTTAGTATCATTCTTTATGAAAATTAAGTTACCTTCAGTTGACTTTAACGAATCCCCTGCTAGTAGATACTAGTGTTACGAAATATAATTAACTTAAAGCTTTTTCAGAGCTTTTTAGAGTTTTTCAGAGCTCTTTAGATTTTTCAGAGCTCTTTAGATATTTTACGGCTTTTTAGAGAACATTCAAAGTTGATCTTCACTATTATAGGGATTTGTAATTATCATTCTTTAACGAATCTCCTAGCTCGTAGATCCCAGTACAATGGAGTATAATTAAATAGATTTTCAAAGCTTTTTGGAGTCTTCCTGAGCTATTTAGAGTTTCTCAGAGCTCTTCCAGGGCGCTTTAGTGTTTTTAGGAAACATTCAAAGATAATCTTCATTATTGCAGGGAATTTTGTTAATATCATTCTTTATAAAGAATTAAGTTACTTTCAGTTGGCTTTAATGAATCCCCTGGCTAGTAAATACTAGTCCTACGAAATATAATTTACTTAAAGCTTTTTCAAAGCTCTTTTAGATATTTTAGGGCTTTTCAGAGTTTTCAGGGTTTTTTAGAGTTTTCAAGGCTTTTTAGAGAACATTCAAAGTTGATCTTCACTATTGTAGGGATTTGTTATTATCATTATTTAACCAATATCCTAGCTTGTAGATCCCAGTGCTATGGAGTATAATTAAATTTAAGCTTTTCAAAGCTTTTTGGAGTCTTCCTGAGCTTTTTAGAGTTTATCAGAGCTCTTTCAGGGCTCTTTAAGGTTTTTAGAAAACATTCAAAGATAATCTTCATTATTGTAGCGAATTTTGTTAGTATCAATCTTTATAAAGAATGAAGTTACTTTCAACTGGCTTTAACGAATCCCCTGGCTAGTAGATACTAGTACTACAAAATATAATTAACTTAAAGTTTTTTCAGAGCTTATTACAGTTTTTCTGAGCTCTTTAGATTTTTCAGAGCTCTTTAGATATTTTACGGCTTTTTAGAGTTTTCAGGTTTTTTTTTTTTTGAGTTTTCAAGGCTTTTTAGAGAACATTCAAAGTTGAACTTCACAATTGTAGGGATTTGTTATTATCATTTTTTAACCAATCTCCTATCTTGTAGATCCCAGTGCTATGGAGTATAATTAAATTTAAGCTTTTCAAAGCTTTTTGGAGTCTTCCTAAGCTTTTTAGAGTTTCTCAGAGCTCTTTCAGGGATCTTTAGGGGTTTTAGAAAACTTTCAAAGATAATCTTCATTGTTGTAGGGAATTTTGTTAGTATCATTCTTTATAAAGAATTAAGTTACTTTCAGTTGGCTTTAACGAATCCCCTGGCTAGTAGATACTAGTGCTACGAAATATAATTAACTTAAAGCTTTTTCAGAGCTTTTTAGAGTTTTTCAGAGCTCTTTAGATATTTTACGGTTTTTTAGAGTTTTCAGGGTTTTTTAGATTTTCAAGGATTTTTAGAGAACGTTCAAATTAAATTTTCACTATTGTAGGATTTGTAATTATCATTCTTTAGATATTTTACGGCTTTTTAGAGTTTTCAAGAATTTTTAGAGTACATTCAAAGGTTATATTTAGTATTGTAGGGATTTGTAATTATCATTCTTTAACGAATCTCTTAGCTTGTAGATCCCAGTGCCACGGAGTATAATTAATTTTAAGCTTTTCAAAGCCTTTTGGAGCCTTCCTGAGCTTTTTAGAGTTTCTCAGAGCTCTTCCAGGGCTCTTAGGGTTTTTAGGAAACATTCATAGATAATCTTAAACATTTCAGGGAATTTTGTTAGTATCATTCTTTATAAAGAATTAAGTTACTTTCGGTTGGCTTTAACGTTCCCCTGGCTAGTAGATACTAGTGTTACGAAATATAATTAACTGAAAGCTTTTTCAGAGCTTTTTAGAGCTTTTCAGAGCTCTTTAGTTATTTTAGGGTTTTTTTAGAGTTTTCAGGGTTTTTTTTAGAGTTTTCAAGGCTTTTTAAACAACATTCAAAGCTGATATTCACTATTGTAGGGATTTATTATTATCATTCTTTAACGAATCTCCTAGCTTGTAGATCCTAGTGCTACGGAGTATAATTAAATTTAATCTTTTCAAAGCTTTTTGGAGTCTTCCTGAGCTTTTTAGAATTTCTCAGAGCTCTTTCAGGGTTCTTTAGGGTTTTTAGAAAACATTCAAAGATAATCTTCATTATTGTAGGAAATTTTGTTAGTATCATTATTTATAAAGAATTAAGTTACTATCAGTTAGCTTTAACGAATCCCTTGGCTAGTAGATACTAGTGCTACGAAATATAAATAACTTCAAGTTTTTCTGAGCTTTTTAGAGTTTTTCAGAGTTCTTTAGATTTTTCAGAGTTCTTTAGATATTCTACGGATTTTTAGAGTTTTCAAGAATTTTTAAAGTACATTCAAAGGTTATATTCACTATTGTAGGGATTCGTTATTATCATTCTCTAACCAATCTCCTAGCTTGTAGATCCCAGTGTTACAGAGTATAATTAAATTTAAGCTTTTCAAAGCTTTTTGGAGTCTTCCTGAGCTTTTTAGAGTTTCTCAGAGATCTTTCAGGGCCCTTTAGGGGTTTTAGAAAAAATTCAAAGATAATCTTCATTATTGTAGGGAATTTTGTTAGTATCGTTCTTTATAAAGAATTAAGTTACTTTCAGTTGGCTTTAACGAATCCCCTGGCTAGTAGATACTAGTGCTACGAAATATAATTAACTTAAAGCTTTTACAGAGCTTTTTAGAGTTTTTCGGAGCTTTTAAGATTTTTCAGAGCTCTTTAGAAATATACGGCTTTTTAGAGTTTTCAGGTTTTGTTTTTGAGTTTTCAAGGCTTTTTAGAGAACATTCAAAGTTGAACTTCACTATTGTAGGGATTTGTTATTATCATTTTTTAACCAATCTCCTATCTTGTAGATCTCAGTGCTACGGAGTATAATTAAATTTAAGCTTTTCAAAGCTTTTTGGAGTCTTCCTAAGCTTTTTAGAGTTTCTCAGAGCTCTTTCAGGGATCTTTATGGGTCTTAGAAAACATTCAAAGATAATCTTCATTGTTGTAGGGAATTTTGTTAGTATCATTCTTTATAAAGAATTAAGTTACTCTCAGTTGGCTTTAACGAATCCCCTGGCTAGTAGATACTAGTGCTACGAAATATAATTAACTTAAAGCTTTTTCAGAGCTTTATAGAGTTTTTCAGAGCTCTTTAGATTTTTCAGAGCTCTTTAGATATTTTACGTCTTTTTAGAGTTTTCAGGGTTTTTTAGAGTTTTCAAGGCTTTTTAGAGAACATTCAAAGTTGATCTTCACTATTGTAGGGATTTTTTATTATCATTATTTAACCAATATCCTAGCTTGTAGATCCCAGTGCTATGGAGTATAATTAAATTTAAGCTTTTCAAAGCTTTTTGGAGTCTTCCT